>NW_026562390.1:4030000-4675000 GCF_027474105.1 Poeciliopsis prolifica | reverse complement strand
AACTAAATAAACTCCAAATTCTTAAACTCTCTTTCCAAAATTTTAATGTTCCCTAATTATTAAGAGCAGGTGAAGCTGAGCTTCATGCTGCAAAGAAATTTAAGAGCTGTTCAGGAACAGGCAAAATCTATACTCAAGAATCCAGACGGAATGATCCTTTATTGGATATCCCTCAAAAAAATTGAGGATACGTGCATGAGAAGGCACGAAATATTTATTTTAACATTTACTATTCAATTGTAAAATAAATAAAAAGCTTGAAGAACTTATTACTTTGGTTATATTTGTGTAATTTCAGATCTGTTGAGCCACCGATCAACAGGTCTAAAATCTTCCATGTTTCCAGGGACAAGAGAATTTAAACAAAAAGGGGAACATTTTGTGCTGAATGTGAATATGGCTCAAGCTGGAGAGAGAAGTTGCACTTGAAAATTTGGAGTATGAAGTACAAACACAAATGAGGGGTTAAGGTAAATGTATTGAACTGCCACAGAACAGACATTCGTAGGTTCATGAAGAAAACCTACTTTACGCAAGATATACATGCATACAGTCACTTAAAAGAAGGCATGCACAGATCCAAGTGTTTCATTATGTGTCATAATGTGTACTGATTTAGCTGCAATATAAAGAGCATTCCACACCAAACTACTGCAATAACAGCTGGCAATGTCTGCTTAATTTTCATTTGCAGAGTTCAGGTTACTATGATACTTTTTCTGTAACAGCAGTGGGAATCAGTTGGCTGCTTTCCAGCTTTTTGGCTTAAATCAATTGTAGTGACAGGGCTGGTACTTTATCCTTAATTGAGCAGGACATTTTCAAGAAAAGCACCAGTCGATGCTAAAGTTCTTGAAAAGTGCCATTGAGAGTTCAAATAGTATTACACAAATGATAACCATTAGAAGTATTGATGTAAGCCGGTCATCATTACTGCACACAATCTATAGATCATACAGTTTCCTAACCTCTCAGGACTTTCTGTAAACATTTTCATAGCTGTCTTATTAAGAATCCTAAAACTGCACTGGAAATTAAAGTGTCCTGTAATATCAGACTATTGATTCTTACTGGATACTGCACATTTGGTAACTTTAATTAGACTAGATTCCATTTTTATGATGAATCAATGCAAACAGGAAACACTAAAGAGCTTCAACCTTTTTTCATTCCTCCCAGTTTGTTGAACTCCAAACAATCACATCTGTATTTCAGTGGTGCACACAGGGGTCACTAGTGAATCTTTAACCATTCAGCCTATTTTAGCTTCAGGTGAAGTACATACTTTACATTTCTCAGTCTGCACAAAATAAGTCTATAACAGTGGGTATCTGAAGCTGACTAGTGAAGGGCTCAGTTTAAATCTGACAAAAATACAGACACTGAGCCTGTGCACCCGCTGCAGCTGCAATTTAATTTCAGTTTAAACTTCAGACATTCTTAAGATTTATTTAGTTTATTTCATGTTTCGTCTCTCTGATCATGTGTTTTTATTTAAACCTTCTGCAGCAGAAACTTTCCCCTCAGAAGCAGATGAAATGCAGAGTAGTTCATTTCAGTTCTGTTCACTGCAGGTAAATTGTTTTTGAGGAAATTGATCATTGTGCTCCAAGTTCAGTAAAGTCTACCTGCATGCCAAAGCAAACATGAGTTTAATTTTGCGGCATTGTGCTGGCAGCACTCGGAGTGAGTTATTGTAGCTCTCCAGCCACCACAGCTTTTATGTGTGTCACATGCTGCCACAGCTCTAGCTTCAGGTAGATGAATGCTCTTAGCCAAGTTGCTAGTACAGAAAAGAGTCCACTCCAAAATATATATATAAAACAATTTTCAGGAGTCGTTCAAATACAAAGTCTACCTATTTGCTTCTTCTGAGACCCATGAGAATCAGCTGTAGGTTTTTAGGCGTCTAGTTTTCTACATTTAAAAATCTTGTGTCATTCTTGATGTAACACATGCTCACAAAAATACATACCTTATCTCAGATAATTGTATAGACACAAAGATGTTTCAGATGTCAGGATAATCACCACACCACATTCCAATATAAATCCACACTAGAAAACAAATTGATTTTTAAGAAGCAGAATTATGGCCAGCAGTGTTCTGGTCCAACAAAAACAGATGAAGTTTGGATCAACACAAATTGGCCCCAGACATCTTATTTTGAAAAAAAGTCTTCCAAAGGGTGAACGATGAACACCTTTGAGCTGACAGACCGGCTCGATCCAGCCTTGATTTTGCTTTACTGCACGTTATTCTGAGACTGGTATAAGGTGCAGATAGCTTCTAATAAGTTTCAGCTTTTTCCAAGAGATGGTATCAGGACGGGCCGGTTTTTCACACATTGGTTAGAAAGTCTGACTTGTGCATTAGCATATAGCTTACTAATATTTAGCAATGGATTGGCTTCTTAAACTGCAACATCAAGCTTAAATGTACAAAACTCCAAAGCACTTTGTTAAATGATTACTGTTTTAATGATGACCCCCTGCCCCCGTTGTAAGCAATACTTGCAGGGGTAAATGACAGCTGTCCAGTGACTGAGATCAAAGTACTACAACAGACCCTGAGTGGTTTTTCCTGTTATGTGCAGTGAGTGTGAAGTTAAACTAGGTAAAATTTAAGCCCAAATGAGAAGAAAATTGAGAATGATTGAACGAATGCAAATGAGAGCAACCGTCAATTCAATGCCCTTATGTAGAATCTGTTTTGTACATCAAAATGCCACAAAAAAAAAAGATCTCTAAAGGCTTTTGCTTGCTATCAAGTTGTACATCTATAAGCAGGAAGTGAGTTGGTTTTACTTCAGTGGAATGGGAGAGGATCAAGAAGAAAATCCTGGCAGATAAAATCGTTTTTCGGCCTTATCTGAAAAAACCAGGCCTGTTTGGAGAAAGAAGCGGCTTTTCTTTTGATCTCTGACAGGAGACACAGTAGAGCACAGTGATATGGATACAGGTAACTTTAAACTGTAGAAAATGAATTTTTAAAAAAAGATCTACATTTCCATACATTAATTTTTAGATTGACAAAAACAGGCATGAAGGAATAATAGACAACAAACAAATGCCAAAGGATTTTTTTAATGACATGCTAGTATGCAATTATTGTAAGCTTTAATTTAGATTATGCTGATTTACTAGCAAGTTTAGCTAAATTACTTTAAAGTAATTGGAAGCAGACAACATTAATAAAGCTGATATTGATGCTAGGAAGATGCTTGTGATCTGTCCAGAGACTTTTCTGCCCCAGAAATCCAGAAACCAGCGCGGACTGACGATAAATTATTCTGTTTATAGTTTTGTTGGTCATTGTTGAAGTTTCCTTTCCATGAAGAATTTGAGCTACAGCCTTTTCCAGACTTAATTTTCCTTTTGAGAGCAGTCCCAGTTAGGCTAGTGCTACATGGGCAAAAGCATTTTTGATCTGTTCAGCTGCAAACACATAAATAATTCTACGCAAATGGTCTGATTAAATTCAAAATATTAAAGAGCATCAAAAGTGTGCATGGATATGATTTCCTCTTATTCTCCAGTTCATGGGCAAGTTAACTTCAACAACATATTTTTGATGACTTACCCTTAGCTTTTATAACCCAACTGTATTCAGATTTGTTTTTTGTGGTGTTTATAAAGAAACTTTGAAATCTTTCACACCAAAAGACAGAAATAGCTGCCCACAGGAGCAAGCAATAACTTTTTATAGCTGTACTTGTGATGCCATCTGACTTCCTGCAATTTTACATTTAAACAATGAATGCAATGGATTACATATTGCAGCTGAGGGAAATGCATTTAAAATCTAATATAAGAAATTTCTATCTGAATTTCTGAACTGAGAGATGATTATTTTTCTTGGCATAATTACGTTAAAGCAGACTTGTATGCTCTCTTATTTAAAGGAGCAGTGTGAAGGATTTAGTAACATCTAGTGGTGAAGTTTCAAACTACTAGCAATCTGTCATGTTCCTCCATTTTGTAGTAGTAAATACGACATTCATACGCGTTGTTGCAAGATGATTGAACTGCAGCTTATTGACCTTCTAACCCTCTCTTATTAAACATACTTTTGATTATTTGGTACAAGACTAAATATAAAGCAATATTTAAAAAAATCACTGACATATGAACCTTGCATAAAAGAACCTCACTTCAGAAAGAAAGGTGAGGTTATTTGAAATCCAATTATTAATATGTTTACTGTTTAGAGTTGGCAACAAGGTTTAAAAAGAAACTTTAAAGCGTGGTTCCTAAGAATAATATTTTTTTACCTGCATTTTTGGCTGTCATTCTAGTTCAGCAGTAAACAGGATGACAAAGATCCACCGACTTTCATGCAAAATCAGCTTTTGGTGCACCTTTATGATACTAGTTTCTGCATGGGATATTTCATTAGTGTCTATTTGGAAGAAACCAATGAAAATGGCTTTTTGAAGGAAGAGTGGTTATTTTCTGTTCTTGTTGCTAATATTAGAGAAAAAAACATAAAAAACATACTGATCACAGATAATACAGGTTGTCGTATTATCTGTAGCGATTTTCCAATCTCTGTTTTTTTGTGGTTGAGGCAAGTTTAGGGGAAAAAAGTTACAAAACATTGTTATATTACTGTCATTTCAGAATGTAAAAATATTAGCTTTATGCTTTTACATGAGCTAGTTTAGTGAAAAAGGTATTTCCCAAACATAAGTGATACAAAGTGACTTTTTAAAGGACATGCATGCAACTGCAAAGATTGTTAAAAAGGCCACATGTAGGTCCAAGCAGCTCATCATGCTTGGACCTGCATTTATTCTGCTAAACTGCTTCTCTGTTCTTGTGGGAAAACACAACTTGTCTCCTTTTATTTTCCATCAACCCACCGCCGCGTCTATCCTGTCTCATTGCCTCAGCATTAAAAGATGATGAGACACAATTTGATTATTTAATGTTCCCAAACCATAGTGGGACAAAATTAAAAGAACACAAAGCTCCCCTCTATCTCGTCTTGATCTCCTTTAAAGGTCACATAACAGGTCAGTTGATGTTTTGTTCACAAACGACAGAAATGTTGATGTTTTCAGTGTAAGGAGATGAACAATTATTTCAGTACAAGTATCTGGACCGTAACAACATTTCTCTTGCACTGCAGAGAAAAACGTTTTTTTTTTCTTTTTAAACCAACAGATTGCACAAATATTACAAATTATGATGCCTTTTAAAATGTAAACTCAGTAGAATGAAAGAATTCTCCACATTTGGAATGTTAGGCTTTCTAAAAGGGTTCAAAGAAGACATTTGCTACAGTACTATTAGAATTTTAAAAGCCCTTTTGTTCCCATGAGACACATTAGTGAACATAAAAGCCGAGATTCTCCTGTTTCTCGCTGCCAGTAAAAGAGCGTGGAACGAAGCCTCAGCTGTTCTGCATAAATCTGAATTTGTATAGCAAGTGACAGCTGGCACGTCCTAAACAACATGAAGTGATTTTAAATTACAAAAAACGTGCTGCAAGACAAGTTGCCATCATGTTCAGCAAACTCTTCCAGGATATAGTCAGCTATGCATTTTTTATAAACTTATGCTGACAAATTTGATTTGGAAAATCCCTGTTCCCTCTGATTTTTTATTTTTTTTAAATAGAAATGTTCTCCTTTTATGGGGATGACAGATACTTTTGGGTCACAAATAAAACTCAGAATTAACTTCAGACTTCGGCCTTCAACTGTCTGAGGAAAGATTCATATTTTAACCCTTATTGTCAGTAGGACTAACATCTTATTTTGTGACCAATAATAAATGAAGTTTTTGCTGAGATGCGATTTTAATGTTTAATGTTTAATCTGATTTAATGTCAAATAGTGATAAAATGTAGATTATCGTTAGTAAATGTCTGTTTTAAATGATGAACATGCCATTGCTTAATCTTACAGATTATTTTGACGACCTTTCTTGACATCGGGCTCAAAAAGAGTTTTGTCTGAATCATTTTGTTTTTATATTTCTGATATGGAAATTCAAACAAAGCTTTTAAGATAAACAGTGTGACTGTTGTGATGTGACTGTGAAATGCAAGTCGTTTTTTTTTTTTTCATTTTTTTAATAGAATGATTATATGTTTAGACATTTTGAAAACAGAAGCAGCTGCAACTGTTATTTACGTTCCTTCCTCTTTAAGAATGTGTTTAATTTTTTTTTTTTAAGAAACTACGTTTGTGCTGGCTGTGTGAAGCAACATGACCACTCTTACCAAAGTCTGCTTTTGTTTTACTGATTGGACACTTGTGACATCCTATCCCTGCAAGAGTGCTGACTCAGCAAAAGAGAGACAGAAACCAGGGAGCATCCCAATTGAAACTAAACAAAGCATGATCAACAAAATGTTTATCGCGACCCAGATCTGTCAAGATTTGGGTCGCGATAAACATTTTGTTCACATCATATTCTTTGTTACTTCGGGTGTGAGAAAAGTTTTGTCTGTTTACATTAATAACCTTATTAATGATGCACATGTTTTAGAGTTTAGAGTTTACCTGTTTACCTTTGGTCTATTTGGCATTAGGTTTATTTATGTGGACTGTTTCTTTTAAACATTATAGTTAATAAATAACGTACGTAGCTTCCTTTCTGAGAAAGCAGGACATGAGCACGTGTGGTTTATATGTTAGTTTTCAGATCCTAACAGATTTTTCCACATTTTATCATCAAGACCTGTCTTAAAATATATAAAGTTTTATATTTTCACTCTATTAAGAATAAAAGACTGAATCATAGCCTTAAAAGTATCCAGGAGGTCAAACTTAAAATGGGCATCTGACTAATGAGGAGGATGTTTTGGCACTATAACTAGGATCAAATGTAATTCCAAGAAAGTGTTCATATAACTGTTTTTTTTTAGTAACTAACAGATGGCTGGATGATCGTGTTCTTTGCATCTCTTGTGGATGGTAGTAGACTTGAGCTCTTTTTTCAGTTTGTTGATCTGGAGAATAAAGATGTGACCATAATGCCAAGATGAAAATGTTACTGTATGACAATGGATGCTCTGTTCTAAAGTGCAGCAAAAAATAACGTCGAAAGAAGAGAAATGGTTGTTTGTTGTTAGTTTCTTTCTGGGAAGAAGAAAAAAATAAATAAAGGTACATTTTAAACTTTCTCAACTCAGTTAAAGAACAGTTAGAAAAATGTTTCGCAATTGGAACATTTTAAAGAAATGTTTCAGTTTTCCTGGGAGGAGTCCAAAATGTGAACCAAACTCAGACTGTGCAATCTACAGAGAAATGAAATCAAAAATCAAATCAAATTTTATTTGTATCGCACATTTCAGCAGCAAGGCATTTCAAAGTGCTTTACATCATAAACACAAAAACACAAAGTCATGCAACATAGAATAAACAATACATTGTTACATATTACATTTCAAATACAATTCTAAACAAGTGTGGTTTTAGTTGAGATTTAAAGGAAGTCAGGGTTTCTGCTGTTTTACAATTTTCTGGAAGTTTGTTCCAAATTTTTGGTGCATAGATGCTGAAAGCTGCTTCTCCTCTTTTGGTTCTGGTTCTGGGGATGCAAAGCAGACCAGAACCAGAAGACCTGAGAGATCTGGAAGGTTGATACAACAACAGCAGATCTTTGATGTATTGTGGTGCTAAACCATTCAGTGATTTGTAAACTAACAACAGTATTTTAAAATCTATTCTTTGAGCTACAGGGAGCCAGTGGAGGGACTTTAAAACTGGTGTTATGTGCTCTATCTTCCTGGTTTTAGTGAGAACGCGAGCAGCAGCGTTCTGGATCAGCTGCAGCTGTTTGATTGATTTGTTGGACAGGCCTGTTACAATAAAAGGCAACTAAAGATAAACCATCCAAGAGTTTCCTCTCAGACCCAACATGCCTCAGGCTGGCCAGTGAAGTACTGCACTTCCATGACTGGACCATTAGAGAAGGCCTGGAGAAGAATGTATCAGTTGGAAGTAGTGTCAGGAGAAAGCCTCTTCTCTCTAAGACAAACATGGGTTCATGACTCAAGAGTGTCATGTTGCATCCGGTTTAATCACAAGACCTCTGGAAGAATGTACTTAAACTGCAAGAGAGACCATATTGGAGATGTTTAGCCAATTATAAGGAGACATGTTTGGAGAAAATCAGAGTTTTGGGGTCAAGTGTGAAGTTGAAGCTTTGCCCAAACTGAATCGTTCAACCAAGAAAGCAATGCTGTGGAAATGAGTGGGTCAAAATTTAACCACAATAGCTGGGAATAATAAAGACACACAGAAAATGGAAAACTCAAGCTAAATCTGCTAAAGGTGGTTCTGCTAAATGTGTCAGTAATTCTCAGTGAGTTTGATTGGACTTCCCATGACTTCTCCCCAATACTGTTCCCAGCAACTCCTACCAACATCTCTACAGTAATAGTTTACAGATTTAAACATTTTCAATACAATAACTGAAAGAGTTTGTAAAGATGTTCATAATTTGAAGCCTATTTTCTTGCATTAAGACTTGGTTAATGTGGACTAACAGAGTTTTTGTCTCTTTCAGATTGTCCTTCCTGCCAAACAGAAGCTACAGCGACAACGGCCAGACAATCCTTGCCAATGAACAAGAGTCTCAGGACTCTCTTGGGCCCCTATGAGGATAACTTTACGGGAACAGAACTGTGAACTGCTCATCAGATTTAGGGGACATTTAACTACAATGTCTTGGCATCTGTGATCTTAAACAGTGTAATTTAATGCTAGCTTACTTTCGATAGCGATGCAGTTCCCTCATGACCCTTGGCTGTTTCATAATAGCAGTGTAATAGCTCAGTGAAGATGAACTCTGCTTAGAGAATGTGACATACAAGACAACTGCTGCTACTCTTAAACAATAATGTTTAATTAAAAACAAGAGTACAATATAAGTGCATTTTTTGAGGTAAGCATAAAGTATATTAAGGTTGAAATGGAGATCTTATGTTACGCTTTTATTTTATATTTTGAAATGTACAAACTCAATGTGATTTTTGAACACTAGATGGCAGTAAAGCAACCGTTGATGTCCTTGCCAAATGGGAAGGCATTTGAATACTGAACATGATATTTCAATTAATAATTGATTATGAAAAGCTGATAGATGAATGTGTCTTAACAGTAACGAGGGTATACCTCTGTCAGGTTTTTGATGTCTGGTTGAATGCTGACTGTCTCCAGCCCAGAAAACATCTCCCAAATTATGAATTTTAAGGTGCATAAAAAGCCATCCATTGATTCGTGTCACTTTTTTCTTTATTCTTCAACTCTCATCTTATCTTTTTCCAGTCACTCATGAGTTCAGGCCTTACATTTCATGAAACAAAATAAAACTAATTTTGGTTCATGCTTCAGCAAAAGGGAGCTCGTTTAAATCTTATGTAGCATTACGATCTCTATTTATTAATGACTCTAGATATCTATTTCTTTTGCTCTCTCTGCAAAATGAGTAAAAAGTACAAATGGCTACACGGAAGTACCTTTTTAAAAGTTTCAAACAAGGTTTTTCCAACAAAGCCGAGTGAAGTTTTAGTTTATATCTCCAGCACACAGACTGAGGAGATTGGAGAGTGAACTAAGAGAGGGACAAATGCTTGATTGTCCACCGCTGAGCAACAAGAGGAGTGACACACCTTAGTATCACCAAGTATCCATAACGACCATTGGACTCTATCTACAAGACAGGAAAAACCTTAACTCCTTCAATCACAAACCAAACTGCTGTTCTCTTGAACAGCAGTGATAAAATATTTTAAAACTGATTTCCTGATTGGAATAACACAGAGCCTTCTTGCAGCCATACATCAGAAGAAGGAATGCATGACCCTTTTGAAAAACATTTCACTCCTGCACACTTTGGTGTCTTATCTCATCCTAAGGCTTTGTCTCGCAGTCCCACAGAGCCAATGCTGTATTTTGGTTTTATTTTAAGGTGGTGCTAACAACAGAAATATATTTTTAACCATACAAGACACAAAGCCAATAGTTTGTCCTTTTAAGGACCGAAGGAAACCACTAGTGTTGCTATTTTGGTGAGAACCACGGCCTTGCTGACTTTTCTTCAACAAATCGCTCCACTGAGAGGGGAAAAATGTTTCTTATTTCATTCAACACATAAGAGGTCAGGCTGAACCACAGCTTTAAAACAAGAGCTGTCTGATTTTGTTAGAGAAATAAGGATATGAGAAGTGGCTGCCATGTGATCACATCAAAACAGAATATGTTTCCCAAATTAATCTAAGCCATTTATTTATTTAAAAAAAAGAAAAAATATTCTTTAAAAGTGGTTCAAACAAGATTACTGACTCTGGTAGTGGTGGCCATCTGAAGTCAGTCTTCGAGGCGCGTACCGAGTGAGAATAAACGCGAGGAGAATGGATTTTCACTTTTAAGTCTCGCCACTAGGTGTAGCTGCAGCACTGGTAACTGGTAACTGGTATGGTCCTCTGTTGATAAAGGTCTGTACATAAGAACTTATGTCTGCTTATTAATAACAAAAACATACAAAAAATAAAAACAGCAAAAACATGGTCAATGACATCACCTGCATTCCATTATTATTATGTGAGCAACGAACTTCAATGTCGACCAAATAATTATTTTTGCAAATTCAAATGCAGACGGACGAGCCTTTTGAAAGTAAAAGAAAAAAAAAAGTTGTTTTTTTCTGGACTTACCAAGTCAGAATCTGTGAAAACATTTACCCTTTTTAAAAATAGAAATGATTTCCTGTTCCTGTTCCATCTTAGATCAAGGCTTTTACCGGGTTTGTTAAAGGTAACAAAGGTAATAAGCAGTAATTTAAACAATCTGTGTGTAGAGTATGATAATTCAGCACAAGCAGATTTTTGTTGCTGCCACTGTTATGAACTGATGTTGGAGCAAATGACATGCAGAGACAGATTGCATGTCATTTGCACAGCACAAATACACTAGGACTTGCAGGAATGTAGTCGCTAGGGCAACCCTCATCCACAGGCACCAGCCCCTCCTCCTTCCGCTTCGCATCCCTCGTCCTCTCTGCCCCCCTCCAATCCACATACAGAAACGAGACAACGGCTGCTGCTCCCATCATGCTTTGCAGTAGGAAACAGGAAGAAGCAAGTAGACACTCCGCCAGCAGCCAGCACAGTGGGGAGCAGCACAGGCATCAGTCATCCACCACCAGACTGATGGTGGATGAGGAGGCACCACACGTGGAGGCATGGCTGATGTCGCCTCCAGGATGCACTCAAGCTGCTGCTTCTTTGGTGAGTTCAACCCTCTTTGAGCTGTTTCTCAACAGCTCAAATCGTGTAGTGGCATGCAGAAAGGATCTGCAGACAGATGGATGCTGCCGGTGGATTTAAAGCTACAGTGCGGTAATCCTCTGAGATGGGAAAGAATGAGGGGGATTGGGGGATTCTTGGCGAGAGACTGGCAAAAAAGTGATAAGGAAGGCAGGCAGAAACACTTCACATCTTTAGGTTCTTAGTCTTTCGTTTACTTTTTTTTCAAGCAGGAAGTAACACAGCTACTCTGTACTCTTAAGTTTCAACAACACGTTAAAATTATGATGCAATCTCACCAATTACTGAGTACATTAGAGGAACACAAAGAAAATGAGCAGCCACATCTTCCACCCTGACAATGATGACACATTGAGTGCAGCACTCATAGATAGACCCACATGCAAATCCACACACAGACCCTCACTGTCTCACATCCAGTCCATTTCAGTTGGATTTATTCCTCCTCATTCACTCTCTGACGTGATCTGTTCTGTACATTCAGTGATTAGACTCTGGAGGTCAAACATGAACAACGAGAAATAAAACAGCACACATCTAAGAATAAATACCTCATTTATTAACTGCAAATCCAAATGAAAGCAATAATTATTACATCAAATAAACATGAAATGAAGTAAAATAATACATCGAAATATAAGTTTGGTATTCCTTTAATTTAAATTGTTTGTTGTCTTCAACTTTCACCTTAATTTGTGATTGTTCACCCTGATCAGCAAATATTAAAGGATGTTCAGTGGGTATGAACAAAATTTTATTTGGACATAATTTAGAGATTATGTGCAATTTATTTTCTTTTTTATGCATATATTTATTAATGACTAACTTTATTTATTAAGTTAGGAAAAGTAAAACATGTAGAATTTCTAAGCTGAAGACTGACAATAACAAAAGGAGCATTGAATTTAAATTTAATGCAATAAACAAAACACATGACTCATCTGCATAACTCAGACTGATCCAAAGGCAAGAACACAACCTCGTTCCTTCAATGTGGTTTTAATTATGTCTGAATATTCGTTTTATTTGCAAACATAAATTAAATGTGTAAATCTCTTTTTGTCTTCTGTCAAAATCTGGGAAAAAAATGTAAAATATATATATTTTTTTTGTACAACATAACACATTAAGGGATTTTGTTGTAACATTATAAATCAATAAAGAAAGTTATTGTGATGGAGGTTGAGCACTTTTGTGCCAAGGGCAGATTGGGTTAAACCAACTCTAATTGAACAGGATATTGTGTAGTCCTTCAAAGTGATGTGAGGAGATATGTTTTGTGTTGCCTATATTACCTCCGTCAAGAAAATTGTTGATCCTGTCAGAGACATCAGCTAAATTAATGTTCTAAATGTCACAAAATGAGATAAAGCAAGGCTGATTAGATTTAGATGGTGGTAGGTTGACATTAAATGAAAACTAATCGAGTGCAATTAAAAATGAGTTAAAGCAGAGCAGGATGCTGAGTCCAGGATACTTCCTGTTTGATCTGCAGGGAGGTCAACATATTTCTCTGCTTTCCAAAACTCAGCAACAAAAAGTGTGTCATACTTGGAACGTTACACCAGACTAACATCGTTATGTTATGATCCGTAAATCATTTTCAAGTCAAGTTAAAGTAACACAGGAGAAGTTTTCTGATTTAAAACTACATGTATAAATTAGAAATCTGTAAAAATGCAGACAATTCAGAGTAAATGTTTTGTGTAAAGTCAAATATGAAGCAACTTATTTTTTATGGTACATAAAACTGCTGAAGAAAATCACCTTTTTAACAGCTGTCTTGCCATAATAACTTACTTGTGAGCAAAGAGAATATAAATTGCTGAAATGCACAGAAGGCAAAAAGTCAAACTGACTGCAAATATTCTCTACAATTCCAACATTTACATTTTCTGGTAAATCTTTAACAACAATTATATTTTATTGCATTATAATAAAATATCCCCACACAAAATAGTACATAGTAAAAAACATTTTCTAAAACGTTTTACTTGAATACATGTGTTGCGCTGCAGAAAAAAAAACTGCATTATACAAATAAAGTTTCTTTAAACAAGATACCACACCTAAATCTCCATTTATCATTCTATCTGGTACATTTCTTTCAATTTAAAGTTTCTACTTCACTTTCAATAAATAAATCTTTAAATAAGGAATTCGTTTGTTTAAATTCAGTGGGAAGGACGAAAGAACTTGCCATTGAAATAAGAAAGACTTTTTGAAAGAAAACTATTTTTGTCAGAAAATTCTCAGAAAACTGGTTGAGTGTCGACTTGAAATAACCAAATTTTTATGCAGACCCAGAACATCTATAAACTTTATGAAAAAATTAAGTGTAACATAGAAGAATAAGTCACTTTGTGGAAAAACGCTTGTATGAAGGATGCATTTGCAACAGAATAGTTATGTTACATATAATTTTAGGTCAATGATCAATTTTTTGAAGTTACATTTTCTGTTTGGCTCCTCATTTCTTTCCCCCTATTTTGAAATCTCAGCAGCAGAGGATTTCTTCACTGACCTTCTCAAGTGACCAAAACATTTCTGCTACTAAAATCCAAAGACCTTGACCCGTTTGTTTTCATGTATGTGACTAAACTTGCCACCAGGTGGAAATGACAGTACATGACATGGCATTTTCAAAAGCTCTGAAACTGCATCATCTAATTTAGGTGGTATAACAGCGTAACAGAAAAAAACATCACATTTCAGATGGCTCAGACATTCAGAACTCGCTCTGATTTCCTTCACTTCAGTCTGTTAATGGTTCAATCTGCTGTGGAAATACTCAGCTCTCTGCAAACACCCCCTTCACAAGCACAGCCACTGCACTCATTTCTCAGCATGGTTTTAAGACAATATAGTGAAATCGCTTTGAGATAGATTTAGGTTTTGGGAACTGTCATTCAATGAATTCTTGAGTCAAATATATTATAAATGTTGAAATCAGATCTTCATATGTACTGCATAAAAGACAAAATCTTATTATTTTCACTCTACATCAGACTAAACCTTTCCTGTTTTAGGTCAGTTGGGCTTACCTAAAATATTTCTACTTGTTAAATGTTCACACACACCTTTTCTCTTGTAACTGGATGTATGCATGTCTGATTCCTTACCTTTCCAACTCGACGTTCTTCCCTCGTACTTCCATCTGGTTGGTGGAGTTCACCAGGCCATCCTGCAGCAGAAAGAGCAAAAAAAAAAATAATCTAGATGTCACAACACTCTTTAGGCACAACTCTTTCACTTTAATTTCATGAGACTGCAAGACACCTCTCCAAAATCATTACTGGAAACACGCAAAGAAGGTTTAGTTTAATCCAATGTTGGGTTTTAATGGGAATAAGAGTTGTGTGTATTTCTGTCCTGCTGAGTATAAACATCTGGTTTCAACTTTAAATAAATATAAGATGTGTTTCAAAATTCTGAAAATGCTTTCTGCAATTTTTGGTTTGCAACAAATGATCTGAATTTATATTTATGTCTCTTAAGTTATCCTTGGATCTATTGGGTTTGCAAGCCAATCAAATTAGTATGAATCTTGCAGCTTTGCCTAATGAGAAACATTTTCAATTATTTTAAATAAGGGAAATTCCCTAATTTAAAATATGATTTTTAAAAAAGTGAAGAAATGATTCAATGTTATTATTAAGGATCAGATGATAAGAATGTCCCTGCAATTTATTTTTCCGAATCAGAAGCAGAAATTCCACATCTTAATGGCTGGAGTAAACTATTACATGTTTATTTTGTGTTACGCAAACACTCCTTTTCTCACATTTGCTTTATGTGGTTAAAATAAAAACATTACACACCCTTTTCCATTTACATAAATCAAAGCACTACCTCTCCGCTGGTTCGTTTTATCTTTTGTTTGCCATGCAATCCACTCTGTCCACAGGATGCATTTAAACGGTATGACATGTTGACAGATAGAGCTGTTCACCGTTTTTTTTTTTTTTCTTTCTGCAATCACTATTGCTGACCCAAACATGCAACAGGAAAGATAAACACCACTGTCCAGTAAAAAATTGACTATATTTAACCTCTTCTCTAAAGCCATACAAAACATGAGGTCACACCCACTTCATGGGATCGAGCCAATGGCAAGCAGGGTGAGGGTGAGCAAAGGGCTCCTTCTTATCTTGATATAAATTCTGAAAGAGATCGTACCCTCATCTACTGAGTCTTCATGCTCGGATGACGAAGCAGCTGCAGAAGTCACGCAGGGAGCAAAACAAAAAGAGAAACAGGTTTAAAAAAGAGCCGCCAACTCAGATTAAGACTGCAAAACTTCTGGCGGCCCATAAAGCAATGACTCTATAGGTGAGTAAATCATTACTGATCAGATAGTTCACATAAATTAATGCCTGTAAGTGTTTTTATTGTCTGCGCAATATTTTTTTATTATATTGTTTCAAACTTGTATGGTTTAATGAGCAGTATTAAAAACTTTAAATGATTTTTTTTTTAAATATTAATGCAGTAATGAATAGTTTTTTTTTCCATTTTATCTTCTTGGCTTTGTAGTTTGAGAAACTCAAAACTTGAGATGAGAAGTTTGTCTTTTGAGTATTTCATTTTAGATTAAGGTCACCATGATTTCAAAGAAAGGAATTCAAATAAGGAACTGTTACTTCGACCCTGCTGTTGAAATAATATGCTACACCTTCACTGTCGACGTCAAGGTCAGGATCAAGACCCGAGATAAAGACTGCAGCTACTAACCTGCAGCCAAATGTTTCTGTTACTGTGATAAAGCCAAGCCACACATGGCTTCATTTAAAGAACATATATCTATATGTATTTTTTTAAAATATAATTAACCATGTGTTCTTATAAAATGTTTTAATTTCAACTCTGCAGACTTTACACCTGATTAAATGAATTGTTTCCATCCCTTAATAAAAAAGAGATTATTGATTTATTCTCTTAGCAGGAGCAGGGTGCTATTATGTCGGCTGATAAAAGAAGGAGAGTGGTGACTAGAAACGGCTGGCAGAAACACCTTTAATCAGCCGCTTTCACTGTTGCTCTGAGCTGACACTGTGGTTCATTTCATTTGTCTGATCCTCAAAGACCCTTGGTGGGATTCCAGCAGGGATCAACAGTCAATAAAAACTTTTTTTCCAAGTTGTCAGTGAGAGCGAACTGCCTCACAACAGTAATCCAGTTTTTTTTTTTTTTTAAATGGGGTCATTATTCGTCTTCCATCATCTAAAAACGTCAAGTGAAATTTATAGGACCCGTCTCAACAGAGCTCGATCTTTGTGTCCGCTTCTTTAAAGTGAATATTGCAATGCAAACTGAGCTCTGCATCAATCTAAAGATGGTGATTTTAACCTAAAAAAATAAGAGAATACAAATTAATTAAAATACTTTGTAGAAAGAGTTTGGTTTTTCTTTTTTCTTGAAGTAGACAAAGAACCCAGTCATCCTGGTTTCGCGTCATATCTGTTCCTGAGAGCCGGCGTTGTCTCCGGAAGTCTGAATCACAACACATACCAGTGTTGTGATGGGCCAGGCAGATTACATGTCCATTAGAGAGTTTTATGGTTTCTGACACATGGTTTCTGCTGCTTCTCAACAGACACTAACCTCGTTAGAAAAGCCTTCAAATAATCACAAGTTTTATTCATGAGTGTCCTGCATGTGCAGATCACTTGACCGACGAGTCTTTTGACCAAGAATATCATTTCAAGATTGTAGAAGTCAAGAAAGCGTTCATTGATAAATAACTCCCTGCAAAATAACCCCAAATCTTAGGATTTCTGAGACAAGCATCAAAATTAAAAAATATTAATCACAGACAGTGTTTCTGTTACTAAGCCAGTGCTATATTTCACAATTGTTGTTTTTTCTTCATAGCTATACGATTCTCACAATAGTAATCAGAATTTCAGCCCTCTGATTGGTATTAATAAACAATATTAATAATATTGGTATTAAATGAAATTTTTCAATCAGAATTCATAGACAGCAGTTGGAAATAACGGTGTTTATTACCTCTGCTGCAGTGAAGCAAGGTTTACAAAGCTGTGTTTTATAAGTGGTGCTTACAGGAGATTTATATAAAACAGCAGTGGGTTCCATAGCTACCTTTTTATTAAAAAATATTCATTAAAAAAAACTGCAGACAGGAGTTACACAGAACATTTCAACCACTGTTGAAATGATGCAGGACCAATAGTGAGTCTGCACCCACAGTTACTTGATGATAAACAATGTTACAATAACACTTCATGCTATTGATTGAATTTTATTTTTGTTTTTGCCTGGCACTATATTTAGCAAACTGAAAGCAAAGTTTTGATGAAGTTCACCTGAACGTTGACAGCAAATTCCAATAAGCTCACTTCACCTTAGCGGCGGATGAAAATGCAGAAGATTGTCAAAACAATATGAATACTTTAAAGTTTATCAGGTCAGCAATTAATGCGGCATTTCTCAGTCGATGTGCAGTCAGACCCGTAACAACTTTTTTAGTTTGTTTTCCTCTCCATTTTTAGTTCTGACTTCTTGGCCAGCACTTTTGGGTTGTTTTATTGTCCTTATATAGAGATGCTCTCAGTTTTCTTATTGCGGTTGCATACTTGCCTTTAACTCAACGCAGACAGAGATATCCAAACACACAACGTCAGCACATAGTAAAGATGACAAACAAGGAAACACATATCTGTGCCTTCGATAGTGAAACTGCTTTCATCACCAATAAAGCTTGAGTAACAGCTGTTAGTTTTGCTTTTAGTATAATGACATAATCAAAATACCTGGATTTAGCTCAGTAACACAGGGAGATTAATCTGCACAGCAGTGAAGCTCTGTTGTTCTCTCACCAAACTATCTAATTGTTGATTCGCTGCTTTTCTTCGTCCGAGGACAAGACTTCCCAGTTAATGAGTAATTTGGAGTGAATCTTCCCTTTGGATGGAAAGAGGCTTTGGACATTTAAAGCCTCTTTCTTCTCCATTCTGATGCTCAATTTTGTAATATAAAGGCCTGAATGAGTTGAGTGATTCGCCTAGATGCAAGTTACTTCTCTGTTGAGAAGTAACTGAACAGGTGCACCTAATAAGAGGATACACAGCTCAGGATAAAATTACTAGACCATGGCATTGAATGCCATTGAAAACCACCAAATATTGACTTTTGAAAATTTGCATTATTTCTAAATGAATATGAACTTGTTTTCTTTGCATTATTTGAGATACTACATTGTTGCTTGCATTCTGAAAACATGTTGTCAGTAGTCCATTGTTTCTTTTATTCAAACATTTACTCAAACAAATATCTATAAAAAGCTAAATCAGAGAAACTGATCTTCTTAAGTGTCTGAATTTCTTCCTGAGCTGGATATGGTTTGCAGAATACAAATATTTCCTTAAAGAAATTGCACACAGATAAACGGTGTGGGGATCTATCAATAATCCTGTGTTTCTGATCTAGGAGTGCAGCTGACAGCCTCTGGGTCTTGTCCTTCCTCTCCTTGCGTTGCCTCCTCTTCTTCAACGAGATCATGGAGGAGGTTTCTCCAGACCCGGAAACCCCGTTGGCCCCCCAACCGCCCCGGCTCCTGGAGCGCCGGGTTCGCCAGCAAAAGCCGGCAGTCGCCGTTCTCAAATCAAAGCTGAAAAATAGTTTGGCCTGTTCTGGACCAAAGGTCCGGTCCACTCTGATGGGGTTTTTCCCGGTGGTGCGCTGGCTACCAAAATATAAGCTTAAAGCGTACATTTGGGGCGATGTGATGTCTGGGCTCATTGTTGGGATCATTCTGATTCCACAGGCCATCGCATACTGCCTGTTAGCAGGAGTGCCACCCATTTATGGCCTGTACACCTCGTTTTACGCTAATATCATCTACTTTCTCATGGGGACGTCCAGACATGTGTCCGTTGGGATCTTCAGCCTCATGAGTCTCATGGTGGGACAGGTAAAGCACAGTTTTAGAGAAACGTGTTTGTTCCTGAACCATAGTCACTTTTATCACGTTTTGAATACTGGCTGTTGATGGTGTCTCTGTAGGTGGTGGTTAGGGAGGTTTTCCAGGCTGGTTTTGATCTCAATGAGGACTCCACACCATCTCCTCATGAAATATTTAATGACACGCTGGACCTGAACTTCACTCATAAACCCGAGCTCACCGTGGAGCTGATGGGTATGCAGTTGGGGAAAGATTCCTACGCCATCGCCGTCGCAGCTGCTGTTACATTTCTGGCTGGTATCTATCAGGTAAAGGAGTTGGGGGTGAATTTAAATATTCTCATACCAAAGCTATAGCTGGTCAAATACACCCATAAGATCCTGTTTACTTTTGCAAAGCAAAAACTCAACAGTTAACAGGATTTAATTATGCTATAATAACCATCATTACAAGTTCAGTCATAGATTTATGAGAAAATAGGAAGAAAAACTGAGTTATACCAATAACAGGGAAAGGTGGCAGATTTTAGAGACAAAGTAGAGGAAGTGATGTAACAACATATCTGCAAGAATCTTTTTAGCCAAACCTTAATTTGGTTCTCAAATGTAAGGTTTTGACACCTTATTCTTTAATAGTTCTTGAGACTGTGTTAGCAGTGGAATCAATAACCTTGTATCGGTAAACATACAAAAGTCACACATAAATTGTATGCTGCTTCAATTTTGTTTTTAAGCACAAATTTTGTGAAAACTGCAAGTTTTTTGATTTGCAAGCCTCAAGGATTGCTCAGAGTGTCTGCTGTTTTTGTCTTTCCCATGTCAGATTTTGATGGCGGTGTTTCGGCTGGGCTTCGTCTCTGTCTACCTCTCGGCCCCCATGCTCGACGGGTTCGCCACGGGGGCTTCGGTCACCATCCTAACTGTGCAGGCGAAATACCTGTTGGGCCTAAAGATTCCTCGTCATCAGGGCTACGGGACAGTAGTCGTCACCTGGTTTAACATCTTTGCCAACATTCACAAGACCAACCTGTGCGATCTCATCACAAGTGCCATCTGCATTGCAATTTTAGGTCATTCATCTGTTCTTGCATCTCCAAGTCTCAGGGTTCTCGTTGTAATTTACTCTCACATGGTATAATGCTAAATATTTTTATTACAGTTGCTGGGAAAGAGATCCAGGACCGCTACAAGGACCGCCTAAAGATCCCCTTACCTACAGAGCTGGTTGTTGTAGCAGGAGCTACGCTTGCTAGCCACTTTGGGGAGTTCAATACCCGATACCACTCCAGTGTTTCCGGTCACATTCCCACAGGATTTACTCCACCTCAGATCCCCGCATTCAGTATTATGCCACAAGTTGCACTGGATGCAATTCCTTTGGCAGTCATTAGGTAATGTGTAACCAAACTACAAGCATGTTTGTCTGACATTAAACATATCTTATTTTGTCATTACAGACCCAATCTAGTGGTTTTATTTATTTCCAAATAAAGCAAATGTTTTACTCAATGATTTAAGTACATTTTTCTGAAATCCAGAATTACATTCAAAACTGCAAACATTTTTATTTTAATATTAGAGAGACAAACTTAAATGAAATGTTTAAACCACCAATAATAAGTGTTGAGAGAATGTGGTGACGTCACATTAGCGCAGATATTTGTGCTGGTTTCTCTTTCTAAAACTAAAATTGAGCAAAAAGGTTTTGCTGGAGTGTTAAGTGACCAGCAATATCTGAAATACAGTGAATGCCAGGTGCATCCTGCCTTTACATTTCTCCAGAGTCAGTGAAGTCCATTTGGGTTCAGGGTTTGCCTGATTTCACCATCCTCACCCTTAGCAGCAAATTATTATTTGACTGTTTTTCTTTGAGCTCTAGGATAACTTGCTGAAATACTTTTTCACAATTACTGAGCAGTTTCACTCAAATGCCTGAGAGGGAAATAATCTTACCCTTCATGTTTAATGGGATTTCTTGCAGTTTTGCCTTCACCGTTTCGCTGTCTGAGATGTTTGCAAAGAAACATGGATATTCAGTTCGTCCCAACCAGGAGATGGTGGCCATTGGACTCTGTAATGTCGTCCCCTCCTTCTTTCACTGTTTCACCACAAGCGCTGCACTGGCAAAAACGATGGTGAAGGACTCAACTGGCTGCCAGACTCAGGTGAGTTTCAGGCCATGAAAAAAAGACAAACCTGGGGTGACTTTTGATCTAAGTTTTCTAAGTCCATAAAACCACAAACTGAATGCTGTGAAATCAATCAAATGGCTCTGATCCAAATTTAGAATCAAGAACATCAAATATTTAAATGAAAGTAGATATTTTCACACAACCACTAAAAATACTCAATTTTCCCCAATGCTTGGCACTAAATCACTCTAAGTGTTTTGAGTTTTAGCCTATTTTGTATTTCCAAAGTTTTTTTTGTATTTTCTAAATGTTTTATTTCTCTTAAAATTCAGAGATGTAAAGTCGTCACATATTGTTCTTTCCTCATGATGCAATTCGTTTCATGAAATTCTCCAGTTCCTCTGACGGCCCTTACTTTCTACTTGCATTGCCGTACTCAGGGTTAAAAACTGACCCTGTTTTTTGTCCCCCTCTGAATATGATTAGTGTCATTTCTACCAAAAACAAACACATTGCCCCAATTTCTTTTTACACATACTGACATGGTATTGAGATGTTGCCACTCCAATGTCAGAGCATTTTGTTTTTACTAGTTTTTTTTGTGTCTCATATTTTCAGGTATCGAGTCTGATCAGTGCCCTTGTCGTCCTTCTTGTCCTCCTCTTCTTCGCTCCATACTTTCAAGCTCTTCAGAAATGTGTTCTTGCTTGCATCATCATCGTGAGCCTTCGGGGAGCACTGAGGAAGTTCAGTGACGTACCGGCCAAGTGGCGAGCCAGTCGAATGGACGCCATTGTTTGGCTGGTTGCCATGTCAGCCACAGCCCTGATCAGTGTGGAGCTGGGCCTGCTTGTTGGCATTGTCTTTTCAATGAGCTGCATCATTTATAAAACCCAGAAACCAAAGGTTAGTAAGTTAATAGAAATCCTAGAACATTGGTCGTGTTCTCCAGTTTTCAAGGGCCAGTGTCCAGGAACTTTTAGATGTTTCTGTTTCAGTGCATCAAATGATTGGATCAATAGTTTGACTGCATGCCAAGATAGTAGTTCAGATTGTTTGATTCAGATGCGTGGGACAAGGAATACTTCTTAAAGTTGTTGGACATTGACCCTCGAGGACTAGAGTTTGAAAACCTTGTACTGAACATTAAAGGTGACATGTTTACAAAATGATACCAGAACTGCCAAGATCTAACGTTTGTTTTCAGGTGTCTCTCCTTGGCCGGGTCGACGACATTGATCTGTACGAGGATGTGGAGGAGTACAAGAATCTAACAGCCCCAAGTCAGGTTAAGATCTTCCGTTTCCAGGCTCCTCTGTACTTTGCCAATAAGAACTCTTTCCTCAAATCCCTCTACAAAGCTGTCGGAGTCGAACCTTTCTTGGAGCTGACAAAAAGGAAAAAGGCAGAGAAGAAGGAAAAAGACAAGTCCAAAAAGCAAGCCAAGACAAATGGGGAGGCAACCAACTTTGATGTCTTTGTGGGGCTTGTCCAGAAAGAATTAGAGTTTCACACTATAGTTTTAGATTGCTCAGCCATCCCTTTCATTGACTCAACAGGCATGGCCACTTTCAAAGCGCTGGTTAAGGAATACAAAGAGGTCGGTGTAAGTGTGCTTCTTGCATGCTGCAACACCTCAGTCATCGATGCTCTACAGAAGGGAGAATTCTTTGGGAAAAATAACAAATACATAAGTAGCCTGTTGTTTTATACAGTTCATGCTGCTGTTCTTCATGCAAACAGAGTAGCAGAAGAAAAGAAGGCTGAGGACTCTGCGGTGTAGATTGACAGGAGGAAATGGTTATTTTCCTTTCGCCTACGTGCTTAAAAGTGATTGTAGGCCATAACAATGGTGGCTTGGGTAGCGCTGAAAGAATAACAGGGGAACTTTGCTCATAAAACAAAGAGGTACGAAGAGCAGACTTAGCAAAATGAAGAATATGTGCATATAATTGTATCCCCTGGAGTAATGACGAATGATGCTTGTTTTGGGATAAATTTGAAGGTCCAAAGAACTGGTTTGTAAAAAGCTAGTAAATACACATGCTGATGAACAAATTGTGTTTGAAAAATTTCTCTCAATGTTAAAGTTCTATTTTTCTAAAAAGCAACTAAAGGTTGGAAGGGCAAGTGATTAAAATCATTTCACTAGTAGCCCTTAAATCTGTCCGTGTGTTTTGCTCCGCCAGGTTTCGACTTTTGCTCTCCTTTTTTTCTGCATTGTTACAGATTTTAATCTATTACCAACGCAAAGGACTGAGTCACTGGTGGAATATTATTTCGCTTTCTCCTATGGAGTCTCTCCTTCCTTCCTTTCTGCACAAGGGAAAGGAACTCAACTAAAGGCCAAGCCAAACACACCTATGGTTTTTTACCCAAGAGAGTGCCTGTGCATTATTTTTAATTGTTAAGTGTAGATGTGTTCAACATTTTTAAGAAGTCTGACTAGACGTATTTTGGAATTGCTTTAAGAATCTTGCCAGAGCATTAAAAGAGGTATTAAAACAGATATAGCACTCGGAAATTTCTGCAGTTAGGTTAGTGTTTAACCAAACTGGATCATTGTTCAATATATGTTCAAGTAAGAATGAGTGACTTTTGTTAGTGATTTATGAGTTTTCCACCAACACTTGTGGAAAAATAAAAGCAACTTAGAGAGAACATACAAAGTCCACATAGTCTTTACTCCACACCTTCAGAGTCCAGACTTGCAAATTTAGCCATTTCCTTGCGTGCCAACTGTCGCCTTAGCTATAAATTATTTCCTAACAGCTGGTTAAACTCTTCCTGCCTAGCAGAAGAGAACAAGGACTTTGCTCGTCCTGAGAACCTTGCATTTAGAACCGGGTCAGTAGAGCACTCTTGTGCACATGCCTTGTTCTGAACAGTCAGCAGGAGCTTTAAAAGAGTGTTTGAGTGTTAGATCTTTTGGTGCTTTTAAAATGTTTTGAATTTTTACTAAAGAATCCAGTGGCAGCAGGTGATGTCTCCAGTGTATTTTGTCAAATTTTTTTAAACTTTTAGTTTTTTTAATCAAAAACTTTGTGACTAGTGAATAAGCTCAAACTGTTATTTTTACTTTTTTTTGTTAAATTACTGTTTTTCATTGTCTCTTATCCTGTTGAGATCAAGACTGATAGCACGTCTAACTGTACAATGTGAAAATTTTACAATAATATGCAGACATGATTGTAAATATGGACTGCCTTTTTATTTATATAAATTAATTAGTAAACTCTTCTACGCATTAATTTAATTTAGGTTTAGAGGTCTGTGTGTAATTGTGACTTCCTGTTTTTTTTTTTCGGCATAGCAATTCGGCATTCAGAAAAATATTGTAATATTCAGTACTTGGAATAAAATTAGTCTTTAGTAAAGCAAGTGTATGAGTCTAGACTCTTTTATTAAATGGGGTTCCTCAGTATTTTGCAGTTTGGATCTAATTTGGGGGAAACTGGTATTTTCATTGTCAATCTGGCAAGTTTAGACCATATCGGATATTTATTTATTTGTGTCGTTTACTCTCTGCTCACTGGATGATAATCCTTTTTCAAAACACTCTTTGTGAACCCAGTAAATGCTTGAGAGTGAAAAAGCTAGTCTATCCTAAAATACTTTGTCCGGTCCATTTGGCACCAACAGCCTTGCTGTCTTCAAAGTCACTTAGAAGTTTAGATGCCGAAATGCTTGAACTGCTGCAGTCTTATTTCAGTATTAAATAAATGAAAGCTCAAAATAATAACTAGGAAGGAAAGCACCACACATCCACAATCTTTCCAATAAGACATTTAGAAACAGTCAGCTGTACATAACTAACCATTAGGTGCCGAGTTAACAACATAATCATCATACTTTCAAACACTGAAGTCATGTCTGGTGAATAATAATTCCCCCTAACCACTACCTTTTCTGACTTCAAATGAGAAACTTTAGAAAATGTGATCCTCCAAACAGAAACCACATACCTGTTTGCAGTTTACTGACGCCAAGTATGCAGGTATCATCCAAGAGGTTCATCTTTCACTTATTAACGGTAAACAAGCTGAGAAGAAGCTCGCTGTGCATCCTTGCGGTCAATGATTGATTTACCTACGTGTCAATGTACAGCCGGCGTAATTAAAGCAACACACAGACGGAGTGAGAGCCCAACATGTTTACCAAGACAAGAAAGGATTGGTTATGATTAACAAAATGGTACCAATGGTACCAGCCAATGTTTCTAGCCAAGGTTGTGTCAAATTGTTCTAATAATAATGGCATCATTTTAATCTGACGTTTGGTATCTTAATGATTTGAGTTTCTTTTTTGCAATGGAAACAACTTACATTACTAAATAATTCCATATTTTTAAAACTATAATTTTTTGTGGATTTTCTACGACATCTTTGATACAAGTTTTTGTCGCTATCAACAAGATTCTGGCATAACTGGTAGAAACAGTGGAGGCTCTTTAATGAATCTGGTTTTAGGAATGGTCAGCACATTTTTGTCTAATGTTCATCAATTTCAAAACTATTCAATGTGTGTTTTGGATCAATGTCTTGATGGAACATTCAACTATATTGTGTTTCAACCATCTAACCTAAATGTCCTCATCCTGTGTCTTCCTCCATTCAAGGAGAGGCTGGCGACAGCTTCAAGTTTGACTGAAGTCTGTTTCCTAAAAGAAAAGTGGTCAAATACTTAGCCAGCATTGCTCAATGACAGCATCAAAATATTATCACAGTGAAACCTGCTAAATGAAATTTAATCGCACACTCGTGAATGTGTGTTTATAATTTGAACCTTTTTGAGAATGTCTAGATTACACAAAATCCTCAAATGAATTTAAATGTCCACTTAATTCTTCTTTTGAAATTCATTGAAGTTGTAAAGTCATTCCCCTCCGGAAATAGAAACATGTGATACGAGGTTAAATCAGCCATGTCGTGCAGGAGCGCATGTGTTTAACATGCATGAAGGGAGCTGGTAGTCAGTTGATAAGATAAAGACATATGTAATTCACAATGTCACCTCCCGCCTAAAGCTAAGAAACATGGGACAATTAAGTTTTTTTCATCAATTAGTAACCCTTTGACAACCAAATATGCTTATACACAAAGAGGGATAACTTTATTCCTTGTGAATCAAATTAGGGACACTATTTCTCTTGGACAAAGGTAGAGACAATGACTCTGTCCAGGTAATTCACTGATTTCCCACAACTCCGGAGGATGACGGTGCTTCCAACCCTTCCACTAAGACTGAGCAACAAAAAAAAAAGAAGCTCATTCCATTCACTCGTATCTGGCATCTCGTTTTCTTCTTTTCATAATCAATATCCGTGGACCATAGATAAGGCTGGAATGAAGATGAGCTGGTAGACTGAGACCTGAAGTTTATAACTCAGCTCCTACCTTACAGTGACAGAGCACTTTACTACAGACAAAACCCTAATTAGTCTAGGAATCGTCTGCTTTTTCACCGACGCATAAAACACTGAGATACTGGAACAACTTCGATTGCATGAGAGACTGAGAAGTCCACCGTTTTTCAGTTGAGTACCAAGAGTTCAAACTTGGAAGAGGTGACTGTCATTCTGGCTGAAAAACACTCCAGAGCACATGTCATGTTATGGCTCCAGATGCAGAGGGAAATGCATCATCTGCAAACAGCACAAGGCTTTCCAATCTGGACGTCCTCGTCACCATGACTAGGATTTGAGATCCTGTCTGTATCTCAAACAGCATCTCTGACGTTAGGGAATCCAAGTCACCGAACAAGCTGGACTGCGGGCCATTATATGCAGACATATTCCTGCTTTTGTCATAAAATAAACCAGTAAAAAAAAAAAACTGCCAAAATGTGAAGTTAAAAACAGTTAATCCTTATTGGTAGCGCCAAAATTAGAGATCAAGTCGGAGAATGTCTCTAAAACTTAATCTCTAGCATTTTCTGGAGCATATACAGTCTAACTAAATTTAAGGCTAATGCAGGAAATATCAGCAATAATGCACAACTCTTCAAACACTGCTTCTGTATTTTAACAAAGCTTTTGTTGATTAGAACTTACAGACTGTATTTCAGGTTCTGTTGTTTATCTCAGAACGCATTTTTCCATAGTTTTGAGATAATTCATTCTTTTAAATTTGCGAAGAACATTTTCTGGGATCAAACTGTGTGTATGTGAGAACTGTCATGTTTTATATCGTCAGTGTTTTCAGAGTCCAGTAGATGTGAATGATTACTGAAACTGAGGGAAAATGAATTTTTTCACAGTGAACTTTTAAGACAACTTCAATGTTTTGAATATATTTTGCATATATATTAAACACATTGCTGAAGTTGGCACTACAGTTCAGCACTGAGCTAAAAAGTTATTTTATAGCTTTTTTGAGAAACTTTTCATCCTCCTGAGATACTCTCAGTTCTTCATAGTTTAATCTCTTTTATGGAGTTATCTTTACAAAGATTTACTCAATTATATTTTTCTAAGTACCTCGTAACTTGAAGTAACTCTTTATAATGTGAATCTTCAGGTAAACAACTCCCAATATGTTAAAAAGTTAAAACCTGAAATCACCTGTTTCAGTTCTGCCCTCTGCTGTTCAACAATGGAACTACAGCCTTGTTGAACCCAACATAAAGATGGAAGATTTATTTGATCCTTTTTCATTATTATAGTTTTCCTTGGACAAAAGAACAATCCTGACACCCATATCTTTGTTCTTAAACACTTTATTTGTTCAAATGTTCAAAAATATTTTTTCACAGATGAACTGAAACAAATGTTCATCTCATCTCATTGATCAGTGCTTTTTCCATCATAACACAAGGAAATATAAACACACAAGAGAACATTCAAGAAAACTGTTTGCATTGTATGGGAAGACAGTTATTTATTTTGCTATCTGTCCATGAATTCAGCTCTGCAGTTTGCAGCAGTAAGAGTTTTTTATAGTGCATTCATTTTCATGGTTTTTAAGTTAAAGAAACATTTTGTTCTAGTTTGTGAGAAACAGTAAAAACACAGTACAGTTACTCAAAGATAAGGCAAATGAAACACGAACAGGGCTAAATGTGCAAAAATAAAAACATTTAATGCTTGTTCTACTAAGATCTCATTTTATGCAAGAGCAAAAAAATAATGAACATAGGTAGTTTCTGTTTTCCACTGGCCTCGTTCAAGCAGGAATAAGGAAACAAGTTTTACAAAGCGGAAATTAAAGGATTTTAGAGGCTGTAGAGTAAATTCAATTATTTTTAAAAGGTCAATATTATTACAATTTATACCAATCAGTCTGTAATTGATGCTTGCAAAAGCGAAGAGGCTTTTACTTGTCTTCTGGGCTCCATTTACCTTGCAGATGAACACATAAATAAGCTGCTGGACACACAAAACATGTTCTTCCACATCTGATCTTTTTGATCTTGTCTGTATTTTAACTGAGATGTATTTGCATTTTTGTTTAATTTAGTGGAAACCCAGAGATTTAAATCAACAAAACTTCCATCAGCTTTTCAAACAGAGTAAAGATTTCAGCGCGGTTCTCCATTGGTATATTTCTGTGTTCATCTTAAATACTATAATGATTTGTCGTTTACATTCATAGTCTGTTATTTCAGTAATCTTGATAAAACTTGAACCAATCCTAAAAAAAATATTCTTCAGTTTGCAACTTAAACATGGAGAGCTAAGGTGCATGCATAAACATAACTGAACTGCACTTAAAGTGCAAACATGCAATTCAAATGATCTTTTTGAAGTTATCCAACTTACAGTTGCTATTAAAGATTAATATTGTGCATTCCTCCATGCACACACAATACAGATCAACATCAACCTATAGTTGGCAGTAGAGGAAAATAAAAAAGATAGACTTTTAGCATCATGCCCTGCTTACAGACTGAGTTAGTCGCGTAATGTCATATTTAAGTGATTACCTTAGAGTGATTGTTGTGTTCATTAGGCTACAGCTGAATTGTGAAAAGAAAAACAAAACTGTTAAGCAAAATTACAGCATCAGTCTGGTTTGATGATCAGTGATCATTCTGCTGTGACTGATTCTGTTGCTCATGACTTATCCTCAGGAGGAAGGACTAAGTTTAAAAACAAGAAGAGCAACTAACAAACAAACGATTCTTTCAGATATAACGCCGTCACACACTTTTTTTTTCCACAGGAAATGTATGAGACACACAAAAAAGAAAAGCCCCCACAAAAGATTCACGAGCAGCCATGTTTAACTAATAAAATTCATTTCTGCTCTCACTTGGAGAAGATATTTCTGATTACAAGTTTCTCACATGTGAATAGGTGTGAACATTACAACAGATACTCTCGTGTTGTTAATGTTGTCGCCACCTACTGGTTGTCTATGGGTGTTTCAGCAATTTGGTTCAGTGTTTCATCCGTGTGAATTGAGACCGTCTTATTTTTAGAAATGGAAGAACAGTCAGGAACGACATCATCATTTTTTTGACGTCTTCACCAGAAAAAGGTTTTATTTGGAATATGCAATGAGTTGTGTGAAATGTTGCAGTCCTTCTTATCCAAATCACACAGATGCTATAAAACTAGTTCCAGTTGATTCAGAGCATAATGAGACAACTGCAGATAAATTAGACATAAAATAAGGTTCACAGATAAAATACTGCTGTGCATGTGAATGCCAAAGATAAAGATAAAACTTCCTGTTTGGATGTGAAATCAATATTTCTATTTATCCTCCCAAAGTTTTTATAAAAACATAAGAAGTAGACAAAAGTTTAAAAAATTCAGGCAAAAGAAGGCAGATTTCATGCAGGCAGTTATATTTGATTCAAATAATCCCCTCTTAAATAACTTTTACACAAAAAACAGACAAAACCTAATCAAATGTAAAATATGTCATTTAAAAACATCAAAGTTGAGTTTGTTTCTTCAAAACAATGAACACTTCAGCTTCATGCATTGAATAATATAATAGTCAATACTAATAATAATATAATAATAATAATAATAGTCAACTTTCTGTTCACTGATGTAAAAACAGAAGGTGCCTCATTTATTTTCCAATGCCACAGTCACAAAACTCTGAGAGTTTTCAATATCGGTCAATGTTTATCACTCAGCATCAATATCATAGACGCCTCGCACTTACAGCAAGAGAAGGTGAAGGCAACAACTGAAGGTTGTGGTAAAATCTTGTGATGTTAAGAGGAAAGGTTCACTTATCTGCCGCCGGTCCGGCTGAGACAGGGCCGGCTGTGTCTGAAGTCCATGATGTGTACGGCCGTCTGGTGCCACCAGTAAAACATCACCACCACCAGTACATGCCACAGCTGGTGGCTGGCGCCGATGTAGTTCACCTGACCTGGAGGGGGAGAATAAAAAAAGAAATATATGTTAAAAAAAGAAAATCTACTTAAAATAAAGAAATTAAGTTTATAATCAAGTCCAGCTAAATAAAACTTGTAACTGCAAATGTTACATGACCATGTTCTGAAAAAAAAACCCTGCTCATAATTTTTGATAAATGTTTGCAAAAAAATTATTCTCATGTCTAAAGAACCATCACCTTATTTCTGCTTTTAGATGTTAAAAGACAAATAAAAGACAATACTTTGCAATAAAGTGAATGTCTGTACACTGTAATATTGAAATCAACATTTTATATATATATATACACTCCTGATCAAAATCTTAAGACCAGTCAAAAAATTGCAAGAATTTGCATTTTGCACTATTGAATCTTAAGAAGATTCTAAGTAGAGCTTCACAATGTTAAAAGAAAATATTAGTGCAAGAGACAAAAACATTTGAGCAGGGAATTTTCTGAAAACTGCATTTACACTCAAACATGATTTTTTCAGCTGATCAAAAGTTTAAGACCATAGTCTTTAAAAGCCAAAAGCTGTGCAAAAATCTGGATTCCATGTCATGTTCTGTGAAGTCTTTACACTGTCAAGACCTCCAGATGGCAAAAGCAAAAAAATTCACTGACTTTGAACGTGGCAGGATTGTTGAGCTGCATAAGCAAGGCCTCTCACAACGTGCCATTGCTGCTGAGGTTGGACGCAGTAAGACAGTCATTTTGCATTTTTTAAATGATCCTGAGGGTTATGGAACAAAAAAGTCAAGCGGTAGACCCAAAAAAATTTCACCAGCTCTGAACCGCAGGATCCGATTGGCTGTCCATCAAGACAAGGGACGATCCTCTACCCAAATTAAAGCCATTACTGGTGCCGACTGCAGCCCGATAACCATCAGACAGCATCTGCAAGGGAAGGGCTTCAGAAACAAAAAACGTCTTCAAAGGCCATGTCTTGTTCAACGCCACAGAATTGCCCGTTTGGACTTTGCAAGGGTGCACCAAACATGGGACATTGAAAGGTGGAAGAAAGTTGTCTTCTCTGATGAGAAAAAGTTTTGGCTTGATGATCCTGATGGCTTCCAACGTTACTGGCATGACAGAGAGATCCCACCTGAGATGTTTTCTACACGGCACAGTGGTGGGGGCGCCATCATGATTTGGGGTGCGTTTTCCTTCAATGGAACAATGGAGCTTCAGGTTGTGCAGGGGCGTCAAACAGCAGCTGGCTATGTGGAGATGTTGCAGCAGGCATCCCTCATGACTGAGGGCCCTCGTCTGTGTGGTAATGATTGGGTTTTTCAACAAGACAATGCTGCAGTTCACAATGCCCGCCTGACAAAGGAGTTCTTCCAAGAGAATAGCATCACTCTTTTGGACCATCCTGCATGCTCCCCGGATCTAAACCCAATTGAGAACATTTGGGGATGGATGGCAAGGGAAGTTTACGAAAATGGACATCAGTTCCAGACAGTGGATGCCCTTCGTGAAGCCATTTTCAGCACTTGGAGCAATGTTACCACTAGACTCCTGGAAACACTGGCATCAAGCATGCCTAAACGATTGTTTGACGTCATCAACAAGAATGGTGGAGCTACTCATTACTGAGTCCTTTTTTTGGCACTTTGATTTCTGTTTTGGGGGGTTTTGGAGGTTTTTTGAGCTATGGTCTTAAACTTTTGATCAGCTGAAAAAATCATGTTTGAGTATAAATGCAGTTTTCAATTAATTCCCCGCTCAAATGTTTTTGTCTCCACAGATTTCTTCTTTTAACATTGTGAAGCTCTACTTAGAACCTTCTTAAGATCCAATAATGCTAAATGCAAATTCTTGCAATTTTTGACTGGTCTTAAGATTTTGATCAGGAGTGTATATATATATATATATATATATATATATATATATATATATATATATATATATTATATATATATATATATATATATATATATATATATATATATATGTACATATATGCATATATATAGAGAGATAGATCTATATAGATATATCTATATATATATATTTAAAATCATTAGTTGGTTCTTTATTGATTTTTGTAAAGTGATTAACAGCCACTGCAAAAGTTTCAAAGAGCCGCAGGCTGCAGACCAACTAAAATGCTTTAAGATCAAATAATGTTTTTTGCTTCTTAGACATAAATTAATGGCATAAAGTCTGGTCTGTGTCAGAACTTAAATGTAAGATGGTATTTTCCGCAGAAACACTAGAACTTTATTCAGTTCATATTGCACCAATTTACAGTGAAAGTCATCTCCAGACACTCAGCAGATTGCTTTAATAGATCACGACCATGGATGATGTTATTGGAAAGATTTGTTCAAATCAGACAGAATCCTGGGTTCACTTTTAAAGTGGAATTGAAATAATAAGTCTCAGTTAGTGATACGTGGGAAATTTCAATGCAGGTAGTTTCATGACTGAATGGTTGTTTTCATCAGATCTTGGAAATCGCAGCACAGAGAGACAAATGAAAGACAAAATAAAATCTCACCAGGAAAATATCGCTCTGGAATTTTGGTGGCGTAGAACAGGAATGCAGATCCAGCTATCAGGTACATTACAATCACACGAGGCAGAAACAGCTGCAAAATAAATGGGTTGCAGATTTTAGTTTTGGTTTTCTTCTCGATTTCTTACGACACTGCTTTTCCTTCCGCACCTGCACAATCTCAGAAGCGAACCCTTCACTCAGCCAGATCCAGTGGCAGGCAGGAATCACACCGACGCCCGCCACGCAGCAGAAGATTGACATCCTGATCATTTTCCAGTCGTTGCTGAGGTAACGAGGGTGAACCTGAGCGCAGAAGATGGCCAGGATCAAGGAGAGCACCGTCAGCAGATAGACCTGTCGCCAAAACTGGAGGAGAGGAGATGAGGCAGAGTCCAAGTCTTCAGTGGGCGGATATCTTTTGAGAGAAATAATCCTTGGATGTGTTGAGAAGCAGATGCTAAACGTCTTCACTCACAGCATTACAGTAGAAAGCATAGAAGATCCCAGGAACGTAGCAGCCCAGGATCCCGATGGAAATGCCGGCGTAGTCCAGCGCCAGCCAGCGGCGGCACGTCTTTTCCAAACGGTGGCATGAGAACAGGTGGTAACCCACCGAACACAGCATGCAGACCTGAAGGGAAAACAGTTCAACTTTAATTTATTTAGACAGCAATAAATTAAACACAAAGCTATTTCCAGCAACTTGATTACTTTTGGTATCGGAATCACAAGTTTGTGCATCTACAACATGTACATTTATCATTTCAAGACATCCACAAAGTACACAGAGGAGAAACTTTGCAAAATGTTACATGTAAGCAAAACCAGTTAAAGCCACTGGTTTTTGATTTAATTACTGGTTTCCACACAAACTGGCAAAAACACACAGCTAACAGTTATTGATGCCAACTTCACAGAGATGAACTACTATTCACCTACACACACCTGTTAAATGATACCGTGTTTAACCGCGGTAGGGTGATCTCTTGTGTTGGTTTTGGCCCAGATGAATAGATCACGTTCTTTCACCAGGCTTTGGGATATTTTAGATCTGATATGAATAGTTGTTTTCACTTTTATAAAAAAAATGTTTGTTGTTCTGTTGCTGTTCGGAAATATTCAGGAAGGTCACTTGCACTGTAAAGGCCTCATGTTGCTACATAAAAGTACATCAAATTTAATTGGTAAAGTTGTTTGTTGTTATTGTTAATTCTGAGTCTCCTGCTGCCAAATCCAGACATACAAGGAACAATGTGCAGAACACACCCACTGCTTTCTGGAATGATTTCAAAAGATGTTTCATCCAGGTATTGATTTGAGGATGTGCACAATCATGCAACGAGGTTACTGCTTTTTTGTACGTTTTATATTTCAGTTGAACTGCACGTGTCACATCAGAGATGAAAAAGTTCCTAAATGACCTAATTTAGTTGACTTTTTACAGGGTTGTGTACACGTTTTCAATCCACTGTGACTCCACTGTCAATACACACCTGAGAGGGTGCAGCTGACTGAACCTGCAGCAGGAAAAGCAACCCTACATGAATCAGTTTGTTAAACCAAACAATGAAGGAAGCACCCAGCTCACCAATGATGGACAAACAAAGACAATTCTCAGAAAGAAAAAAATAAAAAATCAAAATCAACGTGCAGCAGACTTCAGCAGCTGTTACCTGGAAGCAGAAGAGTCCTATCACATAGATGACGTAGTCTTCTCTGTTTGCTCCAGCGGCCGGTAGTACTGAGGAGAGGTCATTGACCCCAAGAGAAAAAAAAAGGAGAAAACCCAGAAGGTGGCTCCAGATATTCACAGTCTCATTGGATAGAATAAATATACTGTAGGGAAAAGAAAGCAGGAAACTGTAAGCATCATGTAGAATATCTCAAAAGGTTACTTCACATGTGATGTTCATTGAATAAAGTGTGCGGCTGTTTCATTTCCTCCACATTTAAAGAAATAAGGCATTTGAATTGATTAAGAAAACATCAAATTGTTTCCTTGAGGTGGCATTGAGTAGATATTATCCAATTTCACCTGTTTCAACGACTGCTGAGCTCTGGAAAAATATTTTTAGGTGAGTTCTTGGTGACATAAATTCATGTAGAGCCTATACTGGCTCACCTCTTCAGACAGAGCTTGGAGGTCAGGTGTGCCCTGTAGCCGTCTGTGATGTAGGGGTTTTCTTTGAGGAACAGGGGGATTTGTTCGTAGGTGTACAACCGAATCCTGTGCGGCAGCAGCACCGGCCAGTGCTGGTAGCTGCCTAGCTCTATGTAGTGGGCAGTTTTCAGCAGCTTCTTCGGCATCTTCAGCACCATCTTGTTCTGGGCTCAGCGGACACGGCAGAGCAAAGCTGGAGACGTTAAGGCTGCGGGGTCAAACACAATGGTCAAAAATCTAGCCACGTGTAAACAAATAGGTACAACTGAGTAATAATTCCGACAACAACAAAACGAATATTTACGGATGAATTAGACCTTAAATGTGACGGCTCCAAGTTCTGACAATAAGTTCTGGAACCAGCGAAGCAAGCATGTTCAGTTTTTTTCTTTTTCTTTTTTGCTAAACTGGTTTGTTGATGACGTCCAGCAGGCTACTCCTAAGATGCTAATGCTAACAGGTTGATAAACTTGTATAAAAATAACCGGAAGCTCACCATTATGAGTCCGACTGTCTTCGAACAGGTATTTCAGCCATTTCCGAAAGGCTGTTAGTTTTACGCGGTGGTAAAGAAAAGGATCACATTTTGGTAAATGTACACATTTTAATAAGCTAACATATAGTATGAGTGTGTAGAACCCTTTAGCAGCATCAAACCTGTTTGTTTTGATAGGAAATATGGAAGCTCTGCGTTACTGCCACCTACTGGTGACACGGCAACCTTACCTCTAGAGCATTTATTAAACTTCAAAAATAGAAAAATGCATTATATTACTGTAAGTTACATTTTCATTGAATGGAATTTTTCTATTTCGCACTTGCCATAATTTACAATAATAATAATAAATAATAACAATAATTATATATATATATATATATATATATATATATATATATATATATATATATATATATCAATGCTAAATATATATATTTAGCATTGATATTATAAAAAGTCCTTGCTTGTAAGTGTAATTAAAACACTTAATGTTTTCTAAACTCAGGCTATAAATCTTGCTTTGTTTGCTTATTTAATAGACAAGGCTTATGACCACAGAGACAGTTACATTTTTTTAACGCTGTGATAGACAGCATGGATTAACTGTGGTCACAATATTTCTCACTGGGTTTTCAGCTATGGCTACAAGCATTCTTTCATTCTTTGTACTATTAACCACCCATTTGCCCATTATTCATCAATCAGCAGAGTAATTGCCCTTCCTGTTATGAGGAACTCGTCCTGTTTCTGCTTTTTTAATTTGCAAATAATAAAATATATTTTTTGACCTTTTGTTTTGAAATAAAAAATAAATAAATAAATAAAAGAAGGTCCAACCACACTCAAAAAATACAACAGAGATCACATCATCCATTTTGAGGGAGGGGGATTCATTATGCTGTGTAATTATACGAGGCGTTTGCTGTCATGACTTAATTCAAACTGTTTGCTGAGCTAAAAACCAACTTGGAGTCCACATTGCATCCTCGCACACTCCATAATGAAAAATGTAATTACAGGGCTGCTGCATCACCAAAGGACAGACAGGAATGAAGTCAACATCTCACCCTGATGAGGTCTGATGAAGTTCAGCTCTGTGACAAGACACTGATCTTTTTGCTCCAATGTAAAAGAACGTGAAAGACAAGTCAATTATGAGTTAATCAATGTGTTGATGACATAACCCCTGACTCATGACATGGTGATCACAGTTATTCGCCATTTGGGAAATCACGTTTTGGATCAGCTTTAAGCACAGACACACCAAGGATGTCTGACGAGCGTATTGAGTTACACCACCATCTGCAGAGGATTAACACAGTAATGATGCACTTGTTTAAACATTTTGGATAAAAACACACTTTGTGGCTAATTTATTGGACAGTCAAAGTTGCAGAGCATACACATTTTAATAAGCCACTGGGCTGATCTCACACAAAGTGACATGTTTTGTTAATTCTTAATGTCAGCGGGACATTATTTAGCTTCTTATGCTGAAAGAGAAATATTTGAAGTCCCATAAAGATTTTTGAATTATTCATTTTAGTCATATGTCGGTTGTCTCTGTGTTTTTCTATTATGGCATTGTTATCTATTTAGTCAGCTGATCTTGAGGAAGGCACAGGAAGAGAAGGATGGATCTTCAAAATAAAACTCCATACCAAATGTGTCTATGTTTTCCTGGCAATCCCAGTGTTAATAATTTGTTCTGATAGATTTCGCATTATTAAAAACAACAAAGTCAGAAATAACTTTGTATCTCTATTTCTGGAACAATCTGTGTAAAAAAACCAAAAGTGAACTAAAATAAAATAAGATATATTCTATCAATATTGACTCAGTGGAGTGTTGTAGAATTACAAAAATATATCTTGTTTTCTTTACTATTATTATTACTATTATTATTATTATTATTACATGCATTTCCTGTTTTGTGATGAAAGCTAGATAGTTGATTGATGCTTTGTTGCTTATGGTGACCTTGAAAGAAGGGGTCTATATAAGATTTTTTGTTTTTCCTTCAAACTGCTCCTTTTCATTTTAAACGTTTGTTTATATATCAGCATGTGACATTTTTAAAATCTAAATGATTGAAATAAACAAACAAATGGGACGACTGGTTTGCCATTTGAAAAGGTAAAAAAGAAACCATAAAAAATGATTTTGTTATATTTATTTTTAAGGCACCACTAGTTGACAGATCTCAATTCATTCTCAACTTTGGATTATTGTCCACAGAGAGAAACATACTCACATGGATTTGGAGTATGTCACTGTGCCAGTATAAGTCAGACACTGTGCAACACTTATTCCAAAACTATTTGCATCATGAACTTTTTACTTTCAAAGAAGTAACAACTTAAACAAGACTCGGCAAATGTGCCGATTATCAACTCGAGTTTATTGGTTATTTCTTTTTCTTAAATAAAAACCTGAGTTTGGGGAGGTTCTTGAATCCTGACCGGAAGTCACCAGGAAGTCCTTTGTTTTCATCCTGGGAGTTTTGACGGCGGTGCCTGCAGCTGCCTGCGCGCGCCAGCCCCGCCCCTCTCTGCTCTGCTGCTGCTCTGCTGGCTGACATCGCCCGCTGCGCTGCGCGGCATCGCCAAAACAGCGACATGTGAGCAGCCGGCCAGACCCCAGGCTAACAGCAGCGACTCATTTCTTTAATCCTCCCTTGAATCAACCGGGTGCTGATATGTAACAAATGGACCATGGATTGTGGACGCGGTGCCAAATCCTGCTGCTGGTTCTGCGCGTTTACTCCACGAGTCCAACGCTCCCTGAGGAAAAGGCGTCCTGCGATGGAGCGTTTGATATTTATTTTGTTTTGGACAGGTGAGTTATGGCGGCCTATTGTGTGCTGTTAGTTGAAATAGTGTTAGTTTCTACAGCAGAGGATGCCTTTATCTCAGTTTTGTCCATGTATGGCTGTGTTTGGCTTCCCTTGTCCTACCAAATGCAAAACACTCCTCTTCATGTATTAAACACCCCTGACCCGGACTTAGTTTATTCATTTTCATCATATATTATTTTTCATAATGTCTTAATATTTTTGCAATATGTGCATATTTTTAGTTACGTTGCAAATAAAACATAGCTGCTGTTCTAATCTCTGACTTATGGAGGCATCACCACAGCTGCTCCTAATTCTCCCTAGTTTAGTTTTTACTGTGTTAAAACTTGCTTTCTTCTCATGTGAAATCTTGCATCACATTTTCAGTTGAACTTTGACCGGGCCGTTCTAACTCATAACATGTTGTCAGGGTTTTTGTCCTGAAGGAAGGTGAACTTCCACCCTAGTCTCAATCTATTTTTTCTTCCGCTGACAGGGTTTCGGTCAAGATTTGCTTGCATTCAACCTCCATCAAACCATATTGTGTTTTCATTGTGTTGTGCAAAGATAATTTTCTTGCACTCACAAAATTTTGCATGGACAAACACACACTGTGTTTACCCAAAATGACTTGTGGGCAGCTGTTGATCTGTCACATAAAATCCAAAATAAATTCAGGTTTGTTACACAATGTTCAACATTTAAAGTGTTTTTTTTTTTTTTTTTTTTTTTTTGTTTTTTTACTTTTCTGTTTTTACAGGTCAGGTAGTGTTTCTAAACACTGGAACGAGATCTATGGCTTTGTGGAGCAACTCACCAGCAGGTTTGTCAGGTAATCCAAATAAAGGTTTTGCACATTATTCCTCCTCTTTTTACTATCGAGGGAGAAACAAATATCCTTCTCCTGCAGATTCAAAAAAACAAACTTTTACGAGTCACGCATTCAGAAACAGACGTTAACACGGAGCAAACCAAAACTATTTAAGTAGTGGCTAGTCTTTAATACACTCCAACAAAAAAGGGTAAGAGAAGTAGGGCATGGCTATTTGAGGTTGCAGACATCACACAAAGCCAACAACTGCTCCAAAACTCCTCTGGGTAATGGTGTGTGGTATCTTTAGTTCTAATAGCAGGGTGGGTAAAGCTGGACGTTGGCGTCCAACAGATGTTTAAATCTCGTTCTGACCCCACTTAAAAGGCATTAAAAAGCAAATGCAGCAGAAAGAGCAGCAGTTAATTCTTTAGCTCAAGTTTTCGGGAAATGTTAAACACATTCTATGTTTAATAATGCGTGACAATGTGATGTGCTTCAGCCCCAGGATGAGGGTCTCCTACATCGTCTTTTCGTCCAATGCATATGTAATACTCCCTCTGACAGGAGAGAGGTGGGTTGTCAGCTCTTTTTTGCTCTGTTTTACAATTCATCTTTTATTTTCTAACAATGCACAGAAATGTACATTTTTCTCAAACTCATGTTGTTTTGTGATTTGCTCCAACAGGTCTAAAATAGAGGAGGGTCTAAACGAGCTGAAGCAAATCAAACCTTCTGGTGAAACATACATGCACGAAGGCTTGAAGGCGGTAAGCTGAGCCTCAGTGCTTAATCATAATCTCATAAAACTATTTTGTTTGGTCATAGGAATACATATGACCTCAACAATGCTATATATTTTATTTGGTGTGTTCCATAGCAAGTTGCATTTCAATCACTCACTTTGTATAGCCCTCAATAAGCTTCTGCGATAATTCTGTCCAATTAAAAATAATTGTTTTCCTGGAACAGATCTGGCATTTGAGCACAGTCCACAGTAGGAGTGAGGCTGGGATTTGGCCAAGCAATTCCAAAAAACTTGACATAGTTGGGTCCATTACAACTATTACCAAAAGGATTTGGATATGTGATTTGGTTTATTGGCCTATACAAGTATATCCAATGGAGTTAAAGGTTTCTATTGAGTTAAGTTAAAGAAATGGGAGGAAATCTCCAACACCGTTCCGTTTTACTTCTGTGACAAAGACTTGGCTTGTGCAGAGTTAGTCCAATGTTCCTAGTTTTGAAAGCCAAGACTCTCCTGAACATGTTTCTTATGAACTGCTTGACATTTTGTCATTCACTTAAAGGTGACAGCTTGGGTCTTCTTCCAGACTGTAGCAAAGTGGCATTAAACCAAATGACATTCTTATACTGACATTCCTGATCCCCATACATGGCTCTTCCTAAGAACTGTTCTGACATGCTGGGGCTTTCTCACTGACCTGAATACGATTACCAAAAGTTAAAAATCATTTAGTAATCTTTTGAACTCCTTGTTGCACCTGGTTAATAATGACTCAGATAAATGAATGAAATATTTCACCTGTTAGGTGTCGGAACAGATGAAGACCCAAACTTCACTGTCATCCAGTATCATCATTGTTCTGACTGATGGCAAGCTGGATATCTACCTGTATGAAATGAGTGTGAAGGAGGTAAAACACACATACACACACACACACGCACATACACACACTCACATGCATACAGAAACACAAGCTGCTGAAAATAAATCTAATAGTAGAGGATGTGGGTGTGGGCAAGGTTTGAAATAATCCCCACTTCATGTTTTTCCAACTGGACTATATTATGTAGAAACCAATGAGAAACATTGCTGGAAAATAACTTAATCAAATTTGACCAAAACAGGATTATTTTTAAGGCTCAGTTCAGGCTGACATCTGCCTGAACTGAGGCTTTAATTTGAATTACTTTGCCCCAATTACCTTTTTTAGCAGCTTTCATCTGCTCTGATCTCGTAAACTGTGGGCCAGTGTTGAAGCAGAATTTCCGTTTCTGTGTTGTGATTCCCAGGCTGACAAAGCCAGAGGATTTGGAGCCAGAGTGTACTGTGTCGGGGTCATGGGCTTTGATCACAAACAGGTAGGAGGTACCTCTCTTCTTTTACTATTCACTCACATGAAGCCATCTAGAACCCGTGAGAGAGAAGCAGCTTGTTTAAATATTGACTTTTTATCTGCCTTTCGGTCTGGTTAGACTGTAAGGACTCAAAGAAAACCCCGTTGTTTTCTGTCCCAGTAACCAGCCTTGACACTGTTGTTTTGTCTGTCAACCGAATCTTTCCGGGACGTGAACAGAATGCAGCTGGCAGGTGTTCAGAGATCCTGGTTTACCAGATTTTGACTGATCTGAGAGAAGCTGATGGGCAATTTTAAGAATGCGTCCTCATGTCTGAGCAGGACAAACAGAAATATCCTTTGTTGACTGTAAGAGCCTATGGGGAATAAAGCCACATACATTAAAACCCCACAGTGATTGAGAATCACTCCTCTGCTGTGACATGTGGTCTTTTCCACAGACTGCAGTGTCTCATTACTCCTAATGAGATTTGGAAGGCAAAGGAAACACTGTAATTACATTGGAGAATGATATACTGCATTATTGTATCTTGTTGTGTATCTTTGAGTTGTGTCAGCATCAATGGTGCTATCAATCTGTGTGAAAAATAATATAATGCTAAGATGCTCGTCCCCCTAAATGTCCCTTGAAGTCTTCAGTTCGAGCGTTTCAGTTTCAGACCCACAGCTCTCACTGGCCTACAGAGGAAGCAAATTACATCATTCTCTAATGATATAATGCCAGAGAAACTTCCTGCTTTGCTATCATTAGCTAAAGGCTGCAGACAGCTGTCCAGAGCTTTCATCTCTCAGGCACAGACTTGCCCTCCTTAAATGTTGCTGAAGCAAAGAGCATCGCATCATCACAGGGCAAAGACCTCCCTGAAAGGCGTCTGGATGAACTTGCAGAGCTTCACTTCAAAGCCCCTCCAAATGTCTTCATTCCCTTTGGACTTAAAATCCTGACAGTCAACTTTCAGCAGGTCCTTTTTTCTTCAGAAATACCATCCATTCAACTCTGGATGATAATCTGATAACCTTTCCTCTCTCTGATGTAGAAAAGCGTCACCATGGCATAATCCATGAGGGCTATTTGGTTTCCATGGTGCAGTGTTGGCTTTCCACCACAAATTTAAACCAGAGCACTTTCCTCTACATTTTAATGTTCCCTAAATGGCTCGTGGCAAATTGAAAACTGGGCTTCTTATGGATTTTTTTCTTGCATGTCAAGTCTCCAATGAAGGCTTGATTTGCAGAGGACTGACTAGCAGATAGTCAGTCCTCTGCTGTGCATCTCTGCAGCTCTTCCAGGGTTGGATTAAAGTATCAAATGTTGGGTTGTTTTTATGTAATTTCTCAATGCAACTAAGTGGTCTGGATGTTACTTATGAGGATCAGAGTCCACAGAGCTAATTATAAATATAAATTGCCCTTTTCAGATTTTTATTTGTAAAAGACAGAGCCCATAACCCATTACTCTAACCCATACACTGGCTCCTTGTAGTTCTATGATATAAACACTTTTAAGCTCCTTCTTTCTTTAATGTGCTGTACAAATAAACCTGAATAGTGAACATTTTCTACTTTGGTCACAGCTTGCAGAGATAGCTGACGGCACAGAACAAGTGTTTCCGGTTCTTTCTGGATTTCATGCCCTCAAAGACATTGTCAACACGGTAAGTTTGTGTTGCAAAATTTGATCCAGAAAATCTGCACAAATTGATGCAAACAGCATGTTAGTCTTGTCTGGTATCGTCTTTGTGCCTCGCAGGTCCTGAAACAGTCGTGCAGTGACGTGTTCACAATAGAGCCGTCCAGCGTCTGTGTGAACGGTAGGTTTGTTTTGTTTGTTCTGTCTGTCAGGTTGTCCCAAAAAGTCAAATAATTGTTCATGACTGTGTTAGTATATGGAATAACCTTTTTGTTTTTGCTATTTATTGCTCTGTCATGATAACAAATTTTACTAGACAATAAATTTTCACAGAAATGATAACGATAATCAATAGCCTTGTTGTTTTAAGACAATTTCCAAGTAATATGTTTTTAATGGCATGATAATGGAAGTTTGCCCATCTAAAACCAATAAACTTTAACTTTGTAAAGAACCATTCAAATTGACATTGAAATAACCAAAATAAGACGCAACCAAAAACAAAAAATAAAACGGAAATAAAAACCATCCAACAGAAACCAGAAATAAAATGGATAACGATGTCTGTGTAAATAAAATTACCTTTTAAAAAATACCAATCACGAGAATGGAAATTATTGAGCTAATAATAACTTACCATGTGATTAATTAGTTAACTGCTTAATGCAACAGGCCTTTATACATTTTTAGATATATTTGTACATTTTTTTACTGGATGATTCATCCTGAAGTTGGATAGGGCGCGGCTAACTTGCTGGTGTGTTTTACATTCTACTCAGCGATGTGTTGCTAAGACGAACTTGTGTAATCAAAATGTTTGACTGTTCTTTGCTTTTGGCCATGGAGTGTCATTCCAAAAGCTGCAGGTCACTGAACATCTGAAGATGTTGTTCCCTGACCACAGACCAAACATGAGAGTTGATTCAGTCATGTTACATTCGTTTCTCCTCTAATTGGCTTAATATTTCACTGAAGTACCTTTGAGACGTCATCACGTGCTCCAGTCTTCTTGGGTGTGTCGGTATGAGGTTGGCGCTTGTTTGGGTTGTTTTCTACTCACATCTGTCCAGATATGTTTGATTTAAACGCGAAGACGTTCACAGTCTGCTCCTGAAACTTCTCCTTTCGTTATCTTGGCTGTGTGTTTTGGTTCATCATCATGCTGGAAGATAAATTATAGGCCTGATTGTTGGAATGCATCAGCAAGGGAAAATCTCCTGGGTGGGTTTCAGATCTGCAGGGGGAATATCAGATCTCCACCTAATGAACATTATAGTAGTTGGACATCTCTTACTGGTTCCCTTCTTTCTCGCCCAGATTTGTGTATTGACACGATCTAGTTTTATACATCTGCAGACTTTATAAAAAATGGCTTACTCAATTCTTCAGTCAGCTGAATTTACCACAGGAAGCTCCAATCAAGTTGCAGTATGTAATCAGTGGAAGTGGCTGAGCTCAGTTTTGACTGAAATAGAAAAGGGTTTGAATCTTTATATATGTATAATCCTTACATATTTTAATTTTAAAAAATTGTATACAAATATTTTATGACTGTTTATAATGAGCAGATTTTATTTCAAGAAAACTTGATTCAAATCAGTTTTACAAAAACCCTGTTACAAAATGTAGAAAGAACAATGTGGCCTGGATCCTTTCTTTTGACACTGTAAGACAAATACAAGTTGCAACATCTGTTTTTTTAGATTTTTTTTTAAATAAAAATGTGCATTTTTTAATTGTCTATCACTCATATTTGGTCCCACCCCCAAATTATGATGTTATACATCATCTGATATTTTCTTATGACTTTCAGTTTTGCTCAATTTCTATATTATAATCTTCTACAGACAAAGGGAACCAAAATGCAGCTATGTAGAAACGTGAGCATGTGTTTATGTATAACTAAATGATGCCATGAGGAAGAGGAAAACTCCACCTACAGATAAACACAGGGGGGTCCTATCTTGCTCTGAATAAGTACAAACTTCAGGGATGTTTTCAGAATGACAGAAATTGTTTTAAGCCGATGTTCTGATTGTTTTAAGCCAACAAGCCTTTGCAGACTTTAATTCAGTTTAGAATATTTTTGGAGAAACTAGAAGGTAAAGGTTTTGAGAAAAAACTGCTGGAAGTGCTCATTGTTTTGATCTGCTTTGATGTTTTCCTCTCCATCCGCTTCAGAAATCGAAGATCTGTCAGAAATTCCTAGAATAACTACGACTGTGAAGACTAAGTGTGTTAAAAGCAGAAGAATGGCAGGTTGAAGAAACTTCCAGATGGCTGAAAAAGCTTTGTTATTGCCAGTGATTCTGTAGTCAAGTCTGTTTTATTTGGCATCATATAAAAGAATCAAATGAAGCTTGAGCTGCCATCTGATGGTAGCATATGTTACATCAGGTCTGATTAAATCAATTTAAGATAATGAAAAAAAAATCTATTATATTCTCAGCAGATCTGAACATGGGATTTGAAGCTACTCTGTATTTCACATTTAGAGCTTGTCAATTTGGATATAAACATATGAGGTTGAAAATAATTTTGTGGTACTTTTTTAATGTTCTTTTTCATTATTTTATGCATTTTTTTGTCTTTTGTGCGACTCTCTTTTTTGCTGCAAGATCAAACAAAATAGGAATCTGACCAAATGTTTTTGGCTGTGCGGTTTAAACAGAATAGAGTTTTGTAAATTTTATTGGGACTTTAACTGGAACTGGAGCTTCTGTTCAGCTCTCCAAACACTGAAGCTGCATCTGGTCCAAAAAAAAAAAAAAAAAGGATGAAAATGTGGAAAATTATGGTGGAGAATCTGCGATGCTGTGGGCCTGATACACAAACTTCACTTAGTTTTAGATTTTTATTCTCTGCACTGAATGAATTTGCTGAAATTCAAGATTAGGCAAATTTGACATTTTGACAATAAATCTGACATACACTGTTTAAAGACTTGTGGAGGATACTGCATTAAAAAGTCACTTTAGCATTCTTGTCATTCCCGTTTTATTTTCTTCCAGAGTCTTTCAACGTAGTTTTAAAGGGGACCGGATTCAGCGGAACCAAGAGGATCGACAACCTTCTCTGCTCTCTCACTGCCAATCACGTGACTTACCGTAAATGACACACTCATGACATCTCACGCCTGTTCACGGTTTCCAACTACAATTAAAAACTGTCACTTGTTGCTACTGCTGTAAACCATACGAAGGAATCTGTTTGCACCAATCCACACGACGCCAGACTGCTCACTGGGAAAAACCATCAAGTGCCACTTGGAACAGTGTGCAGATGTCTGAGTTGCAATGGAAAATCGGGAGTCATGGCAGTGAGAAACAAACAGTAGTTGCCTTTTATCAGTTGTGGCAAGAGAACAGGAGACATTATGAGGTTGAGCACAGGGAGGGAAGAGATGCTCTCTGCCCATTAGTCTATTAGCAGATCGATGGCATGAGCTGTGCTGAGGTCAGTGTCACTGAGAGGACGAGCAAACACAGCATGTGATTCCTGTTGAGCTGCTGCTGTTAGCAAAAGTGTTTACTTAACTCCCAACTTCCCTGTGTTTTGTATAAAATCAACTTAAACAGAAAATCTAACAAAGACGCTTAAGTTTATAAAATGATTTTACCTCTAAAGTTAAATGTCAAAATAACAAACACTGCATGTAATTAGTGTACAATATCTCCAGCTTTACACAACGTGCCCTTATGTTGGATTTATTCTGTTTCTGTGTTTTTCCTCTCAGATGAGAAGCCGACGGTTGTCCAAGGCGGATATCTGCTGTGTCCAGCTCCTCGTCTGCACGAGGTTGGACAGTAAGTCTGCAAACAACTCCAACCAACAAAGAATGTTTTCCTGGGAGATGCTGTTGGAATAACGTGTCTTCTTCTTTTTCTGATGCCTCTGTTTGTTGATTACAGATCAGTTGAAGTGCTGATTAGCCTGAACAATGGACAGTCGTACATCTCCGCTCCCATCGCCATATACGCCACCTCATGCGTGGGTATCAATTTTTGAACTCTGTTGTGCTAAACAAAACAACCTTTCTGTTGGTGTAGGAGAAAATCTGAGAGAGGATGGAGGCAGCACTGCTGTTTTTATTTTATGTTTCATATATGAATAATCATATGTGCACAGTTAGTGGGGATCACACATTTTGTGCCTTGTCTGCTGCAGTCAGACGGGATCTGGGTGCTGTGGTTGCTGCTGGCTTTGTTACTGTTACTGGCTCTTGGTTTATTCTGGTGGTTCTGGCCTCTCTGCTGCACTGTGGTAAGTTTTTGTTTCTTTTATTTCCATATTCTGTTGTTTATCAGGCTTTTGTTTTGTAAAATACCAACCACACAACACCCCGTTTCCCTAAAGAGCATTTTATAACTACATGTAAGAAGGAGGCCGAATGTTGACATTTGAAATTCTCATTTTTTTTAAACGACTGTTGAAAATGTTGGATATTGTTTTCACACAGGTCATCAGGGACCCTCCTCCCTCTCGTCCTCCTCCACCGCCTCCTGTTTTTGTAAGTGAAAAAAGTCTTTTCTGAAGAACCTCCATGTTTTGGGGCACTATACCTCACGCTGTCATCTTGGCAGAGGTGGTTGAGAGAAGATCTAAATTTGGGTGAACGCAGAAGGAGCGTCGGTGGAGCTTGGGAGGCTGACAGAGAAATGCTTTGGCAGGGTTCATTTGTTGAGCTCGAGTGAGAAAACTGAATTCCTTATATTTCTGTCATACATGGTGGAGATTAAGTTAGACTGACTAACATGTCACAGTGTCTATAAAAAAAAAAGTAAATATAGAAGTCCAAATTTGGAGGCATAAATTTGTGTATATTTTTTTACTCCCTAATTTTATTGTAAAGTATATTTTGATGTTTTTTCACTCAGGAACCAGAAGAGGATCCTCTGCCCAAACACAAGTGGCCTACAGTAGATGCTTCGTACTATGGAGGCAGAGGTCCTGGAGGAATCAGACGCATGGAGGTGAACATTTTAGAGTGTGACCCGGAAAACCTTTCCAGAATTTAATTTTTGTAAAGTTTGCGTGCGCCCACTTCCTGTAGGTGAGATGGGGAGAGAAGGGATCCACAGAGGAAGGGTCGCGTTTGGAAAAAGCCAAAAACGCTACAGTCACTATGCCAGAGGAAGTGGAGGAACCCATCATTCCTCGGCCCCCGCCAAGACCTCCACCTGTTTACAGCTCCCCGACCCAAACCAAATGGTACACTCCCATCAAGGTGAGACAACTTATCCATACGGTCTCTAAAATAAATTATACTGTATGTAGTCAATTTAATGCAAATTTTCTTCATAAAAAGTGACATGTTGATGTCCTCTTCAGGGGCGTATTGATGCACTGATGGCATTACTGAGAAGGCAGTATGACAGAGTGGCAGTCATGAGGCCAACACCTCAGGACAAGGTAAGGAGCAGCTTCAATTCTTCACTACTACAACCCAAATACAAATTAATCTGATCATTATGAGTTATAGATTATTATTTTTAGGTTCTTTAAAAGAGCAGAAATATTTTTTTCAAAATAGGTTTTCACAGATACATTTTCTTTAAAATAGATAAACATGATTTGATAAAACGTATTTAGTTAATCTTAGTTATTATCACCCAGAAAGATAAATAACAACTCTCTGCGTACACTTAGTTTACTATAATTAGCAGTGAACGCTTGCATGTATTGTCATCAAAAAAAGAGCTCAAACACTCTCCAGAGTAACAGGATTAGGTTTTGTCATTGATTTTTAGTTTGAGATTTAATAGCATAATAAAAAAAGCAGTTTCTCCTTTGGAATTCGGTGTAATATATTGTTCTTGCAAGGCATTAAATAAAATCCAACCTCAGATGAACAACCAGACATGACTAGACGTTTTTATTTATTAAGATTAATTTAGCAGTTTCAGACAAACTGCTAAAACCTGCTTTTTGATATCATCCATGTCAAATTCCAAAACACTGTAAGATTTGATCATTACCTGAAAATCTGACTTATTTGTTGGTTGGAATTGGTTATTTGCTTGTTGTGTTTGGGTATTTTTTTTTTTTTTGTGAAGTTCTACCTAAATTTGAGATATTAATGGAACCAGATAATACATTTAACCAAATCATAAAATAGAAAAGATAAGTAATTTAGCAAATATGTATCATGACTTTATTTGAAAGCCTAATTTAGGTTGTCAAATTGCTTCCATAACCACATTAAAATAAATCAATACAATAATGTGTAGGTCCCCATTTAGAGTTGTGGACGATCTTTATATGTTGACTTGTGATTACAAAGTTTGACTTAACAAGAAACATGCATAAAAGACATATTATCTTATGGAATTGTGTTTTATAAGACTTATTCTTGGACATTTTCAGCAACACAACTCACCGTCCTGTTGTCTTTTAGGGTCGCTGCATCAACTTCACCAGAGTTCGTTCTCGCTGAGGTGGATCAACCTTCACTCTCGTCTAGTTTTTTTTTTCTTTTGATATTTTTGCCAAAGATCACCAACACCTACTTCCAGAAGTTAATGTCTAAATTTCTGTGCATTGTAAATAAACGTCTTGATAGTTAAATGGACGGTGTTGCAACAAAATATGTATGTGAAAGTGTTTGTGTCTCAGAAAAAACAAAGAAAAAAAATATTGTATTTGTTTATTCAAACCTTCAAAGAGAAAAAATATCTTTCCACACAAAAAAAAAAAAAAAACTTTCTACAGATAAATAAAAGATGCACAAGACTCTTTAAAAAATATATAACAAAATGACACACAGACAGTGTGCCTTTTAAGAACATGAAAAATGCATCATCACTTTCACTCGAAGCTGGATATTAAAGGTTCTCTCACAAATCCACAAGCGGGACAAGAGGGGCTGGATCATCTCTATACACACATACAGTTTTCACTTCACTCTAAACAAATACTTGTTTTTGACATAATACATGAACTGGTGTTGTAAAAGCTTACCATCACAGAGCCAGCCAACCTGCAACAAGCTCATTGTGAAACTCATGGTGAGTACAAGAAAACAAAAACACTTTTTAAGCTTCTGATACAAAATACAACATGATTAGAAAGAATACAATGACTCATATGAGCTGGAGTCACAGAATGCCATGATTCACAGCACAGGGACTCACACTCAATTGCATTTTGCTTGCATGATGCAGCTGTCACATAATGTAGCTTTACATGGAGCCACATTACTTAAATGCTGATAATAGTTATCACATGACTTCACTGTCCAAATTGAGATGGATGACTTGAAGGTACAGCCGCATCACTGTGTACAAGCAACTAAAAGGCTTTAATTTATGACACAATTAATTCATCATGGCTCTTTCTGTCCATAATTCTTATTCAGCAGCTGTAACTTGTTGAACATTCACTTATTGGTACTTAGGAATACGAATCCATGCACATTTTTGCCTGTTGTCCTTTTAGCATGTTTAGATGCTTTTTGTTTTTTCTTCAAAAATTCTAGCTTAACGACAGAGTTGTTTCTGGCACTTAAGTTTTTCTTTATGTAAAATTACTGGCACTCTTTGTAGTCCCAAAGGATTGAAATGAACTTCTTTATTGTTGATTAAGTTGCATCCATTGTTCTGCAGGAGCATGCTTAGGTCCAAAATGTAAACTTTGGCCTTGGGAATATAAATCGAAAGTATCAAGTGGAGAAAACTTCTTAAGAGCGATTTTCTCGATGGAGAAGGGAAGATCTGGAAGATAAAACAAAGAACAAGTTAATTTTTTTCCATGTTGGCTTATTTCCCTATATGATTTAATTCTCATTATCCTGCACCCACCTCAGAGATCTGCGGCTGTCTTTCTCCATGTTGTTTTCTGGTCCTTCGCTCTCATAGGAGGCCAGGTGCAGCTCTGCAACAATAACACAAATTCAATTTCATTTTCCCGTGGCTTTCAAAGCTGATAGTTGATGTGAAAGTGTTCTAATTTGTACTCACCGTCTTCAGTGTAAACGGACGTGGTGACCAGATACTGAAGAATGCGGCGGTCTCTGTCGAATGGACAAATTACTTGCCGCCAAACCAGGAACTCGCTCACTTGCTTTGCCAGCTCCCACAGTTTCTGTAAAAATGTCACAAAAACGATAATGATGACGATTTTCATCTGTTAAGGTTTCTAAGGCCAGAAAATCTGTCCAGTTTCCACACATTTTAAAGATTCAAATTCTGAAGATCTCCAGACACAAATGATCAGAATTCTCAAGTGTTTTCAAAAATGAATAAGAAGAAAGAAAGAAGTTCCCATATTATAGTTAAAATCTTTCACTGGCAGATTATTTTACTGATAGCAAGAGCTTTTTCCATATATATTAAGTAATTGTCTTAAAACAATTTCCTACTTCTTGCTGAAGTTTCTTATAAGTTAGTTTTGTCTTATATTTGCACTAGAAACTAGATTGTGTGATTCAAGAACTCCTCCACAAGGGGGGGCTGTTGGTCTGCATGAGAAAGTCACATCTCCAGTTTTTATTTTGAAAAATGCTTTGAACTGACCTCAAAGTTGATGTGTCCGTTTGACAGCCTGTTGGCGCAGCCTTCATTCAGGAAGTAGATGTCTTTAATGAGGAGGCTGAAGAATGGAATCACAATCTGCAGGAAGAAGATTTAGTTAGTTTAAATGTAGAAGAATGAAGTTTTTCTTTTTCAATGAGCAGCACGCTCCGGGTTCCCTCACCTTCTCCTGGCTGCTATGTGCGGTCTCGGACCTCTGGGTGGCGCCGCGGAGCGCAGTGCGGTAGTTGCTGAAGTTACTAGACGGGTCCATCTGGTGCTGGATGAGATCACACACATCGAACGTCAGCAGACAACAAAACCATGCTGACCACAGCTGAGCAGAAAACGAGTGTCTAATCTGTGAACTGCTGACGTGTGTGTGAATAATTCTGACCTCCAGGATTTCAAACTTGTCTGTGTTGACTTTGTTCCAGGTTTTCTTCAGTCTAGCGACCGGACTCATGTTCATCCCAGCTGAGAGACACAGGAGAAAGCGTTTAGAGACAAAGTGCAGCCTGCAGAGCTCCAGGCCTCCGCTAACTGAGTTTAGACTTCCCTAAACTGATTAAAGTCAGCCTAAACTCCAGCTGGCACTGCATTTGTTGGCTTTAGTGAATTCAGTGGCTCTGCTCTACAAAGACACCAAGGGAGTAACGGCTGATTCTTTTTCTTTTCCTCCTTGGCATATTTTACAGCAAAAATAACCAAAAATGACAGGACACTGGTACAGATTCTTAATAAAAACGGATCAAATACTCACTGATGATTGCCATGAGAGAGTTAAAGTTGCCGATGTTGAAACACTCCTGAGCCACATCAATGAAAAACTCTATGATCCGCGCTCGGTGTTTCTTCTTCGCTGGCTTGAATAAAAAGACATAAAGAAAAAGATTTAAAATCTGCTTCTAAATATATGAAAAGCTTAATCTACATTTACATTTTCAGCATGTTTCCGTGCACATACTTTCCTTCGTTAGGCATTGTCAAGTTGTTTTGGTTACTTAAGTTTCAAAGAAGTAGTTTCAGTATTGTTTTAACGTTTGTTTGAACAAACGCCAACAAACCAGAAGTTTCATCAATAGATCAGTAATCCCATTGATCAGTTACAGATACTTTTGATTTTCACTATGTGTTTTATGTCTGGAGGAAGAGAAATACACAATTGCCAAAGTCAAACACATCATGGATGGGATCATTTTCTAACCAGAGTCTTAGGGAAGAAACGAGCAATTATTTCAGTAATCAATTATTCTGACGTTTAATTGGATAAAAAATAAATTGGCACATTTTCATATTTTTTTATTTAATCAAGTAAGCCGTTTTATACCATGTCATGAACACATTGAAGGATGTAAAAATTACTTTAGTAAATTTGAACCAGGTGAAGCTTTGGGTGAAAAGCTCCTCAAACTCCTTACAGATAAAAGTGTTTTTATGTTAAAAATGACAAATATATGTACATTTTGTATAGCTTTGGCTGAATTTAGTTTGATTTGGCAATTGGTACCTTTTAAACCCCTTAGAAATGGCAACATATGTGTTTTTTTTTTGTTGTTGTTTATATTTTTCTATTCCCATTAAAATTATGCAACTATAAGAATTAGACATTGCTCTCTGACAACTAATTTGTCTGTGTGAAATACCATGCAGATTTCTGTTGCCACCAAGTAGCTGAGCCTGTTGAACCAGTTGACGTAGGCCTCCAGGTTACTGGTTTTACGTTTCCGGAAGAAACCCTGGAGGAGGAACAGAAGAAGAGAAAGACGCAATGAAACCAATTAACTGTTAGTAAACATTTAAAGAAGGACTAGGAAGAAACTCTTCCAGAACCGCACCAAGTAATGCCTGCATAAATACTAAATTAACTTTACTGGCAATGATTTATATTTGTTTTAAAACTTAATTTTATTATAGAGTAACAACTACAGAGTATCTACATTGCAAAAAAGAAAAGAAGTGGGATTTTTAGCTGCTTCCATTCACTGCTGTTTTATATTTGCTTGGTAGCTAATGTTGGCAGGGTTTGAAAAAAAGAGATTCCTTGGGTGTGATGTTCAAAATGTCATAATGTTATGCATAACAAATTATTTGATGTCTGAATATATTTAAAAAAATCAATCATCGGTCTTTAGCAACTTCTCATTTCTTGTCTCAATTTCATTCTTTTAGAGTTTTGTACATATTTGTCACCTTCAAACATTAAAAAGATTTTAACTGCTGTGAACTAACAGCTGAAGTGTAACAAAAGGGATGATGCATGTTCTGTAGTAGGACAAAAGTCCTTAACTAATCTCACAGAATAAAATTTAGCATCAGACTAATGTGATATAAATCTCATATGATGTGCCACATCTGCTTATTTCTTAAGTTTTTCCCATAAATGTGACAAAGAAGCTGCTTCTCTTCCTTAACTTTCTTCCTTAATAGATCCTGTCGGCTTTTCACACCAACACAATCTGCCACCGTCACACACGTCTCTCTTTACGCACATATGCTTTCTGGGTGCCCTGGCTTTTCCATTAAACATGTGGTTTCAAACCTGTTTTCCAAAGGTCCTCTTACATAAATAAAAGCTGTGTATAAATAAACCGGACTCGGCCGTGATGATGCAATCCCAGAGGTTTGAGGCTCCGCTAAAAGCTTACGCAACACCGGCATCCCACTCCACTCCAAACTTCCCCCTCTCTACACCTCAGGACCCCATTTTTAGTGACTCAACTGCTCTTTTACGCAAAGTGGCTCTTATATAACTGCAGCAAAGCAGGTGGGAGCGCAGCGGCGGCGGCAAACGCCGACTGAGAACGACCCTTCAGCTGATTTCTAGGATCTCTCAGCATGGAAAAGATCCTTCTCTCCGATGAACTGAGACACACGCAGCAAAGGCTCTTTTTGTTCTCTTCCAGACGTTTTCAAGAGCTCAGATAAAAATAAAGCCGAAAGCTGAACAAGTCCCCTTCTATCTGCCGCGAGGCTCTTTCATGTGGTTTCTGTGGCAAATACACTCAAACTGGAGATGACCACAACACTCAAAGCAGGCCCAGAACACAATCGAAAATCATATCAAATGGCTCAAAAATAACAATGTGTGGTTCGTCTGGGTTGGGACTTTGATGTAGATAATTATAAACAAGTTATTTTGCTGTGTTTTCCAGCTTTCTTGAGAATAAAGCAGCCCTTGCCCTAACTTATTGTTGTCTCATGCTGAAACTAAAAACAAAAGGAAACTGCTCTGCTCTCTCTGGGTAAAATATGTGAAAATTTAACAAGACTGGATGAGAATCACACTAGTGTGAAATATTTGGTCAGAAGCAGACCACGACTCAATATCTTGCAAAAATATACCCAACCTTTAGTACATTTTATCACCTTTCAAATACAATTTTTAATATATTTTATCTGGATTTGATTTGATGAACCCAAATCTATATTCTTTTCCTTCCATTTCTCAAATTGAAACTAACTTGTGCTGGTCAGTCACATGAAATGTTTCCTCTCAGCTTTACCTTGTGGTTTTCCAGAGGATCCTTCATCGCAAAGACTGAATAAACTCCTCAGGACCAATGAAGCTCAGTCTATCCTAAAGGCAAACGTCAGGCAGAGAAAAGTCAGAAAAAATGATGTAAAAGATGATGCTGTGTTTAAAATCTAATAAAAACAAGAGTGACTGTCTGGCACCAAGCCCTGAAACAGAACAGCTAAAGTAACCTAATTCTTATTTAACTTTTAGTTATCTGACCTCTTACCAGTTCAATGTGTGTCAGCTGCTGAGCGAGGATGAAAGGATCGTCGCACACGCTCAGCATGTCGGCCCTTTGAGCTGAAGCCTGTTTGGTCTTCAGAGAAGCCGGACGTTCCTGCGCCGCAGCATTGAGCGCAGCTACGGCTTCCTCGTACTGACCGAGGGCAGACAGGCGCTTGATGAGACGCTGGGTCATCTGCTGCATGGCCCGCCAAGAATACTACAGACACACATGAAGACACACATGAACTAAATAATCACACTAATCTAGGTGTGGTTCCTACAGTAGATGAATGGATAAAATAATTGATGGTTGGATGAACAGAAGAAACACAAGATGGGTGGATGAATGAGTGGTTGGTGTGATGGCTGGATGGTTGGTTGGTTGGGTGGTTTGATGGACTGATGGATGCTTACCTCATCCCCTCGCGCCACATGGAGTGTCATGTCCTTCAGGCATCGCATCATGCGGTCGTCTCTGAAGTCGTATGGAAAGGTTTCCGTCCACTCTGTCAGCAGCTGCACTAGTTTCGGTGCCACCTCACGGAAACGGATCTGAACATGTTGCAGACGGCACAGAGTCAGTCTAAAGACGTCATGACAATCATTTAAAATCTGTTATTTGTGAATATGACTTCTTCTTCCTGGTATCTGGATTTGGCATAAATCTCAGCTGCACTGCAGTGAGATCTCTTTCTTTCTTTATTCTCCTGGATTTGCGAGTTTGTCAGTGGGAGTGAAATTGTGTGGGACTAAGTGAAAGTGACAGTGTGTGAAATAAATACACCTGCACATGTCTGTGCCATTGTTTGTGTGTGTGTGTGGAGGTCCACCCACCTTATCCAGCAGGGCATCTCCGGATCGCTGCTGCTCCACACACAAGTGACAAACCCTGGTCATGAGCTCATATGGGTGCAGGAAGAGGCGTGAACTCAGCAGGAAGGTGAAGACATATGATCTCTGAAGACCAGGAAGCACAAACAAGTCAGGATTCTTTTACAACTACTACAAAATTTACTGCACAATCTTTAAAAAAGTAGAACGGCTACATACATCCGGGTAATAATCCACAGTGGGAACCAGATGCTGGATCAGCGCCTCAAGGGAAGCCGAAACCAAGCTGTTGTCGTGGTAACACATCTCTCCATAGCTGGTGGCAACGCCATGACCGTAGAGCCGAGCTTTCGCCGCAGCCCCGTTGTTCCGGCAGGAGTGCTCACTGCTGCAGCTGCTGCTCGTGTGGCGGTACGCTCGCCCGGACAGGAAGTGCTGTGCTGGCGAGGGCTGCAAGGCTGCGGCGAGGAGTACGGGTTCTCCGAAATGGTACAGCTGCTGCCGTAGTGGTGCTCCTTGGCACTCACAGAGGAGACGGAGGTGGTCCGATACGCACTGTGAGGCTGCGGCACGTCGTAAGGGTTTTCGGTCGGGGAGTAGGAACCGTTGTAGATGTTGTCTCTGGACAGTTTCGGAGCAGAGCCGCTGTGGTACGGGCTCGGCGGCTGAACGTGGTTGTTGTTGCTGTACGACGAGCAGGAGTTGAACTTTCCTGCGTAAGGGGTTGTTGGGGCATGATTACCTTCAGAAGAAAGAAGAAACGTAAATATGAAGATTTTAGAGGCGGGCACTGAGCATGGATCTGCTAAAGCAGGGGTTACTCTCCACTTTCACCACATGCTTGCTCAGGATAAAATATCGCCATTCAGTTAGCTGGGTTTCCATATTAAAGCTAGAGGTTGTTGTAATCAACCTCTAGTTCGTTTGCCTAGAAAGTCCGGTTTGTTTGGGGAAGTGTGAATCAAACTCTGAAATGGACCAAAAAGCTAAATCTGATCTGCCTGCCTAAAAACCCCGGTCTCTGGTAGAAGTGGACTCTGGCACGGTTCGAATTAATAAGAGAATGCAAGTGGACTAGCGAATGCTCCAATGATACAGCGCCACCATAGGCAAGGAGAGGAACGGGTTTTTAAAAGGGTTTTGTTCGCTTGACACACTGCAGTGTGAAAGAGAACCACGCCAGCTGAAAATTGAACAAATGTTGCAATCTTGGTCACCAATTGAGCAGATTTTATCGAGCTATTAGGTGTGAAAACACCCTGCATGTGGTTAAAGAGCACTGATGTCACATTTGTTGTATAATGGAGCTATAAAAAAATAAAAATTATTGAATTAAATTAAATTAAAGATGATAACTTAAATTTCATATCTGCATTTTCAGCCCTAGATATGTTTAGAGAGTTTTTGTTTTTAGAACCATGTTGTAAAATCAACTTTAAAAAAATTATTCTCACACTTTTGATACAATGTTAGAAATACATGAGCAAAAAGGGGAACTAACCTTGCATAGTGAAGCCGTGTTAAGTCATCACCCTATTTTTTTTTCAATGTGTGGATATGTTGTGGGTGGAAGGGTGGAGTATATTTAAAAAAAATAATTAGCAGTCATTTTCAAACACTGTTTCAGTGTAAAATATCCATAATCAATATAAGCAGAACCAGACAAGTTTCTAAGAGGTGTTGAATGAAGCAAATTTACATCAAGTAATTCCCTTTTTATCCAAAACCATCATATTTCTTTTTTATGGTGAACCATTTCCTCAAAAGCCACTGCTGCTGTTTTAAATTATGGGCTTTTTTAGGTTTAAGACTGGCTTAATTGCAGTAAGGCAGAGTTATAATAACATGTTCTCACCACATTATTTAATCCAGCTTTATTTAATGCATTACTTTTGTAGTCAGCTGACTATCCTTCAGTCAACATGAAGACAAAGCTATATCTCCTGCAGTACTGTAGATTTCCTGGTGTTATAGTATCCCTATCCACCTGATTCCCTGGGAATGTGGTAGATGTTTAAACTGCGTTCAAATATCTCACTCTGTCTCTCAAAGCTGAGACTCAGTAAGTGTCTGTGACGATAATCGCACCTAATCGCTTAATTTTAGATCTCCTCATTCTGTTATTTGGTGTTGTCAGCGGTTTATAAATCCATCTTATTTGGAAATGTTTCTCCAACGAGTCGATTTGTTGGGAATTTTTACAAATGAGCTTGTAAGAAATGTCTGCTCCACCCTATTTCACTGTATCTTTTACTACATTCTTGGAGTGAACTTGTTGGCAGTCGTGCAGCATGTGGGCGGAAAACATCATGACAAATGGATGATCTCTCAGGACAGCAATGATTTTCTGTCTTAACAGTTAAAATAATTGGACATGAGGTCGGTAAGCTGATCCCAGATCGCCAGTGGAACGTGCTTTTGCACTGGAGCCATCTTTATCCTGCTACTGTCCATGAATCCCAGGCATATATGTCTGGAACGTTTGGCACACACACATACATGCGCCAGAAAACAGAAAACCCCGCAGGAATCCAGCAGAGTTTTGTTTGTCCATTCCTGCGCCAACTGTGGAGTCTGTTTCAGCCAACATCTTACACACTCTCTCACACACCCTCGTCCACCATGGCGCCTTGCCCCCGATGCCAGTATAATCCAGACTCGTATGCACAAGTTACACACAAATGCAAGACGGGAGGAGCGATGCAAACACACACAGTCACAAGGATACCGCAGCTTCTGGCATCCTGCCTGAGGAGGCCTGTCCAACTTTGTGTTCTGTGATCTCAGCCTGCTGTTAACCTTCTGACTCGGTTGAAAGATCACAGCGTTTTCACCGAAAAACAAAGTCAAAGACGTTAAAAGTTGAGATAACAGTCCAATGGCTGATATTTCCTCTGTGGCTCTGTGTTTATGTTTTCAGAGGGGTAACACGTCTCAGAATTTGAAACCAGTGGCGATTTTTTTCCAGACCCACTTCCTGAATAGTTGACCCCGTTTTGGGTTGTTGTGGCTTTCAAGCTGCGGTGCTGAAATTGCACTCTTTCTAAATCATAGGTTGGATTCCTTTTCGGACGGATTAAAAATGGCATCGGGAAAATAGCTTCATATTAAAGGGGATCGTTTGCATTCGCTCGCTTGCAAACTTTGAAACTACAGCCTTGTAGGTCGGTTTGATGTGGGTAGACAGAAATTCAGAAAACTTTTCCTGAAGTATTGGCGACACACCAACACTGTTTTGTGGGAAATTTCCGATGACCTTATTTTTTATTTTTTTGTAAATCTTTGATCTGTCGATACTGACTGAAAACAATTCTGATTTTTCTGTATTCTTATAAACTCCTGCCACAGTCACACATCAGTTATTTATATTTTAGAAGCAAAGGCGATCTCACAAAGTTTGCTGTTGAACTAAAATTTGAGTACACTTAAAATGAAGACAAAACAATTAAATTTTCAACTGTTTTAGCATCTTTTTGGTTAGCATCGTTAGCATTAAGCAGCAGAAGATGGAGATTTCTCAAAAATTTCTAACATTTCCAAATAAGAGTGCGCCCCATTTACACACATATTTTGAAAACAACAACACTTTGGTTTGTTCAGCCTTCCTGTTATCAGATAGAATTCTTGATCTCTTTCATAAGAAGTAAATTTTCCACATTGATACTGAAAGAGTCTTCTTCTCTAGGTAACTGCATTGATGTCAAAGAGTTTTGTTTTTACTGATATAAAACAAACTGGAATTCAGCGTTTCAGACAGTCAGTCAGCCATCCTCAAGCTAAAAATCGACATCTAGTCAAAAGATTTCTCAACAAATCTCTCCACAAAGATCTAAAATAGTTAGCATGCTTTTGAAGTCAGTTTTGATTGATTCATACAGTTATGTGTTTTTGTTGTATTCCTAATTTTGCATACCTTTTTTTTCTGATGCACCATCTTTAAGGTTTCCACGTTCAGCGTGGTTTCAAAACAAGCACAGTGCGTTGCTGAGACCAATGAGATGGTGGGGGTTCTACAACAATAGAGGCATTATCTCTCCTGTCATGGCATTAACAAATATTCAAAGACACCCAGGAGGAGATCAGAAGAGATCAGAGCACATTGGACACACACAGCAGCTTTCACACTCTCTGGCTCCTAGGATCACTTTTCAATCAGTCGTACATGTAAACCTTAGTTTGAGCCAGAAAGTCAGAATCTTCTGACCACATTTAGGTGCAAATGTAAATGTCTGTGTGCTCTTGGGAAGAGGAGTACCTCCAGACCAACATGTTGACTCAAGCGTTTCGCGGACAGACACAGCAGCAACTCCAAAAATTGTACAAAACAGACTTTGAGGTTTCACATTTATGCATACACAGCACTGACCGACAGCAAAACTTTGCACTCATGAAAAATAGCATGCAAACTGCGGCTAGCTCAGTCATTCTGACTTATGCTTATTCAAAGCAAATTGACTGTACACTCTAACCAAAAACAAAACAAAAAACTGTTTGCACAGATATTCCCAAGACAAATAAAACAACAACAACAACTCTCATCCGCTGAACCACTTGTGCAGCTCTATAAAGTCTGGATGCTTATCTGAAAGCAGAATCCAGTTTAATTAGTACAACAGAAACCTCATAGTCTGAAGTCCAGCATGAAGCATAGGTCAACACACACTGAACATTTGGGAGGTTTCGAGGACTGAAGAAACACCCTGCATCTGATAAGAGGAGCTTAAAACAGCTTGTCAGAGTGGAACAGGCCAATGTAGAGAGCTGCTATCTCTGCTGAACTCTGCACCTCACGTACTTTGACACCAATAAGACAACAACAGGTATGAGGTGTGAGCAAGGAATGCATTCGACACTGAAGGACATTCCTAAGTCAGACTTGTTAACCCGTACTTAGATCACATGGATCCTTTGTCATCCATTGCAAGTGATGGTTTTACATGTGCTGCACAAGCACATGTAAAACCATCACTTTTCATTTAAATACTTTTGGTTACACCCATACATGCTCTCAACCACTAACAGATCCATACGTAGAGCTAATGAGACCTGAGTAGAGCCAACAAAACTGCTAAGTGAAGCTTTTTAGAGAAGAAAATGAAACCAAGAAAAGATCTCAGCCACCATCTTTGTTGTAAGGTCAAAAGAAAATCTCAGAGGTCAAAACTCACACATTTACTAGTTTAGAAAGTTCTTCCTGTTACTCCTGATTTTGGTTTCGGACTTGCTGCAACTCTGTTGAATTAAGTTAAAAAGTTAAAGTCAGGAGTAACCTTCCAAGGTTTTGGTTTCATTCTAACAACTGATGCACTAAACAATCAGTCAGTGATCAAAATCAGCCTTTTTTTTCTTTTATTAGCAGGTTGGATATAGACATCCTGGCTTTTTATATATTTTTATTAAACTTCTGATTAATAAAAGCCCACTTATTTTGAAAAGACACATTTATTTTAATGCAGTCTTTTTAAACAAAACATAAAAGTATACAGTAAATGTAAAAAAACAAAGTTCAGTATGGATGAAATCTGTTATGCATAAAGTGAAAACTCCCACCTTTTCTGTCTTTAAAACACATAATCAAGTAGCATGTTCATAGGTAAACTAATTCTAGTTTAATTACAATCAAATAAAGGTTAGAAACTTGTGAGTGGATAGTTCTATCCTCAAACAAAGCCAAAAATTGGTAGCAATCAATAAAGGGTCCATTTTTAGTTCTAACAACACAAACACAAAATAAAGTGAGCTTCACAGAAGCAGGCATATTTTAGCATTTTTCTCATGACAGTTGAACAACATAATCAACCACTTACTTATACTTAACACATTAGTGTGTTTGACGGTTATTGAACATTGTTTTAACAGCCCTGGTAACTCACAGCCAATTCATCATGCAGCTTTCCCACGTCATTCACATAGCGGGAAAAGTGCTCTACTAAAATAACGAGGAAACAGCCCAGAGTCCAAACAAACGCTTGAGGAAGCGTGCGGGTCAGAAGGGGATCCTGCAGCCACTTTAGGCAGACCCAGTGACCATTACAACAATCTGATAAAGGAACCAGAGCCCAAACCAGATTCACGGATAAACAGGTTCTCCAGCAGTGCATTGAAGCAAGGGATGGCTTGTGGTTTCAGGTTGGTGTCACAAACACACCTGCTGCTTATTTGATGGGCTAGTACAGTATTAACCCAGAGACATAAAAAGGATCGAGACTTTATCTCCTCTAAGCTCACACACACAGTTTCTGTTGTCTTCAAACCTAATTCAGCGCTCCTAAAAATTGTTAGAAAGAACATTAGTCTTTGCAAACAATGGTCTTTCCAAATTCTCCCTAGATATGTATGTGCATGGTTTTGTCCTGTTTGTTTCTGTGTACTTTTCAAGACTGTAGGAACGCCTTAGACTGCTTGTCAGAAAAGATTTTAAAAGCTTGTTGAAACTTTCCATAGTACCGTTCCTACTTCTTTTAATGGGATCTGGAGTGACCGGAGCTTTGTTTACAGGTTGGACCACACACACAGCACAGACCCTCTCCCACTTGTTTCTGCACATTGCCAGAAAAGCTCAAATATTCCACACAAAACGTACTTGAGGAGTATTATTTACTTCATTCTATTTTCATTTTTGCTTAAGTTTACATAAAAACAAACATTATATAAAACTGTAATCCTGTACTTTACATTACTTTTGTATATTATACTGTTTTTCTGCAACTTTTGGCAGGGTAAATAAAATAAAGTAAAACACTTATCCCTTTATTTAATTTCAACGTGAATTACATAAAATCACAAAACTTCACCAATTACTACATGGAACATTCTAACTTTATTTCAATATTTTCAAATCTGACCATATCGCTTCTGTAGGAACAGCAACTAAGGTTAACCAATAATTTGAGATGGTAGTTATGCTTTCAGCTGCCAGATTACAGCCAATGAAGGGAGGAATAAAGCCTTTTTAAAAATAAAAAAAAAACAGTCTGGCCAAACATCAAGCTCCACACACACACACACACACACACACACACACACACACACACACACACACACACACACACACACACACACACTCAAAATCCATAAGCAGACCACACGCCTGTTCCACATTATGAGCTTCTTACTGAGTCATAACACAGTTAAAAAACAGTGGAGGCTGACTGTAGAGAAACCATGCTGTGCAACCACAGGTGCTGGGTGAGTAATGTTTGCTTCTTTCTGACTGCCAGCCTAATTATAAACTCACATGGGCGGTAAACAATAACAACAACAAATGCAGTGACTCCACAGGGAAGAAATTGGACAATATTATTATTATTGTCACCTCGAGAGGCTAAGCTTTGCATTTGTCTTTCCAAGAACCAAAAACTGTTAGAAACGTGTTGATGTCACGCTGTTTTTAGGCTGTTCAGTCTTTTTGTGATGCTTAATATTTTTTAAAATGTATGCAAGTACATTGTCTAAGGAAAAAAAATCAAGTGAAAACTTTAAGGTGCAGCTAAATGTAGACATAACTCTTAAGCAAAAGAGGAAAAAAAAACTTACCTCTTACTTATGGCGCTCAAAGTCCGAATAAAAGCGTTTTCACTCGAAAAAGAGCTATTTCTATCTAAACTACCTACAAAATCTTCGACACTATCGCTAAAAAGATCACATAAGTCTATCAGCAATGTCTCCGCATGGCACTCTCCTTCATTGTGTGTCTCCGCTCCTGATATTTGAGTCAATTATTTGAACCAGCAGGGCTGTGTTGACTGAGCCCCACAAAGCGAAACGTATTCAAATGACTTCACTAGAGCCGGGAAAACTAGCCAATCAGCGGAGGGGCGGCAGCCTCAAAGGAATACACGGACCAATCCTCGAAGAGCTGGCACAAAAATCGAACTCTGCCAAGATTCTGATTGGCTGAGCCTCTCCTCGGTTGGTTCTGTGTTCAGGGCTTGCAAGAGGAGCTGGTGTTTTTGTTGGAGAGCTGAAATATGGAAGGTGTAAGGTTTCCCCCCAGGAATGCGTTTCTGTGTGGATGTGTGGTGGTCTCGGTGGCTTACGAGTCAAAAGGCTGTAAATGAAGCAGCCTATAAAGAGACAGACCATCAAAACTACTACATAACTGTAAAACAGAAGAACAAAGATGTTTACAAAATAAAACATTTCAAAGTAATGTGGATTGTAAGTAGACCCCCCATTTAATTTTGGATCCACCTTTTTTTTTCAAAACTGTTTTAATAATTTTCCATTTTAATGAACCAACATTTTTAAACATATTAACATTCAAAAAAGAACAAGACAAAAACAGAAACAAAACTCCACCCTATCAATAATATACCATAAATACTCTAAATAGACTAAAATACAACTTATAATACCGATATGCTTTACACATGTTTCATCATAAGTCTTCGGGGTTCATTTTATTTAATCTCCAATTGAACTTCACAATACTAATAGTCTTTTAATGGAACTGTGAAAGTGAGGACAACGTTTTACTGCAATTACAGCTGTAAATCTTGTAGTTTTGTAGTTTTGAATTGACCAGGTAAAAAAAATCTGTATTAAAGTTATTGAAGAGGTATTAAAACATTACAGTTTCTATTCAACAGACCTGAGATGACCATCGGTTTTCCCTCACTGTCTTCTGCAGGGTCGTGTTGCTAATGGAGTGAATTGCCTCCAAATTTCAGCACAAGTTTTTTTAGCTATTTTCAGCATAAAGGTGGTGTTCACTTCTGAACTTTGCAATCAGTGCAGCAGTGGTTAAAAAGGCAAATGTGCTAATTTTCAGAGCTCTATTCATTACCAAGACTCCATCTTTCTATGACAGATCTTTACTTACGTCAAACTATTCAAAGCGACGTTGAACTATTTCTTGATGTAACCCCACAGCTCATACACTGTATCTGAAATAAATTTTATTTATATTGACATCACTTATCTCCACTCTAACCTGAAACAGCTGAAAAAGTCAAGACCAGCTGAAACTGGTGAATGAAGCTCAAATCTAACCTGTGGTTTGAGCAGATTGCCCCATGCTTGCATGTTGTTTTAAAAAACCAGTGTGTAAATTTAAGGCTTTGGGTCTTTGACTGCTTGAGCTCATATCTGACACAAGTAGGTCAAGTTTTGTCCTTATTTGGGGCCTTTCAACATTATTTTAGTTTGCCTCGTGGAATGAGATATGATGTGGTGGAACAAGGAGTTATGTAGATCTGAAGGTTTACTTTTGATATCAGTTTTTAAAAATGCAGCTCATAAACTACACTTTGTCTTATTTTAGTGAACCTGCTTTAATGGAGGATTTCTAGGGGGGGATTTGGGCACCTCATTTTTCCAATAAACATTTCACAGGATTGCAGTGTGGGCAAGATGTCTTAATTAATATGCTAATTGGGAACAAAAAGTTTCTACTTTTGATGTTTATATTAGAAATTGTGTCCTTGATGAGCAGGAGAGCAATTAAAACAGTGATTCATTATGGTTTTAAACTCTGACATAAAAGATTTTAAAGGAAATTTACAACCTTTTGGGTATCTTGATTCTACTTTTAATCAAAAATGCTTGAGAGTGTGGGATTGTAAACACGTTTTATTTTTTACTTTATTTGATCACTTTCCCACATCATGTGCTCTGAGAACTCTTTAAAGCCAGTCATACAAATGGAGTATGGTTTAGCAGCAGGGCCACGCCTCAACCCCCCATCTAACTACCCTGCAGTCTGGGTAATTAAAGGTGTGATTGCATTTATATGTCTTTTATACTCAACTCTCCTGCAAAGCATTGTCCACCCTCTGTTACTATTAGATGTTTCTTTTTCAAACCTCGTCAATCTTTAGACTCTTATCCATCATCCCAACCTCATTCGTTCCCTTTCCCAACCTGATGCACCCTAAATTCCTACCTCATTCGCCCCCTATCCTATTCTCATTAATCCACTATCCCTTCATTATTCATCCTGTATTCCTGCCTCATTCGTTCCCTATCTAGACCTCAGTAAGCCCTCACCCTTCATCCAAATCTCTATCATCCCCCATCCATTTTCCCATTGCGCTACTGTCGTCATCTGCTAGCCGTGGTTCCTCATCCATCGTTCCTACCTCGCTTATTCTTTCATCCTTCATTCATACCTGCTTCATCCATAGATCCTTCATCTCTCATTCTTCCTCCCTGCCTCTGACACTCCTCATTCCTACCTTCTTCTTTCCTCATCTATTTCTTCATTACTTCATCCACCATCCACACCTCTTACATTCATCTCACACATTTTTCCACAATTGATTCTTTTAATTCCTTATCCTTACTTTCTTCATCATGCTTCATGTACTCCTTCTTTCTTCACCCCAACAGCCTGCATCAGTACCTCCTTTTCCTAATATGATTAATTCTTTCAGCACCTCATTTAACTCAATTCAGTTCAAATAGGGCCAGTTCCCAACAGATGCCATCTCCAGGCACGGTACAAAAAAAGTACTTTTACGTTAGAGAAAAGCAAGAAGTTAACAGCAGTGGCAGCTTCATCTTGGAGAAAAATGCAACTAAACAGATGATCTCTGAGCTGGTTTTAAAAGCTAGTTAGTCACAACCAAACCTCAGCCAAGAAACAAGTCTAGAAACACTGAAATACAGGACCAAGTGAGTCATCTATTGCATGAGGAAGGTGTCACAACTAAACAGAATGCCAGACGTGATGAAGTTTCTATAAAAACAAAAGGAAAAGGTTAAAAATTTAAATAGCAAGAAGAATGTAGCAAAGGATCCCATCTTTCTTTCACCCCTCGTTGCCTCCATCTTTCATTCATACCTCATTGCTCTCATCTCTACTTCCTTCATCCCTCATTTTCTGTAACCTCTTACCCTCTTCACATACTGCCCTAACATCTGGGAGGGTCCTTGTTTGGCCTTTAGGAGTCAATGTACTGAGACAGAACCACATCTCTGAGTCTCCATCTCCAGCAGCAATTCTCCCGACATGATTCCATCAAATTTGCTTCTCCAACAACATCCACAAATCTCTCCCAGAAATCTTTTAAGCTGTGTGTTGTGGCGTGGTCCTTGCCAGTAAATTGCTTGTGCTGCAGCTCTCCTAAGCCATTTAATTGCACCTGATTTGTGTAAATATGTAATCAGTTGTTGACTCTCAGTGGGAGTATAATCCCTACTCCCAGGGAACCAAAAGGATTTCATCATCCCACAACCTAAGAGACGTCATTCAACTCATAACAAAGTTTTGCCTGAATTAGAGAGAAATTCAGGAGATCATGGCAACAGCATTCTTGGGAAACAACAGAAATACAACGTTGACTTTTTTTTTTACCAGTGTCTTTATGGTATGTCCATGTAGATACCAGTGAAGTTGGACAGAATGAACTTTTCACTTAGTATGACTGTACAAACATATTTCAGACACCTCATCTGCTTTTCTAAATGTTAGAGCATACTGTAAAATATATATAAAACGCACCTTCCCACGTTCTAATTTCACTTAATGTATTGCAATTAAAGCAAGATGGCTGCACATGCACCCGCCCCCTCAATTACCACCATCCACCTCATCCAGGCAGATCCTTTTCTCCCTTGCATAAATGTCAAATTACATAAACACCGATTTAGTCTTGCAGCATACCCGGGTTCTGAGGTTGTAGGCGGCACTTGGTTTCTCTGATCACAGACGCCTCTTACATTCTGACACATCACCATTCAGGCAAAAATAGCTGATTTCTGATTCGTTTGGGGCTGCGGGGTCTTCTCATTTCAATAATCCGACTCCTACGCTCCCACGCCAAGCACCCTTAGCGCACAGCTTCCGGCTGTGGTCATCTATTCATGGACCTGAAACACTCTGAGACAAAAGCGCTCCAATGCAGGCAGAGACATGCAGGCACTTGCATCTTTCACTGGTAGTAATTGACGTTCAGCAGATTCTATGAATACTTTTAAAGACTTGTCTCCTTTTGTGAATGGTTCACATCGCCGGCTGCCAAAAGTGTTGATGAAGATTTCCTGTTACATATGAAGTCAAAGCTGCTATTGTAAATGTATTAAAACTGATCTCACGCAATCATATTTTCAACATCTGTTTGAATTGTTATCTGCTGGATATGACATCACACTCTTTTTGTTTGGCATTGCCTGCATTTATGAAAGATGGGCCTTCACCAAATATCTGTTGTGTTAACAACAAACTCGATAGTTAGTGTCTTGCCCAACAAGGGCAAGACACTAACTTGCCCTTGCCATGACCTCTGAAGTGGAGGCTGGTTTTTGTGGTTTTTGAGGTGTCACCTTAAATCAGGATGACATTTAATTATACTTGTTGATGTTCTAATAACATAAATATGTAAGGTACAATAAATATGTCTTTTTCTGATTAATACCCAGCTAGGAATTTACCATATTCTTCTCAATATGAATAAAAATAAGTTGAAATTTGTGTTAATTCCTCGGTTCTTGAAAAATGTTGGTGTTTTCCATAAATAAAACATAAATCGAGGCTTTAAAGACACATTTCTTCATTTTATTTTCTACTCATGATGTTGACCTCATTTTCAAATATTAAACGCTTCACATTTGATGGGTTGATAAAATTTTGGTCCATGATGGTTGCTAATTTTTATCACTGTTAGAAGAACATAAAAGGTTTGGATCAACTCACAAAAGCTGCGACTGAAATGCAGCAAAAATCTAAGAGACGTCCTTGACATAACTGCTTTGACTTAAAAACCTTTTCCTGGTTAAAGCAGAGTCTTTCTGGAAATTACCAAATTATTCACACCCTAATACTAAGTGTTTTCTTTCTTTGGCACAAAAACATTTAAGTATAAAGAAATGCCAAAAGCTTTCAGTCTAAAAACTATGAACTTCCTTTAAGATTAATTGTGGCACATTCTACTGCTCAAATTTATTGTTGATATTTTTCAGTTTCAAACTTCAAGGCATAACAGTAAAAAACAATGAGAACAAATTCCTTCATTGACTCAGTAAGGGTTCTCATTCGGTACACATGCTTTTTTTGACATGTGGGCATTTTGTACCAACCATGCAGAAAATCCGCCTGGGGGACATTTTGTACCTGCTTTGACAACCAATCTACTGTTTGTATAGTTCAGCAAAACACCCACAATTAAATAATATTGGTCCCTCTTTTGGTTCGAACCGGGGTTATAATTAATCCTTATTGAAATGCCCTAATGGAGGTAATTCTTTTTTTTTTTTTACATTTGAGCATTTTTGTCCAAAAAAAACTGCAAAATACTCAAAGATAGCAGGGAAACAAGTCAAGTTTGATTTTTATGTTTGGATAAAATGGCAACACAAAGTATGTAGTCATACACTGCCAGCATCTCAATAATTTCAATGCCAATATGAATTATATTGACGCCAAAACAATTAATTGCACATGCACAAAAATATATTTGCATATTAGAAGGGTTAGGAAGATTGTAAAACTTCCCAGGATTTTCACTTTTCAACTGAAATTATGTTTGTTTCCAATGGAAAAAAATGTTTTTTTAATTTGTTAAAATGATGAAGCGTGTTCTCTGCAGAATTATACAAGTTGCGACATCTTTGACTTCCACTGAATTTTGGATTTCAGGGAAATTGTGACACACACAAAACAAGTGGTGTAAGCCCCCAGCAGCAGGGGACATGTATGCTGCCATGAGTGTGGATGGGATTACACAGTGACAGCTGTGTGAGATCATTACAGTTCGGGAAAAGAGGGGAAAGAAGGGAGGGGGTTGAACCCGAGAATCGGGGAAGGGAGTGGGCTATTATGAGACTTTGGAGCAGAGGGGTGCGGCGCTTTGGCAGTACCGCTTCTCACTGTGAGGAATTCCTTTCAGTGTTGCATTTAGAATCTGCAATACAGGATGTCATTAAATGTGATCGCTGGTGCTGTGCATTTTGGCTAATATTTATGCATCGTGTTAGCCAAGTGATGAGAAACAGAACCCTGATGTGAGATAAACAGAGGGGTGTGGGTGAGGAGAGAAAGAGTGAAAAGGAAGATGTGTGACGCAGGCAGGCCTTCCAGTAAGAGGTCTGACTCAGCCCCTGGAAGCCCCCTGACCCTGTCTGGAGACAATATGGGGGCAATAATCTGTGTTTTCACTTTGCAGAACAGAAAGGTCACTGAACGACTGCAGCTAGAAAACATGTACACCACGCAGCCTCAACTGGGTTGACATCATAATTTATTTTATTTTTATTTTAGCTTAGTCTTTCACTTTTATCAGCTTTGCTCAAACTTGATAAGGCATCAGATTAAATTTAGTTTTGACTGCAAAAATAATATCTGTGAATCACATATGCCTTTATCATCCTGCACTTTCTAAAATAAACAATCCATAGTCAATCATAAAGACAATGTTTTTATTTCGTTGAAGTAACTGTTTTCTGTAAAACCTCATTAATCTATTATGTCATTCTCTGTCTGTGGGTTAGTTTGGTGATTATGGATACAACCTCCACAGCAAAAAAAAAAAAAAATCCCTTTTCCAGCCTTTATATGGTGAAACAACAAGGGAAATGCAGGTGTTTGATTATGCAATCGATGACTAAGGTTTCAAACGTCAGTCGTCATCTGCGAGTGCTTTCTCCTGCTGTCATCCTTGAGCGGGCTTCGAACCAGCAGAGAGGATCTGTTTGAGTATCAGATGAAACAGTCATCCCTTTCTTCTCCTTGGCAGGGATGGAGTTCTCACTCCTGCAGAACGATAACGCAGCACAGCAGGAAACAAGGGCCGGCCGATGTTGTCTGGTTATATAATCCAACCTGTAAGAGGAAACTCAAGTGCAGAATCCATTTTCCAAATCGCTTGACTTTTCTAGGACCTGAAGGAAGCATTACAGCTGCTTCTCCTAGTGATTTATGCTGTTCAGACATTAAAGGAACATTTTCACAACTTCACTGTTCAAAGCAGAATGTTGCAAACCATGAGATTAACTAATAATCCCAGCAATTGTACAACATCTACAATTAGCCTTGCCTAATTAACAATTCCTCAACTGTTGTTTGTTTTCCTCGAATGTACACTACTTGGTGCAATTCTCTTATGTAAAATCCTAATAAAATACCTTGCAGTTAACACTGACACAATCAGAAAAAAGAAACTGTGGATACCTTTGGAGGCTCTGTGCTTCTGCCAGTTTTGTGTGTGATTTGGCGTGGCACACCAATGATGGATGATAGTAAGACAGACGGCCTGTTTCCTGCATGCTCCCCTCACTTCCATGTCACACACACAGATATCCTTTGAGGATGGGAGGTATATAACAACTTGATGCGCACGGCCCCAGATTTACACACACAGACAGACCCACCTAACATCCTCTTTGGGGAGAAAAAAAAAACGCTGAACATTTTGTGCTAACCTGCACATCTCAAAAAGAAAAATAGGATTTACTAGGTCAGCCAAAAGGTTCCACCAAAAACAAACTGCTTTTCCACTGATGAGAAACATCTGAATCACTGGGAGTTTTCTTTTTTCTTCTTTTTTTTTTTGGTTTTTATAGTAGTGACTTGCACTTCTTTGGAAATGTGCACACGCTTGCATGTGTGTGTGTGAATTCAACTCATGCTATCATGTGGATATAATATAAAAGTCAAGACCTTTACAAAGGAGTAGACCACATCTGTCATCTCTCTCTCTCTCCCCAGCTGTCTTACATTCTTAATTATACCTCCACTCCCATTCATGTTCACTGTCTAATTGAAACTGACAGTCCATGCAAAGTAAATATTTACAAGGAGTCAGTGAAACACACATGCATGTAACCTTCTCTTTTAAAGACACAGTGCAGCCATGGCTTTCCTTGTAGTTTCATCCTCTGCATCTGCAAGAAGTGCCCACTCTGCTGTCTCTCCGATCCAAGCAATAAAGTGTTAAGCCAACAGAGGTTTGAGGTGGGATGTGGGCAGCCCACGCTCCTGCTAAAAACAAAAGTATAAAGATACATCTGGGATTGAGCACAGACTGAGAGTGTTTGATTTACTTCTGTAATTTCTCTGTAGCTTCGGTGGTTTTACTGTAAACCACTCCTACACCGTCTGCAGATGTGGCATCGGATTCAGTGGGAGGGGATGGATTTGTGTAGCTTTGCGCTTCTGTGTGCTTCTGCTCCCTGCTACATGTCCAAATTAAAATAGGGGTTTGTCGGCATTCTCCTGTCAAATTTCCACCGTTGCGATATTTTACTCAGAATGACAAAGTATAAAGTAATTCTGCAGACATCATTGGCTTTTTTTTTCTTGGTTTAATGTGCAAGAAAATGGAAAAAGCAAAGTAGAAATGGTGCACCATGCACTAAAAAAGTCGTCAAAGCATATAAAGTCTATCTGTATCTGTTTTTTAATGCTGAAGAAATCAACAGCTCTGAGTTTATTAATAATAATAATTTAAGAAAAATTGCTGAAGTAAAATTGGTTTCACAGAAATGTAATAAAAAGGAGGTGGAAGAAGGTGTTCTGGTTGAATCAAATGTATTTTTTGCTTCCAGTGTTCTCTTTTGTAAAGGGAACACCAACACAGCAAATCACTGTGGCATGTTGGTGGCAGCACCATGGTGCGGGAATGCATTTTTAAGCAATATCTAAATCACGCCTTGGTGCAGTTATGAAATCTAATTCAAGTATTGGATGATTCATGCATGAATTTCATGATGAAATCAAATGTCTTTTGTTCTGAAGCTTTTTGTGTTAGTAAGTTGTGGCCAAACGAAATGAAAAAACTAGACAAGTTTGGACAGGTCAGACTGGGCTTGAACTGAGATCAGTTATGATGACAGTCTGAAGTTAAACACGTCCAGTCATACCCAAAGAAATGTACTTCCAAATGTTTCTGTGACTGAAAAACAAAAAAGCATTTTGTAATAGCTTGAAGTTATGCAAATGTCACAGACATGTCTCCAATTTTGTAAGTAAGCTTACTTTATTTAAATAGTAATAACTAATTGGACCTTGAGGACTCTAGACATATTTTGAGGTCCTGCAGTTACCAAACTGCACTTTTTAAGCCTGCGAACAAGAGCTGCTTTTACTGTTTCAGTGTAGTGGAATGAAGTGATATTCATCAAATCTTTTGTCAAATCTTATTATATTTTATCATTATATTTTTTGACATAATCCTTGTGTTTTCTTACATTTGCTCTCAGGGCTATTGTCCACGTCATTCTTCTCATCTCTGAGCCACTGTACTTATTTTGAGGGCTGCTCACATTCCTCCCATTCTTCTGTATAATGGGATAGATACAATATCTATATTCACCACTGTGACAAAGTGTACGCTGTCGATATGTAATGCAAAGAATGCAAAGGAATAAAAGGGCATCCTGGACTCTCTATTGTCTACTGTGTCAATAGTCGGTGGAAAAACAAACTGATTTTCACCAAGGAGCGGCATTGTTTTCCATGTACAGTTTGTTGCCGTGGCCCTGATGAAATCAGCGTCCATTCGTGGGGCAAACAGCTGAGATTGTTTGTGCTGCTCTGTGGCTGCAGGTGCACAATCAAACCCAAGGGAAGGAAACAAACGAGGAGGGGTTTGAATGTGACACAAACAGGAAGCAAGCAGAGTGTTCTCTCTCCTGTTCAGCGGTGCACACAAAAGCTTCATTCTAAATTTTGTTCTGGTACAAACTGTTTTTGAGGCCTTTTCGGCACTTACATAACATGGTGTTATGAAAGATACTGACTTATTTAATTTGCTACTTTTTCTTTCCCTAAACTTTTTTTTTTTTAAGATCTCGGTCTCCTTTCCCCTTTTTGTTTCCAGACTTTAATGTGAGAACAAATTTCAGTCTTTGAGTCAGTGAGGGCTCTGGGCAGAGGGCCACTCCAAGTTCAGGACTTGGCTCTTGGATTTGAACGAGTTTTGCCAAAGAAAATCTCCTACTTTTATGAAGTCTGTTTCATTTCCTTTTTAAAATCAGACAGTCTGGGGTTACAGGCTTATCCCATAAAGATTTGTGATCGTGCTACTCTCTATAAGGACCCTAAGTTACAATTCTTACTTTGGCTTCTTTGAAAACACGTTTTTTTGTGAGAAACAAGAAAAAAGAACTTAAAAACACTAATAACACAACGACATTTGAGCAGTTTCTGGAAAATTTGACCCAAGCTACTGGTTGATAAATTCTCAAGTTTACAAGTTTGAAAATATTTCATTTTTAGCCTTCTAATATTGCACAGGAAGTGGGGGGCTTCCATGTAAGCAAAACCGGAATAAGTGAAAAGAAACAATAATATTACTTTTTTTGACATTTTAACACCTAGACAAGGTTTTGATTCTACATGTTCGACTTTTTCATTAAAATCTTATAAAAAAAACTCCATGTTGGAAAGGGATTATACCTTTCTTGGTAATCAACTGAAAACATTTTCTTGGCAATACACCATCTTGCATATTTCCACTGTTTTGACAATCTGGTGATGGGCTCTAAGGTATCCCCCTAACATAGTTGAGTCACTTCAATATGACTGTATTACTTCCTGGCACCTAAATCTACAAAGATTTAAACCCAACAATTTTTGTTTAACTGTAAAAGAAGTGAACCTGTGAGGCCTTTGATTTTAATCAGGTTGCAGAACTGACTAATGTTCTTACATAATGGTTGCCATTTGAATTAATAATACATAGAGGGGTTATTATTTTCTCTAATTTATCAATGTATGTTCCTTCTATAATTTTATTCCTTGTGTTTTTGTAGAATGGTTTTCTGTGAAAGCCATGAAAAAACGTTATTAGTAATAATAATTCATTAAAATGGACAATCATGCATTGAATCAAGAATTCAATGAATTCTTTACAGCATCAGGAACACCAAAACAACTTTTACTATGTGTTTACGTTATGTACGCATAGTATAGTGCAACATTACTATTGTCTGCATGTAAGTTGTGAGGTTTGTGTGCGTGTCACTGAGGGTTGACCTGCACACTGTGGGAACCGATCCTTTATCCACACAAGGAGCAACAGAAGCTTTGGAGAAGAGGGGAGGAAACGGGTCGGGAGGCTGGTGGGGTTGGAGGTCGCCTTTTCAGGGAAGGACGGAAACGAAAAGAGAACACCCTCTCTGTCTCACAACAAAACCCCTCCCTCCGGCCCTTTCCTCCCCCTTAACAAGTGCACATAGTGCCCCTCTCCCACAATGAGAGCGCTGCAGCGTGGCACAACAACAAATAGTGCGTCACTAACGAGTCACGGCAGACATTACCAGTCGTCTGCGTTTGCGTGGCTTCTCCTGAGTCCCGCCACTTCAAATGTGTTTGGAGACGTTTTGTTGTGGGAGGGGTCCTGTCTGTGTTTACCTCTCGTTTTGAATCCCTTTAGAGGCTCTCTTCGCTTACTCTTGTGTGGTTGATTGTATAGTAATCATCGGATTACTTTAAATCAGCTTGGTTTGAGTTTAAACAGCATGTGATGCTAAAAGTTCTCCAAAACCATTGGCATTTGCAGCTTATTTATGTAACGCAGAAAGCATTTTACAGATAGGCAATATTCCAGTTAAGCTGTATATGCTGAGGTAGCACTGTAAAGCTTCAAAACGTTTTCTCTAAAGCAAATCTGGGCAGATGTCAACGATCTCTAAGTTTTTCTGACTTGATTTGAAAGTTTTTTATAAGATAGAGGGAGATGAACTTTGAATCTTATCTTGATTCAGCGAAATATGAGCACAGCCAGGCCGAGGACTTGCTTCATAAAGCAACAACAGCCTCTCACTTAAATCTGGGCAGCAACCCACTCTTCAGTAAACACAAAAAGGGAGGGAACAGTTTGCTTGTTTTTAAAGTGAAGTGCTCCTCCAGCTCCACTCATGGGAGTGATTCATGTTCCTGTTGCAAAACAGAGAAACAATAGGGAAGAGAGGTTGAAAAGAGAGCTGGGAAACTGAATAATAATGCTTTCTGTTTTCCAGAAGGTCCATCAAAGGTGAAGCGAACACATTAAAAAAGAGAAGCACCTGTTATTGTGGCCTCTCACTGGAAACACCAGGTTTGTTTACGCCTCTCAAGCACTCAGCCCTGGTACCATTTACAGCTCTTCCTTAAATGTGTCGTGTGCTTTGGCACAGCAGCCACAGCTGATATCAGAAGTTTACATTTGCCAAATAAAAAGATGCATGCATCTTTTGTGCCACTGTCTGAAGTCAAATCAAACCGAACTTATCTTGTTTTAGGCTAGTTAGTATTACCAAAATTATTTCTATTTACTGAATGCTTCAGTAATCAAAAAGAACCTGCCATCACAGTTGGGATTGTGCCACCAAGCTCACATCTCCCTCTTTCCTCCAAATGTAACAAAGATCATTACAGCCTACATGTATACCACTTTGTAGTAGACCAGTAACAGGTCACCTTGAACCCAAACTCATCATGGTGAAGCACTATGATCTCTGGGTCATCCTTCGAAGTTGCTTTACTTAACTGGGAAGCTGGTGAGCACGCAAAACATTTTCATTCTGTAGAAATGCAAGCTAGTCGAGTGAGAGACTATGGCGAAGGTGTTTCTGCAAAATACTGATTCTGAAGAGCTGGAAAAACAGACACACAACAATTTTCAGATTGTCATTCACAAAGACACCTTACAAGCTTCCTTTCATTTTTACAGGGACGATCGAGAGCGTCCTCTGCCTCAACGTGACTGTGTGGTATGGTAGCTGCACAGCACTGGAGAGGAAACAACTGACACGGGTGGTGAGAACAGCACAAGGCATTGTGGGATGCCCCCTCCCGGACCTGGACTCTATTTACATGGGCCGGGTCAAGAAGAGAGCTGGATACATAGCCATGGATTCCAGCCACCCGGGCCACAGACTGTTGTGCCGCTGCCATCAGGCAAGCGGTTCAGGAATATCCGGACTACAACAAACAGACTGAGAAACAGTTTCTTCCCCACAGCCGTCAGAGCCATTACTCCCTGCCGCCCCCTCCCACACATATCATAACCTCACATACACCCCCCCCCCCCCCCCACACAGCCATATTGTTCTGCACTTGCACTGTCACATCATCTGCACTTTACCATAATTGGACCTGCTGCTTCTTCTTTGGTGTGGTTGAGTGCCTTTAGTTAATTTTAGTTGTATATATTATTATTATTATTTTGTGTTTGTTTATTTAATATTGTATATTTTGACTTTTTGCACGGGAGTTGCAATAGAAATTTTGTTGAATCCTGTTCAATGACAATAAATGCTATTCTATTCTATTCTATTCTATTTTACAAATATGTTTTACTTTGTTGGTCTGTCACATAAAATCGAACACCCAAAGATTGGCGCATAAGATTCTCACAGTGCAAAATGTGGTGCTACATAATGAAATTACTGACTGATAAATAATAAAGTTCATGAAGTTAAAACTTCCAACTTTTTCAGAGCAACTTAAATAAAAAACAGCATAATTAACAATTCAAAGTATCTGATGAGTTTCTATCTTCACCATTGGGTTTCAGTTCAACCTTTTGACCCCCAATGTTTTTTTCTTTTTTGTCAGTGATTCTCAGTCATGCACTCTAATTGCTGTCGTTACAATTGGCCCTTTCATATACTGCACACACCCACTCTGCCTTCCCAGGCCAGTGAATGTATTTCCTTAAATCACAACACACTGTTGCACTTTTGAGACTCGTAGTGCTTGTGGAGCTCGTTAGGCTGAAAAAATTGAGAATATTAAACAATCCTGGGGGGGATGGCTTTGCATTTTATGTATGGTTAGTAAATTATGCACACTTTGCACAAAGTTTCTGAACCATGATGTTTGTTATGTGATGCAGTCATGCTCAACATTAAGCATGCTCCTCTGTTCTCGTTCCCAAGAAGCAAAGAAAAAGAAGCATTCACAGACTTCAGCTACAAAGCTAAGTAAATGTAATACAGAGAAACTATGTCACCATAGAAAATGCAATTAGACTCTGCATGGGAAAAGACCACAAGGAAGCTCCATCAAAAGGAACTTGAAGTTTGCTTTGGGTGTTGCACGGCAAACGTAACATTGTTCATGCTTTCAACTTCATCAACAGTCTGTTCATGTATTTTTAAGGCTGGCAGATGGGAACTCAGTAATGATTGAACTCTAATCAGCCTCAAAGTTGTGACAGAGGATCTTTTCACTTAAACTACCGTGACCTGCACACGTCAGCAATCTCCTGTATTAGTCTGTTGCTGTAAATGTGTCCAGTTTGCAGGGAGTGAGCACAGGACTTGTTTTGTTTCAAAGTCTGGATATTGAGTTAAGCCATCTGATATGTTGCAGGGTCAGATGGTTTGGAGGTGAGTCAGGCAACCGGCTGCTGACAGCCATTGTGTTTGCAGACTGACCTTTATCACAGCGATGGAGTGGAACAGTACTGATGAATGAAAAAAAAAAACAATCCCCTGATAAACTGGTGGCATTATATTTTAGCAACAAGCTAGTATTGTAATGCAATACTGGTCTGTATTGAGCAACAACCCACAGCAGAGTTAAAGACTCGTCATGAACATAAAGTAGTCATTTTCAGTACAACTTGATCAGGCTCCATATCAATTTAGAGCTAATTGGGCCTGATTTTATTTGCAACTTTGCTCCAGTTCAACAATTCCTTTTTTAAGATCTTAGCTGATGTGCATCCTCCTTGCCAAAACGCCTATATTTACAGCATTGATTGTGTTTACTGATTATCAGTTAATTATGAGCATTTCAAATGGATTTAGATTTTCACAAACAGCTGTTCTGTTTGGCTTTGTTTTTGATATTGGAGTAAAGAATCTTAAATCTGCAAGTCTTTTGATGACGTCCATAGATGTAAAACCCTTGAATTAAAAGAAGAAATAATTTTGTTTAACTAAAATGAAGTATGTGAGTGTATGTGTATGTGTGTGTGAGCTGAAAAACTTTGCTTCATCATACATGTTTGGAGAATTTTCCTCAATGACAATCGCCTGTTTCTCTTGTTTTGATGGAGCTAAGTTCTGAAAAAGCAGATGAAGACCTCCCAGCGCATTTCCATTTCTTCAGCTTCCTTACCCTTCTTGTAAGATTGTTTCCTCCAGTCACCTCCCAGACTTCCTCCACTCCATTTCCATTTTCCGTTTCTCATCAGGATGAGTGCTGATCCTGCAGATACATCTTTGTTTTTGCAGAACGTTTTTCTTTTGACCCTTTTTGGTTTGAAGCCTTAAAATAACCGTAAGACTCAAACTGTGGTTGGAATCTGAGATAGTGGATGCTAAGCCCATTGCTTTTTCCTAAAGTTGCACACATTTATATTAACTGTGTTAAAGTGACTTTAAGATTTAATTTTGAATATGATGAGAAATAGATCTGGTGAAATATGATTTAATTTCAGCTCTGAATTATCTATGTCTTTCAAGAGAAAATGAGTTAAAAATGCACATTTAACTGAACTTTATATGAATATCTACTTCATTCATGTGCTTGTTTTTCTAGGTAACAGTTCACTCAATCATATATTGTACAGAAATTACATCCTGTTGTGTTTGCCTTCAGCCAATCAAAGCTTTTCTCTCTGGCTCTAATCTAACTTATCTCAGACAAGGGAAGCAGCTTTCAGTTCACACAAACTGAAGAATGGAAACAAGAAATGATTAGAAATGGAAGATTCTTGGTGAAATTACAAAATATTCACTGTATATGATGCACTATTCACTGGTAATAAAACTGAATTCAAATGTAAAATCCAGACTGGCTAAAACCAAAACAACAAAATTTATTAGTGTACTGATTTTGTGTTTAACACAGTGAAGTTAGTGAAGCTAATGTTTAAAGAGAACTGCCTTGAGCTTTGAAGCTCAATTAATACTTTGTGAAAGAGAACATTTAGTCCTGAGGATAACTTAATGTCAGTATCAGAATTAATGTCTTCAAGCACTCTTATGATCAGAATGATACATTGGGCTGGATTTGTTATGTTTACTGCAGTTTGATGTCCAAAAAAAAAAACTTTTCATTAGCACAAATCCCATCTGTACTAATGGGATCAGACGCAGTTCTCGGAGCAACGGTCAATGAAATGTATTGTCTGAGATTCTGGGACACGCGTGTGTCAACCTCCTTGACTGCATATCCATAAAAAAGAAACGTTTTCGAGGTACAACCGACAGATGAGTTAGTTTCTCATCGAATCCCCCTTCTGATGACATGTAATTAGTGACCCCAGCATGTCACTTTTCTGCCAGAGGTAAGTAACGGAAAGCTTTGGAGACTTTTATGCACTTCCTCTCCATCATCTTCACTCTTGATGTCGGCAACACATATTTGATGTTTTCCTCTAACAGTTCAACAAGTTTGCTGGAGATGTAGGTCAGATGCCTACATTGGGAGCCATTACCTGGCCTTAGATGAATGGCAGTTTCCTTTCCTGTTTTGTAAGCTAAAAAGAAAAAAGAAAGTCAAGTTTTACCAGTGAAAAAAATATGGAGCATAAAAATATGTGAGAATTTGTTCAAATGCCTAATCTAATAAAGTAGTTTCTGTTATTAGAAGAATAACTGTCAGGATCAAATAGCAAATAATTGGCCCACATCGTCAAGGAGTCATTAATTTAAATGAACCTGTAATCAAAAAGATGCCATCATACTTTAATGTCATGCTGATCGCACAAATTGCTATTCATGCTCATTCTTGTAATCTTACAAATGGATATAAGATCAATTTCTTCCAGCAACTGAGCTAAACAATCCTAAATAATCCCTGTGACTCAGTGTGACTCACACGTTCATCACTTTACACATACACATATTCACAAAGCCTCTGAGGTGTCCCCTGGGCAAAAGAAAAGCTGTTCTCATATTCATGCTTGGAATTTTGGCAAAGAAATATCAAATTTATTCAAAGCTACATGCACACACGTGCTCTGACGAGCAAACTACACTATTATAACGCAGCTAAAAAAGCAGCCAAATTAAAAGAGAACAAGCAAGCTTCAGTTTATTCCCACATATGTTCACAGATCTCATCATGCTCAGAAAACAACTCTCCATCTTCCTGTTTCTCACTCTGACCTTTCGCTACATCGCCTTTCTTTCTGTGTTCTTATGCAACCGTTGCTCACATATACAAAAAGGATGTCACTCAATTATTGTATTCATAGATGAAATAGACAACAGGCTTGCAAGCGTCCTTCCATTAACCTGCATGACTCATCCAGTCCATCTGCACAGGTGCTTAATGCCACAGCATTTCTGTTCTTTTAATAGTTTGTTTAGTGGCTTAAAAATCAATAGTCGCAATCGCTGTTCTCCCTCTGAAAACCGAAACCATTCCACAGTCAAGCTTGAGCAAATATGCCCAGAGTTTAGTACACAAAAGGTGACAGCGGAAGGATAGAAAGCTGGGAACGGATGCCAAAGGAGGCTGGCATCCGTTCATTTTCCAGAGAGGAAAGCGACGGGTTTGACTCAATGTTTTTCTAACATGTTTGCTTGAACATGCAAAAAAAAAAAAAAAAAATGGCGGGAGTAGCGGAGACTCTTCAGACAGCTCCATCCACATGTTTGGTGTGTTTTTGTTGTTTTAGCTGCTGCTGGAGTCACATCAGTCCCAATGCATTATCTCTTCCTGCTTGGTCCAGTTGGCCTGATCCTTAGCCAGGTGGTTCCTGTCTTCTACCTACCAGACTCAGGCTGTGGGTGGAGCTCCCACAGAGTCAGCAAACCTTTCTATAGCACATTAATTGTTTGCCGTTAGATTTTTATTAACAACTAAAACTGTTTTTGCTGCGGACTTTCTACTTAGCTGCTTTTCTTTGCTTTTTGCATTTTTTGGCTGGTCTCACCCAGCAGTGTGCTCTGTCCCAGGCTTTTAATTAATCCCAGCAGTGTAATTGACACAGTTTACAGAAATGTAAATCCCCACTGAGCTCAGTTATCAAAACCAGAAATGTGAAAGTGAAAACCAAACACACAACACATGTTAAGCGATGTAAAATCACATCTTTTACCACTGTGATTCAGAAGTAATTTCAACAAACTGATGATGTTTGCGGGAATGTTGTATTTATGCAGTTTGGTCGCCATAAGCAACAACACTGTGACACTGAATCAGCATTTTTTACAGTGCGTTTGTGTCAAGCAGCTTCAGTTCTCACACAAATATGGGTCAATAAATGAGTCTGGCATGTTAGTTCTCCAACAGTGAACTTTTTGACACATACTCACTTTCCTCATCATCTACCTCACTGGTGTGTGGTCACATGATGAACTTCTCCCAGCTGTTTTATCCTTGCTAATTATTGATTTGATTGTAGATCGACGGTAGTTTAGGCAATTAGCTTTTTTCCGCAGTCGTGTCATTTCTTTTGTTGGTTAATGCAAATCTGGTTTATTTATCTTATCATAATATTCATACATTTAAACTTTTATTTTATCCTTATCGGTCAATAACAAGCCAGTGGTTTGTAAAAAACAACTATTTGTTTGTGTTGAATATTTTCTTCCATTGACTATTTGTCCCCAAATTAAAAGTTGGATTTTTCAGAAAAAAAAAGAAAACATATGATGGAAGGTTATGCGACTACAGTAACATTTTAATTGGTTTTACACACACAACCATGGATGCCAATGGTTGTGTGTTGAGCTGTAAAATAGAGGATTTCAACAATTTTTGCAGGTTGTGCACTTTGGATTTTTCCAGGCCAGGGAACAGACCTGTAATCCTCTCAGCGTGGGATTCAGGCTCATTAAAGCACACCGACCCTCTCACCCTGAGATGATCCATCACCAGCTGAACTGTGACCTATTTTTTTGGGTGTGACTCTTTCTTTTTCATAGACTTGTTCCGTGGTCTATTATTCGACATCCTGGGAACGAAACCTAAAATTCTGCACTTATCCCAAGCGCCAGCCAGGTCAGTTTGAAAGCGCTCCAACTCACAGATTCCCAGTCATCTAAACATCTTATTAGTAAAACCACTTATCCTTTTTTTTCAGGGTCAGTGGGGGAGCTGGAGCATGTCCCAGTTTACACTAGAGGTGAGATACTTTATCCTGGATTATCACAGCGCTTTGTGAAAGTTTTTTCTCACCAAGAAGGAAACTAAGTGTCCAATGTGTTTTGTTTATTTTCGGCTGTCTCCTAGCAATAAAAACCAGCAGGTTAAACTACGTAAACATTGGTGGAAAGGTGGAAAAAACCAATATAATGTGCCATGAAGCCCCCAAGACTTTCTTTACAGCTGGGAAGTAAACATCTGCCAACAGCAGTTTAGTTTAATACCGACTAGAAAATTAAACATAAAACACCCAAGACTGGTCCTGAATTATACTTATAGTTAACAAGAAAAAAAGTGACTTATAATTGTAGAGAATATAATATGGTGCCTTGCAAAACTGTTCATATGTCTTGAAATTTTTAAAAAGCAGTGTTGTTTTCCAGCCACATGGTATCATTTGGTACTTCAATCAAGAAATTGCCTTGAGTTGTCATAAAAATGCACTATATTACAAAATGATTTAAAAGTAATTTGAAAGTAATTCAACAACTTGAAATTGGGCCTGTCTCTTTAAGAAAGTTCTGTTTTTTCTGGCACGCTGCCTTCAGCATATCCTTTATTAAAACCTTTAACAATGTTTTAACCAGGTTTTCACTTATAAGTAGCTTGCATAATGAGCTCAGCAGATGCACAGTTCCACAAGGTGTTTGCTAATTGCTGCTGTCTAGGCTGAAAGAGTTGAGTGAGGGAGCTACGTCTTGAAGGCAACTGTTGGTCCCTCCAAGCGTTTTGCATAGCTGAATGGTTGCCAAGGGAGATTAAAAGATTTCTTAAACATGCATGAAAGAATGAATGAAAGAATATATATATATATATAAAATTCCCTTCTCACCCACCGTGGGTGGTTCTTATCCTCTGAGCTCGGGTCCTCTACCAGAGGCCTGGGAGCTTGAGGGTCCTGCAGTATCTTGGCTGTGCCAAGGACTGCACATTTCTGGATTATATATATATATATATATATATAATATATATATATATATATATATATATATATATATATATATATAGGTAAGCACCTTTGTCTTTCTTGGTGAGATCCAAATCACCTCATAGCAGCTCTTGCTGTCTGTTTGGAGACATTTTCTGCTCATCTTTCCATCTTTGCCTCCAACTTGCTGTATCAATGCTTCCCCTCAGCAAGAAGCTGCCACCAACAGAGACCCTGTTTGACTGCTATGTGGTTTGTGACAAACCTGCAACAGGATTTCTTATGGTTTTATTTCAGCAGGGGATGCATAGATTTAAGGAAAAAATAAATAAATAAACAATGATTTGATACATTTATGCCAAACATTTTTCTTGGAAATGCTTTTTCTTGTACTTTCCAATATTGCACTTTGAGTTTGCTTTTTGCTGCTTAATACCTTTTTGTTGTCCAGCATTTCTGTGTGTAACAGTAACTGTCACTGATTTTGTTTTCCCACAATCTAACATGAGACATAAGAAAAGTTAGAATAATAACAGAGTCTCATCTGTGTCTTTAACAGTGAAACAACAGTAGGTATCGAGATTCAGTCTTCCTAAAACCGGAAGCTCTACACAATCTTTCATTCTTTCTAGAAAGCACTGCTTGATCCTCCTCCCCCACAGACAAGCCCCACTCGCCAGTTCTCACTCTCCTTATGCTGCAACACCTCCCCCTTGTGTTCCTTTTAGGTACTGCGCTAGACTGAAAGGCCTGGATTTGATGGGAGGGTTTGGGGGTGGCTTCTCTTTTGGCTGTTCTGCAAACAGCTCAGACACAGGTACATGCTTTGAAATGCTGTAATCCAGACTGTTCAAAGTGAGCACAGACTGTGTGGAAGTTACCATTGAGAGGAATGCTATGCAGAGCCAGCGCTGTGCAGTTAATGGAACGTGCAGTCAAGCAGCCAGATGTTGCTCTCATCTGATTTGATAATAATAACCTGACCAACAATGGGAAGTTTTTTGGCTGATCTGCTAATACTTCTGATTTCTGTAGAACACGTTTATGCAGGTAAGGTGCTGCAGAGAATATTTACGCCTACGAATGATGGCAGAAATGTGGAGAAAACCAGGTTGCTACTTACTAAATTTATCACATAACTAAAATTGAAGAAACCATAAATATTTTATCAAAGATAATTAATGTTTACACTGTATCTGTTAGAGTTTTGTTGTTTAATCTAGTCTGTTATTGTGAATTGGTAATCTCGGAAACTGGATTATATTTGATGGGATGTGAGGACTTACTGCTTTTGACAGTAACATGCTTGACTTAACTTTAAAGTACTCCCTTGGACAAACCTGTAATTTACAAGAGTATCATACACAAAACAGTATATTAGAAGGATGCAGCACAGGGCATAAATTGATTTAATTTGCTTTTAAATAGGAACATTACGCATGGCCTTGAATTTTGCCTCAAAATGTTGCTCACCGCTCCACACCTTGAAAGACACACATCCTCATTCAAGGTGTCTGCTTCTGTAGGAAGATTACTAATAATCCAGAGTGCGCTGTATCATAGAGGCAGATTAGGTCGCACATGGGTTATGGGTTATACTGACAGTGGGTTTATAGGCTTTATGCAGAGCTGCATGCTGGGCCAGCCTGCTGACAGGGCGCTTCTCACTGGGACCAGTCTCGATCCAATTAATTTTCAAACAATAAATTAGAAAGGATCATTTCTCGATTTTCAAGATTTATTTGGGTAAATAAGGTGTTTCGGAAACTATACTTAAAAACTGAAAATTGCCTTCATTGGTTGGGGGTTTCCTGCTTTTTCAAATACAAAACCAAAAATGAAATAAGAACTTTCTTTCATGGATTACATTGGGTTATTGTTGTCTCTGATAAACACCAGCATGTGTCTCTGACCTCCGTTCACTGTACACTGTGGGATGTTTTCACAAATTGATTATCGTTTTGACTGAGTGCTCCATCACTGCCATTTTTACAGGTCAAATCATTGAAAGCAAAGACAGCTTTACTTTTTTTTATATTCACACATTTAATGGAAGGTGAAAATCCCGCTCATCTTCTGTGAAGACCATGGGGTTTTTTTTGTAAAAGAAAATCAAAGCAGCAGCACAAAAATCAAGGAACACAGAACTTAAAGTTCAATTACTTCATAAAACAACATCTTTAAACATGTCACAGAGCAATGCTCAGTCCACCATCTAAATATAGAGCATTGAACAACTGAATCAAATAGATGTTTTTTTTTTTAAATGTGGATCTCCTATTAAAATATCACCATGTGTTTTAAGGTGCCAATTACAACAAAATGTTCAGCAGAATTTTTGCAATGAGCAGAAAAGATTATAATCTTTGAGTAAGCACCACAACAGATTTCTGTTTGACTAATTTTGATTTAAAAAAATTGACTTCATTTCACTAAGATGTTGTCAGTCATTGCCATTGGACATTAGCTTGTAAGCATGTCAGCATATCTGAAAAAGAGTGCAAGCCAAATATGCAAAAGAAGAGTATTATGTAATGACCAAACCACGATTAAACAGCAGGTTGGGATCAATTAAACATCTTTTTATTTTGGATCTGTGAGATTGCTATTTAAGTTCCACAACATGTAAATTGCAAAAACACATCCATCTAAAGTTGGATGTGTTTTGCATCCAAAGGGTCAATTTGTGTCATCTGGGTCAACAGAGACGTTCAATTAGCATCAGAACATTTAATTAGCAGCTTTTTCTAAATGCATTAACTATCATTAACTGAAGTCAGATCGAAGCTGCAAAGTGCAGAATAGACACTACATTGACTGACAAATTCACCAGAATCAATGAAAGTCAGTCATCATTTATAGTTGTCTAAACCTTTAGGCCATTAGGATCACCCAAACCAACACTTAAAACATTTACATTGCAGTGAACTCTTTTCATTTCCATAAGATCAAAATCACTTTTCAAATGTTTTTGTCTAAACAAAGTAAAAATATATGAATAAGAAATGAACAGAAAGAGTTTTATTGCTCTTCTTCTTGCTGTTCCTCATCTATTTCCATTTTCCTTGTTGCAGTTTCCTTTTATGGCAATGGCTACATTCACCTGCAAGCAATAGAAAAGTCCATTCAGACGTTAATCCACGTACGATTTCAAACCTCAAGTCAGTCTGGGCTACTGCTTCTGGCAGCAGGACAGAGAGACTTTTTACTTCTTGAGCTGATTTCTGGACGCCTGCAGGTAAGCCCTAATTCAGATTACATAATTTACACAGTAAGCCCAACAGAATAAACCTTCATAGAGACAAATAAGGTGATGAACAAAGACATCTGGAATGATGTACACACCTGACATGTTTCACACATTCACATCGCCAGGGATGCTCTTTACTATATGGAGTAAAATAAAAGAAGCGACCTGCCACAGCTGGAAATTGTTGTCCTTGTTTCAGACACCAAGAATATTGTGAAAAGACAAGGACCAGTTTGTCCTTGTCTTTCACCATCATCTAAAGTTGATATAAAGTGAAGAGCAACCATACCTCCCAGGATACATATAACTGGAGAGATTCACACATTTAAAGTAAATGAAACTACCTTAGCATATTGTTGTAAAACATTGTAGCAGCGATATGCTGGGTTTTACTATATAAAGACGAATCAGCAATAAAACGCATAATTTAATGTCAGAATGTTGAAGCTGAGACAAAAATAAACTCTCTGGCTCTGATTTTATGTCAGAACATGTTCCTTCATGAATGAGGCTGGAGAAGAAAACCATAACTGTGCTTAGTTGCTGCCCTTATGAAGTCTTGGTTGATTTTAGAGCATGAAACTGTAAGATAGCAATGTTTCATTCCTCTCTCTTTGCTTCTTATCTCCTACCTCTCACTTCAGGTACGACTGAACCTGGGCTCAGGTGAGCGGTTGCTACGTTCAGAAAGGGGCATCCATCTTAACGATCTGGCCTGGCACACAGTGGATCTAAACCATACACACCACAACATCAACATGATTGTAGATCGGAGTTCTCACACTAGTCTCCGAATGCCAGGACCAGATTTGGAGCTCAGCATTGAGGATGGGCTCTTTGTTGGTGGGACAGCTGGACTAAACCATACTTACCTTCTAAACATCTCAACTGGGTTTAGGGGTTGCTTGGATGAGGTTGTCTTCAATGAACACAACCTACTGTCCAGCCTTCAGCCGTATTCTGGGTACAGAAGCATCCACGAGGTATCCCTGGGTTGTAGTCCACACTTTTTAGCAACAGAAGAAGATCCTGTGAGGTTTTCCAGCTCTAAAGCCTTTATCTCTCTCCCACAATGGGAGGTGCTGCAAGAGGGGACATTTGAGTGTGAACTTCACCCTTCCTGGACAGATGAAAATGGACTTGTGTTGTACAGCTCTGGGAGTGAAGGAGGGTTTGTCTCGATTGAGATCAGAGACGGTCACCTTGTGGCCTCAATAGGAAATGGAAAGGGTAGTAAAACAGAGCTGCATTCACTGACACATGTCTACAGCAAGCACACCTGGTATCCCATCCAACTGCTCCTGCAACCTGATAGCATCCAGCTGAAGGTAGGCAAGGAGTTAGTGAAGGCCAGCCTGAGTCAGGAACTTCAGGCCATCCAGCTCAAAGGACCTCTCATCCTTGGAGGACTGGATGATGTTGCTCTCGGAAAAGCAAGAAGTGCTGGATTATCTTCTGTTCTTTTTGGAGAAGAAGGAGGAGGGAGATCATTTAAAGGCTGCCTCCAAAAAATTAGAGTGAACACTCTAAAAACTGGCTTACCTCATGCAATGGTCACCAAAGACATTACTGTGGGCTGCAACATAGGTCAGGCTCCAAAGGTAGTGATCATTTCCAACCCAACAGATCTCCCTGACTTTGATGTTACCACAACACAAATAATCAGCAATCAGAGGGCTACAAACCTATTGGTGCTTCGAACCCTGGAGGTAGCTGAAGGAGGCCAGGCACTACTTGAACCCAAACATATGAGGGTAGGACATTTTATGTTCTGGTAGTATTTCACAAATATTTTCATTCTGTTTGACTAATTTACAGGAGTTTCCATTTGCACATTCCACCAGGTGAATATTGATTTTCGCAAACTGGGGATCCATCCATCAGAGCTGATGTGTCGCATTGTTGACCCTCCTGTTCATGGTCAGCTACATTTGAACCCCAATCCAAATCCAGATGGGTTGTCTGAGGAAACACAGGAGAGAATTATAGGAATAGGAGCACAGGAGAAGGACCGATCTTTCAGCATGCTGGACCTGTGGCAAGGTCGGATTATGTACGATCACAGTGGCTCAGAAGACCAGAATGACTTCTTCATGTTTTCAATCTTCTCTAACAATAAGAAGCCGCTGCCTGTACTTCTGGAAGACAACCATGTGCACCGGTTTAATATCAGCATCACTCCAGTTAATGATCCTCCTGTTCTCAGCTTACCACAAGGAAACCTTTTCACTCTGCCGGAGAAGTCCAAACGACAGGTAGACACATCAGAATTCCTTGATATATAACACCTTGAATTATTCCAAGTTAAGACAATTAAATGAATGTGTTCTTCATGACAGTTGACAACAGATATGCTGAGAGTCTCAGATCCTGACAACAGTCCTGAGGATCTTGTTTTTAACTCAATGGGGAACCTCAATTCTGAAGCTGGTTACCTCGAGAACCTAGATTACCCTGGCAGGTTAGTCTCATGGGATGTTCTCAAAGTGCCTTACAAACCTTTTTAGACAGTTTATCCCCTTCACTGTCACCCTAAAATGTTTACATGTCATCAAATGTGTTTATGAGGACACCAAATTTCTGATGACACTTAGGGGTTTAGCATCTATATATGGGTTGTGGATGTAATTTCCAAGAAATCTTTCAAATAAACCCTGCAAACATTCATTTGGAAGAAATGCAGATAAATGAGCGAATCACATGACAATGTTGCTCTTCCAGGCCTGTCAACTTGTTCTCTCTAAGTGACCTGGAGGAGGGTAAGATCAGCTTTGTGCACACAGGAGTTTCTGCCTCCAGGCTGGTCCTCAGAGCCAGTGATGGGCACAGAGTAAGTAAGCATATGGTTACTTTGCTAAATTCTAACCAGCTAAGTAAAACTATTTTTTTAAAAATTCAGAAGGGTTAAACTGATGTTTTCCTCTTTGTCAGTGCTTTGGTTGATTATCCTTTTACAGTATGTATTGTAAAAGGATAATTTTACATAATTATCTTGTTAGAGGTGCATAGCATCCTTCTCTTGTGGCAGAAAACGTCTTAGAAAGAATTAATAAAGACTTTGTAGATATGTACATATGGAGGAGTCATTCAATTTTCGTAGGTCAAAAAATGGGGAAGCAAAAACATATTTTCCATAAATTTTTGACATTTTATTTTCTTTCATATTTACAGGTCAGCAACGCTGTGGTTTTAAGGATCATGGCAGTGACTCTTGAGTACAAACTAGTGAATAAAACTGGACTGGAGGTGAATCAGGGAGAATCGGCCATCATCAGCAACAGACACCTTGCAGTGCGGGTCAATGTGGCTGATAGTTCAGTGGATGTGTGGTATGATGTGACAGACTTACCGCAGTTTGGTGAGATCCAGAGATTACACTCAAGAGGTGAATGGAAATCCACTACCTTTTTCTCACAGAGGATTCTGGAAAAAGAAAGGATTCGATATATCAACACCTACCGAGGAATTCAGACTCAGAGCAACATTACAGACCGATTCAAATGCAAGATAGTGATCAATTCAGTTGCCAAAGAGGAGGTTGTTTTCCCCATAGAGATCCACTGGATTCAAATGAAGGTAACAAGGAGCAAGATGGAAGTGACCGGCCTTGAGAGTGCTGTTCTCACACCTGAAGACCTTCATGTGATTTCTAAAGGTGTTAAAATCAGTGAGAGTGACCTTTACTACAGAGTTCTGACAGTTCCAAAGAAAGGGCGATTGTTCCTCAACCAAATGGTCATGCAAAAGAACTCAACCTTTAGCCAAGAGAACATCACAGAGGGTTTGGTTAAGTACGAACTTTTTAACAGGCTGCATGATGACACAAGAGATTCCTTCAGTTTTCAGGTGTTCTCGGCTCGTGCTGCTTCAACACCTTATGACTTCAGAATCAACATTAAAGCCGAGTCAAGTGCCGTAACCATTATAAATAAAGGCCTTTTAATCCTTGAAGGAGCAAGTAAAGTAATTACAAAAGATATTTTGTTCACTCACACTGTAAGTAACCGGGAGGTTCATTATAATGTAACAGTGAGCCCCAGGCATGGCCAGTTAAGGAAGATCAATCTCTCCAACTCAACTTCCATTAATGACAACATACTGACGTTCACCAATCAGGACATCACAGAGGAGCGAATCATGTACGTTCATGATGACAGCGAGACCAAACAGGATTACTTCACGTTTCAAATTGCTGTTTACAAACCGCACAAAAACACAAACAAGAAGGAAGACGGAAACACCGAGCACCAAACGTTTAACATCTCCGTGCAACTCGTCAATGATCAGAGACCCGTCAGGGTGGTCGATGAGGTCTTTCACGTTGCCCGAGATGGACAGAGGTTGGTGACACTGAAAGACTTGCGGTACCGAGATGACGACTCGGATTTTGAGGACAGCTGGCTGGTCTACACTCGGAGGGGGATTCCAATGGGGGAGCTGGTGCTGGCCAGTGATCCCAGTCACAGGCTGTATGAGTTCACACAAAGGGACCTTGAGCAGGTCAGCATCTACTTCTAAATACATTTGATGGATCATTGTGTGAAAGCTTTAATACCCTTGCTGAGAGAAGCTTAAACATTTTTGGAAAAGTCTGCACTTCCTGGTTTGTTTGAACAGAAGGTTGGAAATTTTAGAACAATATTTATAGCAAATCTAGTAGTGCTTAAAAAGTAAAAAATAAAATAAAATCTCATAAATCATAAAAATTTGATGGTAAAAAAATGGAAACAGTTGGCCATTTGCTGTTTTTGCTCTGCCTTGTATTGGTGTACAGCATGGTGTCTTCTAACCACTTCTTTGATTTGGTTTGAAGTTAGTTGTTAAAATATTGTATCTTTTCTAAGCCACAATTAATGCCAGACATTTTGTCCTAACTCTAACTGATTATTGGGTCCCTTCTTTCCTCAGAAAAAGGTGTTGTTTATCCACAGTGGGGTCAGTTTTGGCCGCTTTGTGCTTTTCGTAACAGATGGAAAACATTATGTTTCAGCCCTGCTGGAGGTGAATATATATTTTGCTTTGCATCTTATTATTTTACTGTAGAGATAGTTATATAATTAACAGTGAACAATACATTATGTTCTCTGATTTTTTTTTTTTCCTACAGTGTCAAATGACTGGCTTATATGTCAAAGATTCCAACTGTTTGTTCACAGCCATGTAATTATACAGCTGATTTGGTATAAAAGAGAGAACCACTCAAAGAGAACAGCAACATTAACAATCTCTTTAAAATTGGTCTTGATTGTCAGATGTTCTCATAATTTCCAAAAGTGGTTTTGATAATTTTTCCAGAAGGTCTTTAAAAGCATCCTGTTAACCATGGCTCCTTTGATTTTAGTTGGCTTCATATAGTTGGATTTATGCTGATATTTTAATTCTTCAATCAGTTATAACGTGACTATCTTATATTTCTGAACAATTTTCTTTGTGTCTATTGGGGTAGGTGATGGCACAGGATCCATACCTGCAGGTGGAGAACAGCACAGGCCTCATGGTCCAGCAGGGCGGGATTGCAGCCCTGACTTCTGTTAACCTCAGCGTCATCAGCAACCTTGACATTCGGGATCCTCAGGAAGTGACTTTCGAGGTCTATGTTCCACCTAAACATGGCGTTCTCTGCTTCAATGATGGGCAGAAGGAGGCGATCATAGGAACTGATGCCATTTCAGTTTTCACCCAGAAAGATCTGGTGGCGGGGCGTCTGGCATATTACCACAGCGGAGGTCACGAGTTGTTGGATGTTTTCAATGTGACGGCAAGAGCAAGGGAAAGAAGTACTGAGAGGCGGACTGAAAGAAGGAGGAGGGAAGTGCATCTAGATATTGGAGTGCCGGTGAAGATATACTTAGAGAGTCATCACAGACCTCCAACTATCAAAACCAACCGTCCAGTTGTGGTGGCCGAGGGACAGAACACCTCCATTAGCAGAGAAGACGTAGAGGTGAGAGATTCATCATTCCTAACCCATGACATGTATGTGTCAATACTATTCTTATTCTGTCAACAACAACTCCCTTTTCATGTGTTTTCACACCAGGTTGTCCATGAGGACAGTTTACCCTCAGATATAGTCTTCACTGTCCAAGAATCTCCCGCAGTGGGCGTCATTTATAGAGTATCAGCCAGCAACAATCTGGAAAATGTTCATGGAGAAACACAGGACCTTGAAAAGGTGTGTTCACTGTTGGTCCAGTTGGACAGAAATTGTTCCCATATAATCAGTAACAAATTGTTTCCTATCATGACAACATACTTTTTAACTATTAGACATATTGATTGTGTAACTTACAAGTTTTACTTCACTCTGAGAAATGAACTTAGAGAAGAAGTGAATGGAAAATAAATAAGTCTGTCTCTGAGAATTAGGAAAAAAAAACCTATGTAGTTGTGAAACCTCATTTTGTATTTCACTTCTTTACCAGCTATGCCTGAATTACTCTCTTTTTAGCTTGCATAATAACAATATTAGATTATATAGTTTTTTTTTTCATTGTACTCAATTGCTGTTTGGTAAGTGGCCACATGGTGGTGCTTTACTGACAGTTATCTGAAGCACACATCAACAGATTTGGTTTCTAACAAGATTCAAAAGTGAGTACATTTACTCCTTAAATATTAATAATGTAACACGTTTTTGTTTCTTTGTTTTATCTCCTTGTGAAGTTAGCCTGGGCGAGTTTCACCCAATTATTTATTTAGAAACAGTGATTACGTATGATTTGGTTCTGTCCAGGGCTTCAAGGAGCAGCCTGCAACTTCCTTTACCCAAGAGGATCTCAACCAGAGATCAATCAGGTATCAGCAGCAGGCTGTAGGAAGCATCAACGACTCTATCATCTTGGAAGCAACCAATGGGGTGACAAAGGTTGGCCCTATCAGGGTGGTGATTGACATCATACCTATCCTGCTTCCACTGCAGGTAGCAATTTTGTCCGATAAGTGGAACGAATAAATGTCTAAAACTTATTAACGGAGCTCTGTTTACAAATCTATTAACTGAAGTATTTTTTTTGTCCTGCTTGAATCTTCAGGTGTTGAACTTGACCCTGGATGAAGGGTCGTCCCTGCCACTCACATCCAGCATAATCAAGGTTGCCAGTCATCACTTTGCAGGGTTGAATTTCCTTTACCAGGTTATTGCTCCACCGAAGTTCGGACACTTAGAGCACAGCCGTATCCCAGGGATGCCTATCAATGCTTTCACTCACACAGAGGTACGATTAAACACATTTATAAAGATCCAACCTGTTGAATTAATCCCTCAAAATGGACTTTATGCTTTGTTTTCAGAGATCATAAGTTTTTATTACAATAAATAAATAGGCTAGCAGTTTCTGTTAGTCTTTTGTATCTAAGTCAATTGTTACATACGTTTCATTTCAGTTTAAATCCTTTCTTTTATTTAACACAGAAAAAAACTGATTTCCAAATCTACTATCTGAACTGGGCCATGTAGGAATTTAAATATCTGTGTGTAGGTGGAGCTTGAGTACATCTCCTATGTCCATGATGGCAGTGAAACACTGAAGGACAACTTCACAATTGTTGCCAATCAAACTGAGATGAAAAAGCACAGCTTGCCGCGCACTGTTTACATCACAGTCACACCTGTCAATGATGAGACCCCTGTTGTCACCACCAACTTTGGGCTGAAGGTAGGAAATTTTCCAAAAGATGTTTATGTTTGAAAGACAGTTCTTTAAATGTTTTGCATCCTGGAAAAACCCACTGAAGTTGTTTGGAGGGAAGTCAGCACAGAGACAGCTTGATTGATTTTAAGTATTTTAAAAGGGAGTATTTTAACAGTATAGCTCTCTCACTCTCTTCTGTTGGTTTTTACAAATGGTTCGCAAAACAAAAATTGTTTAAATAAAATTTAAAATAAGTGTAGAATGATTCAGTTCATGTTTGACAAGTCCATATGAAGCAGTTTTTATAGTTATCACTAATCAGTGTAAAACTACTCAGTTCAAGTTTGCTTTAAGTTTTCAACCAATGATGTTCAAGTCAAAGGGATGCACTGAACCAGATGCTAAACTCATTATTTTCAGTGGGTTGCAATTAGCCTGTCGTGTTCCCCTGGTGCTCACAAATGGTTTGCATTTTTTCTTTATTTCTCACGGCCACATTGCAAGAGTCAAAAGTGCTACCACATCAAAGATCTTACACACAGTACTTGTTTAACTGTCTTTCTTACCCACCATCATCAGCACAACAAAGCACCTCAAGAAAAATGTATTTTCCTTTTAAAGTAAAAGTCTAAACATAAATAATGCAGGGAGTCAAACTTATGTCAATCAATGTCTTTCATACTCATGGCCTACAATAACAGCTTACTCTTGCTTCATCAGAAGTCGCATGCTGTCTAAATGAATACCATGAGGAAGTATTTAAGAATGAAAGTAGTTCTTGTTTTTCAAATAACAGGTAACGCTGGCATCAAATAGTTGGATTTGTCATTGAATGTAGAAGAAATATTCTTGTGTTAGTCTATTAAGAGAGACAATGTAACGTTCTTTCTGTTTTGCCTTTGCTGCAGGTTTGGGTGGGTTCTGTAACAGAAATAAGCATAAATGAACTCAGTGCAGATGATGTGGATACTCCACCTGAGGGCCTGGAGTTTGTCGTCACCCCACCAAGCAACGGTCACTTGGCTCTGAAGAGCGCCCCCTCCAGACACATCCTGAACTTTACCCAAAATCACATCCAGAGCAGAATCCTGGTGTTTGTGCATAGTGGTAAACACACATGTATATCTATTTGTAGTGTCAAAGTCCAAATGGGGCTCTGGTGTAAAGATTGGTTTGTTTAAACTCTTATCCCCCCTGCAGGTGCATTATCAGGGGGATTTCACTTTCAGGTGAATGATGGCGTTAACTTTGCTCCTCGGCAGATCTTCAGCACAACAGCCTATGCTCTCGTTCTTACCTTAGAGAAAAACCATCCTATGGAGGTGTACCCAGGTATCACTCATCAGTCCTTACAAATGGCATTTCTTCTCAACAACTAGTGTGAATTCAGTACAACGTGGCTGAACTGTCTCACAAACACATAAAATTATTATCACTAAGGTAACTGGAAAACTGTGCATAGTAAGGCTGCTACCCTCCACTGTAATATGCAAAACGGACTCTAGGTGGCAATGCTACTTTTGGAATATATTGAAGCAAATGTAGCAAACAAAGGAAGTATAAAGCTAGTGCAAAAATATGCTTTGGTTTCATTCATAATCCTGATTGTCCGCAGGCACCTTCTGGAGTGCAGATTGTTTTTATAATTTAGGTGTTTGGAAAATATAAACACAATGATTAAGATGATTATTTTCTTTTCAACTAATGTGTGCCTGGTGCTTTTCTATAATTAAGTAAGTTGTCTAAAATGTGTTAAGAGCCCATTGTTGCTTTTTTATTCAGAACACAACCGTCACTTGCAGAAATTGAAGACCATAACTCACGTAAAATATATAGCATGGCTACTAAAATACTTAGTAGCCCGTCAACCATTTTTCTCTCTCCTTTTTTGTTCCTCTTGAAGGCTCTGTGACACCAATCTCAGAACAGGAGCTTCAGGTTGTTACCAACAACATCAGCGACATTGGAAGGAACCAGTCTGTGGTTTTTGCTGTGACTGCACCTCCTAAATTTGGACGTCTGGTCCTACGAATGCCTGACAACTCTTTCAGAAACATTTCTACATTTACACAAAGCATGGTAGGAAAGCCAGATTTTTGAACTTCTGTTTCAAAAGATTGAAAAAGTCTGCAAACAGAAAAAAAGTTGCATAAGCACAAAAAAAATTTTTTCCTAAAATGTAATAATATATTTTCTGCCATTGTTGACAAATTGCAAAAAAAAATTATTTTGTGAGATAAATATTATTCAACCCAAAAAATGATTCAATTGTAACATTTTATAAGATCCCTTTATTTTCTTGGGAAGATTTTATTGAAATATTCATAAATGGACGTCTCTCCCTCCTGACCGGATCATCTCTCTCCCTCTCAGGTGAACGATGGGTTGATTCTGTACGACCAGAACCAGCCAGAGTCGGTTGGGTGGTCAGCTGCAGACTCCTTTTCTTTCACCGTTTCCTCTCCTCCAGCTTTTCTTCCTCCGCACACCTTCACCATTTTAATCTCCTACCAAGCCAACGAACACCTGGGCAACCCTAAACATAGGACTAGACTACTAAACAACGCAGGTACTCAATCTCTTTCAGCTGGACACAATTTTCAGAGAAGAGTTCAAGAAGGAGGAATTTTCCATCTGTCTGTGTTTGCAAGGTGCCGTGGTGGCCGAAGGAGGCAGAGTGACCATTGACCGCTCTAAGCTCGATGCCTCTAACCTGCTGGGAAACCTTCCAGAGTCGCACAGAAAGGACCACCACATCATGTATCGAGTGATCTCTCTGCCCAGACACGGAGCACTGACCATACAGGGACACAATCTCACCAGGTGAGATCCTGCAGAAGTTGTAGATTTTATCTTTAAATTTAGCAAGTTGCCCCCGAGGCGGCTTAATTGCAAGTGTCGAAGTAAATTTGGAGAAACATTTTACTTAATTTTAATTAAGTCTTCCTTGGCTTTTGATACTTTTTCACAGCAGACAATCAGATTTCTCTCAGGCCACCCTAAACAAGTTTGGCATCATGTATCTCCACGACGACTCAGAGACGACGAAGGACAACTTCACTTTTCGAGCCTGGGTTGCTCCTTTGCATCTTCCCTCTTCCTCCTCTTCATTATCCCTGTCTGCCTTTTCCTCTGATTCCTCTTCCTCTTCCACCTCTTTCTCTCCTCTCTATTCCCCTTTGTCATCCTCCTTTCCAGCACTGGGCACAGCCTCTCATCGCCACCCTGCGGTGGATAACGTGGCAGTGACAGAGATGTTCAACATCACTGTGACGCCAGTCAATGACCACCCGCCGCTAATCAGGAGCAGAGCTCCCAGCATGAAGGTTGTGGTTGGGGAGAGAGTGGTTCTTGGACCTGACAACTTACAGGTGAGCCGGTGTTCTCATTTTTACAAGTTGAATTTTTCCAGCTGTTGGACCCTGACAAAAAAAAAAGTCTAACCTGTGGTATTTGCTAAGGAATCATTAATTAAAAATCTATTATTTCTTCTATGACATATTATTTTGCTCTCAAGTATATTTTTCTAAATCACAGCCAGAGCTGAAGCGAAGGGCACAGGATTTTCCAAGACCAGCACTTTTTGCGACTTGCAAGTTTAATGACATGTTTGTAGTTTCTGGAAATTTAATTGATGTAGATGCAAAATTTGTTGTAGGAACATCCTGTTATAAAGATTTGTGACAGGATGTTATAAATTTGGTCAAATCTAACAGACCTGGACATTTTAGGACCCTTGTGCAACATCTGGTCCTTTATTTGTCCACTGCCCTACATTGGATATATAAAAAAAAGAACCCCTCATTCTGTTTGCTAATTCAAATAAGCTGCTTCTATCTTGAAAAATTTGTTTTTATTTTGAAAACATTTCTACATGCATTTTGCAAAGTCCAGAAGTGTGCCATTGTTAGAGTCCTTTGCATGACTAAAGAGAGAAAGACGCAGGTTCCTGCAAGTAATCTTTAGTTCATCCAAGTAGAAAGAAAGACTGATACAGAATGTAGTTTTTATCAAAAATAGAGGCTTTGCAGCAGTGCACTAAAAACATTCACATGACTCATTTAATTAGAAGCAACATTCTGGATGGATGTAGTCATCTGTTTTTCTTAAAGTCTTGTCTGGACCTGGCTTCGCAGAACCTCTCGTTTGTTCTGCTCATGCAGAAAAAGGTCAAGTGGAAAAGGAAGTGAGAATAAGTTGGTTGTTAACCAACTTAAGTTGGTTCTTAACCAACGTATCCTCAAAAGATGCGGAACATTTATTTTTAGCTTTCTGAATATACCTTGATTAGTAATTTAGAAGCCTTTGTGCCTCTCCAGTTTTGATTTTTGCTTAAACACCCTACAGGTTTTACAAATAGCTAAGTTCTGTCATATTTTGAATGCCATCTCTTGAGCAAAGTGAACCAATTCCACTCTACAATGTGTTCATGCTACTTGTTAAAAAGGTTATTGTGCTTTGATTTCTTTTTTTTTAATTCTCTTTTGCGAAAAATTTTTTCTGATGACGCTCTCTTATTTTATTAAAATTTTTTTTAAGGTCGAGGATCATGACACGCCACCAGAAGAGTTGCACTACCTTGTGATCAGTAAGCCCAACAATGGCTACTTGACTCTGGGAGAAAGACCTGAGATAGTGACCTCTTTCACCCAGTATGACGTCAACCATGGTCGACTACATTTTACACAGCAGGTGAAACAGACTAATCTCAATTCTTATTAAAACTGCGGAACAGTTTTCATTTCAGTTTTGGTTTTCATTTATTATCATTGCTGTGATTTGTTCTACAGGGTGAGGTTTCAACTGGAGTTTTCTACTTCAATGTCACCGACGGCCATCACCGTCCGCTCTACAAGCTGTTTAGTATGGAGGTGGTTAAACCGTCTGTATACATGGTTAACAACACCGGCCTGTCGTTGGTTCAAGGTCGCACAGCGGTGGTGCTGACAACCAACCAGCTGGCGGCTCAAACCAACGGTCAGAGACAGGCCAATATCTCCTACACAGTCACCAAGCACCCACGCCATGGACGGATCGCCATCAACGACCAGGAGGTCACAACCTTCCGGCATGAGGACCTCCAGTTTGGGCGGGTTGTCTATCACATGACTGATCTCAGCGAATCAGAGGACAGCTTCCAGGTGTCAGTGTCAGCCTGGTCTGCTGGCGTTGACTATGGGAGATTGACAGGGCAGACGGTGAACGTTACGGTGCGTCCTCTGATCTACCTGAGAGAGCCAGTCAGAGTACCGAGTGGTATCGCAGTGAAACTGGGCAAAGCCATGATTGATGCCTCCGAATTGGCCAGAATCAGCAGGGTCGATCCGGTCTTTGAGGTTCTTTCTCCACCGAAACATGGAAAATTAGTCAAGGTAAATCCATTTGATGTGATTTTTCAGCAGTTTAGAGCACTTTTTATTTTATGAATATTCATTCAGGTCAAAAGCTTTTCTGACGGACATTAACCATCCATTGATGCAAAATCTTCTGTGTCCTCTGTAATGATTAACATTCTAATGAACATAAATGAACACAGGATTTTAAGAAGAGTAGATTTTTTCCAAGTTGTAAAATGCTGTAAAAGTATTTTACGATGCTTTTATAGCATTGTTAAAGTTTTGATTGGGAATACATGACATTCTGTTTCTATGACACATACGTGACACAGAGGACAGTTTCTCCGAGCTACTCATCAAAATGGAAAATATAAGAAATTCAAGTAAAAGCTTTCATAAGTCTGTACATTGCTGCGAGAAAATTGTTGCTCTTTTAGTTTGATCACATCTACAGTCTGAGCAACATTTAAAAAGCTTAAGCAACATTGATGAAAACATTGATTTGACAGAAACAATGTGGTTTGGTCAGATGAACCTAAATGTTTCAGAAGCAAACACTCCATGTTATATGTGATGCTTGTGGATGTGTTTATTCTCCAAAAGCCTGGGGAATCCTGTCAAAGTACACGTTAAAATGAGATTCTGAAAATACCAAGTTATAAAAATGCAGGAAACTGAAAATAGATTTCATTAAGTCTTTTAGCAGAAAATTATTCAGAAATATATGTCCAAATCAACACCAAACGCTGCCATTTCAGCTTCCAGAACTAAATTCAACAGAAAACCTGTGAGCTTAACTGAAGAGGAGTACCAGAGCGAACCGCAACCTTTCTTTGTATGCTGCAAAATTGTGAAATGTAATCATATATTAATAACAATAAGCACAGTAAAGTCAAGTTAAGTTTATTGCACATTCCAGCAATAAAGCAGTTCAAAGTGCTTATACAAAACATAATATAGTGAAGGGTTATGAAACAATGAGAAGCATCACATTTGGTCAAATGTCATCATCAAAACTTGTCTCAAAGTTTGTTCTCACTAGCAAAGGGAGGCTGTAAAATATGTTTAAGTTGGTAATATTGATACTTTAATGAATACATGTGGCATTCTACTACTGCCATGAAACATTAGTTTAGTTCAAGTTTTTAAAAATATTTCCACAGGGATGCAAGTTAGTATGGAAATTATTGCTAAATTAATTAAAGCTCTCAATTCAATTGTTTTGTTTCCACATATACAGATTACCTACGACCCAAACCACGCGCTAGAGGCACCGAAGTCATTTACATTCAGGGATGTCGTTCAGGGCCGAGTTGCCATAGAAGAGACTCTCAGCGACGCCAACAACCAGATACACAATAACGAATCCTCGCGCACAAAAGCGCGAGGCCACACTCCAGCCACACCCCTCAACGATTCCTTCACCTTCCTGCTGAAGGCCGGGAACGTCCAGCCAGCAAAGGGTGAGCTTCACTTCACCATCTTCCCCCACCACCAGATGCGTCACGGCACAAAAGGTGTCCACAAAGTGCACGGAGCGAGTCACGAACGCACGACCTCCCATTTGGGAGCACACAACAGAACAACTCTGGAACCTGGACACAGAGACTCTGTGACACACGGTACGACTGCCAAGAGCTCGCACCCTCACATTTTGTCAAATAAAAACCACAAGACTCAGCGGAAGGTGAAACCCCACAGCCGCTGGGGGAACCGAACGCGAAGTCATGGAGGACGACTGGGGAGCATCTCAGAGGTAGCAGTGGAAGAAGGCCACACTCATGCCCCACAACCTCACACTCCTCCGGTACCAGAAATCCCAGTTCCAATAAACCCTCCGATCCCAGACCTGGTGCAAGTCGAGATCCTCCCCCGTCCCGCCTCTGATCCCCTCCTCATTATCCTTCCACTGCTGGCTTGTTTGCTTCTCATCATAATCCTGGTGATTCTGATTCTGGTTTTTCGGCATCGCAAAGAGAAACAAGCTAGGCAGAGATTGATGCATGAACTGGCTGCGGTGCAGCTGCCCGCTGAGGACAGCCCATACCTGGGCCAACCGGAGAGAAGCATGGCCATGCCCAATGTGCTGGTCACTCAACTTGGCTCCGCAAGCTGCCCCACCTCCCCCAGGGTCCCCATGAGCCCGAGGAGGAGTCTGGCTCCAGGAATGACCTTCTGGGGGCCATTTGAATCCAACTTAGCAGGCAGGGATGGAAATATCAGAGATCGTCACAACAGCGAAAGAGATTCTGGTGATATGCCCCAAGTTTCTCCTGCAGGACTTAAAACCTCTTGGAGATCCCAGTCCCCAACTCTCAAAGACAGCCAGTACTGGGTTTGAAGGCAAGTTCTTCATATATACACTGTGCCTTATAAAGGTGTATTAGTAGATATATTTGCTTTCTATGGGTCATATGTGGCATTCAGGCTGAAAAATATGCATTTTCCATCTCAGTGGTTTAGTTTCACTTGAACTGTTTTGCTAAACTTTGCTCTGACGATGGAAAATGTCAATGTAAAATGACTTTTAAGGGCAAGGGTTTCCTGGGTTACAGTTAAACAAATATTTAATGAGGAAGCTTGCTGTTATACTTTTTAATTTGTTACCAGACAGCTCAGTTAAACATAAAAAAACAAACACATTATATGGCTAATATACATCTCAGTGAGGTAATAAGTTATTAAAGAATCTCTTTCCATAAATTTGATGTTACTTCCCTAAGTTAGATGGTATTTTACTCTGTGTGCCCCTTCAAGTATTATAAGTTCTATGTATGCAACAAACAAAGCATTGCAAAAGAATTCATACCCCATAACTTTTTTTTATATATATCTACAACTTTCAATGTGTTTTATTGGGATTTTATGTAATACACCCACACAATGTTATTGGACATGTTTCATTGTATTGTTTAATGTATTTTTAATCTTGCCATCCTTTTGGAATACAAACCTCTACACGTTATGCTCCACAAGCTGTTCAAGTTGATAAAATTATCAATACTGTTCGCAGATATGACATTAAATACAAATATAAACTCTGAAAAGACAATAGTTTATTGTATTGTTCTGGTTTGCTTTGAAGTTCTGGAAAAAAAAAAGATAAAATGCATACATAAATACAGGTATAGGGGCATAAATGCTTGTGCAAGGCAATACCTGCATAAACATTGTTTTGCTTTTTGAACTCTCATGTTTCATTGGTTAAAATTTGTAACCAGTTAAGGCAATGAACCGATGCAGCAGCTACATAAATGATGTAGACTGTTACTTCTTAAAATACTATATTTTTGTCATTTTGAACCTCTCCATTGTGTGCTTTATTAACCTGTGTTGTTTTACTCTTTACTGTTCAAATGTAAAACTGATTTTAATAAAATATTTTTCTTAAAAATTACCGTTCATGTCAGATAGTAAACTAGAAATTCAACGTTTCTAAAAAAAAAAAAAAAAAACAACTCAGTTTTCTATTGAGGTAAACAATCTACCTGTCTTTTGACAGTAAAGTTGCAGATTTGACATATCTAAACTTTCTCTTGGGTTTTTCCTTAAGATACGTAGCTTGCAGATTTAATGCATTTTGCATTTTGATTTCCAGAAGTGAATAAATGTTTTGCAATGTTCCCTTTTCACATTCTACTTTTAAAACTTAAAGCATAAAATATGCATTAAAATAAAAGTATTAATATAAGTGAGAAACAAAAGGTGTAAAATGGAGAGTGAGTAAAGAAGGAAAGGAGGCAGATCTAAATAATAAAGGGCCTGCGGCTAAGGTAAACTGATCTTAACTTTGTGATTGTAGTGTCAGGTATCAGGGATGTTATTACTGGAAAAACTAGTTACAGAACTCTCTTCCAAGGCATGCATTTTATCTGATGACTTCCAACATATGCAATTTATGATTTACTCGATATCTGGATGGATGAAGTGGTCTCTGGCATCTTTAAAGTGAAGGGAATGCATATTATTATGGGTTACTTTTTTAAATATAAATTAGGAGGATTTCTAAGAAAAAAAGGTGGACTAAATATAGCTCACTATAAAAAAAGAGCAGTGTGCTTTAAGGCATACATGTAAATCAGCTGCTAAAATTTGACATAATGAGATTCTAATACAGCCTTCAGCAGAAATACCACAATTTTATGTTATGATATACAACAGACAAATATAAACAAAAAAAACTATACATTGATATGCATGTTTTTTTATTCTGCATATACAGTAATATCAGATGTTTCTGTTAAAAAATTTTTTCAATCTATATTAATATTTGTGTGTTTTTCTGATAAAACTGGAAGTAGGCGTCAGCTAAAACACCCAAGAAGCAGCAGGTTAATAGTTTTTTTAATAAACAGTTGAAAAGTGGTAAAAAATAAAAATAAAAACTTGAAGAAAATACAAAGTGAAAGTTGGAGATAACGTTTTGAGGTAACTATGCCTGTTGAACACTCATTATTGTTGCAATTTTATAAAGAAAATAATGGCCTGACAGTTGAGTCAAAGACTGTATATTATTGATTACTTATTACTAATATTTATTAAAGAAAAAAATCAACTTAAAAATCTCAGTAACTTGTGGTGCCTCAAGGCTCCTCCCTTGGACCTCTCCTGTTTTCTTTGTAAATGTTACAAGCCAGCTGTAAATTTCCTTCAACCCAAATGGAATATTTTAAACTGAACACACATCAGACCTGGATCCCGGATATTAAATGCAAATGGATAGTACGTAACTCCCTGCAGCTAAACATGTACAAAACTTGTGTAACCTTTTTGACTCAGATGTATCTGACTCACTAGTACATGCCTGAACTTCAGGCCAGTAACAATCTACTATTTTATACTGTTACTTCACCTCCAAAGCACTTCAGTTATGTGTATTGCTCAAACATTTTTCATGCAGCTCCAGAGACTCAGCAAGGTCACTTTAAAGAGGTTCAGACATAATCATTCATGCTGCATCTCTGGTATATTTCCATTTTGCAACTTGTCTGATCCTGCAAAAGTTACGCAAATTACTAAGAGGAAAATGGGGAACATATTGGTTCACAGTGAGTCTTTCTGATCTGCCAATAAGCAAAGTTCTGTTGGTCATACCAGAACCTTGACTTTGAAGGAGCTTTTTCGGTTTTTTCTATCTATGGGGATCAGATTTGCATTCTCAGGCAGGATGTTTCTTGTGTTACTAATTTTAGTTTTATTTGTGTTTAATTGTCTGATACACATTTTTTTTATTACTGTTTAAATGTGTTCTGTTATCTTGTAGTTAATTGCTTACTTTATTCTCGTATTTATTTTTCAATCATAACATTTTTGCCTTGGTCTTTAATTTTCTCATGTAAGGCATTTGCTACTTGTGTTTTTGAAAGGTGTTTTATTCACCAAATCCAGATTTGTGAAAGAGTATTTGCCCATTAACAGATTTCTTCTGTTTTGGGTACATTTAAACGTCTCGGTTTGTAGCTAACCTATGTGAATGTAAAAGACAACTAGAGCGAAAACAAAATACAATAATACAAATATTTTTAAAATGATTTACTTTATTAGGGTAAAAAAAAAAACATTCAAACCAAACCAACCTGGTCTTAGGTCTATTGCAGCCTGGTTTAATTAAGATAAATATTATTTAGCTACAGGGAGGTGGACATTTGTGCGTCAGTTTATTATGCTCTCTGACCCAAGTGTATTTAACCTTTAGGTCACAAACTGAACATTTTTCTTTCTACCAGAAAGCAGAACTTAAGGATAAATGAATTACAGCAAGTAGTCAAGATCCAGAAGAGGATCGTCCAGCCCCAGATTGTCATGCTACTACCATGTTCCAAGGCTACTGTGATTTTCTCTTTTTGAAATGCTGTTAGTTTTATGTTGGTTCCAAAAAGACACACAACTTCCAAAATGTACCATTTTCACACAAGCTGTCCACAGAACACTTTCCAAAAGGTCTTGAGGATTACAATCTGTTTTGTTGCAAATGTGTTATGAGCCTTTGTGTTCTTTTTGGCGAGCAAGGGCTTTTACTTTTGGGTCTCCCTGATGCCATGTTGCAGACGTTTTTTGTAATTATCAAATCCTTAAGCATGTTGAGCCTGCAGAGTTTTAGATGTTGTTCTGAGGTTTTTGCGACTTCCTGAATGAGTTGCAAAAACACTCTAGCTAAGGCTAGCCTATCCAAAGCTAACAGCAAACTATCCACAGCAAAAAGAAGTATGCAATTCAGCAGATGAACAGCCTCAGCTGAGACTCTCAGGATCTGGAGACCATCAGAGCTCTCCAGATAGCCGCTAGCGCTCTCAGTTATCAATACTGGCTCATTATTAATCAGATCAGAACCTGGCTTCAGATTAGATAACCTCATGCAAAAAGGAAGTAAGCACCACGGGCTGCATAATAATCCTAATTTTGACTCTAGTGTATCAAAAGCATGATCTGAACCTGTTTTAGGGTGAGGATAAGTTTCAAACTCCAGGCAGAAACTGGAGTTTGAACTTTAAAACGCAGGAATTGGAACAAAGGACATTCTTGCTGCAAGGCAACAGTGCTATCAACTACACCAGTCTGATTTCAGAGTTAATTCAATGATTTGACACTTTTAAATGTGACAAAGGCAGAAAACGAGTAGAACTCTACAAGGGGGCAAATACTTTTTCACAGCCCATTAAATAAGGGAATGTAGAATAGATTGTAAAACTTTGAAACTATTGCAATATCTAAATTGTCCAAGAGATATTATTTTATTTTTATAAACTGTTTGAATTTCTCCAAACTGCACATTCCAACAATACTGAGTGGGTTATTCAAGTAAAACTTACAGATGGAACAATGATTACAAATGTTAACTTAGATTTCGATATAGGCTGTTTGGGAAGTCTTTTGTCCGTGTTTTATGTTGGTTTAGACCCACAACCCTTCAGGAAGAAACAGGAGACAGTGAGATGACCCAGAAATCATGATTCAAACAGCAGGCTCCAGCACACCGAGAGCCGTTTTAAATGTTGCATGGAGTGTTCACAAAATCCCTGGAACTGGTACGCTCATCAGAGCTCTCCAGATAATCCCACAAGTTGTGCTGTGGCTATTTTTGCAGATGCACACCTTCCAGAATGCCAGATGGAAGATCCATCACATCTTCAAGCTTTTTCTTTTTCCTTTTTTCTTTTAAATGCTTCGATGTCGATCATCAATCCTTTGACTTTGTACTAAAGTTTCCTTCAGACTAGCACTCCCAACCTCTTTCCTTACTTGGTCCTCTCCTATTGGTCATTGTCGTATTTATGCAAGGCATCCTCTAACTTGGCAGTGATCTTCTGGAAGAAGCTGATCTGCTGGCGCAGGTGATGCTGCATCTGCATCCGGAAGTCCCGCACACGCGTGCGGTGGAAGTGCTGGATTTCTGCTAGTGTGGCACAGGAAATGATGTTGCAGCGATCGTGGAGCTCGCCCTCCTTCTTTGGGCAATCTTTCACCTTGGTTAGCGCACCTGGTAAACAACAGAAAAGATTAAATGATAGTTAAAGTTCACTTGCTTCATCCTTGATATATAAACTTTGCAACATGCCAGAAGATTGACAAGATTGAAGTTGTGTCAATTTTTTGACTGGTTCCAATTGATCAAGAGCAGAAAACTGAAAGGTATATTTCCTATTTATTAAGAGTAAGACAGAGTTTTATTAATTTACTCAGTAAAGCAAAGCAAAGAGAGTAATGGAGTTGATATTTCAAACAAGCTCAGCATCTTATATTAGCACAATTAGTTTTGTAAATCTCTTAGATGTACGAACAGATGCCAATATTTCCAAACCTAGCTGGTACAATGACATGCAGAGGTTAAAACAGGAACTTCACCCTGCCTGGTTTCTGATCAGAAACCATTTCCTATTAAATAGCTTCTTACTCCTTTGTGCTTTCTCTGACTTGATCTGACTTCATTGGTCTAATTTTATTTCTTGCACCACTGGAAATAAATCTCACACCTAAGAATGGCCTACTTAGTGTTATCAGTTTGTGTGTATGTATCTTACAGTCAGAGTTTCCTCAGTCAGACACAATATCTTGGTTTGTTAAGTTGGAAGTCAAATGATTCTGGGCATCAGCTGATGTTTTTCATTGGATATTAAGACTAAATTCAGAAGATGATTTAATCTTGTAAGCAGCACTTTACATTCTACCAATTTCTAGCAGAGATCTTCTCATTATCATCACAGCTGCTGGACCTGCAGACCCTTTTGGACTGGGCAGAAGGTCACATTCGGAAGAAGCTGACAAAGATCACAACTTCCATGAAAAGCAGAAATGAAATTGTGAGGCTCCCAGCCAGCCAACCTCTTGACCTCAGCTACGCATTAAAATTCTCAGAAACAACAACAACAACAACAAAAAACAGTTAGGAAGAAAAACTCAAACTTTAGGTCTAGAAAGAGCAGATTGGATATAGTACGTTTCAATACTCTTCCATCAATAGGTTATACATTTTTCCCACTACACATGTGCCCTAGTTTCAATGCTCAATATCCTACAGCCATGAGGCTCTACAGGACGGCAGCCCTCCTGCCATACTGCATTTTCGGCTCGTTTTTGTGTATGCTGCCTCTGCAGTCAGTCTTTTAAAAAGCTTTTTGGTTTTGTGAATTTGCAGCCATCTCAAAATCAGCAACATGGACATTCTGACCTTGCAATTGTCAATAAATCCTGGTTTTGAAATTATTTTTCAAATCCCTCAGTGGAAACAAATATACATTATTTTTTGACAGAATTGACATTCTACAAAGTCTTGGCAGTGACTTTGACCTCAAAAAGTTGGCATTTTGTCATCAATCTGGGAATTATTCTTAACATTTCTCTAAACCAGGTCAAACAGATATGCTTAGTTTCATATGAGTGTTGTAGCAGAAGAGAAACCTTGCCCTGCACTAAATATTTAAAGTAAGCCATGCTTGCCTTTCTAACATAGTTCAATGCTCCATATGCTGGCCTCTCTCCCATGGCTGCTTTTGTTTTTAGGATGATTAGATAAATCATGACACCGAGTGACAATAACTGGATGAAATGCGTTAAGTCCCAGCCCCAGATTTTTAACAAAACGTTAGATCAGGGTTATACAAAAGGTAAATTCAGAAGATGAAATGTTTCAATAAAATCCCAAATTTTAAACCTCCAGAACTTGAAACTTTAACAGAGATGTAGATCATTTTGAGCGAAGTGGAGTGTCAATTTTAGTTGACGCTCCAGGATTTTTATTTATGTATATATTGCGCAGATTTGTGAGCTGGTTTGATCCATTGTTGTGTGTTGTTACTGTATGTACAGAACCTTTGGAAGACAAGGCAAGTTTGTAAAAGTTCTCCATAAATACATTTGACATTACTGCTTGAAAAAGGTGCTAACCTCATGTCTATTAGACACCATTCCTGCTCTACATTTATACCGTCTCCACTGAAATAGCTTTTTATGATTCACGCAAGCTTGCTTTTGGCACAAAAGCTGAACTCCAGTAGCCTATTTAGTCAGAGCATCTACCCGGATTCACAGTGACGACATTAATCTGACTTTAGTTTGACTTTTTGGGTTTGAGTTTTCCTTATTCTTCAAACGCACTAAAAATGAGCCGGCTGGCTTTTTCCATGCTTCTTTGGCATTAATGTTTAATATGACTCGACTTTTAGTGCGGAAGCGGTCTCTGCAGACCTGACTAATAAAAACGGGGATGGAGAGGAACTAAGAGTGAAACCCTGACATGGTAGCAGGAAAAGAATTTCTTTTCTTTTCCTTTGTTTCTCAGAAACAAACAAAAAGCGATTTTCACTCGCACAATCATAAAAGCGAGAAGGACTTTGCTCTCCCCCACAGCCAAGGCGATTACAGTGCTGTAATTTGAACTTGTGTACCGCGGTCTTGGTGGGAAACATGCACCAGAAAGAAGAAAGGGGGGAAAAAAGTGGGGACAGAAAAAGAGGAGGAGGGGAAGCTAATCTAATCCTAAAGCTGCTCCACTGCTGCATTCCTGCAGTCCGGGGGCAACATGGGACAAGAAGCCCTGAAATCTTCGTTCATTTGAATCAGATGAAAACCTTTAGCTCTTTCTTCGCAGAACTATGATTGATAAAACTGGAAAGAAGAAAGTTTGCCCTTCATTTGGATTGTTTTCTGCACCTCAGTGCTACAAGTTTCAAAGCAGAGCTGCAGGAGAAATGGTTTGACCAAATATAATGCTGTCAGATTAAACTTATATATAAAACTGTACAATAATTCTATTTCAGTCCATATGAATCTGGAGTTAAATTTTGTCTATAGAAAGTGGGAGAAACCCTTCAATTTTTGGCTGAAAGTACTAATTCCACTAGCCTGACAGCAGACTAAGCTATGCATCGGGGCAATGAGGTCACAGCAGTTCTTGTGCTGACACATGCAGAAAGCCTGGCAGCAGCAGTCTGCACAAACTCAACACTCAATTGTTATCTTGAGTGAATTCATCAGTCAGACACAATGCTCTCCTCATTCATTAGATGAATCAACGCTGTAAATTTTTTTTGTGGCATGTGAACAAGCTAACAATTTGAAATATTTACTAAAGGTGTAGATCATTCACCCTGAACAAGGAATCCGAAGCAATTTGTTTTTCTTTTATGGACTTTTGCTTCATTTATTTGTTGAATTTAGTAAAGTTTGAATACATGAATACATTTATAGAGAGGCAATCAAAATGGGCAAACCAGACCTAAAAGAATATTGACTGGAAAAAGCCTGAACGGCAAATTTTTTTCTTGCAACATCTTTTTTTTTTTTGCTACTCAGTTTCTTTTCAATGATGCTGAAACATCACGATCAGCTGTGTCTTGTAACATTAAAGAGTCTAGACCCCCCCCCCCATCAGGCACCAACACAGCAATGTTGACCTCCACATCTCAAATTACGTCATTTACAACTTTAATCTGCTTGAATCTTTCCGGTAAATGTCAAAAAAATGAGTGCTTTCCCAAGCCAAAAAGAAGGTGATGTCATGTCAGTCACAAGGATATTTTCAATTGGGGCTGCTTGAATAGCTCAGGGCTGACATTGTATCGGGAGAACGGAGCTCACTGGACTAAAAGAATCGGTGCCTCTAAGTTTGGCAAATGTCTGGTGTTTGCATGCCAGCAGCAACTCCCTCCTCCCAACCTGCCAGGAACTAACAAGCCAACTCCTCTGGAAATGCTTTGTGAAGGTCTATGTGTGTGTGTGTGTGTTCTTACATTGAGGCTCAGTACTTGTGTTACAATGACCCACTGGTTTCAGTTTTCAACCCAGATTTACTCAGCAGTCGGGTAAATGAAAACAGATGTCCTCCTTGGTATGGAAACACACAGAATCTCTGCATATTTTCTTCCTTCATATCTAACGTTATTAATGGAGAAACTGAAGCCTGGATGAACTTTAAACACCGTTATTTTTACTTATTTTTTTTTTATTTTGAGGGGAAAATACAGAATCCTGTTTAAAACTGCAGTTTTGTATTGTGGGAAAAAAGAGCCAGTGGCCTCCAGTTATTTAAGACAGACACCACTGTCTTTTTCCCCCCTTCTCACATCTGTATGAGCTGATGCATATTTCTTTCATTTCTCATCACACTATATTGTGAAAGCAGTGTGAAGTCACAATGTTAAAGACAATAAATTTGAAGAAATGTAGCACAAAAAAGTTGCAGAAACATATGAAAAGGATTTTTTTTTCACTTACTGATGGAAATGATTTCACACACAGAGCACAAACATGGTTCCCCACCTTTCTGCACGTGGATGATGTCAGGGAAATTGGATAGATGTCCTCTGTAGATGTCCAGCAGATCAGAAATGGGTTCCAGGTCCTGCCGCGGCTGCTCTGCAAAATACTCCCCTATGGCCTCGTAGGCCTCTCCAGTGTAGGAGATGGCTTTGTTCAGGCCTGCCGAGTAGACCTGCTGATCCAGCTCAAATGCCTGCGCCAGATGCTTGAACGACTGCCCAACCTTCTGGTACTCCTTTTTGAAGCCCGTTATCTGCTTGCGGGCAAACTCGCTGATGGTCGTGTTCACCACAACAATGTTCTCGTCCATCTTCTTGGTGAAGCTCTTAAAGCCCTCGATCTTGCTCTCCACTTCCTGAAGGTCCAGGGGGACGACTGGCGTGCTGAGAGCAAAGACAAGCAGGGTGGAGAGTGATGTTACTCTGTGTGAGCTCGTTTTGATTCCCCGGCCATTAAAATCCGATCAGTCTTGTTGTTTACTTACTGAGTCAGCAAAACACTTGGGTGGTGTTGGTCATCAGCATATGCTTCTTGTTAGTGAGATATTTTTTTTTAAACTAAGCTAGAGTATGATGGTTTGATGGATTATGGAGAAGAAAACTCCAGAGAGGAATTTCGAAACAACTCCTAAAAATGTATGTGTTGAACAATTATAGTTTCTCTTTTGAAACATAAATTGTATTTTATGTGTTGTTAGACTACTCAGTTCACTCTGTCTTCTCTGTTCTTCTTGTCCTATTCAGGTTTTGGTGGGTTTAATTGTGTCCCTAGAATGAAGCCCTTATCAGGATTATTTTTATCAGCGACTCTGTTCCCTCTCTTTGCTTTTCTTTCCTAAGTAAGAACTCCTGGCTCTGGGAGAGTTTGCTTCTATGTTGTTTGAGTTGCTGCCGGAGCTATCGCTGTCTTTTCTTTCCCATAGAAACTATTCCTGATCCAGTGCTTTCATATTTAGTTGTTTTCTTCCCTGAACACAGACCAACTCTCTTTGATTTTCTTATCAGTAGAAAGTTCTCAGCGCTTCCTGTCCTCTGAACCCCCAGTCGATCACGCCGGTCTGCAACAAACCTTTCGTCCATTAACAGGGTTTCTACTGCAATGCTTCTAACAATAGCAATGTTACCAACTTAAAACATCTGGCTGCAGACTCGGTGTCCTGTTTCCCTTTGCGAAATCTATCAGACTACCCTGCACATTAAAAATTATACTGTAGCCACTCGAGACGCGCAGTGCTTTCCAAAGATCAGAAGGCATTTACACATGTAAATTACTCCCGTGACTCTTCTGTGAAGCATTTTTATGGCACCCACACTACGTCTCAGCCAGCAACAAAATAAACAAATAACTGTGTGTACAACAGCAGTGGTATCATTAAATGTCTGACCAATTGTTTTTATGAATTGAGGGTTTTTTTAAGAAACAAAACATCCAGCTAAGCATGACTGACTCAATGAGTAATTTAGTGCTGTACTTCCGTTTATAGTCCAAACATTAACTTGAGTTTTAAAGGAAAAGAAAACTGACAAATCTTGAAAGGCAAGTATCCACGCAAAGTCCAATAAAGCAATATAAAAGATCAAAAGGACATTTACTACTTTCATAAAAACTGACTTCCTTAAGTTGTTCAGGATTGTCATGAAATCCTTATTAGGGTGTAACCAATTCTTTTATTCCTACCACAACTGTGTATTTCTGATGACAATGATAAGGATTAGAAACTCTCTAGAATGACCTAGAATTCCAAATAGTGTGAACAACAAGGACAAGTGTAATATATTTTTAATAACACAGCAATGTAAATAAACTAAGAATCTGACATATTTGATCTTTGCAGTCCTACTATAATTGTATATTCCTTCTAATTCACATTTAGAACCATTGCATTTACAAACCTCAGTAATCTCAGACTCCAGCTCCCATCTTCTGTAGGGATGAACGTCTCACCTGATTGTTAGGAAGAAGTTTGCGCCGACCAAGTCGTCCCTCTCTGCCTTTCTCTTGCCCATTTTCCAGGCTTTCTCGTCGGCGCCGCAGGTCAGGAAGTGCTGGAAGACGTCACAGTGGGCCAGGACGGGGTGACTTGTCATGTGGTTCATCCACCAGATGAGACCCTTCCTCCTCTTAGAGATAAAGTCCTCCTCAAAGCGGCCCGTAGCCTGCTTCTCTGGCAGGTGGGGTACTGAGATTACAGGGAAGCGCTCAACAAGCCGAGCATAAAGCCAGTCAAAATGTTTATACCTGCGGTGAGATAAGTTTGAGAATCAAATGGGAAAGCTTGTATGGATGGAAAAGGAGACTGCACAAACTGAATACCTGCGGTTAACTTGTACATTAGTGTGCGTTGGGGTGAGGCCATAAGACATATAGCTCTTCATGCCTTTGAACTTGGTCTGCTTCGTGGGGTCGTCAATGGTGCATGTGAAGGGGTAAGGGTCCTCCTGCCACTCTGGCCCATACTTCCCCATCACCACACAGATCCTGTCCCCGTCTTTGACAAAAGCAGAGGCCTCCCCGAGCAAGAAGGCCTCGCCGCCAGACTTGACGAAGGTGGAGAACCTGTTGAGGTTCCTCCCAACTGTAGCCGAGCTCTTGGCCTGCTGTTGCTGCTGCTGCGGGCCGGTCCCCCGACCTGGCAGCGAGGTGGTGACCGGGTACAAGGGAGGGGTGGTGCCTAAACCCTGAGGCTCATACTGAGCAGGAGAGCTTTCATCCCAGTCGTCGTCCCAGTCATCGTCGCTGCCCTGGCTGGTGTTGAAGCTGCTCCCTCCACCGCTGCCGACCTTAAACCTCCTGTGGGAGTGGGCATCTGGCGATGCGTACGAGCTGTGGCTGGGGGACTGGGTTATGGTTTTGGGCGAGGAATAGCCATTGTTGCTTGCACTGGAGGTGATCTGGTCCCTGATGATGTCAACATAAGAGGCAGGAAAGAGGCCAACCTCCCCTTTGCTGTTCTCCCCCTCCAGCCAGCCCTCCAACTCCTCCTCACTGAACAGAGTCACCAACTCATTCTCTGCTATGGAAATCTCTCCTGGGTTTTCAGCGTGGAAATCATACAATACTTTGGCTTTCAACGCCATTGTTTCACATTGACTAATGCTATCTTCAGACCTAAGAACTAGAAAAGTTTCCTTAAGAACTCAAAGTTAAAAGATCGTCCTTAAAATGTTCATGAGATTTCAAAACTAAAAAAAAAAAAAAAAAAGCTTCAGTTTGCGGCTTTATTCACCACAATCCAAACAAAACAAAACACTGCATAAAACAAGAGGAACGGAAGACAAACAGCCTTGTATCCAACACCCACCTCCTCTCTCTGCGCTGCTTCTGCTGGCTTCAAATATCATCTGTTTCCACGCAGACATCAGACATCATTAAACACAAGACGCGTTTCTTCTGCGAGCGGAAAACAATCGATCGAGGTCGAAAGTTGTCAAACCCGCGTCGGCCGAGAAAGCGGCTTGTTTCCTTCAGATGGAAGAAGAAGAAAAAAAAACAACAACAACAACAAAAAAAAACTCCAGCCAGGACAAAGTTCCTCTGAGATGCTGGCTGGTTAAAGGCTCCGAGCTCAACACGTAGTTGAGCGAGTGACGGAGGGTGGAGCCAGCAAAACATTCAGGCAAGTCGCCTTCAGTTCGGTCATGGAAAAAACAGAGACTGTCCATGAGGGAGAGATCCACACACACACACACACACACACACACACACACACGCACACACACACACCCACACACACACACACACACACCCACACACACACACACACACACAGAAAAATGTTTGTGAAATAAGACGTGACGTCATCAGTGCGTCAGAGAGTAAAAAGCTCCTTGAATAGTCAGAAACATTTTGGGATTTGGAAACCAGGTTTAATGGTTAATAGAGGTAGGTCAGTGTTGAAGAGCAAAGTTACATGTGAAACGATAACCAAGTTTCTTGTTGAGTTCAAAATGATTTATGGAAGAAAAAAGTACGTGTCACAATAATTAATTGATATATTTTATGATCGCATATAGATTTGAGTTTTTGTTGTTTTGCAACTTGAAAATGTTTTTTAAAATCAGTTTTGTAGTGTGATTTACAAAAAAGCACTTGACATTTACTTAAGGTTGTAATACATTCAAGTATATTTCATATTTCTAAGTTTACTTAGAACAAGTATTCTTTTCTTAAAAATCCAGAGCTATTACAGCTCCAAAAATACAATTTAAGTTGCAAGAAAAGCACATCTATGTTATACAGATGATGTTGCACACCTCTGATTTCTGCACAATTTTTTATGTATTGTGAATAGTGTTATTTTTTAAAAATAGAAAGTACATACGCACATCATGCACTTTTTTAAGTGATCCTACACATTTGCACATCCCTTACATCGGATCACGCTCCTTCTGATAAGAGGATTTCAGAAAAAGCAGTATTTCTATCTTCTTTACTGTTTTTTAATCTAACCACTAGAAGCCACTGTTACAGCATGTACTGCAACTTTCCTTTCAGCTGACGTTGGAGCTTCAATGCTAAGAACTCGGTAATGTGAAATAAACAGGGTCAGCTGGCAATCAGCGGATTGGAATGGTGCGACTCTTACAGACACTCTAACAACAATAACTGTTGAGTGGGTGTGGCGTTATGAGGCTTTCATTGATCAAATGAAATCTAAACTGGAGTTATTTTACTTCAACACCTTCATTGATGTGTTCATGTCAATGCAATAAGAATTATAACATGTGTAACTAACCCTTTTGTTCCTTTGCATTTCAAATATCCAATCTCAAGCCGTGTGAATCACTGTAAATAGTTGTTACTCATGAAACATACAGAGATGTGCAAATGTCTTTAAAAGGCAGTTGGATCATTTACAAAAATTGGTTTTCTTAACTGCAGTTGTCTTGAAACTTATGTTTTAAAATTTTTCTAAAGTATTTTGTTAAATCAATGTATGGTGTACAATTATAAAATATGAAATAGTTATGGATTTTTTTGTTTTTACTAAATATTGTAAATTGTATTTGATTTGTTTTCCTTGCAATTCAACTTAATACAAAAAGAAAGTCAAGTATGCTACCAAAGTGTTTTAATTGAATATTTTTTGTAAAAGTCTAGACATTTAACTTTTTACATAACATTACAACAATTAACATACCGAAATAATTTAGTCTGCAACACAAAATGGGCCTTGATAATTTGCCAAAACACAACAGTTGTGCCAGATTTGATTGACAGTTCCTATTAAAGTGAGAGGCACCGGGGAATCCCAGATGTGGTAACACTTTACTCTAGCGATTGCTCGCTCTACAATGATCCGCAGCCCTTTCAGAGTGGAGTGGTTCTTGTAGGCAGAGAACGTTTCAGACTGTAAGGTGAGGGATGATGGCGTTTCCAGAGCAACTTCTGTGCAGTCCAAGATGACACGGACATTTGGAGAGAACTTCAGAAATTTCTGAGGCATACTGGCTTTTACCTTCTCACGACTAATTCACAGGTTGATGTAAGAGAACACAATGAAGAGGTAGTTGGCCCAGGTGATGGTCACAGTAGCTATGCTGACTTGAAACATGTCAGCAATGAGCTGCTCCTTCATGCCCACTGCAACCCTGAATGAGAACATCAGGAACTCATCAATCAGAGGCATTCAGCAGGCAGGGCTGGCTTCAGCACATGCTTCCTCTCCAAGTTTCTGTGCTCTGGTCCAGAACACCAGGCGCGATGCAGAGGCTGCAATGGACTCCCAGAAGATCCGGAACACACATTCAGATGGAAATTTGGTGTAGAACCGGATCTGGTCATCAGAGGCACAGTAGCGGCTAAAAAGTGTGGCAGACAAATCCACTTTCTGAAGTCTGGCTTCCAACTCCTTAATATAATCCAGAGCTTCATCAAGTGCACCTGTAAAACCACAAAATAAAATAGCAAAACATGCGGTTAGCAATAAGTTTTAATTATATATTTGAAACATTACTTCTGTGAAGATCAATACATGTCGTGAGTCGGAGCATGTATGTATACAGCCATTGACTTAATCTCTCCACAAAATACATAACCACATAATCTCATAATTTCATCATTATGTGATAATAATAATAATAAAAATGATAATAATAATAATAATAATAATGTCATGGTCCGCAGTAGCATCTTCAGCCTGGCTAGCTTTCTGAAAGAGGACAAACTGCCGTTTCTTAGCCCTCTCGAAAGCAGACTCTCTCACTGTCGGTGCAGTGAAGTTATACCAGGCAAACAGGGAAGGAACAGCTTCACTTTTTAGGCGGCTGGTGGTGGATCCGCTAACAAAATCCTCCTGTGTGAAGTGGCGGCTACATACGAAAGTGCTCCCCGTCTTTATGCAAAAGTCCGGATCTTCATCTATTCAAATCGCCTGGATCCACTGCCTCCGTTGGTCCGGGTCCGTCGGGAACGCATAATAAGGCTGTTTTCTTGCCCCACATGAACAACCGGGGACTGAACAAAAACAACTAAGCTGAGACTGAGCCATTTTCCTAGCCTTTTAATGCTAACGCTATAGCCACCGGATGTTGTCCAACCCCACATCCGCCCCGGACCCGCGCATGCGCACAACCGACCCGGACCCGCGCATGCGCACAACCGACCCGGACCCGCGCATGCGCACAACCGACCCGGACCCGCGCATGCGCACAACCGACCCGGACCCGCGCATGCGCACAACCGACCCGGACCCGTGGGGCGGGGCGGGGCGGGGGTATAGACTTTTTTCACGCTCCGGGTTTGAAAGCGGATGTGGGGTTGGACAACATCCGGTGGCTATCGCGTTAGCATTAAAAGGCTAGGAAAATGGCTGAAAAAAATTACAAAAAAACTCACCTCCATGTTGAGATGCAGCAAATATAATCCTTGATGTCTCCACTTCTTAATCCAAAGTTTTGAATTTTGGTTACGTCTTTTTTGGGTTAAAATAAGTCCGCAAACTAAAGTTACCACTTCATCGTTGTTGTCCATGTTTGTTCGTATCTGGGATTAGAATGTGTGCGAGTGAAACCTCACACTCTACGATCGAACCCGTTACACCTACGATTTTAAATCGGCTAGAGTGTGGTCTCTCTCTCACGTTTTCAGAATCGGCTGACTTTTCTAAAATCATGTAGTGTGAACCGGGCTTAATTGTGAGATAATTGAATAGTAATAATGCTTCTTATTACTGGTATATTATTATAGTACTGCATTTTCCTTATTGTCCACTAGAGGACGGTGTTACTGCAGGTTTATTTTTTCCAGCGGCAGCAATACTAATGTTGCAGACAGTTTACCAACACATATTCTTACCTCCAATATGTGTTGGTTTATCCGAGTTGCACCATAATCGTCCATCACATAATGAGTACGTCATCATGCTATTTTTTTTTTTTTTACTATTATTATTATTGTTGAAAAGCTAAAGAAAACAAAAGAAAATGAACAAAAATGTTTGGCTGAAAGAAGAATTCCTTTATTGTCCAGAATTTTTCACATAACACAAATTTAAAAACTCTGCAGAATGTGCCTTGAGTTGTGCCATGACAGAGAAGCTGAACCATGTCCGAGTTGTGTGTCTGCTTGCCATCTCTGGGGAGCAAAACAGGATATCTGATTGTCATTTCCCAATGTGAAGAATGTACGAGAGACTCTCCAGATAACATAATTAAGTCTAATTTCAGCAGACTCAATTAAAAACAAAGGGAACAATAGTGTGTTCATGCTGTTTCAGAGGTGCTGCAGGAGGATGGTGAACCAGGAGTCAAATGTCATGACTGCGGCTCCAGACGGGGAAGGACAGGGAGTATGAGGTTTCCGAATGAGGAGTCCTGAGTGATGAAGAAGCCTGAAGAATGTGCGTGAGCATGCTGCGAAGAAAAAGGAATTAAAAAGGAAAAAAAGGAAAGGAAAAAAGGAAAAAAAAAGAATTAAAAAACAAGCATGAAGACTGAATCGATCAGGCTGCGGTTTTGGTTTGGTTTCTCACCTGTAATGCAGCTCTCTGCTGAGCGGCGATGTGCTGCAGCTCTGCGCTGTCTCTGAACTCCTTCATGTTTGGTCTGGACAGTGGGATGCTGCAGGATGAGAGGACGACCGCAGCAAAAACATTTACAATGTTCACATGGCGGCTCGCTTCAATCTTTGCTCCAAAAAGCCTCAAGTCGGAAACATTTAATAAGTCTCAGTTTTAGATTAGGCTTTACTTTTGTTAGTAACTGTTAGTTATGTGAGAAAAAGCTATGAATACGTTGTCACAATGCTGAAACGTAGACGTTTTTTTTTCAAAGGTCTACATCTCTACCTGGCTCCTGGGACATTCATGGACTGATTCTCCCTCAGTCGCCTCTTCTCCTTCTCCAGCTCAGCCAGGATTGCTACCCGTGCTTTACTTGGAATGGCTGAGTGACAGAAACGGGACCAGACAGACACAAACACAGAATGAAAACTTACAAAATATCAGATAAGAATAAATGAAAACAGAAGGGATGGATTGCAAAACAAGCTAAGCAAAGCTCTCATTTTGGGTAACCTGACTTTATAAATATAAAAACTCCTCTGTGGAGGGAAAGATTGTGACGCGATTTGTCAAGTTGGCTATTTCACTGCAAGTTCTGTACGTGCTTATATGAAAAGGGAAGTTTCACAGATCATCCAGATAAGGTTTGAAAGACAAAAAAAAAAATGTGCCCACAGCACTTTGTTCAGAGAAATAACCTTTCACATTCACAAAGAGAACAAAGAGGTGATGGAAGGATAAAACATTCTGTTCCTACAAAAAAAAAAAAACATAGTTTACAATTATTTTGCAGTTAATTTTATGTTTTATGGGTCATCAACATTTTGTTGTTAAATAGCTTCGCCACCAAAATAAAGAATAATAATTCAACAATGCATGCATCCTCTTAATAATAACAACTTACTTTATTTAATTAATTCAAAAAGTTTGTACAATTCAGAACAATTCAGAACTGCTGTTGTAAACAGAGTTCATGACATTGGGGACGTTTATAAATATCCCAGTCTGAGGTTTGAAGGGGGCCAGCAAGCAGGAAGATTTCACCACTAGATCGCTAAAGGTTATAGCTCCGCCCCTGCAACAAACAGGAACATTAAATAGCTACAAAAAAAAATAAATAAAAAAACAGTTTTAAAGCATTACCTTGTCCCGGTGGATTAGCAGCCATGTACTTGAAAGGCAGGAACCAAAAGGCTGGAATGAGCAGCGATTAGAAATAAAATGAAGGATTTTTAAATTCGTTTGGCTTTCGTTTCTTTTAACACTCCAGCCTGCTAATGTTGCAACACGGAGGAACGTTAAATGGGGCCTGCTTTTTATCAGCAAAGGTACACAAAAGTTGAAGAAAATGAAAAATTCGGCTATATTTGTTTAGGAACACCTGTAACAGTAAGGCTGGGTGTTTGAAATAACCACAGAGCTGTCTGTGGTTGTGAAACGTTTAAAGATCAGTCGAATTTTACTTCTGTGTTTTACCCGGTTTGTAGTTTAGATGGAGGCAAAAAAGAGGAGGTCTCACTTTGATTATATTTCGGGTACTTAGAAAGTTAGCATACTGGTGGCGATTAGCAGAAAGTAAACATGCCTACATGAAAAACGTAAATATATTCAATTTTTCCTAATATATATATATATATATATATATATATATATATATATATATATATATATATATATATATATATTTTTTTTTTTTTAATAAATATATATTATATATATTATATTATAGAATATATATATATATATATATATATATATATATATATATATATATATATATATATATATATATATATATATTCTATAATCTCTGAACATTACAAATACCAATCAACATTACACATCCCAAAATCAAATTATTGTTTGAGTTCTCCAAAATAATGTCTCAATAGATGTTTAATTAACATTCAATCCAATCTTTGATCAAGTGATTCATCTTTTCTGCTTCATTTAAAAATTCAGGACCTTTGATTCTCACTTGATAATTAAAATACTTAATACTTTCAAACTTGAACTATGCTGTTTTAAAGCATTCAAAAGTATTTTCTGTGCAAAACAATTTGAACTGCCTGTTGCTGAAATGTGCTGTATACAAATAAACTAGATTGATTATATACTGACAGATTATATGTAACAGTCTGTGGCTTCCAAGAGCTACCAGTTTGTGAAAATAATAGACCAAAACTCCAACTATAAAGTTACTTTTTGCTTCAAATCTCGTTAATTCTGACTCACCATTAGCATTAGCATTAGCTCAAGGCGGTTTATGGCTAATTTGCTAGTAAAATAGAAGAGCTGTAGATGCATCCATTTCAACGATCGGTTTCCTCCTCTTAATAGACGATCTCTGGATTGTCAGCCGTTGACGTGTTTACAACCGGGGTCTTTTAGATGAACATCCGGAACTGTGCAGTGTAGGTCAGCTGACTGTTGTGATCAACTAGCGGCTGTTGTTAACGTCTCATCTGAAGGGGAGCTTTGAGGTAGAAAACCCGTCTCCTCTGTCCGCCCGAACGCACCGAGCCGCTCCCCAGCCGCTAAGCCCGATAACCGGCCACGTCTTCCCGCCCTCAGCAGGGATGAGTGTCGGCGCTCCGAGAGGCCTGGCCAGCTCGGGGCAGAAGCTCATCACGGAGATCCTCCACCCGCTGTCCGCCGCCGAGGAGCCCCTGTCCCCGGGGCAAGATGTCACCGTCAGCGCAAAGGAAGAGAAGGTGAGGCTGGGCTAGGAGCTAGCTGCGAGGTTATCGGAAAGCACTGAAAGAAAAGAGAAGTAGACACCAAACTCTGTGGAGCGAACATATGGAAATTCTAACTTGTTTGCTTCCAAAGTCGTAAGTAGATTGGAGCTTGATTTTTTAAAAAGATTAAACTCAAGTTTGACTTTTGAACTGAATCAAATCTCAGAAATAAAAACCTAAATCACTTTTTTTCCCAAGATCACACAGTTCAGTGCTCATTTTGTCAAGTTAAAACTAAAATCTTTTTATTGAGTTTTCCCGTGACTGGTCAATATAATGTCGTGCATAATGGAGACCACACGCTTTTTTTCCAATAAAGCCTGAAATATGTGCCCACTCTTCTTTTCAAAATAGCTCAAGCTTGGACAGATTGGACAGAAAGCATCTCTACTCATCAAGCCTTTTCAAATTCCTAATTGGATTAAAGTCTGTGCTTTGACTAGGTCAATGTGACACATGCTGAAGGTTGAAACTCTGTTCTTGCTTTTGCAGCTTTGAACATGGCAATTGTCCCCAAAACATGATGCTGCCACTGCCACCATGTTCCAAAGGGTCTGAGTTGTTTAAATTGACAATAAATCACACACAGCTGAACTCTACATGCTAACTGCGTTTTCTGGCGGCTGTTGTCTTAATCTCCTGTTTATTTTGTTAGAAAATCCACAGATCAAGAACGCTAATGGAAAGATTTGTGTGTTCTTGTATTTTCAGCCCATTTTTCTTTACGTTTGAATTTTTTTTTTTTTTACACATTTGTTGCTTGACACTGAATCAACTTCATCAGTTTTCAGCCTAGAAAACACAAACACAGCACACACAATGCACAAGCAGGGCTGGAGGATAAATGGCCTCCTTGACAACCTCTGAGTGCTGCGTCAACATAGATGGAGCATGCAAGCAGGTCACAGAGTCTTTTTTACTCCTCTTGGAGCTGCGACTGTAGCAAATCAGCGGTTAATCATTGCCATTGAGAGCACCTGAAATTTGCTCATCATGGTTAGTTGCTCTGAGTGTTGTTGCTGCTCTTGTCCTTCTGTTCTCTCTTCCTGTTAAATGCTGGACAGTGAGGTCACTGTAATCGACTTAACTGGAGAAATATAACATCATTGGGAAGTGGAAGAGAATGAGACATGGTTTTTAACAGATACAGATCTTAAATGTGTGGTGTGGATTTGTTTACGGTCTCCTTTACTCTAATATCTCTAAAATAATTCAATTGAACTGCCTTTAGATTTCACTTATTTAGTTTTTATTTTAAATCCAGCTGGTACTTGGAGTGCTTTAGAAGTTTGTTAGGAGATATTAGTCGACAAATATAATCATGGAGAGGCAAAAACACAGGTCAGGGATAAAGAGGAGGCAGTTAAAGCCTGATTGGGTTGTAAAACAATATTTAAAGTTTTAACATCACATGGACCACAGTTCAGTTCACCACCTTAAAAACAGAAAAAGCAAGACACAACTACATACCTATCCATAAGCAGCTGAGGACCAGAATTACACTTAAAGTATTTTTTTTTGTAGTTAAATATTTGTTGTCATCATATTGAAAATACTTTTGTTTAAATTTTCCAATTTTCTTTTTGCCTATGTTTTTTTATTTTTAAACCTCAACATATTAGTTAAGTTGTAGTTTTATAAGTACATATGTCTCTGATATTGTAAGTTTTCTTTTTTCAAAAGGCAATATAGCATTCATGGCTCTAAACAGGTTTTATTTAGCTGAGCTGAGGGTGAAAATGTTTGTTTGGGTTGTAAATCTTGCAGACCGCTGCCCCAAACGGACATGGCGGTGGCAGCATCATGGTTTGGGATGCGCTTCTTAAACACAAGGTGGAAAAACTGTTGAGGTTCTCCAGAAGATGTGAGACTGCAGAATAGTCTTAAATATTGAGCCAATCAAAGTATATTTATTTTCAAGTCCAGACCCGAATTGCTAACAATTTGATAATCTGTAGTAAGATGAAAAAATATATTTTTATCGCTTTTAACCAATTTAAAAGCTGTTAGAGACAAAAAGTGGTTTTTGGAGGTGGAAGAAAGAATAAAAAAAAAGCATTTTTTTTTTTTCCAGTTTGTGGTGAAATTGCAAGCTATTGCAATATAACACGGGAAATGATTTGTACTTTCAGTAACTTCTTCTCTTTCTGGACCCAACAGAGAAGTGTCATTTGCTTAGTAGTAAAGAAAAAAAAAAAGAAAAGATCAAACAAAAAAAGCAGTCCCACAGTTTCAGTTTTATTTCCAGTCTACGTTGTTTGCAAGCTTCGCTGGCCTGGTTGTTCATTCATGGTAATGTCCTGATGCAGTGTAATTATCTGAGCTGTGATTACCAGAGCAGGTCAGCAGTCCAGAGGTAGATTTCCTCTGTCAGCAGCCTGTTGGTGGGTTTTCTGTCTGCTAGCGGTGGACATAATGTGTTTGTGTGTGCATGTGAAGTGGACTGAGGAAAGGAAGACAGAGGGCTCCTCTCCTCTCCTCTCCTCTCCTCTCCTCTCCTCTCCTCTCCTCTCCTCTCCTCTCCTCTCCTCTCCTCTCCTCTCCTCTCCTCTCCTCTCCTCTCCTCTCCTCTCCTCTCCTCTCCTCTCCTCTCCTCTCCTCTCCTCTCCTCTCCTCTCCTCTCCTCTCCTCTCCTCTCCTCTCCTCTCCTCTCCTCTCCTCGCTGCCTGAGTTTGACACGTTGCACATGTATCCTCTTTAAAAGAAAAAACAAAAAAAGCAGATAAAGCTGAAGCACAGGAAGGTTTTCTTCACTCCATTTCTAGGTGAAAGTTTTGCATGTGAGTCAATATGAATTGTTACTGTTGGGAAAGTTTTGCAGCTTCCTCCAAGACTGAAAAAAGAAGCCCTGAATTCTTCCTGTTGTGTTATGAATCAGAAAACTGATCTGGGCTGCGCATCGTATTCACGATGTCCCGACAACGCGCCATTGACGATGAAAAACGGCTTTATCAGCGTGACGGTGGTTCTATCAGGGAGCTCTTTGTCTGCCATCCTCCCTCTAAGAGCGCCACCGTGACGTCGCTGTCGTGTCCCTCGTTTTCCCGGCAGGAACCGGGCCTGACCAACGGCACGCCGGCGGAGCTTTCCAGCCCCGCCTCTGCGGCGGTGCTGCTCAGCAGGCTGCAGCTGGACGGCGACCCGGAGGCCGACGCCGACGACCCGTTTGGCTCGGGAGAACCCCGCGACCTCTTTGTCACCGTCGATGACCCAAAGAAGCACGTCTCCACCATGGAGACGTACATCACCTACAGAGTCTCCACTAAGGTTTGTCCTCAGCTGATGTCTGGTTTTAAACCAGCTCTAACTAGACTTGACTAATTCTTTAACAATCTTCAAAATTACCCTCAGCATCATTGCGGTACATAAAACCTCCACCATGTTAAAGCTGCAGTTTGCAACTGTCATTGAAAAAACGTCAGTTTTTTTTTACATAGTTGTTTAAAACATGAGATAGAACGTTTGTGAAAAACTCGAGCTCCTGCGACTCCTCCCTGTAGAAATGCAGTGCTCGTTCAGAAACAACCTCTCTGCGAGGCTGTCGCTGCGAGGCTGTCGCTAGTTCCCCACACCGGAGCGAGTTGTGAATGCTAAATAAATAAATAAATAGTTTTTATGTCACAGTAAGTTGTTCCTCTGCGATTAGCAGCGACGGGGCTTTCCCATGGTGCACCAGCACTGAGAGCCTCTCCTCTTCCCTGCTCTCTAGATACCACAACTATTGTCTGTACATTAGTTGCGAATGCACCTAATGTATTCACAATTTAGCAGCACGTTCACAAGAATGATTAACAGTCTTAAGACATGCCTCCTGACTCTGATTGGCTGCTTTTGGTCAGGAGAAGCACATTTCTTCAGGTGGCAGTAGTAGCTCAGGAGGAGATGATGAATCTGTCTCATGTTGTCACACCATGGTGATAGATTTAACAAATGTATAAAATGTTTTTAATAAAAGTTATTTACTGCAGCTTTAATGCTTCAATTTTTTTTCCTCCTTGTCATGAATAGATCTACTCAGCTCAAAGGTTGTATTTTTCAGCCTAGAAATGACATACTGAGCTCGAAAGCAGAGTCCTTTAAACCTAAAGCTTCAGACATAAAGTTGAACTTGCCTTCACTAAAGCCTGGAGGAAAACCTGAGTCTTACTTTGGAAAGAAATGCGTCAGGAACAAGAAAGCGTTTTTCAATCGCAGCGCTGCCACGAACTGAAAGTCCCTGCAGCCAGGTTTCCGTGATTGGAACTGGGAAAGAAAAGGAAAAAAAACAACATTTGGCTTCAAAACTTACACCTCCGTGACAGTGACTTCCAAAGATATGGCAAGAACTGCTTACATTATTGAGCATGGAAAGGCTTCTCCAAGGTCCTGACCTCAACACTGTTTAAATTAGAGGGAATGAGTCAGAATAAAGGAGAAAAGTTTGTTTAACTTTAGCAGTTCTGTTATTTTAAGGCCTTCAACAATCCAAACTGAAAACACACAGAGGAGAGCCAAAAACGCCCCGGAGCTCCTTCATAATGTCACTCTGCAGGTTGTGATGAAGTGAAGTTTGACAGAAGATTTCGTTTCTATATTTAACAGCTATAGAAAGTCTGCGCTTGCTTGCTATTATGGCAGTAATCCGCTAAATCTCAGGGCGACATGGTGACAGTTGCTTTGAGCAACAAGGCTCTTGGTGTCTGAGGCTGCACAGCAGTGCTTCAGCCAAATAAAAGCACAAAGTGTTAATGGAGACCCTGTGTGTGTCTGTGTGTAAAATGTGTTTCTTTCTTTCTTTCCCCCCAGACGACACGGATAGAGTTTGACCTTCCTGAGTACAGCGTGCGGCGGCGCTACCAGGACTTCGACTGGCTGAGGATAAAACTAGAAGACAGCCAGCCGACCCACCTCGTCCCTGTACGTCCCACGAGCCTTCCCCGCTTCGCGCCGCGCTCCCGTCGAGACGCTCCTCATTCACACTCCCTCTCCCTCTCCTCTGTCTCCAGCCGCTGCCAGAGAAGTTTGTGATGAAGGGTGTGGTGGACCGCTTCTCCGAGGAGTTTGTGGATACAAGGATGAAGGCTCTGGACAAGTTTCTGAAGCGAGTCGCGGACCACCCAGTTCTGTCTTTTAACCCACATCTTAATGCCTTCCTGACTGCCAAGGTAAGGCAGCGCTGGACTCAGACTCCAATAAATCATCTCAAGTGTGCCAGAACAGGAAAACAGTCCTGCAGAGATGTGAATGTAGAACACAGTAGAGAATCTTTCACAGCATTCTCTGCATATAAAAAAAAGACTTTAAATAAATCAATCCAAAGCATTCTACTTTAAATATATGTATTTTTCTATACAAAATCACTGGAAATAATGCCCAGCCAAATCCTAAAAAAAATAAAGTAACATTAACCAACCTCAAAAAAAAAAATGTACGTAAGGCTGTAAATGCCAGTTATTCACAATTTTCCATTGTGATAAGGCAGAGATCTGCAGCCTGCGACTCTTTGGAGCTTCCTCAATAAATTGCTTAAAAATAGTAAAGAATCAATAAATGTTGTCAAAGATGGATAAAACAAATGCAGGTTTTAGCCGGTTTTTCAGATTTTTTTTTCTTAACTGCCAATCATTTGTGAAATAATGGCAATAATTTCTATAACAGAAAGTTTAAAGTACCAGGAATGTTCCTTTATATTGATCATGATCAGTTTTTGGGTCCTTTTTTTTCTTTTTGTTTTTAATCATATATCCATAGAATGAAATGCACCCATGCTTTTATTTTTTTTTCTTTATAGTAAAACCTAAAAATATGATGGTCCTTTTTCTTTTTTCATGGTGTCTAAAAATAACAAATTTAGAAATGTATAAAAGTTTTTTTTTTTTTTTTTTTTTTTTTAAAGGTTATTGAACATTTGCAGCTCAAAAATGATCATAGAAAACTTTTTAGTGGGTAAAGGCTGCTGAGCCCTTGATCTGTGGTGTAAATATGATTACACCCAGTTACACAGGATGTGACTATACAAGTATAGTTACCCACCAAAACTTGCTAATTTTTACAGTAGGGGCAGTTATTTAAAAGTTCAGAAGATCTTGAACTGCTATAAATAATTCTGTAGGTAAACTAGATTTTCTTTACCACCCTGTTAGGACAGAAGAAGAAGTGCCCAAAGTCCACAGTTATTACAAAAAGTAGCATCATAAAGTCACCAGGTTTCCATTAGACGCCATCTGCTGCACACGTTAATAAAGAGGGCCTCTTTTGTTTTTTTTAATCTTACTGGTTACCCTGACTACACATGTCTTTGCAGGACCTGAACAAGCGTCAGGGTCTGGCCCTGCTGACCAAAGTGGGCGAATCTGTGAAGAACGTGGCCGGAGGCTACAAGCTGCGGGCGCGGCCGGCTGAGTTCTGTGCCATGGGAGAGTATCTGGACACGTTCAGCCAGAAACTGGGAACCATCGATCGCATCGCGCAGAGAATCCTCAGAGAGCAGTCGGGTATAATCAGAGAGCCTGCTGGACAACACACACAGCAGTTCACTGCAAAAACACTCCATTTTACCACGTATGTCTGCTCTGGTTTCCAGTGCAAATATCTTTTGTGCACTTGAAGTAAGACAAAAGTAACTTTTCAGCTAGAAATTGGAGTTTGTGTTAGTCAATATTTTTTTAATATTGACAAAAAAGTCCCAGGTCCATTGGCAAATTATTATTTTTTTTTACGTATATCCAGTACAGTTCATAAATAATAAGGAATCTTTGACTTAATACAAGCTCCTATATCTTCTTGAAAAGTTGCTCTTTAGTTTGATCTTATTTTAAGATATTTCCACTAGAAACTAGACCAAAAATACAGAGTTGGCGTTAACTGAGTTTTACGTCCATTCTAGCAATAAACATAGAGATGATGACGTTGATCTGAATGATGGTTTGACGTTGATCTGAATGATGGTTTGAACCTTTTCATCATAAATCTAAACGGTCTAAACTAAGCTGTATGTGTGAAAGAGAAACTCTTCCTGCACTCAGCAGTGAGGAAAGAGAGGAAAAGCTGCTGACCCTGTTCACCTGACTCATGCATGATGTGTGATGCTGTAAATACCTGCCGTGTGAAATGTTCCCTGTCACCGTCTGTCGGGGCTGTTGACATGCGGCGTTGGACACGTTCCCAGATAAGATGGGGACTATTTCTAAGTAATCAGTTGCAGAGAGTGTGCCGGACTGTTTAGGCCCAGTTTCTTCTCCAGTCAAGAAAAGAGAACAATTCGCTCTCTAGATGAGAACGCCTCGCTCGACTCACCCTGCTGTCCTTTCATTTTCGCTCCCAGAGTACCTGACGGAGCTGCGCGAGTACGGCGCCATCTACTCCACCTGGGCTGCATCAGAGGAGCAGCTGCAGCGCCCCCTGGAGGGCGTGGCCGGCTGCGTGTCGACGAGCTGCAGTGCTCTGGAGGATCTGAGTGACAACATGAGCCAGGACTTCCTTCCTGTTCTCAGAGAATACGTTCTATACATCGAGTCAATGAAGGTAAGAGTGCAGTTAGATCAATGTTATCATAACTCATTAGAAATGCAACAATATGAACATTTGGACTGATATTGTATATGTTTTTCTACCGTTTTGACGCTTTTGGGAATAAAACCAAACTCATATCAGCTTCAGAGTCATTGTCATGTCCACAGCCGATGCTTTCCAGCAGCAGTCAGCCTTGCCACAAATCTGAAGAGGCCTCTGACCGAAGACTGTTGCAGAATCAATATTTCATCAGTGTCATGATGAAACATAACTGACTTCATTATATTTTTGTAAAATAAAGTAAGAAGAAAGTTTCTTCCACTGCCTTTCAAACCCAGAGCTGCTTCCACTTTGCTACCAAACTAGAAAAGGTTCCGCCAGTGTTTGTTTTTTTTGCATCCATCATGTCCTGTCCAGCTCAGGACTCAGCAGAACTGTCTGAGGCCGCGCTGTGTTGCGACTGACGTGGACAGCTTTCTTGTCTCATAACAGAACGTTTTGAGGAAGCGAGACCAAGTTCAAGCGGAGTACGAGGGCCGCCTGGAAGCCGCCGTGTTGCGCAAACAAGAAGATCGGACGCCCGTAAGCAAAACCCTTCCTCTTGTTTGATTGAATTTCACAATTGTCTATTAGGATAGTTTGCTTTTCAGCTGGTTCTAGTGAACTGTCGCCGTGTCTGTTGCATGTCTAGAGTAAAAGTGTTTCTCGATTCTTTCCCCCCCTCCACGCTGCACCTCGTAGTGTTGAGCCCGGTCCCCGCTAGCTCTAGTTTTGTCTGCTCTGCTGCAGATCCCTGTGGAAGTGGAGAAGTGCCAGGACAAAGTGGAGTGTTTCAATGCTGACCTGAAAGCAGACTGGGAACGCTGGCAGCGGAACAAGAGGCAAGACTTCAAACAGCTCCTCACGGGCATGGCCGACAAAAACATCAACTATTATGAAAAGGTACATGGGCCGAGGTCAACCTGAAAGCAACCCAGATCTCCACCGTGTGACATCACAGTGCCCTGCAAAAAACACTTTTTTTTACTCCTCTTGTCTTTTGTGTTGTCTTGAGATCTTATGCGATTTTGCACAATCAGAATTTTTTCTGTCTTAAATGTCACTCAATTGTCATTGATAAGAACTTAAAAAGTATTAAATTTGACTTACTGAAACTTGTCGATACCTTGAGAGTTCCTAAGTGCAAGGTTAAATATTTTCTAATTATTTAAAATGAAAATTATAAACGTATGCATTTGTGTGCATCCCCACCCCTCTTTATCCTAATACCCCTCGAGGAAATCGTTGCAGCTAACAGCCTTCATTAGTATGTAGTCTGTCTCTTAGTGATTTAATCTTGCTATTAATACAGTGGTTGTGTGCCGACCTAAACTGACCCTTCGTTCCAGGAGAGTTGGGTTTTGTAGCTCTAGAGGAGCTTCAGAGATCACCAGCTCAAGTTGAAGAAAACATGACTTTTATGGAAGAGTGGAGTGAAGAATTAAGCCAAAACAAGTCCAGTTTTCAATTTTCCTCAGTGGTTCCCAAACTGCTTCCAACTCACAAAGCAGCAGAGCAGATTTTGGGAGTGAAAAATGACTTTCCAATGAGCTATTTTCCAAGAGCCACTATTTTGTCTGTTTCCATTGTAAAAATGGCTGACCTGTTGAGCACCGTTTCAGTTGTAGGCCCATGTAGGACAAAAACACAGTTCAGTTAGGACGGAGCTACTAGCAAGTAAGAGACGCACAAGTGCAACGTGAAGCGTTGGTGTTTGACCCGCCTGCCCATTCACAGTCCAACTAACGGTGGAAACAGAGAATACAGCAGAGCATAAAAGCTGCATGAGCAGCATGTGAACTAATTTTACATCTCTGTAAGCACCGTTTGATCCATGGTAACATTTACAAATTAAAATATGCTTTACTTTTTTCTTAGTTTTTTTTGTTTATTTCAGAAGATTATCTGGAGAGGTATGAATTGTAATTACAAATAAATCTCTCCTCTGTGCAGAGCCAGGCAGCGTGGGAGTCCCTCATAACGCTCCTCCAGGAAAAACAGACTGAGGACAAAACGAGCGAGACGAACTGAACTGAACTGAACACGTACTTGAACGTCACGCACAGCCAAGCCAAGGAAAACCAGCGACAGGGCAGCAGGTTCTAACCGCCAGCGGTCCGCCTCCTGCTACCCTGAGAGAAACAATGACGATGACACGGAGAGCGGCCGCCTTCCACGCCGATCCGGCCTGGGAAGAAAGGTAATGAGAGGTGTGTTTGAGGTCAGCTGGGACAGTGGAGAATCTTCTGTACAGATCCGTCTTTTTTTTTTTCTTCTTCTATTTTTATGGACTTTTTCTACCTAATATTTCAGATTAACGGTCGTTTTTGTTTGTTTGTTGTTGTTGCCAATGCTGCTTGTGTTTATTTATCTACTTTTGTGGGGAGATGCGTTATTTTGTCCGCTCTCTCCGTTTTCACACTGAGCCAAATGGGTATCGAGGACCGGAAATGCCGCAGTTCAATATATCAATAAGATGGTAAATAAATATTTATACATGCTATAAGTCAATTAAAGTTGTAAAGAAATTAACTGATTATTATTTGTTAAAAAGAATAACAAAATGAGAAAATGTATTTTTTTTTTTAGCTAAAAGCAGACATGATTTATTTTTTTAAAATTTACTTCACACTTTGATCTGCTTGTTTTGTCCGACCTAGTAATGGAAGTGTTTGGGCGGAGCTAGTGTTGCTGCAGACAAGAGGATTGGTCGACAGCTGAATTGATGTGCAGCTTAACCAATCAAAATTTCTTTCTCAAATGCAGCACAGAACATGTGACAAAATTGAATACATTTGGACTTAGTTGTAAATAATGTAATCCATTGTTAATTTTTCATGAATAAATTTATTATTTTTTTAATATTAGCTAAATTTATAGGTTTGTTTATTTAATGTGATGCAATTTCATGTGGATTAAAATTGTACATGTATGCAAGTATATAAATGTTTATTTACCGAATGTATTGGATTGTGGCCTTTCGTTTTGCTTTTGACAAATGGGAATAACCTCAAAAAATTTTGGTTTGATTTTTACTTTTTTATTTATTTATTATTTTTCTTTTTGCTTCTACAAGAAGGTAAAACTCAGAAATTGTTACATCAAAACTTGTCATTTGACTAAATTTTTCAGCTGAAACAGTTTTTTTTTTTTTTTGGATCCTTGCATCCAAGAATTATCACAGGAATATCCACTTGACGCCCTCTAATAGCTGTTTAACAACATTTCATAAATATTTTCCCACATTTTCTTTAGTATAGTGAACGATAAGTGTCATGATAAAACCAAATGAGGAAAAATATCCTAGTTTAAAATTCCAGGATATTTCCTAGAATGTTACACACTTATAAATAGATAAGTGTGTAACAGCACCACCTCGTGGCAAAGTTTTCCTCTGCTTCTCATTCTCTACTTCTGCTGGATTCGGTTGTTAAAGTGGTTAAGGTCATTTAAAGGCACGGTATATTAATATTCCAGCCTTCTTTGACATGCTATAAAGTTGGGAATGTTAAGTGGAATATGGCCTTGGAATAACTTTGAGGAAAAAGTGAATGCTGTAATGCAAAAAAAAAAAATGTATAGAGCTGGAAACGGTGAATCATTCAACCCTGATGGAGCTTAAGACCGCCCAGTAAAAATGTGATTTTTGCTTTGGAACGACAACCTGTTGCAGGACCTACATCCGAGGTGATTCCATTTTGCTTTAATATATTCAGTTACTTATCAAACAGAAACTGCAGGAAGCCAATTGACTGAGCAAATCCTTTCCAGTATACATTTGTTCTGCTTGCTCACAGTATTGACTTTGTGGAATCATCTGCAGAGCTGTGACTCAATTGGAAAATATTAGAAAACACGGAAGCAGCCTCCCGAAAATACCCATTTTTTTTTTCTCATATTCTTTACTTGATCTCAATTCTAAAGGGGAACAGAATCACTTTGCTGCCATCGGATCAAACGGTTCTCCTTTGGTGGCTCTCAACCACGGTACGAAGATGAAACCTGCTGAAGCGTCATAATATATTCTCTCTCCTCAGCTGTGTGTGCTTGAGTCAGTGTGACCTGGTGTTAAGTTGCAAAATGTGACCAATGTTTTCAGGACAAGCTCAGTTATGTGACATTAACCCAACACCATGTTAACGTGTAGCTTTAGTTCATTTTTGCACAGATGTAGCCTCAGACAGAATCATCTGTCTGATAAAAGAAGAGATTCTTGAAATAAAGGTACGATTGTTTAGATTTTTGTTTTTTCAGGCTGATGCCACATTACCGGACCTGCCCTCTTTACAACCGAACATGAAGGCTGAGTTGGTGTCTGCAACTTGTAGATGTTGTCAGCTTCCTCGTTTTTTTTTTTGTTTTTTTTTGTTCCTCATTCTTATGTCTACCTTGACCTTTTTAACCTTTGACAGTAGCTACTTCTTTAACTGTTCTATCAGATGTGAAAAAAAGGATAAAAATGAAGGAAATAAAATGCAATTAACTTGTTTTTTTTTTGAGAGGTCCAGATTGAGATGATGGTTCCAGGTAGCTAAGACAACCGGAGGCAGCTGTAACAGAGGTTCAAACTAAAAAAAGCCTGAATGACTGTAACTGACTGAAATAATATCAAAATATGAGGATGCACTCAAGAGATCCAAATACCTGTTTTGTTTTTGGGGTTTTTGTAACTATGATGCTGCTGTATTAAAACAAACTATGTTTAAATATTACATTGAATACATGCTTAAAAACTGTGACTTTTACAATTATTGGCACCCCTAGTAAAGACGTTTGAATCTAATCTCACAATACATGATGGCGTAAAAACAACTGCGGCTATTGTAGCGAGCCACTGGTGATGCTGTGGGAGTGAAACAGGCCCTCAGCATCACAGACCCTCCCCCATACTTAACAGTGTGTTTTATACATCCTGTTTGTTTCAGAGTCAACGCACCTGGAGTGTTTTCTCATTGAGCTTCAATGATTGTAATTTTTTTCTGTGTGTGGAGGGGACATGAAGTTGGGTACAGTGCATGTTCAGTTGACTTGAGTGGCAAGTTTTCTCATCTTTCCCATTTTGAAACGATTAGGAGAAATTGACCTCCTTTTGTACGTCATAATTTTTACCTCTATTGAAATGAACACCATCAGTTGCTAATTTAAAGTTTCTTGATATTCTGATGAATCTAAAAAAAAAAAAGAGTATAATTTGTTGCATTTGTTTTATAGAAACTGTTAAGGTGCCAATAATGAACTTTATTTAACAAGTTTCCTAACCTTAATTTGTTTTCTTGCTGACTAAAGAGACTTAGATTTTCAGTAGGAGATCATGTTTCTCTAAAAAGCTGAATTTATTTATTTATTTATGTTTTTGTTTTTTTTTACATTGTTTTACCAGGAGTGCTGATAATTGTAGAGGGTGCTGATTTGAAATCATCAATTGGAAACCTTTACGTCGGTACTCAGGGGTCCTGACCTCTAATAGTGGTAAAAATAGAAATGTTGGTGACCAGTTTAAATGAATCGTAATAAAAATGAAACAAAGGGAAGAACTTCCATCGTCAAGCTTGAGATTTTCACGCCCACTTTTTGTTTACTTTGCTATAGACGGAACCGTCAGAGAGGAGTATCATTTTGTCATTTTGTTTAAAATTATAAACAGGTAGGAGTTCATCCACGGACCTCTTCCTGGAGAAAAAAAAACAGAAACATTTTCCTTGGTGTTTGGTTTTGTGACACCAAAATGAAGTAAAAAAGACAAAAACAAAAAAGTTACTCTTGCATTAAGGGAGAAATATTTTTGTGTTTTTTATTTTTATGGCGTCCAGTTGCTGCCATTTGACTCGCTAGCGAACCGACTGGACAGGTGTTCAAGTCGGGGACGTTTTTTTTTCTTCAAAGCTCTTAAGCCAAATGTCCTCGTCTCCTTCCTGTGCAACTTTCACACGTTTAATGAGATCTATTTTTGTTTTTCTCTGTTCCACCCCAGTGTGCTCTGTTTACGTCCCGAATTGTACATTCGAATGTTAATAACAATTTGTTGTAATTATAAATAAGCTTGTATACTGATGTTTTGATGCAATTTATCTTTACCACATTTTTTGGATATACTGGACCAATAAATAAAGAGAATAAATGACGACTCATTTATTTTGGATTTGAATGCAATGAGAAAAGGTAATTAAGTCAGAAAATGTGCCAAAACATAACAGGACCAATATGGTTTAGTTAAAAGTGTCCAAAACTTTTTTATTTAAATGAACGTGTGAACAAAAAAAACACGTGAACAGTGAAACACCCTGTAGTGCATCAACGCTTCAATAAGAACATTTCAACACAGAAGTTATTTTAAGCTGCAGCAATAATAATAATAAAAGCATTTCAAATTGTTTAGTTTTATTTTATTAGACTAAATAATGCCTTTTTCATGGTTCGAGCCCAAATGCAGACTTCAGTGATCAGGTATAAAAAGCGACAGAGAAAAATATGAATCGTGTAAAAATGACATATAAAAAAATATATTTACAATGCTTAATAGAAATTAGTCTCCTTGACAGACTAATTTTTAACTAATTTTTTGGTAAACAGCTGAAACAGTAAAACTTGTTAATGTGACCAAATATACAGTCGCAGTAAATTCTAGGGTGTCGGTGGGTCTTTACTGAGTCCCACAATAATTTATCTCTCAAGTGTACAAAACCAAACACCACTGATTCCACCATGTCATTATTTGCTAAACAAATATGAAGTAAAAAAACAAAACGAAGTCCTCTTAAACACTGTACATAAGTACAATAGAATCACACATTAATGATCCCCCCAGCAGATATAGGCTTAAAATAATACGTTAATTTTCCCAGAACATTTCTTCTGATGAAATAATACCCATCATTCATCGTTTAGCTTATGGCACATTTCAGCTACTATGCAGTTCAAAGTGCTTTACACCATGAAAATATAAAAGCATCATAAGTCACCAGTGACTGTATGCAGTGACCCAACCCGAGCCCTGAACCGAACCCAACGGGGAATCCAAGGATGTTTGAGTTTAAAGCAAAATGCCAACAGAGTCGTTTCAATTTTAGGTGACTGGGTCAACCAGTCTCTCAATAGAATTTCTGAACCGGTACCAAGCTGAAATGACGGCTTCAGGTTAATAAATCTCCAGTGTACAACATGTAACGAGTAAAACCTGAGAGCCAAACATTGCGTAACATTCTCAGTTCAGATTCACTCCCTAAATCTCCAAAGTGTTGAAAGCGCACGGCATGCGTCATTTTCAAAACGACTTCTTCTTTTCTAACAGAAGCCATAAACATCGTCTGATAAAGTAATCTGGACGATGACGCTTTCCTGTAACCTTTGACACGATTTCAAAAACTTTTTTTCTTTTTTTTTGTCCAGTGAGTTTTGAATATCTGTCAGAAAAAGTACCACCCATTACACCACAATGGAAATTATGGTAGGCAAGTATTTTCAAAAATGCTGCATCAGCAGGTTAGAGGAAGTGGCATGTTTATGTTTCAAACACTTAAGTCTCATTTCCCAGTTTGCTTGTGATAAAAAGAGCTCACTGCTCATTCGTCAGTCTCCCTGAATCCTCACGTTCTCCTGCTTCTGAGCCGACCTGCAACCGACGATGCTAGAGGAAGGACGCACAGAGAGAATGAAAATCAGACGGAGTGTTATAGGAATAGGTCTCTCAGCAGTTTTCTGAGTGGCGTACCTGACGGGTATCATGGAAGTGACTGTGATGACGCTGGAAATCATAAACACTAGGCCTGGGAACCAGGTCAGACTGCTCTGATAGATCTTTGTGAAAGCAGGAATGTAGATGGCGCCGGCCACCTTTAGAGTCATCTGCAGAAAGGTCAGAGCGATGCCTGACCAAAAAAACAAAACAAAACAAAAAACATCCAAAAAAGGCGTCAAGGATAAAATACAAGAAAAGAATCATAAAGTAAAGGCTGTGTTGACATTTACAGTTTTTATTTGGTTTGAAAAATTTTAGCAGTGATCTATTAGAATTGGTGAACAAAGACTGGATGAACCAACTGCACAGGACGTGTCTGGTTTCTAGTAAATGATTCTGCAGCTTTAATTTCTGCAGAGACTAACTTAAACAACCCACGATCTCTGAGATCTCTGAGGCCATTTTTTTTAAAGATCCAAAAATCCTGACCTCATAATGACTTATCTGGTTTGTATCCAGTTAAATAAAATATATAAAAACAGTTCATTGTTTTTTTGTGTGTGTGTGAGTGCTTTGAGCGAACTGTGCTAAAAAGGACAAACAGAGACTTTCATAAAAAATAAAAACATATGTGTTTTTATTTTTTTTTCTATAGGGAAATATTGCTGTGAATTGTGTTTTCAGTCGCGTGTTTTGCCACCGTCACACATCGGCCCGGACCGGGGACTCACCACATCGGGACGCAGGAACCTGCTGAGAAACCAGGGCCCTGATTGTCGGCATGGGGATGAGCGCAAAGAGGGTGAATAAACGGGCTGTGGAGAGAAAGTTGAATTAATTATTATTTTTATTCTTCCAGGCGGCGTCCCCCTGCTGCTTTGAAGCTAATGCTAACTTCTTTCGCCCCAGCTAGCCTTTTCCCGCCCGGGTTGTTTGACTTCTTTCTGGTTGGCTAAACTTAAATACCTTTAGTTTCTTTTAAGTGCTAGTGGATCTTCATCAAGATTCAAATAAACTAGTCAAATCACATAAACTAATACTAAGCAATCTTACCAACATCCCCTGACAAAATGCTCTTAGGTTGTAAACAGATTGAATGGATTTATGAAACAGAAATGCCACCAAAAAGTGTTATACAAGCATAGCCTATTACACTTACAGAAAAAAAGAAAATGCCAAATAATTTCCCATTGTTGTTCTTGTTTGCACACATGCTAGCGTTAGCGACGCAGTACAGCTAGCTAATACAGGAAGTCAGAAAAGTAGAACTTCAACACAGCTTCAAAACCAATTATTAGCTACCATAATAAAGCATAAAGTCGTGTTTTGTTGCAATTCTGTATTTCACTTAATTATATGCCAGTCACTTTTGTCTTTTTCCCTGGAGATTTTGCAGATACAGAATGTATGTTATTGTTCTGCAGTAACCTTGAGCACTGTCTGAAAATCTAAGAATAGGAAGACTTTATGGCCTCAGATCGTTCCCACTTCCTCTTTCTTGAACTAGTGTTTTCAAAAACTTAGAAATTGCACAGCTAGACTTTAGCAGACCAGAAACGGAACGACGTCAGCACCGACTGGTGCCATTAGATGTTATATTGATCACTAGTTTGTGGAAATGATCCCTCATGATGCAGCTCTGAATCAACCAACACGCTGAGTCTCACCAATGTAGAAGAGGGAGGTCGTAGTGACGAAGGACATGACGTAGATTCCCACAGCGAACGACAGCATGCCAATCAGGATCATCGTTTCGTCACCGACGCATTTTCGGAACATCATGACGCCAAGAAAACTGGTGACGAAAATCCCGCAGCCTGCCGCATTTCCGTATCCCACCTGGAGAGAGAACAAAGAAATTTAGAGCACAGTTGGAAGATGCTGTGCTTTACATTTGTTTGAAAGCACAGTATCAAAAAGTAACAACTACAAACGTGACGTTACTTGTGTGGCAGTCCAGCTGAGCGGCGATTTCAGCACGAAGGGGCCCAGGACCTCGACGGCTCCGCCCACAGCAAAGTCGTAGAGGAAGGCCGCCGCAAACAGGAGAACCACGTTGGGCAGGTTGACCCCAGCACAACACCCGGTGAGACGATGATGACGGGAGGCGTGAGAGAGGAGGTGGTAGCGTTCCTCCGAGTCCTCACTGTTCACCCGTTTCACCTGTTGATATGAAGGAAATGCAAAATGCGCTTTCACAGAAAGTCAGAAACCTGGAGAACTACAACCTGCAGCTGCACTCAAGTTTTTTCACATTTTGCCATATTGCAGAATGGGAGTGTAGTGTATAGTAGCAGAATGTTGTCCTTCATTTAACCTGACAAAACCCCATTGAGATCCATATCTCATTTGCAAGAGGAACCAGGGCAGAAAATCCGCAACACACAACAAACTGGTGACATTATTGATTTTATGTGACACTATCACAAAGCGGCTTATACTTGTGAACTGCAAGGAAAATGATGCTGTTCTGTTAAAGCCTAAACGGTTTGTTAAAGGACATAACAAAGACCAAGAAAGTTAGAGAACTTGTTGCCAGAGCAGGTGAATGTCTTGCATTCTACAGAGCTGGTTTTATGGTATTGTGGTGAGAGAAGCTACAAGAAGTCTTTGCAGTTTGCCACAAGACATGGAGGGAAGCAGCAAACGTGTAGAAGAACAGAACAAAACTGAGCTTTATGGCCTGTGAGCAAAATGCCACATGTAGCAGAAAACATACAATTAGCCTCATCGTACATTTCATTCTGCTACTTTGTTTTGGTCTATCAGGCTACAAAAACATTAAAGTTTGTGGTGGAAACATGATAAAATGTGAAAAAGCTTATAAACTTAAGCAGAGATATAAACTTTTGCATTGCATTTTTTCTTTCTTTTTTTTTTTTTTTTTTTTACTGAAAGCCAACTATGAAGCTGGAAAACATGTAACAGCAAAGTTTCCCCCATAAATCTTGCTAAACCCGGTGGTTGGTTGCAAGGGCAGTCATTCATCCAGCTGCTTGTTGTGTTTTTGAGTTAAAAAACGTTTAAAGTTGACAGGAAATTTGAAGATATCGCTTGATAATTATGTGTTATTGAAAGATTGGATGATTAATACCTGAACACCAACTATAAAGTCTTAAAAACTGCAAACAATTTAAAAAGACATACATAAATAAGCAATGCTTAGCCTGGCGGTGGCACAAGTAAAGCCTGGTGGTCCGCCAGACTTATAATACGTTGGGGGAAACTGAATAGTCACTGACCTGCAGCAGGGCTGCAGCGAATATGAAGCAGAGCAGGTTCAGGAGCGTGCTCACAGAGAGCAGGACGGTTCCGTTTCCCAGACTGGAACTGTAAAGCAGGAACAGATGACCTGACACCAAGCTGCCCACCACTCCTGTCAACCCGTACAGCAGCTCCACTCTCATCATCACCTGCGTGGCAAAAGAACAGGAAGTGATTCCTCTGAGAGAGCAAACGCACGGCAACTGAAAAACGCTGCTTCCACGTCGGGGGGCCACTTGCCACACTCTAAAATCTGAAGCTACGCTACGACAGTTATTACTAGAAAACATGGACAGTCACATGATTCAATTTGACACATACAGGAAAATGAGAAATAAAATTTAAAAAAAGTCCCAAGTGTTGCAACAAAAGCAAATATTGGAGAACAGTGAAAGTGAATCTAAAGAGTGGTTTCACATGGAGCAGGAGAGATAAAGGCTGATAGGCAAAAGAAAAATAAAGGTAAATAGAATCACCGATTATTAAGGAGAAAAAAATGTTTTAGTCATTCCTGGTTTCCATCAGCCAAAGCCTACAAGTGCATCTCAGTGACTTATGATGCCATTGAAAAGTTAACTTACTTCACTTATTTAAACACAAAAAGAAAGTTCAGGTATTTTTTCTGCAATGAGTTCTGCTTCACAATTCTCTCAAGGCTGTGGTTACTCCTGTCACTTGAACACATTGTCCTTCCACTAAACTTTCCAATGATGACTTGCCCTGTGTGGACATGCTGCTTCTTTTATCAGTGACCATTTCTGGCTTACAGGCTTTGTGGAGGCTGATAATCACTGTAATTACTACAGTTATTAAAAGTTTTTGTTTGTATGAATACATAACTGGCAGCCTTTCCAATCAAAACTCACTCTAGTATAAACCACCGACCTTGGAGCGATCAGCCGCCGTGGAGCCGAGCGACGCCAGAGTCATGATTCCGGGCCAGAAGGCGCTGAAGCCCCCGCATAACCCGAAAACCACCGCGGCTGCAAACATCAGCTTGAGCGGAAGACCTAAAATGACCACCAGGAGCAGGGCGAGCCTGGACAGCAGGTACCCGCCCAGGGGCACCACGATGGGCGCCCTCCTCCAACCGCGATCACCGAGGCTGGCCAGGACCAGCGCCGGGATAACGGGCGTGAACTGGACGATGAGGTTATAGGTCATGTAGAAGTCGGTGATGGCCGTCTGCCGGCTCTCCTCGCTGGAGCGGCCGGGCTCGGTGATGTTGGCGGTCCGGTCCCTCACCACCATCTGCAGGGCGGTGTCGAACAGAGTGCTGCCCAGCTGCTCCAGCGCGATGATCGGCTCGATCCGCCGAAACACCGCGAAGGCTGAGCCGCACAAACCCGGCGTCGCCATGACGTTGGGTGATCGGCTCTTCAGAGGGAGCAGCAGGGACTGACCGCTGCTGCAGCTGCTGCAGCCGCTGCTGCTTTCATAAAAATCACAAGAACGGCTCTGAGCAGCGAGCTGCCTCTGACTGGGAGGGACTGCGGGTCCATTTCCTCATCTGTTCACTGATCATCACCCGATGTTCCCTAAAATGAAGGAACCTAACTGAAGTGTGATGATCAGTGGCAAAAAACAAAACAAACAACCTTTCAGGAATTTCCCCCGCATTTTCTCAACTTTTTATTCGTGTATTGTTTCCTGTGTGTGAAAGTTGCTGCTGTCAACAAAAGTAAACCTGGAGATTCTCACAATCACTAAATGTTTATTACTACTTTACAAACTTTCTCTAAAGTTTCACTGTGTTGGTTGATATTTTCATCTTTTGACAAATGTTGCCTATAGGGAACTTATAAGTGCTTAAGTTCCATATAAGTTCCCTATAGGCACTTATAGGGAACATTTGGGAGCCTTGGGGGAACAAAGCGGGTTTAAAAACTGGCTTTATCGATTCTTGATCCTTCATTAAGGTTTCTGCCAGTTACCTACAGTCCAAAACCATCTAACAATATTTTTTTTAAACCGACTTTAATTGGTCTTAGTTGTCTTTATGAGAATACATTTACAAGAAACCACTTATCTAACTACTTCTATTATAAAAAAAAAGAAAGTTTCTAAACTATAAAAGTAAGTGGCACATGACTTTTAAGACATGTGCCACGATTCTGAAAGCATGTTCACATCACAGGTTGGTCGAAACTGGGTGTAAACCACTGATTAAGGGATTTTGTGTCGACAGACTGAACTGTTATGTTCAACAATGGCACTGTTTACTCTCAGCCTCTGTTTCAGTTTTTAAAAGATGCCTCTCTTTTTGTTTAAACATGTAAATGAAGCACTCTGACACCACACATGTCCAGGTTTTACTTTTAATGAGAAAATATCCATAATATGTGTAGTATGTGTATACTGTGAGCCTTACATGTGCTACAAAATAACCAAGCAGATTATGAGCATACAAGTGGTTAACATAGGAACAGAGGTTATGTCGTATATTTAGCAAAATATTACTGGTTTAATCACACACACACAGAGACAGCGTGGGTCACACACTGACGCCTCTTGAGCTTCTAAAAGGAGAAAACTGAGTCACCAGCATTTAAAATGACAAATAAAACCATCTCTGCACTTTGGCTTCAAACATAAAAGCATCACCTTAATAATAATATATAAATCACACAGTGCAACAACTCCTCTGTGTGTGCATGGGACAGATTGTGAGAATAATCAATGACATTTGGGAGTTGATTGAATATGATCAGAAAAAGTTCTTGCAAATATTCCTCCTCATTTACCTACATGTGAATTATTAAAGATTCAATGCTGTGCTGAAATGTTATTTTGCGATTACGGACTCCGTATTTCTATAAAGGAAGTAAAGCAAAGTATTTGCTTGTAAGCAGTTGCAGCAGCTGATATCACGAGGAGTGGAGAACCGGTTCCACCTGTTGGGGTTTTTTTTTCCTCCTACTTGTCCTCCAGATTCTTTTCAGCGCCACACTACAATTTATCTAACATCTGAGTTTGTGGAAAAGGGACACAATTCCTTTAAAAAAGTAAAAGTGAAACATTAATAACATTAACTGAAGGTGAAATGAAGCGTTCAGGTTGCTCCCGGTTTGGGTACACAGAGGTTTAGTCCCATTTTGAAAGTTCGGGACAGACTGCGACCTTCGGTTTAAATAAATCGTTTTATCCTCATGCCTGCAACGTGGCAGAGAAAATAACCTCACAGGTCAGCTATGAAATAGAAATTTGCCTTCCTTTATAATTCTTGAGATTACCTAGGCCTAATAATTAAGCATGTTCCCACAACACCACTGCAAAACTGCCCTGTTCCTACGAATTAAAGTCAATCACTGCAAAAACACAAAATCTTAAGTTTTTTTGGTCTTCGCACTAGAACCTGGTTTAGCTTACTACACTTGAAGTAAGAAAACTAGCAACTTTTCAGCATGATCCAGGATATTAAATTACATAAATAAATCCTTAATACTAATTTAAAAAGTACTAGTTTGGATTTTTATGCTTAAAACAACACATTTCTATCATGTATTAAGTGTAAAAATCTGACATTGGAACGTGAGTTATATAGTTTTTTATCTATGTTAAGAAACTGCTCACTTAAAACAAGCTATTATATCTTGCTTAAAAGTTACTTGTAGGTTAGTTTTGTCATATTTCAAGAGTGCTAAGATACCTGCACTAGAAACCAGACAAAACATATTTTCTATGATGTTGTGTTTTTGCAGTGAAGCGATAAGTGCCTGGAGTTTTCTCCAGCTTTATGGACCATAGAGTAACAGAGCACCTCCCTCCCCCACTAGTTGCTGCACATTTCCAGTCAGCTGGCTAAAAGCAGCTGCGTATTTTTAGCCACAGCTCATTCTACTTACAAAAGACAAAAACCGTATGCGGGAAAACAAGACGAGCAGGGTGCAGAAATGTAGTCGCTTAATATCAGCTTAATATCAGTTCCTGCCGCTGCTCTGTGCTTGTTGCAGTTTGGGGGGAAAAGAGTGCAAATCCATGCACACAATCAATACTTCTTAAATAGATTTAAGAGCTTTTTTCCCCCCTCGAAATAAAATTTTGTTTTGGTATAACAACCTTTTTATAACCTTTTCAGTATCCCAAGTCAAATTTGATCTTCAGCCACATGTTCACACATCAGAAACACTTCACTGTAACAACTGCTTACATCTGAAAGCACAGGCCAACGAACCCAACAAAATTGAAATAACTGGTCTTCAGAATATGAAACAAACACTTAAGTCTACCTTAAATCTTAAAAATCTGTGAAATTTAGAGATTACAGACAAACTTTCAGTCAGATGTGGTTCCATCTTTTCTCTAGGTCCTATTGAAGGAGAAGTAATACAGATAGAAGAGAAGCAAATACATCATATGCAGCAGCTACTGATAGTCTAAGGCAGAGACAGTTTTTGCTATTGTTTTTTGCAGATTTACTTACCAGCATTTAACAATCCAGGGATGCTGTCGATCCGGCACTTTAAATTTAATAAAGATACTTAAACAAGTGTAGAAGTTCCCATCAACATTTGACATAAAGTGTGCACATCCTAAAACAACGTGGGTTGGAGAGTCAGTGGTGCCCTTTGGTTGAGTTCCTCCAAGACGCTGTGGTCCTTCTGCAGCGTTGTGAAAGTTTCAAAAATGTCGGAAATGTCAAAAATGTGTTCATGCTTTCTCTTGGCTTCGTCTTTCTTTCCACAACGCACACACACGCGCGCACACACCTGGTTCTCTTCCTGTTGAGACGTCAGGGTTTTCTAAAACAACCGCAAGTCCATTCAGCAACTCTCTGGAAACAATCTTTACATCTTAGCTCTTAGTTCAATCATTAAACTGCAAATAGATAAAAAAAAAAAAAAAATTATAAAATAAAAATTCAAAGTCACTCAGCGTCTACCAGCTTGTGGAGACAATACGCCTTAAATGTTGAAACCTCATCATCAAACCTCCGTAAAACCCTTCTAACATGTCAACTATCAAATACCAACCTCACTGTTACTACTTGGGTTCTCAGGTCCCCAAACTGATGCATCTCATCAGGCATCTTGTGATCATCAGGATACAGTTAGCATAATAAATACTGGTTAATTCGCCATTCTTTCCACCCCATCATCCTCATCAACGCACTCTGTCTCCTTCTTCACAGTCCCTGAAAAGAGTTGTTCACTCTTCCTCCTCCTCCTCCTCTTCTTCTTCCTCTTCTTCCTCTCCTTCCTCGTTGGCATAGATACCAGCTTCCCACTTCAGCGCCATGTTGCTCTTCCTCCTGGTCATCCTTGTTGCCTCCAGAACCTGAAGTAGATACAATGTCCAATCAGAGTGGAGCGTGGTCTGAGCAAACTAGTGAACAGAACACACGCTTTTTCTCCAGCAAGGAGCAGCAAAGTCTTAAAATCAAATTCTGACATGCAAGTTAAGCTGAACTCTGGGTGACGGCCTTTTCTGCATCAGCAATCTCCCAAAAAGGAACTTTAAATCACATCCATTCAAATAAATTTAAGGAAGCAACTCGAGAAGATTTTAACAATAATAAGCTTCTTGTAGGAAACCAAGTGCGGCATTAAGTTTATCTAAAGAGAATGTTTGTTTAATTTTAACATCTGAAGTCAATTATGTGTTTCTGTTTAAATACAGCAGATGACATGAGATGTCATTTCCAAGTAAGCAATGAAATAAAAAGTCAAGAAAAGCTTCCTCTCTGTTTTGATATCACTTGTTGATAACTCAGGAATGCTTGGGTTCCAGTTGTTCTCTAAAGAGTGTACCGCTAAACTGAAAGATGTCTGGGGACATCTGAGGGAAGCAGCTCACACTATACACTGAGAGAGGAAAAGGAAACAGCTGCAGCCTCCTATACTGAATTGTACAAGGTATGAAATACCTACATTTTGAATAAAAATAATTTTTATGCACAAAAATTTTTATGGTGAAAATTACAGTTTTGAGAAATGTGCACACATTAGGGAAATATTTTTTAAAACATTGCTGCTCAAATTATAGCACGATGTACTAACAACATAGTCTATTTAGGGACTGAATAATTATATAAAATGCAATTATGGGGAAACTAGTTGGACATTTGAGACTTCAGGTAACAAAGTATTTTGATACATCCTTGTTAGAAATAAATAATATTCAGACTGTACAATTGGCTTTCAAAAGGTAAAATGTAAATGAAGACACATGCAGAACCAACACAACAAAATCGAACAATGCAGTAAGACAACAAGCAGACCTGGGACCATATTTACACCCATTTTTGCTTCCTTTAAGAATTAAAACAAGATTTATATGTATAAAATACATTGGTTTCTTAATTCAAGGGACATACCTGCAGTAGTAAGTATCAAGACATTCAGCGGTTGTCTAACTGTGTGTAACCAAACACCTCTAAAGTTCAAAGACAAACAGGAGTGTGCAAATTTTTCTGACCCAGGTCTGTTTGTAAAGGCAGTTAAGGGAGCGGCGAGATTTCAGGGCGTATTGAATACCTCAGTGGTTACTTCATTAGCCCGCAACAAATGTGCGTACTGAGCGACCAGCAGGAGAGAAGCAACAGGACAGAAAAGTCAACACATGATGTCATCATGAATAAAAGAATCACAATTCATCATGTAATCAAGGTGAATTCAGTTTAAGGAATGTAAAGAGGTTTTGCAGTTTGCAAACTGTTACTTTGTGTGTCTTTCTTGGCATATCTGCATCATGTTGGGTCATAAAATGAAAGGAATCCTTTTTATTTTGCCTCATGTGAGATCTCAAGCTGAATATGTGGGAATAGAAAGCCCCGACTTCAGTGACTTGCTTTCACTTTGATTTTCACGCTTCAGACAGGGAATTTCCCCTTTTCTGTTGACCAGTCTAAGATCATGCCAGTTGCTGACTTCATTAATCTCAACATGTGATGTCTGAGGTACTTTCTGTAACTATCTAGAGGTTTCACAGAAGAGCTGAAGGTGCATTTATCCAGGGAACAAACAAAGGAGGATGGATGAAAGAGATTTACATCCTCTATTCTGTAATATTGCATTTGCTTATTTAAATCCTAAATGTGAAAATACTTACACTGTTGTCCTCCATCTTCTCTTTTCTCTTCACCTTGTGTGTTTCATAATCTTCCAGAAGCGTCTGCATCAAGTTTTTGGGTCGTGATCCTCCCGAATCCTCGCTGCCAGCATCAGACAGAGCCCCTTCTGAAGGGGAAGGGGAGACCGGCGGTGCAGGCCGAACTTTCTCAATTTTCCCTGAAAACCAAAAATCAAAGTGACCTTACGTAAAGCAGGTTGTTTTAACGAGCTGCTTCCTTTCAGGAAAATATATTCACAGATCTAATGTGTTGGAAAAATATCCATGTCCCTTACATTTTTGAACAGTGTGTTAGGTAACAATAACAAGCATCAACTGGAGCTTCACATCACAGACACAAAGTTGTGCATAACTATGCAACGAAAGGAAAATGATTTATAGTTAAAAAAAAAATAAGCTAATGTAAATCTGAAAAGTATGCTACGCCTTTGTAGTCAGCTTTTCTGAGATAAATAACGGCAGAAGAACATCTGCTGCAATTGCAAATGCAAGTGTTTTGGGGGATTTCTACCAAATTTGTGTAACCACAGACATAAATTGTATCATTTTATATTCTGATACAGTTCAGTCTCACTCAGAGTGGATGGAAAGCACCTGGCAACATTAGTTTTTAAATCTTTCAATGGATTCTCAATTAGATTTGGATTAAAACTTGACCATTTCATTATCCGATTAACTAATTAACTGTCAGAATAATTGATAAAATAGTTGATTCCCCAAACATTCAGCCCTACTATTAACTAACCTGGCGCTGTTCGTGCTGTCAGGGTGAGTCTAGCTGGCAGGCTGTTGCTCTTCATCTTGTCTGCGGGGGCAATGGCGCCGTGTCTCACTCCCGTCCTCACTGCTGCTGGACTGTTGCTGGGCGCGACGCTGGAACGGAAGACAACAGCAGGCTGCGTCTCCCGCTGCTTCTTCAGCTCTTCCTCTCTCTGCTGAGCGGCTCGGATCTCCTCCTCGATCATGGATAAAGTTTTCTGCTTTTTAGAGCGCAGGCGGAATGGGCCTTGAGCTGCTGCTTCCACCTCGGGGCCTCGTGACGCCGCCGCTGTGCTACGGAGCTCAGCCGCCTCAGAGTATTTGCTGAAGTAGCTGAACTCGGGCTTCTCCGGACTTGGAGGAGATGGGGGTCGGTAGACGGGGGTCGGTCTGGGGACGTTAGCTGGAACAGGAGCGGGAGCGGGGGTCGGAGCCGGAGCCGAGGAGGCGAGCGCCCGAGTGTAGGATGACTGGATTTTGATCCGTGGGCCTCCGTTTCTGGGCCTTTGCGGTGGGGAAACGGGCTGGGAAGGAGGAGGAGAAGGAGTCTGGAGCTGTGAAAGTCGGGATAAACTGGAGGACTCCGATGCCACTCTTTCACCAGACTGTGTGTCCGGCTGCGGTGATGGGATGGACGGCGCAGGACTGGAGGACGCAGGCGACTGGAAGCTGAGAGCTTCAGTAGAAGACACAGGTGAGGACGAGACTGGCACTGGACTACTTGTGGAGGCAGAGGATGGAGACACCGGACCACTGAGCTGGGAGGAGTTCAGCTCCCCTCCGTTCTGAGCGGCAAGGGCGCTCTGGATGGCGTTTTGGACCAGGACCCCGGCGTGGAACTCCAACTCGTCTTCGTTTGGGCCGCCGCCGGCACTCTGCCCGTTGACTGGAGTTGTGGGCTGAGGGGTGGGGGGCGATACTGGAGTGAGTGGTAATGGAGTTGGGGGTAGAGACGCCCCGCTGTCTGAAACATTATCCAAACTGAAGAGAGTTGTGTCCTGAGAGCGGACGGACAGCTCATCCAACCCAGAGTCAAACTCTTCAGGGTGGAATGGTTGGCTGAGATCTTTTCCTTCGTCCTGCTCCGGCAGGATTGTCATCACGGCTCGGGCACAGGTAAAGTCTTCTGCCAGCCCCTCGTCAGACCACGTCACGTGAGTCTCTCCGGTTTCTGAAACAAAGTCGCTGATGCCTGGGCTGCTCCTGGTTCCAGATTTACAGAAAGGTTTGGCAGAGTACAACTGAGGAGTTATGTTCTTCTTGGCAGCGCCTCCCTGCAGAAACTGCTTCCTGGCAGATGAGAAATCAATCTGCTCTTCCAGAATGTCCTCCTTCCTAGTAACATCAGGATCAAAGGTCACCATCGTTGGGGGACCAGACATGTGGGGCTGCAAGAACACATTAGAGACATGGCAGTGAAAATGAGATGAAAACTAAAGTCATCACAAGCCATCAGCTTCTTCATATTACAACATATTACAAATGAAAACTATGAAGAGAAATTTGTTCCAATATTATTAAAAGCAAAGTAATTTAAAAACTGAAATTTATAAAATAAAGTATTTCAAAAATAAAACTTGGAAAATTTGCAATGTGTGTACAACACTTGAATCTACATTAATGCAGTTTCCCATTTTGTCAGATTTTATTTTACTATTTTTTTTATTATTTTGTAAAAAAAAATAGTTGAACCTACTTGAGTGGAGTTTGTTACTTTTCTCAGATTAAATATTTTCAAATTATTTTCTGCATGTGTGTGTTTGTTACCTGAGCGTATGGATAGGGATGATTTTGTTTCCGCTGTTTCCTCTCCTGATATTTCCTTAGAGATTCCAGCTGGTCTCTGTCCAGTTGCTCTTCTAAAGGCACCTTAAATTATTAAACAGCCCAACAACCGATAAATCAACCTGTCAGGGGGTCAGAGTTCACAGAAAACCAAAGACTGCAGTCCTACCTCCTGAGGAGGATTCCACCAGCGCTGGGCGATACCAGGGTTCTTCTTGACTGCCTGATCTTTGATCAGCTCTTGGCGCTCGCGTTCCAGTTCCTGAACCTGGACAAGAAGAGCAGTTTTTGAAAAAAAAAAACTGTGTGAATATAAACATATTAGGTCGTAATGATTTTAATTAATGATTGGAAAAGGAAAAAGTATTCTACTCAAAGAAAAACCCAAGCAACACAAGGGTGTGTATTTTAGCTGTGGTAGTGGATTTACTGCACACGACACACATTACCTCCTCTGATGGCCGCCTCCTTGTCACCCTGACCTGCTGCTCTTCTCCGGGTGTGAAGAGTTTTGCTGGTCGCCTCTCCTCCTGAAACGCTCGCAACTCAAACTTGACTGTGCCATGCCCCGACTCATCTCCCTGGATGTGACCGTTGGTTCTTACGACAGACTCCTGGTGGGGGACCGTGCTCGACCTTTGCTCCTCCACGTTGATTGATTGGCGATTGTCAGACACACAGACAGAAGAAGATGTTCCGTTGACACTGATTGGTTTTTTATGGTCTGACAGTGAGGGGTTTCCATTCGTGGGAGTCTCTGAAGCTGCATCCAGCACCTGGTCCAGGTAGCAGATCTCCTGTGAACACAAAGTGAAGAAAATAATATTTTACAGGCAGAAATGGGAAGTAGGCATTTTGATGCAGAATATAGCTTACCTTAAATTGTACAAATATGTATCTTTTGATCATATTATTTCAACTAATTTGGACAAAAATTGAAAAAATAAATTGTACAAAACTAAAGACATAAAAATGAATAAATACTCTACACATGTTTTCTTAAATCAATCAGCATTTTAAGAAAATGACAAGTAAAAATTCAAAACATTTGACTACAGAACTCTGGAATTTCAAAATAATTACTTTACACCAGTAGTCATCCAGCAATAGTGGAGGAGTATTTTTACAAAATAAATGGAATAAAATTGGCATACTTGCACCACTTCGCTGTCTGGAGTCTCTGCTTTCACAACTACACTCTGGCCTTGGTTGCTGGGGCTTCTGAGGCAGCCATGTTGGATCTGCTGGCTCTCCAGCTCCATGTTTGAAGGCCTGTCAGTGATAACGCTGACTGAGTCCTGGAAACTGACACTCTTCACGGCTCGCTCTCTTGGTGAAGTGTCAGTGGCATCCTCAGCTGCCCGCCACGGGTTCTGCGTTGGCAAACAAACATGTGCTTCAGAAGGTAGTTTAGTCACAATACTTCAGGCTCAAAAACAACAGTCAAATCCACTTGGGAAGAAGATTAACTTCTGACTTTTCCCTGGACCCTCTAGGAAAATATATACACTCACATACTTCCTGTGTGTGTCAAGCTGCATTGCAGCAAGAAAGTGTTTAATCCTGTTATCTTATAGTGTATTGACTGGCACTGACCACTTGAGGGCACCAATCATATGCTGCTACATAAACTCTCAATCAAAAAGGCATTTCTAAACTGGTACAGAATAACTTGGGAAAATGATGTGTAACATTTTTCTAAATGAAACAAAAGTCTTAGTAAACTTGGACAAATGCGAGAGACAATAATGATGTTTATCTCTAGAAGTGACTCATGTTTTCAGTGCCCCTTGGTGTTATTATACTACAACAAACATTTATGTATTGTCCTGTAATTTTATATAATACAGCAAGGAAAAGTTAAAATCAAAGGAAAAGATGACAATCTGAAAAACATTTCAGGGCAAACATTTGTATTCAGAATTAGTTTCATACATCTACAACCTGAAATTTTTGACCATTTTTCTTTGCGAAATATCCCAAAATTATTGAGATTGACTGGACATAATCTGTGAATACCAAATAAATTCTGGCACAGAATACTAATTCAACGTGGGGTGCATTCACACCAGCACCAGTGTGTGAATGCACTCTAAACTTCCCATTGAGTTTAAAGTTTTTTCTGGCCTCTGTCCATGTTGAAGAGAAGCATCCCCACATCATAATGCTGAAACCGCCATGCTTCATCATGATAATGGCGTCTCCATATTGATGTGCTGTGTAAGGTTTCCATCACCATCTTCTTGGCTTTTTTTTCACAACAGCAAAATAATAAGTTTGACAGTTATTTAAAAATACGGTTATTTTTAAATAACTGTATTATGTGTAGCTAATGTTTCACTTTCACTGAGATTTTCTAGGAAAGTAATCCACCCAGGAATCAGAGCTCCTGGTTCAGTGACCCATCCATACCAAACATTCCTGCCCTGCTGTTCAACAGCAGCTACATTTACACACTCCTGTGCTTATGACCCACCCCTTTGTTCTTCTGAGGGTCTCTGACAAATAATCTATTGGCCTCCGCTTTTAAAAGGTCTTTGCACCAACTGCTTCTTCCATAAGCGTGTGTTTATCTCAAAGAGAAGCTGTTAACCTTTGTGTTTCCAAATTTTGAAAGTGTGTGTGGAGATTAATGAGGGTCACTTGAGTAAATTGGCTCACCCTTCAGTTAAAGCACGCAGTGGCATAGGAAAGTGGTGTTTGCAGCTTTTTCAGCCTCTAACAGAACCAGTGACAGAGCGGACCAGGACTTATCATCAATCAGAGGGGTAAATCTAGGTCATTTTCATTATGTAGTCCTTCTCTACCCGCCTGAATCCCCTCAATCCTCTTTTTGCATCTTTTCCTTCCTCTTGTGCTTCCTCTTGCCACAGAAACAGAGACAGCAGCCAAAGGAGTCACATGGTGGATTATAGCAGCCTGCTTGCTGAAAAGGACTTCTTGTCTGTCTCATAATCAGGCAAAGATTTTCTTCTACACTTCGGTGTGGTCTTCTCCACCCTCCCCTGAGAAAAAAATGTGGGTTTGAGGGTATTTTGCTCACTTATTTAGCTGAGTCCCATAAAAAAAAATACTTGGTCTTTTTGAGGTAAATACACCAGAACATTGGGTCTATTTTCCATTAGACTTAACAGACTTACAAAGATGTCCAACAGGATGACTTGGATTTCAGTCTGAAGTGAACTTGGCCGATCTATGGCATTTGAAAAATTTGTCTCTCTGCAGATATCAGAGAATAATCAGGTTGTAACATATTGTCTACCTCTGAATGAAGTGCTTCAGATTACTGAACAGCGTTTTAAAAGCATAGGTAATGCATGGTACCTAAAGCTAGCAGAAACATCAATGAGTCTTATCAAAACAGAGAGAAAGCACACTTAACATTAGCCTATCAGTTCTGGAAATGGCACAGCATAAAAACATCCAAAGGAGAAATTTATTGAAGACTGTAGTTGTGTGTTGAGTAAGATTTCTTTATGAACACTATTTTTTATAACATTGCGGTAGATTTAGCAAACGTGTTAACCTCTTGTTGGAGAACTGTATTGCTCTTTTCAATGTTTTGAGTATTTTTAAAACCAGAACACACTTGTTGAACAATCGCTACACTGTAAAGCGTCGAAATATTACACAAATACAGAAATAGCCAAACTCGACTAAAATCACCAAGTAGAGGAACACAGCTTTCAAAGTCAATACCGTAACATAATGACTCGCTGTGCTCAAGGTAGCCAGAAGGAGAGTTGAAATTTACAATGCAAATCCTGGATGTATACAGACACAAACAGGAAGCAAGGAGGATATTGGGTGAACCAAAGAGTACATATACTTGATTACTGGATGCAACACAGGTGAGTAAAAAAGTAGATGGGAAGCAGCTGTACAGTAGGAAAAAACAGAGGCACTGGTGAGGTAAAAAGCAACACTAGTGATTAACAATACATATCTGGAACATCTCAACCAAAACAATTAAACTAAAGTCAATATCCAATAGGTCTCTTCAAATTTTAATCAAGTATTACCAACATTTTAGAGAAACAGCTGTCAGATTAAAGCTGAAAACTAGGAATACATGATTTTTCACTATCCCCAGTTTCTTTTTCTTCAAGTCTCTCAGTTTTGCCTTTAAACAAGTCAAATGATTTTTCACTGTTAATTATGTCAGCAATCATATGAGAACCAGATGTAGCCTCTAATTTCACACTCCCATTGAGCTCACTGTATATGCGACACATGCATGTTTGTCCACACAGGAATGTGTGTGTTTGTGCAAGTGTAGCAGTGTGTGTCCAGCAGACAGAACAGAGGGGGAGGATATCCTTTTACTGCCTCAGGAAAACAGAACTAAAGTACAGGAATGTCTCCTATGCAACACAATTCTGCTTCAAATGCAAGACTGAAAAAAGGGTGGATGTGACTGTGCAGCGGTGCATCTACATCAGTGTCTGTCCTTATACAAGAGTTGTGAGTATATGATTTTTGCTTCACACTGAGGTGAACACACATTCCAGGCATAGCTTGCTCTCCTCAAGGCGCAGACTTTAATTCTTATGATGAAGGACAATGTTAATCCTTATCCAAGGAAAGTTAACAAGGAGCATTTCTGAGGATGAGTAAAAAAGAAAGTAAGGGCAAGTAAAAGTAAAACTGATCCTCAGTAGAGCTGTATCAGGCAGGACTTTCATTGGTATTAAAAAGGGTGGAACTGGGTGAATTATGTGAAAACACATACCAAGCACTGTTAGTCAATCGTGGATGTTTCTGAGCCTGCTGCGCTCCAAATCTACAAGTTGTCTCCATTCAGAACATCTGGAAATGCTTACACTCTGGCCGTCATGCACAAAAAACCCCGGCGAACACACAGACACATAAACACAATGTCAAAACATACGCGCTAAGCTGCATGCTTAGAGAAGACAGCCAAATCCATCCTAACCGGAAATAAGTCACATAATGTCTTAAAGCTTTGATCGTGGGTTTCTCTGTAAAACTTTCACCTCAATAAGATACAGCCCTAACTTTAGATACCACGAACAGTCTTCTATATTAGCTTAAATATGACAATTCGGATTTTAAAACTCTAACTTCAGAATAATCATTCCTGTGTCAAGCAAGTACAGTCAGTTCCTGGCTCTGTTTCTTGGATAAATACGATCCTGTGGAGTAACTGGACCTGTCTGCAGGTTTGGCCTCCCCTTCTCAGATTCAAACAACCTGGACTATGAACTCTGAGCAAACACAACTGTCCTGTACGTATTCATGACATCAGTGAATTTAACCTAGAATCTGTTTTTTCATCACAATATCCAAGCTCAGTGACATTTTAGCATCAAGATTAAATACTGAAGATTACATGTATTGCACATTAGTCCTCTTCAATAAATATTGTCAAAATACTGAAAAAAAACAGGATTCATCCTCACCTGTTGATCTCAAAAACACCAACGGATTCATCTATTTCAACAAAGTCGGTTTTGGATCCATGCTACAGCAGAACAATCATTTCTACCATTAGTGTGTCTTCTTCTCATAATCGTTATCCGTTTTCCTATTCGGTTCTGTCCACTTGGGTCCAGCCCTGATCCGTCCTGTTCCAGATTGTGGGAGTACTGGACTTTTCCGCGGCCAAGCCTTTTCCTCTCCTTCTTCCCCTCCTTTTCCTCCCCTCCCGTCTCTTTCCTCTCCTCCACAAAGCCTCTCCTTTTTGAGTGGCATTCCTGTCGGCTGCGTGGAGAGTCGTGATGTCATGGGCTAAATGGGTGCATACGGCCGTAAGCGTGCATGTTTCTCCAGATGCCCACATGTACAAAGCTGCCTACTGTGCAAGCCCTTACACACACACATACACACACACACATGCACACAGGCCTGAAAAAGCATCCACATTGCGCTTCCTCATCACACACCCAGGTTCCCTTTAGCCCTCCAGCTTCTATCAGAACTGGGGAAAAAGCAGAAAGAAGCAGGTGGGTCTGCTATGATGAAGAGATGATGACTGATTGGGGTGCTGGCATTTTCTTCTGTCATCATGTGTATGAAACTTGTGACTAAGTATTTTGTGAGGGTTAGACAGACTTAGTGGCTACATTCACAATTGAATGAAAACAATGAAACCTGCAGCCAGATTCTAACGTGAAACCGCTAAACTTCAAAATATTTTATTATAAGACAAATTGGGGCAAATAAATACTGATCTGAGAGGTTTGAGACTATATGAGCATAAAATCCAGATTCAACTGTAAATTATTTCAGTAGTATGGGACGTTAAAAACAAAAATGTCCACATTTTGTATCATTTTGAAATGTTTAAATTTTTTTTCTTATGAATAAATACTTGACATATTCACAGGAACAACTCCAGCATTTTTCAAAGGAGATGGGATGGGGGGGCATGGGTCCCCCAGATAGTTATGCTCATGTCAGAGAAAGGCATACATAAATGTAACACAACAAATAATTATATAATAAATATGGAATTTAGTTCCTTTCTGATCAGAGGGATCGACCAGATGGAAATCAAATGTCTATGTTGGTCTGTAACATAAAAAGTCAAAAAATATATTAAAGCTTGTGGTTTCTACATCAAATGCTGGTGTAGTGGTTTAAAAGTACTTTACGTTGCAAGGTACTTTAAATCTTGTCAACTTTCTGCCAGAAAAAATGTTAAAAACCAAAGGCTGTGTGTCTGCGGGTGTTTTGTGTGATCAGATACACGTTGGGACATAGGATCTGTGAAACCAGAGCTGACCTGAGTCATGGTTCACTTTCTCTGCTCACAAACACCACAGTAAGACGTAAAGGAGGTGGAAACACTTTCCTCAAATTTACAAGAGCCATTACAGGCTGCAGCAAACAAGCAACACAGGTCAGTATGGCAATACCTAGTAAGAAGGTGAAGATGTGGTTCTAGGCTGGTATACTACATTAATTCCAGTAAACAGTTCGAGGAAACTGAAACAGACCAACAACTATTCAGCTTTTTGCTGATTATTGTTCTTTCATGCCACTTTGTTTAAACTAACCTCAAAACGGAACCGTTTTGAAATGAAATGTACTTCAAAGCATGAGGTATTTTTTTTGGTGGACTTGTCTTTCATCAGCCCAGATCACAAAACAGTTACAATTAGACTTTCAGTTTAATGTGTATACTAATTTTGCTCCCAAACCGATGAAAATCAGAAGTGTGTGTGGAAAGCAGCAGGGTGGTCCATAAGTCAGGGAACTAATCTAATGTGAGTAAAACAAAGGCCTCAACAACAGCATTTGGGCCCTGTTAACAATTATACATGTCATCAGAATAAAACAAGTGGTGCCTAACCCACTGGAACAAGAGTCAGCCCCATAAAAGAAACATAATGAAGGTAAATATGAGCAAAACATGTATTATTTTGAAATGATAATACATAAGCTGTGGTCTCAAGCTAAAGGAAATATAATGAAACCCAATCGGTCACACAAAACTGGGGCACTAACCCAATTATGGCCCGTGTGCACCGGGAAACTCACATCCAGACTGATTTTCCTGTAACGTGGTCATCACCGCATGTCAGTGCTAGTGATCTATAAAGAGATTAGCTAATTACAGGGAGTGCAGGCGACGAACAAACTGGAAGCTAATAGAAGAAAAACAGAAAATAGAGGAGGTCAGGAGGAGGATAGTTTATTTACGTGCTTTTGTGTGTATGTAATTACTCGCATCTGGGTCAGTTTTATGAAACCTATAAACTGTATTGCCCAGAGCAATCTTAAGCACAGGAAGTGGGCTGTGATTGATCCAAAAGATAAATAATGAAACGATAAACTGTAAGAGCATATTGTAGTATTTAGGAAACAATAGTTTACACATTATTGAAGACCAGGCAGTCTTCTGTGCTACTGCTAAAGCATACCATTATATGTTGTTGAGGATTGCTATTCTATATAATACAACAACCCTAATTTTTGACCAAATGTAAACTTTAGTTGGGCCTAAAGGTGTTTGGATTCTAGATGGTGGCAGGACATTGTCCTTCAGGATTTTGTTGTCAAGAACCAAAGCAACACCACCACCATATTTAACTGGCAGTATAATGTTTTAGTTCTGAAATGCTGTGTTTGTTTCACACCAAAGTTCTACTTTTGTCCTGTCAGCCAGCTGAATATTTTTCCAAAGTCTTGGGGATAACAGAATGTTTCTTTCTGGGTCAACAATGGTTGTAACCTTGGACACCATGAATAACATTTGTGTCCCATCTCTTTCTTAAGGTCTAATCATAAACACCAACCTTAACTGAGGCAAGAGTTGTAGTCTGTGCTTTTGATGTTAGACTCCATTCTATATCACAAATTAAACTTTGTGGTTGCAACACTTCAAAATATGCACATCATAAAAAACTGTTTGGTCTACAATGAATGTTAGCTAAATAAGTACCAGGAATCATGGTTCTTTAAGCACAATATATATTTGGAGGCAATTGTTTAATGCAGCATAAAATGTTCAGATATTAAAAAAAGATTGTACATAATAAGTCATGTTCAGTTAAATAGAAAAAAAATAGTTTGAAGAGTTTGGGGGACAGTAAAGGGACATTTGCAGAGCAGAAAGGAGTGTTTTATATTTGCGGTTGAATTTTAGAACATAATTTATCTATAGTTTACTAGAACTGACAGTGTTTATCTCAAGAGTAAGTCCCTACAGGCAATACCATCTTTCCAAAAGCTTTCCTTCCACTTATGGAGAAGCCTTGTTCAACATCATGTTACTATAGTAGACATTTTTTTAAGAAACAGTCTAACTGCATGATAAGATAATTTAAGTAAAAGAAGAGGAGTACATGTTTTGTAACCTAAAAGTGAGACTAAAAGATGCAACATACTGGATAAAAGCCTATCACAATTCACAGGTCATTTCAACAGGAAATCAGGACATTGTGCACAGTCGTATCTGTGGAAACAGCAATCAACACAGGAAATAAAACCAAAATCTGAGCCCATAGAACAATAAACAAACAGAAGTTCACTTCAGGCAGCAGAAGTGATCAAAAATGGAACAGCTTGGCTCTGATGACTGATTACTATTAGTGACTCTGAAATGAGATCTATTAGCCAAACAAAATGGCAGAAACAACTAAAATCCAAGCTATTTCTCAGCAGAAACAGCTTGAATGTATTATAAAAGCTACTGAATGTGTATCTTTACAGCCCTCTAATCTGGCAGAGTAATGTCAAATTGCAGCGCTAATGAATATTAATAAAGGTAGGTCTCACCTACTCATCGCCACAGAGCATAAAACAAGAAGACTGAAATCATATGAAGGTCCCGTCAGGTTTGAGTGCTGAAAAAGAACGTGCAACATGCCTGGACCCATAGCAAGCTATTTGTGTCCCTTTCCAAACGTCTTTCGCCACCACTCACACACATCTCCGACCCCCACAAACTCCTTCCCAAAGCAGCAACAAAGGGCCACGCAGGAGCTTCGGTGCCATTCTCCAGACAGAATACTAATGCTGCACTCCACAGCAGCGCCTCCCCACACACACGGCCATGCTTGCAGACGAGAGCCCTTCAGAAGGAAGGTCTACAGCCAGAGAGTGTGGTGAGTTGTGTGCAAGGTCTTTAAACGCAAGACAGACAGACAGACTGATTAACATTCCCAACAGATGTACTGGACAAACTGGGATGAACATGATCTGAGGGTGACAGACAAGTAGTGCTGTATTATTTTCTCCTTAGACTAAAGGTTACGATATTGCTTTGGTGTGTAATTATGTTTTTATAATAATAGCCCCAGCTTTGTAATTAAAAACACTACTTATTTGAGCTGGTTGTGGTTCACTGTCTGTCTGTGTGTTAGATAATGTATACTCACAAAGTTGAGTAAACAGTGTTAGAGTACAGGTTGACCTCATCTATCTGAACTAATAACACAGTCAATTTGTTTCTGCTTCTATCATCCAGCTGTGTTAAACATAAACGTTGGCCAGTCTGTGTCACAAGGTATATCATAGATTTAATAAGTTATAGTTACAAAAAAAAACAACGTAACCCATTATCATATAGTTCTTATTGTTCAATGTCCTTTAATAAAATGGCAGAGGAAATTTTATCCGGCTGTATGGAGTAGTGCCACACGTCTTAACTGTTTCGGCTCATTAGTATCACACATGGTTCTTGTTTATAAGAAAGAAAACTGGCTGTTTGGAAAATCATAATGTAAAAACTAAAAGAGAGTCGGTCATTAAACAATGTCATGTCAAACATCAGAGTGCAGGGTAGTTAAAGATTTAAACTTAATTAAACAAATATTAACTCCATATTTTGCTTTACTCTTCCAACTCTGTACATCTGATATAAATCTTTTCAAACTACCACTTTGGCTGAAATAGACTATATTTATCTCTCTACTTCCGATTTAAGTAGAATTTAGTCTTTCAGTTTTCTAAATAGTTAAAGTAAACTTCTTAAATCATTGTTATAAGAACATTAAACCTCTGAATCTGATTTTAAACAATAGGGACTAACTTGTATAATAAGAAATAGCTGATAAAAACTAAATTTCATAGATAGCTATTATGTCAATTTTAGCTAAATAATGCAATAAGAGTTGTGCTTCGATTTAAAATAACATTTTTTGTGTTAAATACACAAATCTGTGAAACTGTGGCATATTTACTCAAAATTATTATATTTTGAGAATCTCATGATTAACTGGACAATGGGATTAGCGCCTACCATTTTCAATGAGACCAATGAGAACTACAGTATGGTTTCTTGTAAAAAAGATCTAAATCAATTAACTGTGGTCAAGATGAATACAGCAGATTTGACAAAATAATCTTAAATGAAAAACTAAATGTTTGTTACAACAATTTAAAGAGTTGTACAAATAGAGACATAATAAAGACATCAAGTATTTAAAAAATATTCTACACACATGAACCAAAACAAACCCAAACTGTAAAGGTTGTTTGTTCACCTGAGCCAATTCCATATTAATAATAAGAATACATCTTACTACAAATACAACCAGAAGCACTTCAGCGTGACCAGTGTGCTCCTAAAGAGGCAGTAGTTTTGGCAGTTCATGACGGAAAGACGTAAGTAACAAACTAAAAGAAACAAACGTTGCTGTCCATCAGTCCGGGAGGCTTGAATCACTTTCCCAAGACATTAAAAGTCCATCATATTAAAGGGACACAGATTATACACCAGAAAAGAATGTTACCACTACAGTCACCAAGCTTCCCGAGAGTGAACGCCCCGGCTAATTCAACACAGGGTCAGTGCGTGTAACACAGAGAATGTGCAAAACCCCAAACGCTCCACCTATTTGCAAAATATCAAACATATGACTCATTAGACGCTTTAAGGACGAGGCACCACTTTCACAACAAAATGGAAGCATGACTCAGGTTTGTTAAGACTGTATCTAAAAGAACCTCAAAACTTTTTGCACAATGTCTTGCATTTTATTATTGTTCTAAACCCAATATTATGAGCAAAGACATGAATAACTGTTGATCCAAGTTGTTTAGAAGATTCTTTTTGTAAATAAACTTGTAACTGCTCCAATGAGAAACATGTCTCTTAAGTTTAAGGTATTTTTCTCAGCTGAACCTTCCAGCAGCCACTCAATTAGTAAATGAATATCACTGAGATCATCATTTCCCACTTTAAGAAGGAAACTGAGATCAGGTCTAAGAACTTCCTTGAAATCCAGAATAATATTTATGTAAACGCACCTTTCCGACATTTTCTCTGTCTCCATTATTCAACAGTTCAATTCACCTTGCAGTCTGCTGCTGAGCAGATTGCTTTGTTTCATATCAAATTGTCACATCACAAACACACAACAGAACACCAACAATGCATTGCAATGATTTGTTCTCCCTCATTCATTGCTGAACTGTTTTAAATTTTGAGCCCTAAAAGGGAGGAAGTGGCAACAGAGCTGCCAAGAAGGCATTTTTTCTTTGAACTCATGACTGAATGAAAAACTGAAGGTAGGGAAGTTTGAACAAACACAAAGGAAGAAACTGGCAGAGAAGAATTGCGATTTGGAGCTTTTATGTGGCTATATGTAAGGATGAGGAGAAAAGGCCACAAAAATATAGCCCTAATCCTCTCCCAGCATGAATCAAAATACTGTGGTATTTTCTCCACAGGACACAGAGTTCATAGACCACACAGAGAGCCTAAATGCTAACAGACCATTTGGCAGCTTTTTTTTTTTTAAATGAACATGACATTTCTTTTGGGAGAGGCAAACACACGAGTGCACTTGTAGATTGTAAGTAAAGCTTCGGTAAATTTAGTTAATTTTAGATTTAGGCCTACTTTAAAACTTGCATAAGCACTGTCATACAAAATCAAGTTCAAATCAAAAATAAAGACTGAAATTATTAAAGGCGTAAAATCAACTGTTTCAAAAAGAACAAAGTTTTCAAGGTGTTTGTGTCTACAATGAAATGTCCTGCATTTCCATGCTGTTGCAAGGTGTTTATTCCAAACCATGACATAAAGCATGTTAACATGTGTGTTGTCAGGACAGAGTGAATCTTCTCACTGTGAATGTTCTCACTGTGAGCTTATAGCATTAACCTGCCCTGCAGTGTGTGGCCCTGAGAGCTGCACCGAGCTCATCAGCAGACTATTTCTGGAAACTAGCTCATTAGTCTCAAGTATTTAGACAAAGAAAAGAGGCTTCACACTGGACTAAAACAGTCCACAATAAACAAGTCTGGGCTTGAGGTTAGCAGTGTTGGCCAATTATTTGAATGACACTATCTTGTTGCATTATCTTTATTTTTAATTTTTATAACTAAGAGATTAAATTTTCTATAAAAACTCACAACAAAATATTTACATTGATGAATGTGAATATATATGATTTGATATACAAATAGTTTCTCTGCACTTAAATGTATATCTGTACAGAATAATTATAACTTTTCAAGTGTTTAGTGGCTAATATTAGGTATTTAACACTTGTCTATTTCAGGCTTTGTTCCCTTTTTATGTCAACAACCACAGAGAAAATAACATTCTTGCTAAAACAGTCGAATGTCGTTTGGGATCTTGCAATAAGCTACAAAATGTCTGCTGCTCAGTCTTTGCCCTCCAGGCTTAATAAAAAAAAAAAAAAATCACAGCATCTACAGCTAAGACCATTTGCTTCAACTTCACGGGTCCTCCTTGACTTCTTCCAAAATCTAAGTGCTCTGCACATTATAAAATACCAATCTGGACGGGTTCTGTCTAAGAGTCCATACAAGGCAACTTGAGGAAGAATGAGCCAGACAGACTATTATTAAACTGGTAAAGGGGAGAAAAGAGTAATGGGATGCACCAATAAGGAAATTTGGGCCGATATCGATAGCAGTAACAGTTGAAATGCAAAAACATCCTTGAGGTTTTATTACTCAATAGGGCTTTGAGGTTACAACACAGTTTCACATAGAAAAATAGGCTCCCTTTTCTCATATGCAAGCTCTAGGATGGAAGGATTTTGCATTAATTCACCATGAAAGTGATCTTCCAAATTAAAAACATTCAAACAACCAACCATGAAATGTAAACCCGCGTCTCGCCTGGTGTGACACTGTTTCAGCACTAGGTGGGACTTGTTAAGAGTCCAATGACAATTTGTTATTTACTCATTTTCTGGTGAAAATTATGCCCGATATGAAAGATACATAAGAGACATACTGCTTGCCAGAAAGATTCCATTAAATTGACAATAAGCTTACCATACACTAAACACACCCACTTTACTGCTGACATCACTGAAAACTCAAACTGTGGACAACTAATTAAAATGACTCCAAATTCCTGTCATCACTAACAGCTCTTCTTATATTACATTGTGTGAAGTTCTTCAGACAATAAGTCAATTCTTCCTTTTTTATGTCATGGCGCAGTGTCTTCCAAGTAAAAGTGGTGAGAACTTATGAAAGATGTGTTTTTCATTGAACTGCATTTACCCAAGAGTGACATCTGCAACGGATAATGACATCATCACAAGCGTCAAGTGATTTTAAACATATACAAGAAAGTGTTAAACTTCCTTTTAAATCCTTTTTCACCACACAAGGATTTTTTGTCAAGAAGGTTTCTAGCCAAATAAACATTCTTCTGTTGTTTAGGTCTAAAAATGAAACTGGATGACAATTGAAATTGGAGGAAGCAACTCTAACCCTGGAAGTCAACACTTTCCTGGACTCCCAGAACAAAAGATAAAACTCTTTTTACTTTAATTTCAATGTAGCTGAGAGTGGCAAAAGTACAGCTTTTTTCCAAATATTGAACCAGTTTCCTCTGTTTTTTGCACTTCATTCATATCATCTGTGTGTCTGAGTGTGTTTGTGTAAACAGTGTTTGTGCTAGCAGGTATTTTGTGCTCTACTTTGTGTTCAATGAATGGTTTGTGCTGCATAGTACAACAATAATAATCGGTGGATGTTGTGGACAATAGTGGGCAATGGAGGTTGTGTAACTGAAGCCATTATATGGCCGAGTCGCATTGTTGTGTTTCCTGAATCTTTCAAATTCTCTTCCTGTCTGGAACACAAATATAATCGTGATGAAAATAACCCATGTCTAATATGGATGCTCTAAAAAGTATTTTATTTAGCTTAAAAAAGAAGGATTAAAGCAGAGCCTTATAAAAATGTTTAAATTGTGACAACATCTGAATCTATAAGTGGTGGGAGACAGAAAAAATCTGCTATTTGATGCATGGAGCTGCATCTTACCCTTACAAGCTTTGATTATCTGATCGCACAAGACGGGCCTCTGAAATGAAGCAAGTGTGTCACCTGAAAAGTCTATGGGGAGTATCACATTCAAAGAGAAAATCAATTGGACAAAATATGCAGGATGTGTGAAACTGAAAGCAAATATTTTGAAACAAGAGGCATGACCCAAAAATGTAAGTAAAAAAAAAAAACTATGAAACTAGCAAAAATACCCCCTATCTCAGAAAAGTTGTTGAAAAGTTAATTCCTATTATTGCAGTGATGGGGGTCCATCCATCAAGAGTTGCTGAGTATCAGGATTTTTCTCCTACAAAGTGGTTTTTGGATAGAAAATTCCATCTTGAATTTGTTTCCAAGAAATGCTAAAGAGCACCCATTATAGCCAGAGTAAAACAAAATTATGTGATCGTAACAGCTCTAACAAACTATTCCCACGGTATCCTATGTCACCATATCTGTGCAGCTGCTAGCCTGTTGTTTTGGGAGTCATGCGTGTCAAGCAGGAAAACACCAAATTGGTAAGAAGAACTCAGCTTTTGTTACAAGTGAAGTGGAAGATCTGTATGGAGGCATGTTAGGTGGGGTCAGAGGTCAATGTTAGGTCATTAATTGATTTATAATCGTATCTTAAGACTTTTAAATTGTAATCAAATCTATTTGCAAAGTGCCTAAAGATTCCCACCCCTACAATGTATTAAACAAGGTATCTGCAGGTCACAAGTCAAATTAAAGACTTTAAAGACCATTTTAATGCTAGTAAATAACTATAGCAATATAGTTATTTGGTCGGACTTTGCTTGTACAAATAAGCGGAACAAATTAGAAACTACCAAACACATGGGTTGTGTTTTTAAAAACTACAATTCTTAAATATATTTGTAAACTGCAGTAAAGAGCGACATCTTGGGGCATCAAGTCTTTATGACAACTGTTAGATGCAATTTACATGTCAACCGGTTCTTATCCCAAAAGTAAATGTTTTGAATTTGCTAAATGCTATTGAACTGCAGCTGGAGTGATCTGATCAGATGAGACTTTGGATAGGTCAAATTGTTAGAGAAAAACACTCCAGGTGGGTCGAATGAATGGATAGATTTATGGAAAGATTCCCCATGTGCACTGTTACATATGGTGGAGTACCTGTGATGCTGTGGGGCAGTTTGTATTTTAAAGTCCATGTTAATGTTGTTTTGAATGCATCGTAAACTTATGATTCTCATGGTCGCAGTTGGGAGATAAAATGTTTGAGAAACACTGATCAAGAGATCAGTGGTTTTTTGTGTTTTAAGAGGGTTCTGTATGTAGTATGAGCAATATGAAACCACAATCACACATCGACTCTAGTGTGTCACTTTGTCATATATTCCCAGAGGGTTAACAAAAATAGCCACAAAATGTCATTCACAGCCTAGAGACCTACATAAAGCTGCACAAGCATAAGAAAACATTGTTTAAACACTGGGAAAATTATTTTCATTGTCCAGTCAGAGAGATGGCCAGAGGGACATTCACATGACTTCTTCTTCATGATGAACACTCACGATACATGTTTGACGTCCTTTTCAAGTTATCGACTCACCATCAGCTGATGCATGAAACTCATGAACAAAGAGGTGACAGTAAATATGTCATGACACAAGTGTATAATTAGTCTGCTTCCTCTGCGATCTTCTCTTATCCGCTTTTCCATCTACACAATGCCTTGTTCCTATTTCTACCTCGGCAAACTTCACCAGCATCAAAAAGCTGTTATATAATCTGTGATTATGTGTTTCAGTGTGCGGGGTTGGCTTGCTGGGAAGAGGGTGAGGTCTGAAGGAAGAAGACCTCAGTGATAACTTTATTGTTCCTGCTGGTGTTCTCACAAACTCTACTTTACCAAAATGGGCGGAGGTGGAAAATGTGCTTTCCTCAGACACGCACTGCACAAAAAAAATAATCTGGATGCTATTCTAACAGACACCGAGCGTCCTACCGGGGAAAGAAGCATGCCGAAGGTCCCTGCGGACAGACGCTACAGTCGGCTGTGATCTTTTCTGTCACAGAACCAAGCAGAGGTATTGGCAGACGCGCTCCCTGAATTGGCAGCTTGCCGATTGGCTTCATTATTTCCACAATCAGCAACCGATTTCAAATGATGACCACACAAAACAGCAAAGGCAGTTTGAAAGCTATTTTAAATGGAGTGAGGACCAAAAAAATATTTATTCATCACAAACACAACCTTTGTGGCTCATAAATTTTGAAGATTATAGAACAAATCTGACAAGTTGCCAGTGATTAATTGGACAGTGGAAAGCCAAGTCCTATTTCCAATTCACCACAAGCTATCTAGGGGACACAGCCAACATGAGGAAGAAGATACTGTGGTCAGAGCTGTTGAAAGTTACAAAAGACTTCAGTCTAGGAGGGAGATTCAACTTCCAGAAGGAAAATGACTAAACATACATCCAAAGCTTTAAACGAATGGTTTTGATTAAATCATAGGGTTTTAAAGTGTTAAAATGTCAATCTGACTTAATTTGAGCAAAGAAGAACTGGCAATTGCTGTGTCACAATTCAGGGGCTGAATCTTTTGGAAGTTGCAAAAGACTTCCAAAAGTCTTCGACTAAGAAATTGCTGTTACTTAGTAGAACTAAGTAACAGCAATGTGACAAAGGCTGTGAGAGTTTTGTAAGGTGTTGTGTTTCAAAAGTTTTTTTACTGATGGCTTTCCCCTGCTTCTTTTCACCAGATGGCTGTGTTTGCAAGGTTTTGCAATGTACACTCCAGCATGCAAAACAAACATAAGCTGTCAAAAATATGAAAGCCTTGCAGACTGAGAATATTCACCAAGACAAACCACTGAAACGTCCATCATTCCTGTGTCAATAAACAGGTCTGCTGCCCTCTGGTAAAATGTCATTAACTCCACTGTAAAATCAATCCTTCAGTCAAGTAAAACTAATCAACAAGACTAAAGGCAATGAGACAACAAGGTCAAACTCTTCAAGCTGGAAGCTGAAACAGCAAGACTGCATGTTCTTATTTAAAACAGCCAGAATGTGAGTTTCTCTGGACATCAAGAGTGCACACTTAAAATCATCAGACATATATTGGACTTGATAACATCCACACCCATCATCAGCAAGATAACACCGCCCTTCAGTCAAGTCTCTAGTGAAGGAACTGCAAGTTGCTTGGCAACAGCAAAAAAATAAAATAAAAAAATGAAACTGAATATAAAAAATTCAACATGAAAAAAAAAATCAGTTGCGAACAAAGTCAGACTTTATGCTTTTTTTCTGCATACTAACCACATTTTCACATCTTTAGTATCGTCTTCAACTACTTTTAGACATAAATCAAGGTCAGTTTTTGATACAGGCAATGTGACTCACCACTCAGAGTGGCATCTTGATGAAATGACACAAAGGGCAAGGACAACCGACATACAGAATCAAAAATAGTTTACTTAAGCAACTTGCCAACACTTAATAGCTTGCAAACCAGCTTTCAAACAATACATCAAAAAGCTGATTTTATTACCCGAGATATTTCAAAACAGCTCAACATGGTTTTTAGTCATAAAAAGTATCACACTTCTTTTAACCAAATGACCAGCAATGTGCAATAAGAAGTGGGGGAGGAGCAGTACTGCATTGCTCCATGCTCTTAGCGACTTGCTATATTCAGCTATTTTTCTAACAAGAAATATTTAGAATCAGCAGGTCAATTTTTTTTAAAGATCTCTGACCGGCCAGAATACTGCAATCAGTGCAGTCCTACTATTCTATCAAAGTGCCATCGCAGAAATGTAAGCACTTTTCAAACCATCCATCTATCATATACTCGCTTGTCCTTGCACAACCACACTTTGTGTGTGTGTGTGTGTGTGTATGTGTGTTGGAGCCATGACATAATTCATGCCTGAACTGCCACTGCCTTTTACCCTCATGTTTTCAAAATGGCTACTTATGAGTGTTATGATATTTTTGACAGTGGACAGAGCTGAAACTGTCTGTACAGCAACCATAACCACAAAGATTTATAGTCTGAGGAACACAGTAGTCTGCCAAGTGAATGGTGAGCGATTCAAGCCTGTCTTTTCCACGTCAAATGTCAAAGTATCCTTTGGCAAGACAAATGCCCAAGCTGGCCCAAATCTTAAAATTGCTGTTTCTACTTTAGAGCAAGAAAAAGCAATTGCTAGCCTGCAAGAGGCTGAACTGCTGTATAAATGAATGTACGTGGCCAAAAGTGTAAAAATGTAGTTTAATCCACAATATTAGATCAAAATCAACAGTGTAGAAAAATAAAGCATAGTATTTTTGTGAGAAATAGTACAAGAAGCAGCCCTAACAGCGCTAACAGTGCTGACTTTCCACCATGTTAGTCAGTCTGTGGGGGATGAAAAGCAGGTTAAGGTCATTCCAATATGTAGGTTAAAGTGATGCAGAGGAGGACAGAGAGACTGCTGCAGCAAACAGTCTGGTCCACTGACCTCCTTTGGTCGTCTCTCTTTCTGCAGTATTATGTGTCCTCCACACTTTAAAGCTAATCAAACTGATTGTTTCGGCTATCCACATACACAATGACCCCCACCGGACACACACAGGCCTACATTTTTCACTTAAGCTAATGTTACACTTTCGCTGTACGTCCGGGCACTTAAAATGTCTCGGAGTAATATGTCAAAGCTACTTCCGACTCATTTCAGTTTAGTTTTTTTTTTTTTTTACTTATTTTACCTGGGTGATGAATGCTGATGATGAAAACAGTGCTGATTTCTTTTGATTCCCTGCTGCCGAATAATTAAGGGATAATACCCGAGATTAGTTTCTTCTCTCCTTTTTTTTCTTAAAGAAAGGACAAATGCTTAACTGACCGGCTTACGACGGAGCTACTTCTTTTCCTCAGCACCCGACGACCGGCCAAATGAAGCGGGGAACCGATCCTCCTCGTGCGGGGTCCCAGCGGCAGTTGTAACGGTAACGGCCGCTGCCTCCAACTGGGATGGCACTGAGCTCCTCTCACACGCCAGCTTTTCCAACCGGCCGTTCTCTCCTCCCCCTTTCCCTCCACCTTCTCCTCCTCTCCATTTTCCTCTCCAGGCTTTCTCGTCTTCTCCTCTTTTTTGTTTTTTTTTCTCCGAGACACGCGTGATGAATAATGAAAGGCTCGCGAGGTCCCAGGAGTGTTTTCTGTCCCGTTTTTTTTTCAGAGCGCGAGGCGAACACAATGAGGCCGACCCGCGTGGATCAAGTTACCACCGTCCTGCCTTTCATTCATTCATTTATTCAGCCGCTAAGCAATCTGACTGCAGCCCTGCCAGCTTCAGCTCCCTCCTGTCCAGCTTCATCTCCCTCTCTTCTTCTTGCAAACGCACCTAACCGAACCAAACAAATTATTCCTGATCTTTATGTCGCTTTCAAGTACACTTCCGGAATTAGTTTCCTTACGTTTTTTTTCCAAGTTTTTTTCTGAAGCTTTGGTCAACTTTGTTCACTTTTTACTTTATTTTACTATACAAAGTAGCTAATAATAGTCTTATAGAAAGAACTGAGACGTGGTATACATTTTTTCAAATGAAAATCTGAAATTTGTGTCCAGCGACTGCAACCTCCAGTCTCCTGAGGAATGTCTCTAGCAGTTTACCAATTTACCAGAATTAAATGTTTGCTCTTTCTTCTTGACAAAAGAAGAAAAGAAAAAAGGTGAGTCTAAATGAATGGAGAGCATATGCAAATGCCAATTTTCAAGTTTTGTCATTGTTTCTCAATTGGACTTGATTAACAAACTTTCTAAATTTGCATGTGCTAAAAAAGAAAAAACACAACAAATATTACCTTTCTCCCACTTCATGATTATGTGTTACCCTGTGGTGGTCTGTCTTATCCCAACAAAATTTTAATATAAAATATGCAAATAGTACAGATTGAATTTTATTTTAGTTTTTTTTTTATGATTATTACTGTGTCTGGCTGCCCCCGCTCTTTTGTTTAGGAGAACAGTCTGGTCTGAAGGCCAGCTTGTTTTGCTTCTGGTCTGTTTTACTACAAAGTGTAACTGCAGTGCTGTCTTTGTCTTTCTAAAACAGACAAAGCTTTACCTGATAAAAAATGTTGGGATGGCTGCATATTTTTGTTCCAAAGGCTGCAGCTTTACCATGACCTTTCCACTAATATGTCCTCTGTGTCCCAGGATGGAACTCTGCTTTTCAAAGAACATTGAATGCAGTTTATTTATTAATTTTTCATCTTTAAAATAAAGGCAGCAAACTAGATTTTTTTCCCTCTTTTGTCTTTCTAAGTGTGAAGTGTCTTGATCAACAGTTTTTCAACACAAAAGAAGCTACAAATGGAGTTAATCAAAAAGAGCTTACATGTGCAACTTTTGCTATACACTGAAATATTCCTAATATTCTGTTAGGGACCAATATGTTCAGTATTCAGTCAGCTATCAGCAGGAGAAGCAGAAAAATTGTCGTGTCACACATTTTTCTGGCTGCAAAGAACTTGCAGTCTTGTCATTGTTGCAGCACTGTGGTTGTCTTTCATGTCCTCGCTAAACTTTTATCTGGAAAAAATTTTGCTTTGAACCCAGGATCGTGACAGACAGTTGTTGTTTTTTTTTTCTATCTTTCGAGTTGGTGTGAAACCAAAGTTTGTGACAAAATTTGAAACATATAACCTAAAAAAGTAATGTTTCAGGGCTCACGTAAACCATAAAAGAGTTGAATCTGAATTGGTAAGCATTCATTACTCACCATGGCAGTTTGGTGGTCTATCCTTGGAAAAGGAGCTTCAAAGCCATTTGCTGTCATTATGGTGGCCTCTTGGCTGTAGCCTGCACAGTAAAATTTGAGTTATTGATAGTGTTTTCGTAGTTTTACTTGTGATATATAACCACATTTGAGAATTTCGATTGAACCTGAACCACATAAGACATAAATGTAAACTAATTTTGTATAGCCTGTATATTATGTGTTCCCACAGGATATGTGCAGTGGTATTAAAGGGATTTTTCATGAGTACTGAGAGTTATACTGAAAGAGAACATTTATTTTTATTCTGCATCCTGTGTCCTGTCACTTATTCTTGTAACAACATAAACCTTCCACCCGGCTAAAGTTAAACCTGCCAACACTGAGAAATTTTAGTGCAGTGAGGGTATTTCTACTTCAAAGACATACTCTTTGGAATATGCCTTTAGAGACTACATGCAATCTCTAAAGGTATAAAAGTCACATTAATTTGGGGCCTTCAAAAATTTCATTTTTAACAATCATCTGGAATAATTCTAACTGGATATTTCTTCACTTTTCTTGGCAGAATTGAAAGAGTTAGTTTAAATTGGAGAAGGTGAGGGCTATAGAAAAGTCATTATAGAAACTTATAGAAAATATCACCAATATTGTTACCAAGTCGGTGTTAGTACTGGATCAATATTATACTTTAGATTGATATTTCCTCTTGAAATTCATTTTATTTTTGTACTTCAGTTACTCAGCCCTACCTAAAAGAATGTCGTTTTGATTTGCTGCCAAATGATACATTTCTGCACTTTGTTTATTAAGAAAAAATGCACACATTTTTTTAAATTCTCTCTATTATGTTGATATGTTATGAAGGTGTTTGGCAGACACCAACTTTGCACAAACTCTATTCTAGGTTAATTGAAAGAAAAAAAACCCCCCACAAAAACAGAAGAGTCAGAATTTTGATGATATGTCAAACTTAAATAATAAAAACTGTCTGTATCAGCATTGGTGATGCTGGCCCAGTATTTACCTGGCATCATATCAATACCAAAATATGCCCTGTTTACATATCACACACTTCTACTAAATACTATACAAGTGGGGGTAAATATTTAAGCTCGTCTGTTTGATTTTGAGTGTGAGTGAATGTTTTTGTCTAATTGATCCAGATATTTTGACCTCTCTATTGCCTATCAATGTGAAAATAAACATGCTGTCCAAATGTTCTGAGCATAATGTCAAAAAATTATGTTATGCAAAATTTTAACCCTAACAAAATATGCGTGCTTTGTTAGTGGCAGTGGATATTACGATAGCTGGGTGCAGTAAGGACAGCTTGTGATCTTTTGTCAGCAGCCAAAGAAAAAAGTGGATGTTAGAGACAGATGGAAAGAACAAGCAGGAGACAGCAGGGGGTTCACTGGAGAAACTCAGCTTTATTGACAGAAGATGGAGAGAGAGGTTACAGATGTCAGAGCAGAGACAGAGAGTGGAATAGAGGGTGTGACAGAGTGATAGGGAAGTACAGAGAGAGGTGTGAACAATAGAAAATGGCTTCTTAATTTTTGTTTCAACAGTCCAAACTACCAGGAGGATAGAGAGTCAGGAAAAGGGAGACTCCTACAGATTCACAAGAGTACTGCAGACTTGGCAGTGGGGCTGGTAAACTGAGTTTCCAATGTGTTTGTTCTTACTTTACATCCAAACAAACAGAAACCTGTTTGGGGAAGCTGCACTGGTCTTCCTACATTCCCAAACTGTGAAAATGTTTTCTAATGAAGGTTTTTTTGTTCACTACCTGCTCAATACTGGGAAAACTGGAAAATAAAAGAATAAAAACTCTTTCCAGCATGCACACTTCTGGATACTTTTCTCAGCGACAAAACCAAAGTAGGGTGAGGCATGTTTTATCCAACCCACGTGAGCAAAGAAGGATTGTTATTTTCATTGTCCTTAGCCTTGAGAGCCATTCAGTTTCCTTGGTGTAAATAAAATATATCACAAGAGTTTTGAAACAACAGTTGCAAACAAATGGAGGTTATGTGTGGTTAATGGTGAGATCACACACAGCAAAGCAGTGGGTTGAGTGATAATATAAAGATCTGAATTGTGCGCTCAAACAGTGACTAAAAAGGCATTGCAGAATATTTCTAATATCATAATTTGAATTATTCTCTGTACCTACAAACATGTGGTAAATAAAGGCATCATTAAATAAAATAAGAGGGTTTTTACATTCTGTTTCAATATAGAATGCCAGAATCTAGCATACTTGCTCAGTACCTAATTCAATAGCTTGATGGATTTACTGACATTTGCGGTAGCCAGTCACATTAGAGCATATATTTGTTTAAAGAGTAAAATGCAATTCCAAAGTGGGAGCTTAGTGTGTGATTTGTGGATAGAATTACCTATAATAACATATTTATGAGACCGCATAGGCTGGAATTGCTGTTGTTTCCACCAGAGTTAGCAGCCAGAGCAGGTGGTCAGTTAGGTTCTTTAGTAGAAGATCAGGGTCAGTAAACGAGTCAATAAATAACTGTGAAGTGTTAATGTTGTGTCTAAAAATCAGAGTGCAGAGGCACATATACGGTAAAGTCTTGAAATTCTTGAACTATTTTAAATATCCAGATTTAATCTGCCTATATATTATATATATTTATATTTATTTTACACTTTTTAAAAGATAAAAATAAACAAAAAACTGCTTTCGGGTTTTGAAATTATCATTTTATATGTGAAAACACACAAAATGTTGTGTTTTTGTTTTCCCAAAAAATTTCTGAAATCTCATCTCTGTCCTGAAACTGATTTTTTTTTTCATCTCATCTTGTGAGATGGATGTTTCATCACTTTGCTTATTCCTGATAGTGGTCAGCTGCACAGAAATCTAATACCACTAATTGTCTGGTTTAAAACTGGTACTGGTGAGTGAATCATGTCAAGATCAGAGTACATGCATTAAGCACGTTAGGTGAGTTTCCTGATTTTTTTTTTTTATGGCAAACTAGTGTTACAAACTACTTCACAAATCCTTGAGAATTTTTAGCATCCTTCTCGCCAAAGGCTGTGCTGACTGTAGAAAGAGCTGGCAGTGCTTTTAGTCTTGTTTTTGTAAAAAGTATTGTATTTGTTTAGTTTTTCCACATCAATTAAGTGATGCTACAAAAAAATACTCATTAAAAGCATGGACCTTTTTTTGTTCCAATAAAAGCTCATAAGAGCACATATACAACTGTAACACCAACGCAACTTCTGTGTCAGTAGTTGTACATTATTTTATGATTAAGTGTTTAAGTATGCATTCCCACACTGCAGAGTGTATTTGTTTTCAGCTGCCTGTGCTTTTAATAATTAGACACACTGGAAAAGTTGGCTGTTTTGATCCTACTGGCTGCCAAATAGTGATCCGGACCTTCCTATTGGCTTGTGAGTTAGGAAGAACAAGAATGAGAGGAAATTACCTCAACTGTTGGAGCTGCTGGAGTTAGTGGTGGAAGCAGCAGAGGGAAAAGAGAGAGAAAACAAAAAGTTTCTTGCGGAAACACGCATCATTGGATTTTTGAGTTTCAAAACAAAACAACGTGTGGTTGCATAAGAGAAGCAAAGAAATAAAAGTCTATTTATCTCTATATTTTGTTAGAACTATCAGTGTTGTAGAATGAACAGGCACATAAAGAAACCAAGGCAACAAATGCCCACCTCTCCTGTCTCTGGAGAGAGACTCTGTACAAGGAAAAGTGTGGGTCGGTTCAGTTCGTACATTTCTCTGTGTGATTGTTTTTATTGGAGTGTGTTGAACAGGAGGCTGAGGGTTAACAGAGGAGGATGTGGCCTAACGGAAAGAGTTAAGGAGAAACAAGTGATACTTTCTTTAAATGCTTAATAGGCTGTAACACCAGGGGAGATGATCTAGTTGGTTGATGTGTATTGTTTTTTTCCACCTTTGCCCAGACTGACTTTTCCTTAATCATATTTTTTTTGGCACAGATATTCTTATCCCTTAAGCTTTTCCACTTTTTGCCACCTCAAAATCACAAACTTCACTTTTTATTGGGATTTTACCTCATAAATCAAAGAAATTGGTGCATAATTGTAGAGTAGGAGGCAAATGAGATATGGTTTTCAACTTCTTTAATAAAAAGAAATCTTAAATGTGTGGCATGCACACGTGTCCACCTCACTGCTATTATAGCAGCAAGTCTTTTGACGAGCAAGTCTCTATTGTCTCTGCTCATCGAGAGACTGAAATTAATGCCCATTCTGTTTTGACAGGATGGAGAGTTTTTGTGAACATGAACTTTTAGTCTTGCCATGGTTTCTCAATTGGATACAGGTCTAACCTTTGTGTGTGCATGAATAATATTAACATTAATATATTTTGGAAGGTGAACCCAAGCCTTTTGTTGCCTCTAGCAAGTTTTCTTTCTGGGATTTCTCTTTCTTAAGCATCATCAAGCTTGACATCGACTTTGACTTGCTTCCATGTCCTTCTTGGAGAAAAGCATTCCCACGTCATGACACTGCCACCAGTGTATTTCTCGATGGAGATTGTGTTCTACGTCATGTTCAGTGTCAGGTCTCTGCTATACACTTATGTTTTCTCTCATCCTAATAAAGTCCCTTCTTCCACAAGTTTATTGTGCCCCCTCAATGACTTGCTGGAAGCAGTAAACATAAATATTAATGACTTTCTTTCAAAGGTGTTTTTCTTCCTGCCACTTTTCCATAAAGGCTGGATTTATTTTGTCTTCGTTCACTTCAGCTGTTGTCTATTTATAAATATTTTTGAAAACCGTTGGTATATTTGTCTTTCATTTCACCATTGTATGCTGCTTCCTGTTGGTCTAGCAAATAAAATCCCAATAAAACACATAAAACATGCATGATAGCTGAAGAGGTATGAATATTCTTATCAACAGCTTATTTCCTGCATCTTTTTTGCTGATCTGAATTCACAAAATACCGTATTGTCTGATAAGACAGCAGATGGAAGTGTTATAGAGGTAACGAGGGAGCAAAACTGATCAGATGGCTGAGTAGAAAGTCAAAAGTAAGACAAGACATGGAGTGTGTTTGTGCGTGTTGTGCCAGTCATTCAGAGTCCAGAGGAGGAAGCCAGAGCTTCTGTTAGTAATCATCCAAACACAGCGCAGAGGAAGGTGATAATAAAAGGTTGGAAGAAGGAGAAGACTCAGTCACATGACGATGCAGCACTGGCACCGTTTCCTCTTGTCCGTACCTGTGGCGGGGGTGAGGCCGGGTGGCGGGGCTATGTTTGCTTCTGGGTTTGCAGGGGGTGAGGACGCGCTGTCCGGTTCGCGCCCGTCAGACGACAGTTCTGTGCTGACGGCCTCGGATGTGGCCGGCCGTCCCGACACCAGGTCAGCGGCGGTGCCGTCGATGATGGAGATGTCAGTGACCGTCTTCTCCCTCAGGGATTTCTCATCATCTTCGTCGATGAGCACGACCTCAGCCTTGACTGCACCGTCAAAGCCCAGCAGCCTCCTGCTCTCACTTGTGTCCTCAACTTCCTGGTAGCCAAGGAACACCATGGTGACGGGGTGCTCTGTGCTGGCTTGGGGCATGGAGCTGAGGTCATTGCTCTGATTGGCTGATGAACCTGGTTGGGTTGTAATGGGAGCAGTGGAAGGAGGCATCATGCCCAGCCGGGTTTCCCTTTGGAGGGTGATCTGGGCTGGTGGACTGGAAGGAATGGATGGTGGGGCACAGGAGGGCGGTGACAGATCATCCACATCAGCAGGAGAAACGTAAGCTTGACGTGGAACTGGGGTCACCGTCACCTGACCCCTCCTGCTGTCTCCTCCTCCTGCATGTGAAGGCCTGGCAGCTCGCTGGACTAACTCATCAACCTGTGCAGAGCTCCAGCCATTCTCCACGGTGCTGGTAGAGACGCCCCCAGAGGAAGTGACCTCGTAGACGACTTTCCTCCCATCATCGTAGACCTTGACACCCCGCGAGGCAGCCTCCAATGGGCTGACGCGATTGGCCGACAGGATGCGCTGCTCACCGGTCTTCGGATCGTGCTGAACGTTGATCTCCATGGCGAACATTGCTGTTAGAACAGGAGGTGTGGGATGGGATGGGATGGAGGGGAGAGTGGGTTTGAAGCAGGAGTTAAGGGGTGGGTTGAGGGAAGTGAAAAGTGGGGTGGGAACAAAAAGGTGAGGGGATGAAGTGGGAGGATCCACAAACAGTTTCTTAAATAAAGTGATAATTAAAATCATATCTGTTAAACTGTTAGTAAATTATAAATTTATCCAGAATATTAGGAAATCTAATCAGTATGATTACTAAAATATTTTACTGTAAACATGTTGATAGTAAGTCAAGAACAACAGACAGTGGTAAACTTGTCACCCCTTATAGTTTTGTATTTAACTTTCCTTTCTAAAATAATCAGTGTCTAAAAATGACTTATGAGTTTCTATTTTTCCATTAATATAACATGAACACTGACTCCCAAAGCTACTCTTCAAAATTGGAAAGACAAAAGAACAGACTTCTAAAGTGAGGTGGTGGAGAAAAATCAACTGGACTGAACTTTGTCAAGTCAAGAAAGAGCAAGAGTTAACGAAGATAAAACAATGGTAATGGAGAATTGGGTCAAAGACTGGCATCTTCGGGTCACCAAATCTTCATACCAACCAGAAGATGCCATGTATCTGACATTTGATTGTGGTGCAAATAAAATTGCTTTTTCTATCCCACCATCACAGGTCTCACTTATTGGAAAAAGAGGGTTGTACAAAAGGATTAACATTGCAGGACTTGAAAAAAAAACAAAAAAAACAACAACAACGATTATTTTGCTCTAATATTTCATACTCTATTGAATAAATGTAAATTTTTTCAGTGTGAGCTCATGCTACTGCAATAACTTTGCAGATCATTATAGAAGTGCCAATAAGCATGAAGGTCGCTGTACAAACTCAGCTCCCACTGTGACTGTCGCAACTGCACTGCTGCTAAAGTTGAGCTTTTGTTTTTCAGGGCTCTGCACAGTCAGCAGCCCTTTATAGTATGCAATGAATTGAGCTTTCAAGAAAAAGAACCCATACTTTCATAAACTATGTCATTATTTCTCGGATGCAGTATGCATTTCTATACTAAAAGTACTTCAGATCTGCTTTTTCCCTTGATAATAATAGTAAATACACAGGTTTGCTAATAAAAATGTTAATCAATTGAAAGCATTATTCCATCTTTGATATTCAATAATTTTCATGTATGTGGATATTTAGCGAGATAACTTATCCTGGGTAACTTTCTGAGAATTTCAAAGTTGAAAATCGGTTCAAATGTGCGCATATAGTATAACTCGTTTGTTCTTCTAGTGAGGTCATACTAGTCATAATCCCTCTTGGCTCAGACCCAAAACCTTTCTATCCTCTCATCCCTCCCTCCATCCCTCTTTTCCTCCTCTCTTATTCTTACCGGGTCTTGATGTGGTGTGCTCTCCAGAGGCAGATCGGCCGCTCCGGAGATAAGCGGTCAGGTCTAGGTGGTTGGGATCGGGATCCGAGTAGTCCGAGACGGGGGCGGACATTCTGCCGGCAGCATCTAGTGAGCGGGAGCGCAGGAGGAGAAATGGCACATGGTCAGTGAGATGAGAGAGAATCACACTCTACTCTAACTATGCGCTATTGGAGATCCGTAAACATGAGTACGCTGGGGACACGCACACACACCTCAATGATGCAAAGCCACATCCGTGCGAAAATAATACACACACACACACACATAGCCCGGCCTCTCTACTGGAAAACTAACCCCACCCCTGCGTGACCCTGACCACCCCATCCACATAAACACCATTGCACTCTCCCTCTCGGTTTCTGTGTTAGTGCCAACACTGGTACCCCTGAGTTACAGTGCTTATGCAGCAGAAGTGTGTCCAAGTCCATGATTGTGTATTTGTCTTTCCATATATGTGTCAATACGTGTGTGTGTCTGCAGGAACAATGCATCAGGGGCTTACGAGGCTTGTTGGTGAACAGTGAGGAGATAAAGGGAGCGGCTAGAAGGTGCAGAGTCATGGCCTTGTGTGTATGCGTGAGCTTCAATAGTCTCGCTGAGCTTCATTGTGTGTGTGTGTGTGTGTGTGTGTGAGTTAGTTTTGGTTTGGTGCATGTATATATTTATGTCTATGTGGAGGGGTGTGCGTGCGTGCATGTGGCTGGCTGGCTGTGTGTTTGGGGGATTCAGGAGAGGGCTCTGGCTTCCATCTCTCCTGCCTCAGCGAGACTATTATTCACATACCCGCCATGCAGATGCACACAAACACAGTTCAGGGTCAAGTTATTGCACTTTCAATGTATGCGTGCGTGCGTGTGTGTGTGTGGGTGTGTGTGTGTGTGTGTAAATTTGTTCCATTTTCTCATTACCGCAGCCTTAAATTGTGCAGTTTCATTAATGCAGTACAATGTCCAAAATACACAAGCAAACAAGGCCTTTATAATAAACCACCAAAGTCAGCAAAAGTTGATAAGAAAAAAAAGCTGCAGCTGGTTTAATCATGAGTTCATCCAAGGAACCCACTTGGCTTGGACTACAGTATCTTTAACTTGTTTTACCTTTGCAAAATATCTTATGGAACAAATAGATTACATTTAAACAAGGATATTAATAAAGTTCACAGACTATAATAAAAAAAATAGCCTGATGCTACTCAATGTATCAAATTCTGAGGATTAATTCACCCCAGATAAGGACTGACTCTCCAGAGCCTCTTGGACAGATATAAAGTTGCCAAATCTCCAAAGGCCTTTATGACCCTACCAGACTCTTTCAGTGCTATCCTAACATAATGCCATTATCTTTGGTATCACATTGGCACTAGTGTGGAGCTTGTAGAGTTTCTGCACCTTCATCATAAGTTTCAGTCTTATGATGAAGTAGAGGCGGAACCGCCATCAGTATTTTCGTTAGCTTAATGAGTAGCATAGGAGGCTGCAGCTCATTTGATTTCTTGTACAGAGTGCTACAGATTGCTAAGGGTGATGACTTGTGCTGAAATTTCAAACCAGGGAAGTGTACTATGCATTTATCTTGGCAAGTGCTTATAGAAAAATAACAAAAAAGAAAATATTTTCTGAATGAAAAGAAAATTTTTTTCCTTTTTCTTAATTTACTCTTGGACTCTAATAAGACTTTTAAGTCTAACTATGGTTTTCATAGCTTTACAAATGGTTTTTAATGACAGTGATTATATGATTGTAAACTTCTATTCTAAACATTGTTTTAGCTGCTTGGTGAGCAGCAGATGTAATGCATACATCATCTACACCACCAAAAGGATTATTTGAGCAACATGGCCAGTCTTGCCTTGAACAACACATGCAAGTGTACAAAGACCTGATATTATGGCTAACCCTAACCCTAACCATAGGGTTAGGGTTAGGTTAGGGTTAGGGTTAGGAGTAAGGACACTCCTGTGTCCTTACTGTTCCTCAGAAAACCTCTCCAACAACTTGTAAAGATCATCCACAGTTATTTTTGATGCCATGATGCAATTTTAGTTCAGTGTGAAAATGAAAGAGGCATCATGTGACTACTACTGGAGACCTGGCCTCATATTATGAACATTTTCACATGTGCATTTTTCATTCATCTTACCTTTTTCCTGGGTCATGAGACTCTGCAAAAAGACAAGACAAAATCTATTTAAGCTACTGCAGCAGAGCACAAACAGCACAACAGAATATGAATCTGGTCTACTTTGATCTCCAATTGATCTCTAGCAGTTTATTAATATGACTGCTATCTTAGTGCTATTCATATTCTTTGTGCTTTCAGGTTAATGAGGTTGCTTCATTGTTTTGATGAACATTAGTATTTCAAATTAACCAACAGGGAACAACAGATTAAATATAAAAAAAACAAGGTTGAATTCTTTCTCAGAGAAACCACATTGTCAGTAAAATATCAAAAATCAGATTTAAAATAAACTAAAACTATAATTTGTGGGCTGCTGACATTTATTTTAATGCTAGAGTACAGCACTAGTCATGTAATTTCAGTATTTTCAGACCTTTCAATTAAATGTCAAAAGTCACTACATTTTTAATGCTTTATGGATTCATTTGAATTTTTTTACCTTTTGCAGGTCTTCTATGGAGCGCTCCGTCTCTTTCAGACGCTGGCGAAGAACTTGCTCTTTGGCAGAAATTTGAGACTCTTCACTCTCAAGTGCACCAATCTCAGACTCCAATCTGAAAGCAGACAAAATCCCACAAAAAGGTTGATGTCTGTACAGGTGAAAATTAGATAATAATGTCATGAACATCAGAAAACATCTCTCAACTGTAATGCAGCTGAGGACTGAGCTAGAATATTATTGTTGCATGTGACTTCAAGAAGAGTCAGTTTCTTGGCCTTTTTGTCCCCCCTAAACCTTGACAATTTTTACACATCGTCACAATTCTCCAAACTACAACATAAACAAGGCTGTGTTCATACAAAAGCATATCCACTCCATGCTCATAGATTTTCAAGAGATGGATGTAACAACAATACTAGGAAGTTCTCTGGGAGGAGGACCATGACTTGTTCCCTTGCTTCAGAATATGTCCCTCGGGGGAAATGCGGTATTTGTGAGGTCAGAGTGTGTAAGAATATGTGCATACGAAAGGTAAAAGGGTTCAAAACAATACCACATTAAGAGGCAGTCTTTCTATAGAGTTTAAGTGGAGCTCACTCCTAATTTAGTGAACCTATGAGGATGAATAAGAGCCTTTGGGGTTATGAAAGCACTGTTTTTTCTGAGGGACATTTTACCAAAAACACATCACTAAAATTATTAGACCTACTGTAATAAGCTGACCTTGTTCAAGTCTGAACTTCGGTGGGAATTCAGTATGTTATCTGGGAGCATTGAGGATAATGATGTTCTGTTAGATTTGTGGATATTTCTATGAAATTACACAGAAACTAATTATCCTGTTACATTTGTGCTCATGGTCACAACTGCCCCTCACACAACTGCTTTTACATTTTTTTTGAGTCTATCTGACCTGTCAAAACCATCACAGTTTTAAAGGCTTGCAACTGCCTTGCTTTCTTTGGTCCAATACTGATAACTAGCACAATATTTACTGCTCATGAATTTGTATGCAACTAGGTTGCTTAAATTTTTTTCTATTAGTTTTAGATTACTGAAATGTCTCTCCCCTCGAGCAACAGTCATAGGAAACATGCAAAATACACGTAAAGCAATCCAGACTTCTCAAAAAATGCTATGGAGTTGCATTTTATTCAAGCTGCAGTATATAATTTTAATAAAAAATATGTTCTTCATATTTGTTAAAGTTGTCACCATGTCGTGACAGTTTGTTGTGAGACAGATAATCTGTGAAAACCATCAATCACCTCCTTGAGCTACTATTACTGGTTAAAGTAATGTAACGTTCCGACCAAAACAACCAATCAGAACCAGGGGGAGGGTCTTAGTGCTGCCAATCAATCTTCAAAAATACAATATAATAAATTTTGTAATTGACAGGGCCCCAAAACAATAAATAAATAAATAAATAAATTGTGGAGGGCCCCCTGTTAGTCAGGGGCCCTTAGAATTGTCATAACTCCCCCTCTATATGGCGCCCCTGGGCAGCAGTAATGTCATTAAGCTGTAATGTAAAATTTCCATTGGATGCAAATACATTTCTTCCCCTCCACTTACACAGAATTGTTCTGAACCCCAAAAATTCTCTTTGTCTCTTTAAAGTATTGTTTGAAGAACAATTAGTTTACTGCAGGGAGGGCCAGGGTCATCTAAAATGAGAAATTTAAGGGTCTGTCTAAACAAAAGGCACTTTGAATTGTCCTTGCTTATGGAAGGACTTTAACAAACATATCCACATACAAGACAGGAACCATAACTCTGAAGATTGTTGTTGGTTGTGTTGGGCTGCCTCATTCTGACCTCGGGATTGGTTGCTTTATCATTTATTTCCATGTGAATTTTGTTCTGAAAAGAAGAACTTACTAAATATTCATGTCTCTTCAACCTTTCTTTTTTGTCACGTTTCAACTACAGATTTGAAAGTATTTTTTTGAGACTTTGTGGGAAGCGCCAACACAAAATGGTGCACAAGAGTCGAGTGGAGTTTGCTTTCAAATTGTTTTTGAAATAACATTTCAGACCCAAGTCCAATTGAGGATCTTTTTTTCTGACCAAGAAGAGTATCAAACTGGATTTTTTTTTTGCCATCAACAGGCAAAATTTCTAGCTTGTTGTTGTGCAAAGCAGGTAGAGCCAAGTTAAGTAAGGTTTATTTGAGAAGCTTATTTCAGCAACAAGGCAATTCCAACTGCTTCATATCATAAAAACTTCTTGCAGTCATCAATTATTAAACAAGCAATGAGAATTACATTTTGTTAAATGCCATCATCAAAATTATCAAGCAAATACACATCAGATATGTTGATCAATGTTTCGCTTCAAAGAAAATTCTAAACAGGTGGGTTTAAAGCCTTGATTTAAAGGAACACAGTGTTTCTGCTGTTTTGCAGTTTTCTAGAAGTTTGTTCCATATTTATGGTGCGTAGCAGCTGAATGCTGCGCCTCAATGTTGGAGCCTTACCATAAAAGACACAGCTGATGTTGCAACACATTTCTAGAAACTTTGGGGGTCTGACTAAAGTGGACACCCACTTTTCAGATGTTTTTCTTTAACAACTTTTGAAAAATGCTTTCCTACAACAATACATTAAAGTTTGTTGTTCTGTTGTGGCATAAATATTTAAAAGTTCAAACAATTTGCGAGAAGCCACGGCTGAATGATGTGTGTCCAAGTTCCCCCTTGTGTGTTTAGATGCTCAGAGCTTGTGGATTTCACACAATATAAATTGCCTTAAATTGGATACACAGGTCCAATTTAACTCTCTGTAAACGCACATTTACAATTCTTCTGCCAAATAAATATAGCTCATCACTCTCTCTGCTATCTGCACAATTTCTTCCCAATTCTCCCATTTGTTTAAAAAAAAGCAAAACAGTAATTGCCTCATCAAACACACGTTTTTGTTTATTCAATATGACTGCAAAACTCTTTTGCTGATGCATTCAGTCTCACTGTCTGTGGGATCTAATGTGTTAACTTAAAAAAGTGAATTAGAATCAAATTTTAACTGTCAGCTGGAAGAAAAAGTTAAAGTCTAAACCCAAGAACATTTATCCCAATAATCCATCTGACTGTTAGATCAGATTAAATGCGTTTATGTTATTTAAGTCTCATCTTTCAGTAACATCTTTAAATTATTTTTTGTCTATGGAGTCTCGGCTGGATTTCATGAGGCGTTGATTTGGCGCCATCTAGTGTTTAGAACAGTGAACGGAGACCCCATTTCCACGCAGCTTCCTAATAGTCCAGGAAGGACCACAACACTTGCCACTGCACCCGCCCTGTTTCCGAGCTACAGCCCACCCAGTTGCCATGTTTACCCCCAGAGAGGCCAGCCACCGCTTTCTATGTCATCCACGAAGGAAGAGCTGCACATCTGGTTTAGTGTGTGTCCCCAGGGCGAGACAACGATACAACAAGATGAACAAATAAGACCAGGACACAGTTATTAATTATGCTCTCTGTGGTGTGTGTCCTTTATTCTTTTTTTTTTTCAATTTATGCAATTCACTGCTACCATTGTATGATGCCACCAGCATTTAGTTTGACAGTTCTTGGGTTTGAAAGCTCACCGTCTCAATGTGGCCTCAGTCTTTACCTCAACAGAGCATTTCGTTTTTCTCCAGGAGATATTTGGTTTGTCTGTATGAATGACTGTAAAATTTGTTATTAAACAGCTACTTCCTTTCATCTGAGTTTAGATCTGACAGTTTGAACTGGGTATTTTAACGTGACAGTAAACCTAAACAGAAAGAAAAATTATTCTTTGAATGAATAAATCAGCCTTACATTAGTTTCTAGGAGGCTGTTCTTGTTTTTAAGTAAGCATCACAAAGCTTTCTCTCACCGTCTAGAGACTTTGTCCAACCCATTGTTTAATGTTCAAAGGATCCAGAGAGGAAGGATAGGACTTTAAAAATAATGCACAATGCATTCTGAAATTGGGACAATGAAAGTGCTTTCTCAAAATGTTTTCTTAAGAAGATGAGTACAGTTGATTTATTCCTTTTCAACAGTTCGGTGTCAGACAGTTTTTAATTAAAAATGTAAACATGTAAATATAATGTAACACTGCTGAAAAAAAGAATTTCAAACAAATATTATGGTTAGCAAGAATGCTGCAAACAAGAGCAATTTCCTCAAATTTCTTTTCATACTTTCCAGTTTTCATGGGAAATTTAATCTAGATTTGATTATTTTCTATTTATAAAGAGGAAAACAAATAAGTACACCATAAACAAAAGAGTTTAGCTTAATGATGAAAACCAGGATGTTTACATAGTAAATTTTTCATAATGAGATTATGCTCTTGCGATAAAAGAGCAAATCAATTTAAAGCTTTTTGAGATTTTATTTCATTTATTTACCAAAGGTGCAATTGCCCATAGAGGGCGTTGTAGCTTTAGCAAAAATTGATCTAATCTTCCATTGAGGCAAGAATTCACGTTAGGAAAGTAAACCAACAAAAGCAAATATTTACCAAGAGGCAGTGTGGAATGAAAGTGGACTGCATGGATTAGGGGGAGATTTTCTAAAAGCACACTCACATACATTTATTAGTTCAACCAGTAACTTTGCAGACCTTTTAGTTTTTAAAGGAGTGCAAGGTTTCTGTCTTCTATTTGCAAGAAGGTCACCTCCTTAGGCTTGATTAAAAAAACAGTAACAACAACAACAACAACAACACCCTAATGTGATTATGGTAGCTTGTTGGTACATCCATCCATCCATCCATTTTCTGATCACCCTTCTCCCTAACGGGGTCGGGAGGTGCTGGTGCCTATCTCCAGCTGCGTTCCGGGTGAGAGGCGGGGTTCACCCTGGACAGGTCACCAGTCTGTCGCAGGGCAACACAGAGAGACAAACAGGACAAACAACCATACACACACACACACTCACACCTAGGGAGAATTTTGGGAAGGCCAATTAACCTGACAGTCATGTTTTTGGACTGTGGGAGGAAGCCGGAGAACCCGGAGAGAACCCACGCATGCACAGGGAGAACATGCAAACTCTTGCTGCAAGGCAACAGCGCTACCCACTGCGCCACTGTGCAGCCCTGTTGGTACATGTTGATGATATATAGTATTACATAGTGAAATGCTGGCAACAGCAGCAAAATGAGTAGGCACATCCCGTCTGCTCAGAGCTCAGAGCTGGACCTCTGTTCAGGCGTCCAGAACGCATCACACTTTCCCACACCTGGAAAAACTACAGCTACCTTTCTGAAGCAAAAAGAAAATTCTGCAAAGATTATGTAATAGGGCATCTCACTGAGCTTGCTGCAATGTGTGAAGGTTGCAGCACAAAGATCTCCTGCGTTGAGTTCAGAACTAAAAGGTTTTCTGGTCTGGTAATTTATTGATAGCTACAACAAGATAAGATGCAACAACATTGATCTGCAATGAGAGGAGGCCAGGGGTTCGCTAGGGAACATCAGACGGACTTTGATTACACACATAAACGATAATGTTTGGTTATGCAACTATATCAAACACAAATGAAAGTGTGTGAAAAGTGGGCCAGGGTGTATTAATTACATACTGCAGACCCACAGTTAATTTTGATATGTGCTCCGTCGGTGTAAATAAGCACATAAAGGCCTCCTCTTGCCGAATCGCTCTTGCTTTAAATAGAGCAGTGAAATATAACTGGACCATCTGAGGCAGATGCGTGTACAGTACGAAAACCACACCGATCCCTCACAATGATGGCGACATCTGCACAAAGCCGTCTGCTGCGACATAAAACGAGCAGTGATCCAAAAGCGGCACGGTGTGGGCAGGCATGGGTCAGCGCCACCCTGTGAAAAGACCTTCCTCTGCTAAATATCCCTCTCTGTGTTTACTTATCACAGCCATGTAATGACAGACAAGTCTGTAAAACCACAGCGGCTGCAGCTACACGCTTTTATTCAGACCCTTTGTGCATCTCTGCAGAGTTAGTCTTCTTCTCCACACATTGAAATGTCTGTGCTTGTCTCCTCTCTGTCAGTTTCAGTAGTTAAGTGCTGTGCTTTGCCAAAGGATCCACCTCCTTCAACTGTACAACTAGAATAAAGGGGACAGAAAACAGATACATGCACATTTCAGGTTTCTATTCATAAAACAAGTAAAAACCACCCGTTGTTTTCCTTTTGCCCTACATTTATGCACTACTTTGTGTCAGTCTGACAAAAAAATCTCAAAAAGTCATATAGAACTTTGTGTCTACTTACAAAAGGTTGAAAGGTTCAAGGAATTTAAATACCTTTGCAAGGCTTTGTGTGAAAAATGATATTTCTTAATCTGATTTGTAGCTCAATACTCACAGTGCACAAAGTTGTCGTTCTCCAGATGTTTTGGTGGGACTTTGTTTTGTTTTTAACAGCATGTTTTTCATTAAGTTTTTACATTCCAGTGAATATTCTGAAGGGACGGTTGTTCACTTCTGGCTCAGTTGATCAGCTATTCTCTGAAGACACACAGCTGTTCCACTTGAATGCACTCAAAAAGTAGAAAAAACTACGAGGCATCCATAAACCCAACTCCTCTGTCTTTGTCTCTTGCATTCTAACTGAAGTGTCCACCAGTGCATGTTGCATTAGAAGACAAACAGCAAGGATGAACAGGACGTCTGGACTGAGTTTTCAGAAACTTTTTTGATGTAGGGGAATGGAAGAGTGTGGGCTTTTCACCACAGGAATCCAGGCTTTAAACTTGATCTCACCTTTACACACCATATTTATCTCACTCTCTCTCTCTCGTGCTCCGGCGTGTTGAGATAATTCACTAGTGAGCCCCAACAGTTCACCTCTGTCCCTCTCAGCAGTGGAAAGACTCCAGATCCCTCTCTTGCAGGATATTCTGGGACAGTGTCCCACAGTGAGTAAATATAGACGACACACCCTCAGTTTGAAATGTGCATACACATACACACTCTCACATGCTGACACGTGCTCGTCTGTCTCTGTCCTCTTCTGTTCAAACATCTAAGTAGAAATATGTCCCACCTTCACACAATGTCATCAGACCAATGACAAAGTGTGGAGTTTCTCAGCGTTCTTTTCCCTCACCTGAGGTGAAAGCAATAAATTACAGATACTCAAGAATCAAAAATCCTTCAGTTCTTTGCACTTCATCTCAATGTTTTTTTTGTCCTGTTCTATGTATCCTTGCTTTTGTCCTTTGATACTTTTTTTTGTGACATTTAATGTCGTTTCTGGAGCCAAATCTTAAAGAAATGAATGAGGGATGCTTTCAAATTAACAGAACACCTTCTGCTCTTTTTGCTAAGTAATTCCACTTATTTTTAGCTAGGCACAAGAAGCTATTATTTCAACTTCTTTACAGATTGTTATTGTCATACATTCAAGTAGCAAATAAAAAACTCTTTAGACTTCCACACAAGTTTTCTGTGATCTTTACTGGATGAATAATTTTAATCTCACACATCTGACCTAGGGAACCAAGTTATGGATTAATGACTTAAGCTAAAATTGATTGATCTTTTCAATTGGCTGATGATAAGCAGCCATTTTCTTAAAAACGGGAATTCTCTTGTATGGAAAGTTCAGAATATGTTGAATAAAAAAAGAAGAAGAAAAAAAAAACTTAAGGAGCTTTTAGAGGGATTCTATTTTAAAACAGATTTGCATTAAAGTGAAGTTTCTCCTTCCAGTTCTGGTCATGTAGTCACCAAGTCAACTGGCTCCTCTTAAAGATGACCACTGGCGCCCTCTTCTGGATGGCGGCCAAACTACAACTGATATGACATTTCTACTTAATCAATTGGAACTCTTTGGCTAAAAACAAGTTCCAATTGTTCTTAGAATCTGAACTCATCTTTCCAGCAAAATGTATTGCAAATCTGACATCCTGGTTCACAACAAAACCAAGATGTTTGGAAATCTGACATGATAAGACCTGAACTGAAAGCTGTATCTAGATCCAGTCCAAACTTACTGCTGTCTGTTGAAAGCAATACAGTCAGGATTTATTCTGGCGCCACATACTGGGTTTGAAACTGACTCCAGTTGTTTAAACAACATTCCTTTTTTGAAACTTGTTCAGGTTAAAATCACAGTTTTATTGCAGCGTCACTGTTATTTCTTTCCTCTTTCTGTGTGTTTCAGGCCTGCTACAAAATATAAAAATAAAACACAAGCCGTGCGATTAAAAGCTTAATTGGTTTTTGTAAAGTAATTGAAACCACCAAGAGCAATATGTTTAAAAGAGTGTCAGAAAGCGGTTCTGTCCAACAGAAGCTGAATGAAGTGACTCATATGAACAACTGTACTGGAGCGCCACAATGCTCGCTCTTTGAGCATTCACTGCTGTGCTGTTTACACCAGATCGACTATTGGCTCCGTGTTCCTGAGAGTGTCTTATGTTGATGTTATTGCAAAGCAAGTGATAATCCACGGCCTTCAACAGAGTCTCTTTCATGCACTGAAGTGACAGATGAGGAGTTGGAGTCGGAGTGTGAGTCAGTGATGGCAGTCTGGTCCAGAACATCTGGGTCTGCTCTAATCTCACTATTCATTTTTCTTCTACTGTAAAAAGCCGCTGTGACAGCATCAGGAATTACGTTACTCCTGACAACATCAAGGCTATAGTTATATCTCTGTCATTTACACAAGTTTGGGTTTAATTTAATTTTCTTCACTCAGAAACATGAGATTTTTTACAATTATTTTGTAAATTTTCCAAAGATTTGGAGAAAAACAAATAAAAAAAAATGACTGTTTCTTATTAAAATCACTTCAAGGCAAAATATGCAAATGAATTCAAAGAGGATTTTATTCCAATATTTGTTTTTAAGGAAGCTAGCCTGAATGGACCTGTGAAAAATTACTTAAAAAAAGATATGTAGTATTTTTTAAATAAGTTTAAGTACAAAATTTGGTGATAAAAAATGATCCATTTTCAAAAAAAAAATATTTTCTGTTTATAAAAGTTGCAAGTTCCACAAAAAAAAAACACCTCTGATTTCAGAGAATACAACTGCAGGCTCTCTAAAATCAGTCTAGTTTCAGAAATGACACAGAGCAGCACAATCTAAATCTCAAACCTAGTATGGCTGGCACTTTATTCATAACATGATCTCATGCTGTATACTTCACCAGGGAATAAATGACTGTCTTGCAGTAATGCTAAGTGGGAATCAAGAAGCTCCTCCAAAAGTCACAAACAAGGGAAATTCATGCAGCATCACATCACTCGTTCCCTTTTCTTATTTTATTTTTCAGTTCTCTCGGTGTCTGCCATGCCTCCCTTTCGGAGTTACACCCTGCTTTTCAGTTGCTCTCCTTATAATTTTCAATCGACATAACACATTTCCTCACTCGCGTCAATAAGAAGCATCAGATAAGACGGATGCTGCAGTTCAATATTTTGTCTTTGATAAATGACCTATTTTGGTTTGCACATGAATAAAATGTTAAAAAATAAAACTAATAAACAACAAACTACAAAGGCACAAAGGAAATCCAAATAGTTTATGTGATCTGCATGTATTTGGAATAAATTGGTCAAAAGCTTTTGTTAGAAAACAGAGCAACAGCATGTTTAGCAGACGTGGCAGCTTTAATTTATCGGTACAAACATCCGTTCAGAGTCAGATTTTCTCAAAGTGTGACAACATTCTCACTGGAAATCTGCAACAGTGTATTCAGTGATGAAGTGTAACATTTGAACAAGCTATCCTGCCAAGATGAATATGAGGAAAACACCCCAAAATCCAAACGGCAACAGTGCGTTACCTTTGTATGATGTCTTCGAGCTTCTTCCCTTGTTCTTCATCGTGTTCCAGCTGTTTCCGCCGTGCCGCCTCTTCCCCGGCGCCCATTCCCTGGAGAAGCCATCGCTCACGCATTGCTTTGGACTGCAAAGGACACAAAAAGCAGCGAAATAAAGGAGATTTAGGTGTCAACACAAAACCAGTGATATTAGCTCTCTGTTATGAATCTTAGATTCACAGAGGTTACTTCCTGAAACATAATTAAAATTACAGTAGACTGCAAGGAAACCATTCGCATTAACAGACAAAGGTGAAATGTCACGACCCAAAAGAAGAACTTATGTTTTTTTGGGTCAATTTCCATTGTTTTTATTTGCAAACTTGAACTAAAACACCATAAAACATGACAGAATTACCTCCAACACCCCATACGATTTTTAGGTTGCTCTATGTAAATAACATTTCAAATCATTTAGGCGTGACCTTCCAAATAAATTTCTATGGAACCACTATAAAACTGCAATCTTTGGCATAAGTAAGTGAGTGTGAATGTTGGGTGTGAAAACCAAAACTTTTGCTGTTTAAATTGTAAAATATTAAACCTGTGGAACGACACACACCATCCACAGACCTCCACCCTGAAGGTTCAGGAAAGTCTCAAAATGTACATAAATATTTTGGGGATAAATATTTCTCCACATGAAAATCAAAACTTCTCTGGACTCTGATGGTTTTGCTTTAATATTTGTATTGATATTAGTAACTGGTTTGGCCCCAGTTCCTGCAATTGAAGTAACAGAGTTAAAATAATGATGGCAGAAAATTCCCTTGAGTCCTGAAAAAAAAAGGATTTACATTAAGGTTTACTTCATGTTAGGTTTACTGCAGTGTTTAAATTAATAAGATTTACTATGTTAATTAGGCATTACATTAAATCTTTAAAGGAAGTTGTTTTTGTTCATGGAGCATTTAATATACAAAGACCACAGGGTTGCCAGTCGTCTCACCCTCAGAGGTTGGTGGGAATCCTTTATAGAAGCCTCTGACGCTGTGTTTATGTGACTAACGTCTCCATCTGCCTGTACGGCTTCGCTTGTTACCACAACAGAGTCGAGGGCGAACACTCTGCTTCACCTTTGGCTGTTTACACTCAGTCTGTTACTTGACTGGAGATCTGGAAGCTTAAGGTTAAAAGTGTGAGGAGCTGCACAAACACTTAGAAAGTATTTAACCACCTGCTGCCAGGATGTGGCTGCTCACATCGGCACACTTCAGCACATTGCATGTGTCGCTCATCAGAAACCTGAAATCTATTCAAATTATTTGTGGTTTTGAAGATATGATCCATGCGCATGGTTCTCACCAAACTTTATTTGGAATGTGTATAATGAGATATATCTTTCAGGAGATATCCAGTAAAATGTGAACTTTAAGGATTATGTCAAGCTGATTTACAGTAAACTTTACACTCTGGATAATTGGGCCATCTTCAGATATTAAGACGTTATCAATTGTGAAAATACTCTGAGATCTAAATTCATGTGCAGACTTCACACACAAGATGTGTGTGAAATCTAGAGTGTTTGGTGGAAACCCAGTCTTAAAGTGCTGGTTGTGGTTAAACTTTGCTTTGGAATCAGTAAGATGTTTACATGGTCCAGGACTCAGATCAACGCCTCCTTTCTAAAGGATTTGAAATGCGCAGCCTTGAGGTCCTTATCAAACTCTCTGGGCTCCAGTTCCCATTTCCTCTCCCAGGCCCGCTGTGTCTCTGGAGAACGGCCAACAAAGCCTTCTTCATGGTGCCTGGCCATGTGGCATTCAGGGGTAATGGACATAAAATGTGACTGTGTTACCAGATGTTGATTACATCGGGAGTTCACGCATATTGAGGCAGCAGGTAAGATTTCTAAAAAGAGCAGGACAGTAGCTTCAGTCATTAGAGGTTAGAGTGTTTTGGTAGAGCAAATTCAGTTTCCTTTTCCTCAAATTTAAAACTTTATCAAAAAGTATTTCAGCTTTAAATGTGTAAAATTCTGATTTAGACTAAGCATTTTATCATCTTTTTGCATACTGTAGTTTACAAAATGTCCTGCACAATCCTGGTTTACTATTATGCTATTGATCTATGAGATTGGAAACTGTAATTAAAACTGCATCTATTTGGAAATCCTACACTACCTATGCTTCAGTTTACTCATCAGTTATTTTATTCAATAGCATTTTACAAGCATGTCTATTTTAAGATCACCAGCAAAAATAATCAATACTTCCTTTTTCTGCACCTTCAAGCCTGGCAGAGCAGTGTTTATGTCCAGTGGCTAATCAAGGATCAATAGACAAAAGACAGGGGGACACCCTGGGAAGGTCTCCAGTCACTGATTGGTCCACACAGAGACCTTCAGCCATGTCAATGCAATTTAGAATAAAACTCTTTATGTTTGGATTACCTGTCACAACACATTTCAGTATGGTGCTTCTAATGTGTGCTCATCATGCCAATTAATATGCACGAGTTGTGTATATTAATTGACACACCATTGCGTTTCAGTTTAAACTCCTATTCTTCTAGCTTCTTGTTTTGGCTAATGCTAGCTTGCACAGAAACAAGATATGGAGATACAGTTCAATCTGTGATATTTTCATTTACGTTGAGGAGTAACAACAAGTCCTAATCACATTGTTGCAGATTAAAAAGCTGAAGTAATTTAGGAACATCCTGAAATATCCATCCATTTTCTGTACACCCTTGTCCCTAGTGGGGTCAGGAGGGTTTGTTGATGCCTATCTCCAGTGAAGGTTTTGGGCAAGAGACGGCAGTCTATCGCAGGGCAACACAGAGACGGACAGGACGAACAGGGAGAAAGACTCTGGGCTGGGAATCGAACCCAGGACCTTCTTGCTGCAAGGCAACAGTGCTACCAACTGCACCACTCAAATATCATATTATCAAAACATCTAACCATACAGCTTCTCTGAAATAAGAACCAAGTCTGGCCTGAGATTAATCTGAGGATGGCATCATGGTTCAGATGTCACACATTTGTTGTGCATGTGTTGGGGAGGGGAGTCTCTGCTTGACTAACTTTTATGAAGGGAGGACAAAAAAAAACCAACATCACTGTTTCAACAAGACTTTGAAGTATCATAGAAAACGTGTTTTCCAGGAGTATTTGTGGGAGAAATATTGCTGAGTGACAGCCTGTTTTCTCTTGATGAACTTCTCGGCCTTTCCCGAATAAAACCTCTTATTTCAGCAGATTCTGCTCTGCCATCAGAGTTTTTCCACAGTTGTTTGTCTTTCGCGTTTGCTCTTTGAATTGCTTTTTCTGCTTTGACCTTTGAGAGTTTTCCTTAAGGGTTCTCAAACTTCTGAAAGTTTGTTTAATGATTATTATTTTTATCAACCTAAAGAGACATTTCTCATTTATCTGCCAGGAAAAAAAGTTACCTGACACTGTTTTCTTCAAGAACACCTCGACTGTTAATAAAATAAGTTTTTATGATCTCCACTTATGAAAAGGGTAGATTCACACGGCTCTAATCAATGTGTCTCTCCTTCCCATAACCCTTTAATGGGTGTTAAATTCTTGAAAAGGTGTGGTGTGTGGATTCAGACCTGTTCAACAAAGGATTCGTTGATGCAAAATTTGTTTTATCACTCTAATTTGTGATTGGATTGTGTTTTTATTGCAAATATTAAAGCTGGCTACTATAGATGTTTTCTGAATAATGAGAAACCACACATATGCTCTTACCCACCCAGTGAGTCTGGAGCTGCAACGCCTCCAGGATTTTCCAAATAAGTCTTTTTGGAAAAACAAACAACTACATTGCAGCAGGGCAGCACAGGAAAATGAAACCCAGCAGATTTGTGAAACGTAACCTAAAATCTTTTCATTACGTACATTTGCCTTTTGACTGTTAATATTTATTTATGCCAAATTAGTTTAGTTTGAGTCCCTCTGATAAGGCTTACTCTGCTTTTTTAGGTTTATGAGTAAAATCCAGTTGTTTACCCTTTGCTTAAAGAAATTTAAAGAACACCACATAATTGAATCATTAAATGTATTTTTCTACTATTTTTTTTCTCCACTGATGAACTCTTGAATGCCTCTAACTTGTTCACTGAGTCAAAAGCAACGGCTGGGTTACCAGTTGTGGCTGGCAATAAGTGTTAGAAGTTTTATTTGTGAGTGTGCTTTGATTTAAAAGGTTTCTCTTCAAATGAGAAAACAACCTTTGCTGTTTTATGTCGGCACACAAGCCAAATTAAGTGTTGGACATTTGAATGGAACTGGTACAAGCAGGGGCGCTGCCAGGAATCTGAGGCCCCCTGACAAAAAAGTAAATTGGGCCCCCCACCCCCCCATGCAGTTGCTGTTATTTTCTGAGTCGATCTGACCTATCAAAATGTTTGCAACTGCCTTGCTTTCTTTAGTCCAATACTGATAACTAGCACAGTATTCACTGCTTATGAATTTTACATGCAACAGTCCACATACAAAATGCAAGCAGGTTGCTTAATAGATTTTTCATAGTATATCTCTCATTCTATCACAACATAATGTGACAGTATGGTATCACATATTTTTTTGACAAATATGTGAAAAAAAAATCTAGATTTTTATAAAAGTTACATGCTGCAGCTTTAATTTCATTCAGGAGAGGAGGGGTCAGGAGGAACGTGGGTTAGAGCTGCTGCTGACTGACTCATCTGTTGTCAAGTGGTAAAAGGTACAGGGACAAGTTAAATTTATGAATTTCTTGGTAATTCATATATTACTGTTGGTCAGGGGCCCTTAGAATTGTCATAACTTTCCCCCTCTTATGTGGCGCCCCCTGGGTGCAAGTCACTGAAAAAGTTATTTGTTTTGCTGGAACTCAGATGGGCAAACACAGCTGAAAACCCAATCTAAGTCTTAGTTGAGCAATACGTTTATCCACTGAACTTGGGTAACATGTGTGTAACCAACATTGGTTGGTTTACTGGATTAAATGTGAACAAATACAGTCAATCCTATGCACGTTTATGCTGTGAGTCCGAAGTGGTCAAAGGTCTGGTAATGGGTATAAGCAATTCAAAACTGGTAACAGATGTGGGATCCATCTGGCCAAACCATATGGGCTACACATGAACAAATACAAGCCAAATACTTTAAACATGTGAAGCCCACATGTAGTTTGTTGGGTTAAAATGCAAAAGGTAAGGGGAAAAAATAGGTCCTAATACAGTCAGTTGCTATGAAGCCACTATGTGATGTATTGAGCAATTCAATAAACAATTCAATAAACTGTGCATTCAATATTATGACTTAATTAGCTGGTGTGGACCTTATTTCGTGATCCAAGCTGACTTAATTCAGCGTGGCATGAATTAACTCAGCTTGTCAACCACATAGCACATTTTGTAGGTTCTGAGGTTCATGAACAAACCCACCAACCTTAACATGCTGAAGCTGTAGCACCAGTTCGTCAAGCTGACTTCTTTTGTCATCAATTTCAGTTTGTCGTTTCCGCTTCTCCTGAGGGGTAAGAAGAAAAGAAAAGAAAAAAAACAATATGAAAGATTATTTATTTACATGGAGTGTTAAATTTTTGACAAGGTGAATGTACTTGTATTCAATTGTAGCATTTAAAAATGATTTCCGTTTCAGGCTGCTTGCATTGCTAAACCGGTCCAGGATCTTTTGCCCGTATTTATTTTTGCCTTGAGAGAGAACTGTGAGAAACTGAGACAATAACGAATCGGGACTGTTCGCATGGAGGAAGCAATGCATCAAAATAGCTGGAGGTCAGAGTTTATCTAACTTTGAGAGGGGTTAAGGCGCAGACCAATGCAGGGATGATGGATTAGACCTTGATGCCGAATCTAAACTTGAAGAAAGAAAACGATCCTTGACTTTACAGAGAAATGGATGAGGATGATGCGTGGAGTACAATCTGCCTGCGCAGGGAAATTAAGATGTCTATAAAACACATGGAAACATAAACACAAGTCATTCCAGGACAACCCTTCTTGGGGCATGAGTACAGAAGATACGAAGCATGTGAACAGAGCTCTCTCTCTCTCTTTCTGTGGGAGTGAAACAAGGATTTCTAGGACATTTCCTGTCGGCTAAATATAACTTTCAGGGAAAGCCCCCAAATGTAAATGAAAGTTAGAGCATGACTTAAAGAAAAGTAGAGTCATTGTGAATTTAGAAGAAAGAATAGAATTGACTATGGAGTACAGGTCAAAAATGGCATGAAAAACCGTTATTAATTTGGAAAAAAATAAAAACGACAGCAAATTTGAGGAGTGATTACACCATGAAAGACGTCTTCCTTTCTTTGCCATCTACCTTGAAACTCGTCTCAGCTCAGTGTTACCCTGAAAACTTTTAAGGCATTTATCAAGCACCTTTATTATCATCTTGTTATATCTAAGTTTTATTCTTTTTGTTGCTATGCAGAAAACTTTAGGTATCAGAATATATTAAAGGTGAAAGCTTCAAAATGAGTTGATCTGGTCTTGTTCCTGTATATGCAAAAGATCATGTCAAAAATACATTTTAAATGTGGAACAGAAAATACCAATTATAAAACATTTCAAATTGGTCCAGTTGTGTGAAGAGTGAAGTCCTAGCAGCAGGCAAGCATTGTGACAGCTTGAGGCAGTCAATGATGGTTGTGAGATCAGTGTGCTCGTTTCCACAGAATTAGTAAACAGGCCTCAGGAGGAGCGCAGATGAGCTCCAGTGATCATTTTCTACACGTCTCCTCTGCTCTGTTCAGACAGAACACAAAAACACAGCTGTTCTACAAACACGGTGAAAAACTCAGTGGATACAGTTCGAGAGCTTTGTGCAAGCTGGAAAAATATCTGCAGCACGTAATTTTTGTCTGTCTCTCTTGCACACACACACGCATGCACACGCACCACAAGAGCCTACAAAGCACCGGTTCCCATGGTTGGTAAAGTACAGTCATAGCCTCAGCGGTATGGCTGACAGATGTCAGGGGACTGTTGAGAACATGTGGTTGAGGATTGAGCTAAACATACAAACGCAGACACACACACACGCACACATTTCCTTTAGTTTTTTCCTATCCTTCTAATAATCCAAAATCTTTGGATACCAAATTACTATCACATGCTAAAAATGAGCACCAGCTGGATCGAAAGTTTACTAAATTGGCAAAGTAACAATGAGCTATTATAATACCAAGTTAAGAGCTAAAGGACCTATTAAAAACCAGGGGTAGAAAATTTGAATTAGCCATCTTGTAGTCAAACAGCTGACTGCTCTGCATTGAACAAAAAAATTTAAAAGACAAGAAACTAGTAAAGTCACAAGAATAATTTAATGAATGAAAGTAAGAAGAGTTGCAGCTTCTTCTGGACAAACTGGACAAATGGGCGACTTCCACCCACACATTCTGTAATGTGGAGCAAAACTGCATCTTGCTTTGTTGATATGAATGGGTGATAACAGCCTGTAGGCAGAATGGACTTTTTCTGGCCTATCATTTTGAAAAATTGGCAGAACTTAAATTTAAATAACAACTTGTTTTAAAAAAAGGATAAATTATTGACTATCAATCAAAAAAAATATTTGTAAGGGATTACCGCAGTACTGTTGCAGCTGGGAACTTTCACTACTCTTTGTGTTCAAAGAACTGTCTTGAATCATAAGCAGATTAATTATCAGGGAGATTAAAAGGTGTTGGAAAAGTCAAATTGAAGAAGCAGGAAAAAGACCCTCAACACTGATCTGTTCACCGTTTACTCCCGCCAAACAAAGACATCCTCCTCTTCCGAAAAATATGTTGACATTCTCAGTGACACACTCACGACTTCCCACATTCTGACTCACAGTGTTTGGCCCCACTTGTACTGCTACTGCTGCTGCATGGGCCCTGAACAGAAGTCACCACTTTTCCCACAAGTGTTGACACAATGGGAAAGAATGACGGACACGCTCAAACAGAAGGCCGTGCTGTAATATTTAAGTGTTTAACCTCTAATTCTAACTCCAGTTTTGTAACTCTATTTCTCTAAAACTTTACACCAGCTTTAACACATTTTTTAGCGTCATGTTCGGAAAGACAGAAACAATATCGAGACCTTCCTTGTAGACTTTTTTGTCAATTTAAATATAGTTGAGTGAAGTCATATTGGCCTGAGTTTGATTGGCTCCTGTAGCAGAACTGTGAAAGTTCCCCACAATATAGAACAGCAACAACAAAAATATGCAATCCAAGTTATATTTGCATAAGGATCAGGCTTTTTGTGCACAAAATTTGACAGGTAATGTGTTTGTGTGTTCAAGCAATTTTCATGACACCGTTCAATTTTTCTAATGTTTTCAAACCTTTCTATACCAAGTCAAACCAACACACTAATAAAACATCCAACCAACGCAGCAAAAAACAAAGACATACAAACCAAGCATTCGAAAACTACTAGTTAGTCACAACAAACCAAACATCTAAACAAACTAACCAAAATAAGCAAACCCAATCAAATCAATTTAACCAAATGAACTAACTAAGCAAACCGCTCAAACAATCCAAATGTAAAAGTACCAAACCAACCAACACTTTATGAAACCAACTAAACAAGTAAAGGACAACTAAGCCAACAAAACAAATAAATTAAAACCAGTTAATTAAACCAGACACCAAACCAATCAAAGAAGAAAAGCAAACCAACAATAAAGCCAACAAAAACAAATCAAATTGGTTAAACAATTTCACTGACCAAAACAAAGAGTCCAGCCAGACTGACTGGACTCAACCAAACCAACTAAACAAGAAAATGAAACCAACCTAAAAAAAGAAAACTAAACAAATTAGTCCAACCAACAAAAATAGTCAACGAAGGCAATTAAACCAAAGAAACTGAACCAGCAAAAGAACCCAACTTAACAAACCCAGCCAAGCAACATTACAGATACATTGAGAAGGGATCTTTAACACAAAACAAAAATTGAACCCAATAAAGGAAGTCAAAATTAAAAGGAAACCAGATGATTCAGTTGTTGAGTAAAGGCTGTAACAAAGAAAGGGTCTGGTGGTGAATCATCTTGGACCGATTTAAATGGTGTTCCAAATTAGAAAGCTGCTAAACATAGAGGTTCAATTTCACACATGCCAAGTTTTAACTGAAAAAGACCTACATTTTATCCTTTCATTAACACCTTTTGTTTAAAATTATTGAAGCTTTTTGTTTACATTTCGGAAATCTCATTTACTAAGTGAGTGTGTATGGTTTCATGCACTTGCTTTTCGAGTTCAGCAGTTTTAGAAAGATTATTTAAAAACCTTGGAATTGTGCTTTCTTTTTGCCATGGTGGTTAAATGAGGAATGTTTGTATATCTGGAACTTGAAATCTCAGGTTAAAAAGTTATGTTTGCACAAGGAACTGGCTTGTTGTGCACATAATGTCTCGAGTGACATGTGTGTTTCTTTTTTATATATAAAAAAAAAATTCCCTTCTCACCCACCGCGGGTGGTTCTTATCCTCTGAGCTCGGGTCCTCTACCAGAGGCCTGGGAGCTGAGGGTTCTGCGCAGTATCTTGGCTGTGCCAAGGACTGCCCATTTCTGGACTGAGATGTCTGATGTTGTTCCTGGGATCTGTTGTAGCCACTGCTCCAGTTTGGGGTTACTGCCCCGAGGGCCCCGATGACCACAGGCACCACTTGTGGTCTTCACCTTCCAGGCCCTCTCCAGTTCTTCCTGAGGCCCTGGTATTTTCCAGTTTCTCGTGCTCCTTTTTCCTGATGTTGCAATCACTTGGTATTGCTACATCAACCACAACGGCTTCCTCTGATGTTTATCCACTACCACAATGTCTGGTTGGTTCGCCATTACCATTTGTCTGTCTGGATCTGGAAGTCCCACAGGATCTTAGCTCTGGCGTTCTCCACCACCTTTGGGGGTGTTTCCCACTTTGATCTTGGGGTTTCCAGTCCATATTCTGCACAGATGTTTCTGTACACTATGCCTGCCACTTGGTTATGTCGCTCCATGTACGCTTTCCCTGCCAGTATCTTGCACCCTGCTGTGATGTGCTGGACTGTCTCAGGGGCCTCCTTGCACAACTACACCTTGGGTTTGTCTGGTGTGGTAGATCTGGGCCTCTATTGCTCTGGTGTTTAGGGCCTGTTCCTGCGGCGGGGATGAGGGCTCTGTGCTGTCCTTGAGTCCAGCTTTTCCAGCCATTGGTAGGATTTATTGATATCAGCCACTGGGTTATTTGCTGGTGGTACATCCCATGTAGGGCTTGTTTCCCTGTTGTCTGAGACATTCACTGAGCACATTGTCTGTTGAGGCTTTGTCCCTGATGTATTTATGGATCTTAGTTGTTTCGTCCTGGACAGTGGTTCTCACACTCACTAGTCCTCTGCCTCCTTCCTTGCGGCTCGTGTACAGTCTCAGGTGCTGGATTTGGGGTGGAACCCTCCATGCATGGTTAGTAGCTTTCTAGTCTTAATATCTGTGGCTTTTATCTCCTCCTTTGGCCAGCTAATTATTCCAGCAGGGTATCTGATTACTGGCAGGGCATAGCTGTTTATCGCACGGATTTTGTTCTTGCCATTGAGCTGGCATTCTCAGGACTTGCCTTATTGTTGGAGGTATTTAGCTGTGGCTCCTTCCTTGTGGCCTCATCGAGGTTGCCATTGCTTGTGGTATACCTAGGTACTTGTAACTGTCCTCTATGTCTGCTATTGTTCCTTGTGGGAGTGAGACTCCTTCTGTGCGGATCACCTTCCCCTCTTTGTGATCAGCCGACCACACTTCTCTAGTCCGAATGACATCCAATGTCAGTGCTGTAGATCCTGGTGGTGTGGATCAGTGAGTCGATGTCTCGCTCACTCTTGGCATACAGCTTGATGTCATCCATGTAGAGGAGGTGACTGATGTTGGCCCCATTTTTGAGTCGGTATCCGTAGCCAGTCTTGTTGATAATTTGGCTGAGGGGGTTCAGGCCTATGCAGAACAGTAGCGGGGACAGAGCATCTCCTTGGTATATGCCACATTTGATGGACACTTGTGCAAGTGGTTTGCAGTTGGCTTCAAGGGTGGTTTTCCACAGCTTCATCGAGTTTGCAATGAAGGCTCTCCGAGTCCTGTTGATGTTATACATCTCTAGGCATCAATGATCCAAGTATGCGGCATTGAGTCATAGGCCTCTTGTAATCGATCCAAGCCATGCACAGGTTGGTGTGTCGGGTTTTGCAGTCCCGGGCAACTGTGCGGTCTACGAGGAGTTGGTGTTTGGCTCCTCTGGTATTTACACCGATACCCTCTGTGCCGTGCTCATGTGTTTATCCATGTGTTTGCTTATCTGGCCGCTATGATGCCTGACATGAGCTTCCAGGTTGTGGAGAGGCAGGTTATTGGTCGGTAGTTGGGTGGGACTGGACCCTTTGATGGATCCTTCTGGATTAGGATTGTCCGCCCTTCAGTTAACCATTCAGGGTGAGTCCACTTTGTAGCAGCTGGTTCATTTGGGCTGCAGTCGCTCATGGAGAGCAGTGAGTTTCTTTAGCCAGTAGGCATGGATCATGTCAGGCCCTGGTGCTGTCCAGTTTTTCATACCTGAGACTCTCTCTTGAACATCTGTCACAGTGATGGTTACCGGGGCTTGCTCAGGGAGGTTGCTGTGGTCCTCTGTGCATTGCTGTTGTGGGACGCCTCCCTTTCCCATATGCCTTTCCAGTATTGTTCAGTCTCCAGCCTTGGTGGGTCTGCTCTGTTGTTATTACCTGCCATTGAGAGTACACCTTAGCTGGTTGAGTGGAGAAGAGCCGGTTAATCCTTCTGGATTCATTCTCCCTTGTGTATCTCTTTAGGCGGCTGGCCAAGGCTTGGAGCCTCTGTTTGGCAGTTTCAAGTGCTTCAGGTATGGGCATCTGCCTGTACTTTCTGGGTACTGGTCTTTTCATTGTACCCTTGTGGAGCTCTGACAGTTGGCTCACTTCCCTCCTTGTTACCTTGATTTTAGCCTCTAACCGTCTTTTCCATGGGGGTATTGGGTCTCATGGTTGCTCTTATAGCCAAGTATCTCAAGGATCACTGATGCTGAGTTGTAGATCAGCTCATTGGTTTCTGTTATGGTGTTGGTAGGGATCGTTCTCAATGCTGCATTCACATTCTCAATGAGACTTTCTGATGGTACTTCACTCAGCCGTTGTAATTGGCGCCGGGGAGGCCTGGTTGTCATTCGGGTCATGATTCTCTCTCTCAGGTCAGCAGCTGTCTCGTTCAGCTCTGTTTCGCTCATTGGGGCCGTGTATCCCCTCACTGGATGGGGACTTGTAGTTAAGTCCCCACAGTCCTGACATCCGGGTTCCTCCCTTTTGCCGTAGCATTTGTGTTGTATCTCGTCAATCTCAAGTTGTGATAGCAGTTGCCGTTTGCGGATGTTAGAACACTGAGCTACTAGTTGTTTAGCGCTTAGTGTTGACTGGGGATGTCGAAGTAACCATTCCTTCCCCAGTCTTTGCATGTAACCCCTCTGACTAGGGTTACTTGAGTAGTAGCATTCCAACAGATCCACATTTTCATCTCTCGCCCATTTCCGTCTTGTTCCAGTAGCCCATTTGTCATCAAGGTGCTCTGGTTCCCCAACACCTGACGCAGACCTTGTTTGGCCGGGCGACGTCTGAGCGGCATGTTACGCAACTTAGTATCTCTCATGGTATGAGGTAGGCAGTAGCTTGAAGGGTCTTGCCTAAGGACCCAGACTGGATTCGAACCCGCCCTCTCGGGTGATATACTGATGCCTTATGTATTGAGCTATCCAGTCAGCTTATATATATATATATATATATATATATATATATATATATATATATATATATATATATATATATAAATTTCATGAGACTTAAATTTTTCTATTATGATTTCAAACTTTTCAATTAAAAGACTAATCTTTACCAAGTCAAAGATTAGTGTTTAGTGTTAAATCTCCTTTGCTGCTACTCTAACAGTTCACTATAAGTCAAATGAGAGAAAATGGACTTTCCTAATATTTATGGTGACAGAAATAAAAAACCTTCTTCTTTGGTAAAAAAGAAGACACAAATCTTTAATATTTTCAAGTGTGCTTTGTGAATTTGTAATTGAATTTGAGTAGAAAAATCTCAAGAAGAATCCTCTGAGACTTAGCAAGCAATCATTCTTGGAAATGGCTATTTTAAACCTTAGTGAATAAGCTGTCCTCGCTTTCAAGTTATATTTTTTATGCTTTATCAGGAAGAAGGGGATTTTAATACCAAATGTAATCCATCGGAACGGGTCAACAGGACAGAACAGGGTTTTTCTGTAGTATTTGTTTTTGTGATATTTTAAGCTAAACATAAGTTCAAGAGAATCTTTAGATTTTTTTTTCCATTTTAAACTCCAAGTGAAAAGTTTTGTTAATTTATATATGCCTCGTTCAAACTGAATTCCACACATTGATCGTTACACACTCAAACACGGACACACTGTTCAAATCAGGAGGGCTTCAAAAGTGACACATTCCAGGACCAGACGCCAACAAAATCTGTTTAATTTCCACAGGTTTAGACCTGCATAACAAGTGTTTCTTTCAGTAAAGAAGCTGTAACATGTTATAGCTTCTTTAACATGAAGTTGTAGAAATACTTCTTTAGATTATTTTTCAAATAAATTATAATTTGTACCTGATGTCTTTTTGGTTTGAAATAGGAGTAGACAGGGATGAAAAGGAACGTACAGTGCAGGTATATGATACTGATGTGAATTTGAAGGTAGTTTAGACAAATGAAAAGGAGCAGCAGTTACCATAACCAAATAATTATCCTAGCATCTTCATTAAGTGTAAATGGAGATACATTGTTAGCTCAGTCTTGGGGTAAAAGTCATTCTTACGACGACTCAGACTAAATCAGATTTCTTCTGTCTTTGAGCAAATTTGATTTCAGAAACAGAGTGGTTTAGATAAGCACTATTTTACGATGCCTTGAACTATTTTATGCAACATAATTACATTCAGACCGATATCTAAATGTAAGATGTTGTCAGGCTTCTAGCTTTTTAACAGAACCTCCCCTAAAAGTCAAACTCCAATTTCAAAGTCAAAGTAGGTCAATTAAGCTGCTGTTGAAAAACAAAAAAACTCCAGGCAACGCATTATTAATATGAGACCACGCATAAAATGTATTTATGCAAGTATTATTTTGTGTGGTTTTGCACTCTTGGTTTGATATAAGCAAAAAGAAAGAAAAAAAAAAGTTACTGTGGGGAGACGAATGTGAAGCAAATGTTCTCAGATTACACATTAAAGCAAATATTGATTCACAGTGTTTATGGGGTGGGAAACGGAATGTTAAGCTACATAAACTCCTCTATATGAGCTGGTGAAAATGTTTTTGTCCTTAAAGCCAGTGGAGCTCAGAGAGAGCATGTTTTGATCTTGCACATCCAGGATTAGATCAGACTGATTACTAATCAAAGTTCTGCTGATGCTGAAGTTGTGAAGAGGGCAGGGCAGCAAATCAGATTGGTTACATTCTGTACATGCCAACACACCCAGCAGAGAAATCTAACTGGGAATATCATCTTCCATTCTGTGGACAGCCATACCTGAGAGCTTAGAGAACTGAAACTGAAATGGACTCAAGCTTCACGAGTCACTGGTGTGACCACACACTTAGCGGATCTTTGCATTTTACAATCATATCACCACTACTATTTCTCAGCTTATAAATCTGTTCAATTAAATTTAAAAATAAAATAAATAAACTTTAAAATTTTTCCATGTTGCAAAAAAAAAAGTGTTTTCATACTCTGCTGTAAATGTTTCACCACTCTTGATGGATGTAAATTTTTGCTACAAACGCAAATACCTCCTTTCTCAAAAAACTTTTATTCATTACATTTGAATGACAGCATGCTAATTTGGTACCTACTCGGCTAACAGTCGGATCAATAATTGCCAAATCAGCACATTGCTGAAATGTATTGCATGCTGATGTTACACGATTACAGCAGCAGGTGGTCATTATGTGTACGAAGTCCAGCAAGGGAGAAAATAAACTGTGTGCTACTTGGAAATCACATACGGACATAAAAGAAAACATTTTAAAATGTTACATATGGCTCTAATAAATGTGGCTACGGTCTTTTGCTGAGAACTTGATACTTTTCAAGCTTTTTAGTTGCAGTTCTGTCGATATTCTGCTTGCATTGCACAGCGCCTTAAAAAAAGCTACCACATCTGTGTAACTTTCCCACATAATTTCACATCATAACCACAAACACCATACGCAATTGTGATTCTGGGAAAACGATGTTCTTATAGACTTTCGTGGCATCCACTTTCTTTACTTTGGTACCCGTAATAAAAGCCCACACAACTCCCTGCAGGAGTTGCCTAAATTGTAAACATAGTCCATGAGACCAAATTAGACCAAACTTTATCCCGTACATGGAAATTGCGATGTGGCGGAAACTTTGTACCATGACAGCAACACTGAAAAGCTACAATTTAATGGAATTTTGAAATTTGAAAATTGCAGCTTCTAGATTCTTTATAAGTTAACTCAGGGGTCTGAATGCTAACCATATTTTTCAGATCTTCATTTGAAAACATTTCTGAAAATTAATCCGTGTAACACTTTCTCTTTGCAGTCACATGTATCTTTCTGCTGATCCATCATGTGGAAATCCAATCAAATACAGTGACATTTTTGGTTGAATCAGGGAAACACGTGAAAAAGTTCAAGAAGTTTAAATACTTTTGCAAGGCGCTGCATGTTATTCAAGCAGGAATACAATTGAGATACATTTCCAAAGTGTGACAAGTCACAAATAAATCCATTCTGGCCTCTCGTGTCTCACATCTCTGCAAAACTCCCATTCAAACTCAGTCACACACACAGAAGTATGCCACAAGTAACATACAAACACACACTCACAAACCCAAAAGACCAGTAGGTTCAGGACAGCTGCTGCTAATTTTAGAGGGCTTGTAACTCCTGCTGTGCCCGAGACCCCTTGCTCCCCAATACGACACACCCCTTCTTCCTTTTTCTAAATGCCTTTTCCCCAAGCACAATCCCCCACCTCTATAAAATAAAGTCAATAAACTAGGTTTCCTTTAGCGCCCTGGAATCCTGTTAGCTCAGTCTGTAATAGTCTACGTCTACCTTGCCAAATATTCACAACCTATGACACAATTTTCGGGAAGCTGTTTAAACAGATCTGATTTTGAAAGAAAACCCTCAGAAATACAAGAAACTGAATTTTCTCTTTAGTGTTTCTACTGGCTCTAAACAGCCAATAATTAACGATAAATGAATGAAGAAGGTAGAAACAATATTTTTATGGATCAGACAGAAATGTGGGAATGTCTTTTTCGATTTTTGTGTTTCATCACTGTATCGTGGAGATAAAATATTGTACACCTTTTTCTTGGGAAAATACTATTATAAAGCAGTCTTCATTTTCTGATTCAGAACTAAAGTCTTAACAAAAATACAAGCCTTGATTTATGGACATTTAGAGTACTGTGCTGCAAACTTTGTGCTGGCAAAATACTCGACTAAAATTGAGTATTTTTAGTCCCAGTTCCAGTTGTTTTAAGAATTATACTATTACTAAGTTATTTTTATCACATTTTCACCAGAGTGGCTAATAGTGATATAATATAATATATGTTATATATTAGAGTTTTGGAACCTTAACTTTGACTTTACAACTAGTTGAGAGTGGGTCATTCTGATAAACTGCTATTTATGTCCTTTGTACAACAATCAACTGTGTTTAATAATTGCATTTATTTATTTTTACAGAAGCACAGTTAAACACAGCTTATTACAAATTTATTCTGTAAAGTCAAGAGACTCGATGAGAACTAACAGAGTGATAATGTATGATATGAATCAGTGGTGTCTAAACCTTTTGCCATGGAGGCCAAAATTGTAAAGCTAAAAAAACAACAACAACAAAAGACACATTTGTTTTGTGGGCCACAAAATAATAATAATAATAAAAAAAGAAAATAAAACAGGAAGAAAAAATTACTGTGGTGCTTTTTTCATTTTAGCTGCTCAATAACTTGCTCGTAATTTTTGAAATAAATATTCTGATCATCAATGATTACCTCACATCACTTCCCTTTGAAAAGACAGTGATATTTTGCTTTGCTTTTTGGGTTGGATTGCTTTCCTTATTTGGCATTAAAAAAGTTAAACTCCTTCCTTTGCAACAAGAACAGTGCATGGGTCAATGCTGGCTCTTAAGTGGAATCATTGATGATTCATTCTTTTTCTTACAAAATGATAATAGAAACATTATTATTAAAAGAGAAATACTTTGTGTTTGACATAATTAATTTTGAAAATTGAATTTCTGAAATTGTCAGACAAATTAATCAGAGGATATTTTGGCAGCAGTCACTGTGATGGAAATGACAGATAAAAAGAGCCCCATGCTCATTACAATTTCATTGAAATGATCTTTTTCTTAAGTTAAATATAGTTTGAGGTGTTCCCAATCAAACCTACGCTTGATGTAATTTGAACCACATCATAATATTCACCAATAATGTGGAAAAAAATCGGTAACTTATTTGTGACAGATGATTTCAGTGAAACCATTGTCAAGGTTGTGGTGCAGTCAGTGTCTGTGTGAGTAAACAGCTAAAATTGAAACATCAAATGCCTGTGAGCAGCCCAGCCCCCCCACACTTATCGAAGGCCTTTACCCTGACCCTCCACTGCATGCTGCAATCACAAATCTCAGAGCATGTTGCAGTCTAGCAGCAGCAGCAGCAGCAGCAGTAGTAGTAGCAGCAGCAGGAGCAGCAGCAGCAGCATCAACAGCAGTAGCAGCAGCAGCAGCATCAACAGCAGTAGCAGCAGCAGCATCAACAGCAGCAGCAGCTCACTCTTACCCTGCCCTGTTCATCACCACCTCACTAAATATATTCTAAGATTTCTCCATTTTCTAAAAACCTGCAGACATCTCTTCCTCACTTATATTTAAATAAACCTAATATGTGGTTTGTAGGGGTTTGTGAACAAAAATCTATTAGTCTTGCATGTAAGAGTCCTGAAGCATCAACATAGATATAGCACACTTTGAAGTGCTGAGAGGTTATGATTTTAAAGATGATGCAAAAAAAAAAAAAAAAAGAAAAAGAAAAGTGGCACGTTTGTACTAAACATCATAGTGTTTGTGGGTTATATCATTTTTGCCTGGTTTTGTACTTGGTGTCAGACAATTTGGGGTCTTTTGCACACTGTGGGTGTGTTTTAGGGGGCCGACTGAGAGTCCACAGTGCTGAGGTCATCTGTATAAACATTACAACACAACAGAGGAGTCAGTGAATGAGTGCATGCTGAAACACAGACTCCTGTATGTACGTTGTCATACGGCTTGTGGCTGGAAGGCTATATGGGTAATAGTTAATTAGAGCAAAGAGTCGCTCACCAATCGCTGGCTGATGCTGAAACCACATGCAAGGTTTTTGGTGAACGAGCACCTATTTGCAGATGTGCTTAAAGTATTTTGGCCAACCCTGACCAGAAAGTACTCCAGATCGCTTCCAAAATTACATGGTAATAACAAACTAATTGTGGGTCTGAATTTAACAAGATGACATCAATGCTGTTTTCTAATCTGGCCAATTAGTGTTCACAGAAACTCGCTCAAAAGGAGCTATGTTCATAAACGCAGCGGTAGTTTTGACTGTTTGGCTGACACATGACTTTAATTTTGATTTCTTCTCTCAAAAGAAAGAAAAAAAATCAGTTTTTCTCTGAACGAAGAGGGAAAAGAAATAACAGCTCACTGCCTGGTTAAGTTGCTTCAGCATTTAACCAGACCCGAACAACAGTGAAAGAATGAAGCCTCTACTGTTACAAATCAAAACACGATAACTTTTTTTAGATGAATTATGCAGATGGTCATATCCAATCAATTTTGCCAGGACCCACCATGAACATAATCGACCTCAATTTACCCCGCTGACCCAGAAAATGGATCTTTTTCCAGTCACCATATAAAAAAAACCTTCAGAATAACAGAACAGGAAGAGCTTTTAATTTTGATATTTTAAGGGAAATGGTTAATGTTGCAGCCAGCTTCGCAACGAGCGAATGTCAGAGGTAGGTTATGTTCACAGTGGACCCTGGCCTGTGGAATGTGACTTCAAATTATTTTCAGAAAACTTGCCTATTCATGCATATTTTTGGTTCCTAACCATCAGACCCACACGAATATCACGCTGTCATTCAATGCAGCGTTCATTTGGAGATACATTTATTTAGCCATTATTATGAAGCTGCAGCTAGCATGAACAGACTGTTATGGACCATTAGCAGCCCATAATGCACCAACTGAAGCATTTTTCTCACAGTAAAACATGAGCACAGACATTGGATGCGTGGAGATTTGAAAAAAAATAAATAAATACAAATATTCTCATTGATGCTTCTCTTTAGAGAGTAGTGCAGATAGAGCATCAATCTCAGTTTACTATAGTTTTGAAAATAAATAATTTATATGCAAATATAGTGATTCAGTTTTTAAAACAATTGTAAAGCAGACTTTAACTGTGTCATTATGCCTCAATTTTAGAGGCATGAGCACCATGATTTATTAATAATGCAGGCCCGTCATTGCAGCAAGTGAACATTAAATGATTTCTGTCTGATAACAATTATTAATGTCAATACTTTAGCATCCAGCATGGTAGAAAGTGGTAGCAAGTTCAAACTTAGAATTATTGTGTCACATGCCAGTTTATGTTTCACTGCTGTCATGTTTGAAAAAGGGGTTCACAAACATTGGAGTATTTTTTTAAAGCTTCCCACTTGGCTCAAGTTCTTCTGAAGTATTAATGAGGACAGAAATTGATGGTGATGACAAGGAAATCTCAGGGGAGTGATCAAATATTGATGAAGCAGGAGACAGGAGCTGCTTATGTACATTGCGCATCTATTCAAAGGTTTTTATCATACACATCTGTAGGGCTTTCCAAAGGGCACTCAATATATTTTCTTTCACTTAAATGACTGATTTGAGGATATGCTTAGGGTTGCTTCACATCTTGAAGACCAATTTCCACCAAAGCGTTTGAAATGTTGCTCCAGTATTTCCACACACAATTCTCTCCTCATGATTCCATCTATTTTGGGAAGTATGCCAGTCTCTCCTGCAGCAAAACAAGCCTTCTACATGATGCTGCAACTTCACAGAAGGGATGGAGTTCTCAGCCTCACAAGCTTCCTGCTTTTTTTCTCCAAATGCACCATTGGCTTCTTCCTGTCTGAGAGGCCTTTCTGTCCATGTACATGATTCACTCTTAGCTTTTGGTTTAGGGCTCACATGCCCATCTTCAATCAAAACAGAAGAGGTAAAAATATTTCTTATTTTGCAGTTTCAAATAAAAGCAATTTGTTCACATTATAGAAGTTTGCTTTGCATGTGAGTCAGTGTCTAGATACCTTTTTGCAAGGTTATCACGAGAATCTCATACTGTCCCCTGCCTAATGAACAGCATGAACCGACTTCAAATTACATAATATAATTCTTTTCCTTGCAGCTCCACTGACAAAGACCCAACAAACTGTCTGCAAGGACAAAACATACGAGTTTTCCTTTCCTCAAACTGTGAGAACTTTCCACTCTGTTCCTCTTTAGATGTTATGTGGAGGCTGGTATGGCTGCCATCTTTCAACGTGGCCAAAATAGTTTCTCCATCTGCAGCTCCGACAACACCCTCCCCTCTCCCCTCTCTCCCATGCATCCACAGAAACACACACGCACACACACGCACACACACTTCTCTATTTACATGCGTGTGTGTGTTACGTCCTGTGTGTGTGGTATGCTGTGGTTTCCAACCGGTGCCAAATTTAGTTGTGAGCAGTGAACTCTGGTGCAACTGTTGCTTCTGAGTCGTATTAGCACAAAGCCAAACATTAGGACTTATTTCAACATTACACATAACGGTAAGTATCCAAATGTATTTCTGAGAGACCACCTCAAGAGGGGGAGTCGATGTAACTGAAAACTTCAAGCATCTGGCCAAACCAAAAACTGAGAATCAGATTTTTCCACCAATGTCTCCATTAATTAATTCTCCTTCTATAAAATAAGACATAGAAAAACCAAAGGGGACACAAATACCAAAACAAATGGAGCAGGATTACGAGACAGAAGGTTGGTGAGGGTGTAAAGAACATTACAACTGGTGCAACAAGATCGGACTTTGTCCAAGATTGGACCACATGAAAGTGAGGGAAACGTGTAGGAGATTCTGACGTCATCCTGAAAGGTTTCCAGCTTGCATCACTTTGAGTTTTTGGTACAGGATCCGTCCCGAGTGCAAGACAGAGGCACAGTTTTCCAGATAAATATGACTCCATCTTTCACAACAGATTAAGATCTGGGTGAATATAGGTGGCAATTACAAAGATATAAAAGTTAGTTGTGTAGTCAGGACTTTGGTAAAGTATCAAATTAAACAGCCTCACACTCATTGGACAGTAGTGCACATTCATACAGAAATCTCCTGTGTCTGTGTCATTCACTTTTTTAGGTCAACATTTGAACTTCTGCAAAATAAACAAGCAAAAAACAAAATGAAAAGCTTTTTTTTGGTTATTTTGCAAAGCAAATAATACATAGAACTAGTGACAGAAGCACAGAAGCTGAAACGACCGCATAAACTCTGAGGTGAGACACTGAAAGAACCTGGATGCAATGTCCAACAACCCCTTCGGTTTTCACAGATAGGCGGTAAAACAAACAGACCGGAGGTCATCGAAAGAGAGCAAAAATGAGCAGAATGATGTGAAAAGTGAGAGTTTCAAACACTCACCGCCAGGGCCTGCAGCCTCTCTTTGTGGAGCTGAGCCTCCTCACACGACATCCTTAGGGGGAAGCAGGGGAGAGGGAGGTGAAAGAAGAACAAGAGGTGAGATTCTCAAAGAGTCCCTCAACTCGGAGAACAGAGACGCCGAAGGGAGGGAAGTAGAGGAGCGAGGAAGAAGAGGTAGAGCAGGAGGAGCGGAAGGAGTATCCAGATGATTTCCTTCCTCAGTTATAATCCAAGCAGAATGAAAGACCTCTCACTCGGTGGCCATGTGCCTCACACTCAGCCCTCTGCTCACATTCTCTTTCTGTCTGTCACCCACTCTTTCTTCAGCTCCGTTCGTCTCTCCTCCCATTTGTCCCCTCTTTTTTCCTCCTCCCTCTTCCTCCCCCCTTCTTTAGGCATGAGCCATGTGTGATTAAACAGCTGGGAGGAGCAGCTGAGAAAGCGATGGAGCAGAGGAGAGAGAGAAAGAGAGAGAGAGAGAGAGAGAAGAGAACGAAGGGGTTAAAGAAACCCAGGGAATTGGGGAGAGGATGAAGAAAATTGCAGATGTAAGGAAAACTGTGGGAGACAAGCACTTTTTCATATTAGAAAGGTGAAGAAAGGTGCTTGAGATGCTGAATAAAAGATGAAGAGGTAGAAAAAGAGCTGGTGTAGAGACTTCTGTAGCTCTCACTGTGTACAAAGTTTTTTATTTTCATTTTATGGAAGAGAAGCTACTTTCATTTGGTTTTTAAAACTATCTATTTTTACAGTGATGAACAAAAAGAGGACAACGGTGTGTTAATAGAGACCCATGATGAACTGCAGTTGTTGGAATGTTTAGATGATTTGTGGTTTTGTACATTGAGCATAACATTGGAGCTCTTTCTTAATCTTATATGCAAGCTCTCTGTCATCTGTTTCTGACATAAATATTAATAACATGCAAGCCATAGATCTGTAGCCAAAAAGTTATTGGTTGCAGAAGACAAATCTGAAATTTAAAATATGCAAAAACTTAATATAAAATAAATTTAAAAGCTCAAATCATTGCTTTTAAATTTGAAAAAATAGTAAGTCTATTACAATCCAATAACACCAAGACTTTAAATTGTATAATCGAAAGTACTCAAAATAACAAAAATAAAGAACAACTGAAAAAAGATGTTAAAGTTCAACTAAAAGCCATAGTGAAGTTTAAATCAGCCGCTTTATCAACAGTCTACTGTTCATTTATGAGCTGAAATAATAAAGTACTCTTCCCATCTTTATATTATTTCACGATCCAGTTTTCATTCCCTCTCATGCACCTGTCTTCTTCCAATCAGTCGCCAACATTTTGTTCCTCTTCCCTCATTTTTACCTCCACGTCTCCTTCTACAGACAGGCATCCTTATAAGGAGAAACAGCAGCTGTAGACATTGCTTGTGGGAATACACATACGCACGCATACGCACACAGGAGCAGAAACACTTTAAAATATAGCAGCCACAGACTGACTCAGAGAAAGAGAAAACAGCAAAAAAAAAAAAAAAAAGGATGAAGATGGAACAATAAAATGCATTTCAGCAAAATGATGACACACATTTATACATGAACTAAAATTTTCATATTTACACATGAAATAGGAAATAAATGTTCCTTATAATTCAAGATAGAAAAAGGTAACTAAGTCTGTGTTTAGACCCAAAGTGGTCATTTCAACCAATGCCAGATATTCTGGTTGTCTAACAGTTTACTTGATTTAATTAGATAAGCATTTTTGGCATGATATATATATTATATATATTTTTTTTTTTTTTTGATGAAAATATATTGTAAAGAGGACAACGGTGTGTTATAAATAACATTTTGATGAAAAGTGTATAAATAAATAAAGTATGGATTGGATGGATGGATGGAATATGGAATGGATGGATGGATGGATGGATGGATGGATGGATGGATGGATGGATGGATGGATGGAACCTAGAAAATAATGTGTTGGCCAACTGGGTTGAACCAAGTTTTAGAAGAAAGATATTTGCTAAATAGTGGTCTAACTAAAGTAAGAAAGTGCCACAGTTTTTTTTGTTGTTGTATGGAACTACATCTCAAACAGATTCAGAAAACAAAACAAAACAAAAAAAAAATTATGCATGGTGTAAAATATGTAAACTATCAGGTCTATGCAAAAGAATTGGACTGGGTGGATAGATTTTACACTCTAGTTGTTGTAAAAGCAAAGAATCTCCATGAGTCTCTGTACTTTTTCTTGTAATTAAAAATTCTTGTCACATGCATTATTAAACTTTTCATTTTTTTCTGAGGTGCTGTTGTGCTTAGCTTGTGCCGAACTCCTAAATCTTCATCCACTGAAAAGTGGTCACCTTTCCTCCCTCTTTAAGCCCTTCACTCTGGGTTGAGCTACGCTGGCGGGTCGTCACTGGAGACAACGGCATCATTGTTCCTGAGCGTCGCCACAACGAGGCGATGACCTCACTGCGCAGCCAGCCCAACACAACCCTTCTCTCCCCCTGCCCGCCTCAACCAATCCCAGCCCAGAGGTAATGACCTCCAGATGTGAAACTAGAGGCAGGAAAACGCACACATTAACTCGCACACAAACAGAAAAGTGTAACAATATGCAAAGCGCGAGTAGGAGGCAGAGGCAAAGAGCCAATGCGGACAAAGAAAGCAAGTCAGAAAAATTGTGTATTTGTGTGTTGCGTCCTGTGTGATTCTCATCAGTTCAGTACTCCTACATTTCAGTTTTACTAATAAATGTCTCCCAAACACATGAACAGAGAACTACTACTCTTCACGAGAGATTTGTTTATTTCAACATAACTGTCTACTGTACGGTACAGTATGTGTATACGTATGGTAAAAATAACTCCTTTCAAGCAGACCTAAATCTGTTCACACTATTCTGCAAGTGCCACTTTATATTCTTTGTGAGAATGAAAATAAAGCCCCCATGTGTCAGTTATTAAACCTTGAAGGCCTGCTGTAAAGGTTTGGGGAGGTTAGGTTTGTTTCGGGTAAGGGAAGTAGCAGTTTAGGGTTAGAGAGCAAAAACGAGAGAAACGAGGAGGAGGAAAATTAAAACAACTCCAGCAGACATATTTGTAGGGCAACAGACTGCCAGACCTTGATCTCATTCATACTTTATATATTACTGATGGAAGTTGAGCTATGTCTGGATGCCTTTAAATACTACGCAATAAAACCTTTTTTAAAAACAAAAAAAGATTTTTGAAAGGAATATGGGTATTCTTACATCTTTCATTTTCTGGTGCACAGCTTTGCATTAAACTTTGTGAACCAAAAAAAAGGGGAAAAAAATAAACGTTTTCCTTTTTCAAGTCAGTTATTTGTGTGTCCTGAGATCTCATGATATTCAAACTCTACAGTGGCTAAGGCAGCAAATTTTAGTAGGGTCGCCATGCCGCTCACTCAGGAACGGGCCAACAACTGATCGGCGCCAAAGCCAATTTGCAGCACAGCAAAAATATGTCCTTGAAGCAAATAAAAACACCTTTATCTTTATAAATATTTGCAGTCTAAGCAGATGCCACTGCTGCCACCAACCGTTTTGGAGGGGAACTGCTTGTTCCGGCAGAGTACTCTAGTGGTGAGTTACCTCCTCTTGGCCCTGGTCACCACTGGCCAACACCTGACCCTGCTATATTTTAAAATAATCTTTGTCTTGCCAGAAGCATAGCTAATTGCTTTGACTTTGGTAAACAAGAGTAACAAACCCTGATTATAACAGTAAATGCATTAAGCTTGAAGCTCTTGTTTTAGAGTAAAAAAGGGAGTAGTTTTTAAGATGAGACAGATGGTTTAGTTAGTTCACAATGAGAAGTTACAAAGGAATTGATTAAATAGCCCTCCTCCACCTTCTAGACTGCTGATCTGGAAGTCCTTTTGGGAACTCAGAAGAAAGATGCCTTGGCAACAGAGCAGAGCAAAATCTGAATGGGTTGTTAATGATGTCAGAATACCACAACTGGCAAATCGTTACCAACTAACTACGCTGAAACTGACATATGCTTGGATGCTTTTTATTACAGATAAAGTTAAGGTTCTTTGTATGTCACCCTTTTTAAATCAGTCTGAAGTGGGTGGGATTAATGCAAAACTGAAAATATTGGTCAAACCTAAACAGAAATTACATCCCTAAAAGAGATGCAGAAAAAAGTAGTTTGGAAACAGAAATGGAAACACTTCCAAGTCTTTTGTTTTGCATTTGGATCGCTTTAAAATTTGATAGTCATTAATCCACAGCATGAAGACTGGTTTTACCGAAAAAAAACCTAATTGCAGAGTTTTAGCCATGCAGATTTGTGTAACATTTACTTTCACGGTTCTCAAACTGTGAAGCACGACTCATAGTGGTATTCTAAAGACCAGTCCGTTAAACTACAGCACAAATCTTTTTACAAGAGATTCTACATAAGTGACTGAGTTTCAGAGAACACGTATGTGCAAAAACATACTCACATCCGGAAAACATTCAAGTAGATGAGTTGCATACAGATAAGGGACCGACATCCCCAGCCATCACACTTGTCACAACCTCAGCACTTTCTTTAGCATCAAAATGTATTTTTTTTTGTCTGTTTTGTGTGCATATGTTTTCATGACCCTGCATATTTACTTTTAGGATTTAGGGATTGGCTCAGTCTTTCCCTTTTACTGCATCAGTGTTTCGGTTTGTAAATGTGTTGCTTTGTATGTAATAGTCCAATGAAAGGAAAACAATGAAATGTAAGATGCAGCTAATGTTTTCATTTTCTTCTGTCTGTCTTCACCAGGGATCTTGTGAGATCTGCTATGCATTATTTATCCCATTAGAATCCTTCAATACTTGCTTGTTTAATAAATAGCATCAGCGAATGGGTCTTCTGTGGCCTCTGCAGTCCACTTTACCACAAATGCGATCTCATCTTTCTGCTGAATAAATAGGGACTGCGCTGTGTTTGTGGGACTTAAAAGAAGCACCTCAGAAGAAAAAAAGACAACGTGAAGGAACAATAGGATGGGTCGTACTCGAGTCCCTTTTTCACAATTAAGACATTAACTATTGATGCACAAGTAAAGCCTGCCTGTTTCGCGCCTCAATGCACTTTTCTTGCCTGCTTCAAGGGTGTGGTTCTCAAAGAGTGTGCAAAGAAAAGTCAATGATTTGTCAGTGAAATAGCTCACCGACACCTGGTTGAAACTTGGTTGTGACCAAGCACAAAAATATTTCAGGGTTTGTCTTTCAAGTTCAATAAGTCCTCAGCATCTGCTGACCATAAAAAGCTTTGCAAACAGTTGAAGTGAAGTCACAGACTATGAAAAGGATCCTCACAAATCAAAATATCTGACTTTTTGATTGCAAAAAGTCAGAACCCGTCGAGATAGGAAATGGAAAAAAAAGAGTGTCTATTATGGTTTGAACTTATTCTCGAAAGGGACGATATTTGTTGTAAAAATCACATTAGTCAGGAAACATATTCACAAAATATTTCCAGAATGAGGTTGCTAACACAAGTCCGTCTTTAAGCTTCCTCATTTGTTTGTGCCAAACTGGCTACATGAGACATTCATACATTTCGCTTATATAAATACGGTAAACGTCACTGTACTAATGACTTTTACCAGCAAAGTTATATTTTATGAAGGATTGCATATTTCCATTTCCACTTCACAACTGCTTTCCACTGCTGCTGGAGTCACAGCAGTTTAGCAGGTGATTCATTGTACTTGCTCACCTCTTGCATAAATCACAAAGGGTCTGGTTTAAATGTGTTTTTTGAAAATGGGAAGGCATCCGGTATACCTTGGTCTGGGAATTTTTAGCTGGACCAACCCTGCCAAAGACTGACCCTCCAAAAGCGTTTTTTATGTCACTAAATGATAATTCTATAGAAGCAACTAATTGAGCGACAATATTTTTATGCAGATGCGTCGATGGGTGAAGAAGATCAAAGTTGGTTCATTTCCATTGCAGTCAGGTGTTTTAAAAATGACATCAGAGGAACTGTGGAGATGTAAGAAACAGGAGTGATTTGGATCCCACAAGATTTTCATCATCTGGCAGATGTCGCACTGATTCAGTGAGCATTTTTACGAGGATATTTGCTTTGTGTGGTTTGGGTTCCTCTTTAGCATTGTGCTAAGGTCTCAGGAGGGTTAAAAGGAAACAGTCACAAAAAAGAAAATTAGAAACAAAATTCTGATGGCTGCAGCTTTATGCTGCATTGCTTATGCTTAGCACACTTACCAAAGATATATGCAAATTCGTGATCTGATTCTTAGCCATCAAATCCAAAACAATTTTTTGTTTGTTTTCTCAGTTCTTAGGAACAGATTTCATTTTGACTGGTCCTTAGATTGGCCGGCTGTCAGAACTAATCTCCGTTTCTGCAGCCTGAAGCCATTCAGTTCAGAACGTTATCTACTGAAGGGAAGATATTGATGGCTCATAAGTTCTACAGAATCCCACTTTAAAAAAGCTGAACTATTCACTCACTTGCAGGCATCTAGGGAGTCAACAGTACACATATGTCATGAATTTCCATACCGTATAAAAGGAAATATTAAAATTATATTTCTGACTGAGGGCAGATGTCCATGGCTAAAAACAGCTCAACGCTGGCATAAGAACACAGAACATTACAGGTTTTAAGCTTTGAATATTAAACTCCCACCGTCTTTGTCTTACTACTGCACTGCTGTCATTACTTAACTTCTATTCAGTTCACAAGCCGGCTGTGGGCAGCTCAGGCAGTATGAGTGGGAAGCATATTGACAACTGGAGGAGTCTGCTTTTTCAATCTGAAGAATGAACGGTGATGAAGAGTTTCCCTTAGCTTGTCGCTCTGAATTTACTTGTAAAAACTCATCAAAATCATATTAATAATAGCTATTCATAAAAATGATCAAATAAAATAAAACAATGTGGTTTGAAATCAGATAAAATACCAAGAAAAGCAGTAAAAACAACATATACACTAAAATAATAAAAAATGCAAAACAGGGGAGTAAATGCATCCCCATAAAAAAATAAAAAGAATGTGATTTTTTTTTTCAAATGATATACTTTAGTTATTAAGGTAAAATAACTGGCTAATATCTCATTAAGATTCAAAATGTTGTATATTATAAATATGCATTTTAAAAATCCCACATGGAGAGAGACTGGACTGGTGGACTGCAGCATGGCGGATTGTTCTTGCCTGCAGCTTCCCCACTGAAAGTGCTAAAGCGTACCGCACCAAACACCTGCATTATACATACACATATACATAGCAGCATGTATAGATTTCCATTGGGAAGCAAAAGTGAATGAAGGGCTGATGATGCAAAAGAATAATCACTCTAGGGAGAGAAAGTGATGCAAAAGCAAACAATAGTTCCAGAGTGTGGCCTCAGAGTGTTGGTGAGCAGCGAGGTGAGATGTTTCCAGGGGGAGCTGTGAGGGCGACTGAGGGAAAGAAAAAAAAAGAAAGAGGGATGCAGTAAGGAGAGGGAGGAGTGTACAGGGTGTACCGCGTGTCCCCGCTCCAGTCATGACTGAGCTGCAGCCTCACCATGACGGAGCTCCCGTTCCCATGACAACTCAGCCTGTCAGATGGAGGGATGCGGGCCGAGAGAGGAGTGATGGCGGGGAGCAGACAGAGATGGAAAGATAAAGAAGAACATCTACTCACGGGGCTTTGGCAAAGCCGTTCCTTTGCAAAGGTGTGTCTGACATCTCTGCAGCGACCCGCCTCCCTCTGCTGTCCTCCCTTTCTCCTTGTCCTCTTCTTGTACTTCTGTCCTTTGGTGTCCTTTTGACAGAGTTGTGTCCTCTTCCTTCTCTTCCCCCTCTCTTTCCACCTTCTTACCTCTTCCTTCTCTCCTGCCTTTTCGGTGTGTGGTGGTTATGGATGTGACAGAGCAGCAGCTGCTGCTGTGCCTGCATCACCCCGCTCCACTAGGAGGAAGAAATGGGTGGAAGCATGTTCCTGTGTGTGCACATGTGTGTGTGTGTGTGTGTGGGTGTGTGTGTGTGTGTGTGTGTGTGAGAGAGAGAGAGAGTGAGTGAGTGAGAGAAAGGGAAGAAAAGAAAAAGAGAGAGAAGAAGAGGAAACATAAAATATGAATAAATAAAATGAGATGAGGTTTAGCGAAACAAAAAAGGAAAAAAAGAGATAACAATGGAAATGCAGGAGAACAGAGAAGGAGGGATCAAACTGATGATGAGAGAGACTGGACAGAAAGAGAAAATGGCCAAAATGCAGCAAAGAATCAGAAGGAAAGAGGCTTTCGGGAGTAGCTCTATAATGAAAGGAGTGGCCAACCTGCTTACTGGAGAACAACCTTTTCCCTCTGAGGTGGAGGGAGTTTCTTTTAAAGAGGAAGAGAAGAGAAATCACCTTTTAATAAAAAATTAAAAAGACGAACTTCACAATGAAATCTTCAGATCTAAAAGTGGTCAGAGAATAATTACACATAGAACAGAGCTCATGTAAGATCTATTCTTTTTTCCTTATTGTCAAGCATGAAGTTTTTCATAACTTAAGATTCCCAAAATTATTTCTATTGTCTAAATACCAGAATATTGAGGAGGATGTTTTTAGAGCTTTTGAATGACTGTTTTCTTCAAATTCAGAAGCTTACAGACCGTAGTTACTATGCCTTCAAGCAATTTAGGAAACCCCAAATGCTGGGGTGATTTTCTTTTGCAAGCATCTGATTGGTTAATTCACAGCATTTGAATTCATTTCAAACGTGTATAAATGTGTTTTAATGCATTAGCTTTAAACACTCTTTATGGTCCAGAATCATACAATCTAATCAGCTAAGGTTCTATGAAGAAAAGTGACAATCTCGTCAACTCTGGTTCGTCCTTGGTCACAATTTCCACAAACCTGAAGGTATTTTGAATGAATTTTTTTTTCATACTTTTTAGGAAAGAGACAGGTGCTGTGTCCCAAAGACGAAGAGTATTTTTTTCTGTGTGAAATCTCTCAAATCCAGAAGCAAAGTGAATGTGAAGACGGTGGCAGAAGCAGGTAAAAGAGCGTCTTTATCTACAGTGAATGGAGTCCTGCAAGTGTCTTCAGAAAGAAAAAAAAAAACAATGACTGCAAAAGCAACATAAAAATCAGGATTATAGTTTGGAAATATCTGGGCCAGAGAAGATACGCTGAAAGTGATCAGTATATAAAAGCCATTAAGAAGCAAAAACAAGTTCCACCACTAGGGGATCCAGTTCCTGTTTTTGAAGGTTAAGCTCTTTTGATAACTTCATCAGAGAATATCAAGCAGGCTTGACCCCTTTGGCCTCTTACTAAAGTCACAACCTCATCCCACCAGTATGACACTGGTCAAAGTACCCAAATTTACTTTAACCTCTGTCGACAGCTGTTTTGTATGAGGTTCCTTCCACTCATCTGGCTGCAACAACAAGGTTCTCAGCAAGAAGCTAAACAAGCTCTTTTTTATGAATACTGGACAAATATGCAATGGTCCCTCTAGAATAGATCTCTTAAATGGGGCAAAAATGCTCACGTCTCCAAATTACACAAAGGGATCATGACTGACTGTCCCACCATCCAGAACATGGGTCTGGAAAAGACCATGTTCTGCTCTCTAGAGCAGCTACAATCTCTGGAGACCCCACACATCCTGCTTACAAACAGTTTACACTTTGGCCTTAAAATCAGCTCTGGTTTTCAAAAACCAGTCACCTCAGAGGAAATATATATTTATAAATGCATTTACTGAGAGCCTAACCAAAGTCAAATTGTTTTTGTACACAGACTTGGTAAATAAAGCTGATTTTGATTCAAATAACTTCCTTCACAGTTAAGGTGGAGCTGCAGAAATCTCCCAAGTGAAGAGTGAAATGTCAAATATCATTCCATTAGGGTAGCATTACTGGTTGGACAGAAATGGAGCAGCTGGATCAAGTACTAAAAACAAAATTTTGTTTTTGTTTTGTTTTGTTTTGTTCCTAAATTTGCCACAAGTTGATGATATTTTGACAGTCTAAGAGATTCTGGAGACTGTATGCGCTCTAAAGCTGATGTGCATGAGGCTAATCATTACTTGTTTCCACCATTCCTTTTTAAGAAGGACCACAAAAAACAAGAACTTTAAATAAAAATCTTGGAGGCCTTTTTCTCCAAATATAATTATGGTTTGAGCAGTTAGCAGTAACTTTCATGGGGGTTCAGAGAAAATGTGGACAAAATCATGGTTATATTATCTCTTGTCATTATTTCTAACCTCAAAATGTTGTACTATGAGGTTTTGATGGGAGTCCAAGCTTTCTGTAAACAAACAAGAAGACTTGTTATATCTTTTAAAATGAAGTTATAGTGAAAACAAAAGACTGCAGCTCATGAAGCTAAAGGCTTCAGGCATGTTATCTATTTTCTTTAATAAATTCCAGCAAGACTCCAGTTGCTACTGAAAGTGAGACCTGCTGAAAGCTGTTTAGTCTTTGGGATCTGGCTCCAGATAGTTGTCCAAACAAGAAGCTCAGCAGTGTTTTTATGGGGTCTGTAACCTGCTGCCGGAGTGCTTAGCTGCACTGATTGAAGGGTAGAGGGAAAGGCGAAGACCATCTGTACGTTTTCTTTTTTTCCTTTTTATTGTGACTTCCAGAACCGACTCTTTTTTTTTTTTAAACACGCCATCCATCAGTTTATATTCTTGTCTTTATTGATGATTTCTGCAACTGTTGCTCCTTCCTGTTGTCTCATCTCAAATCACATGGCAGGGGCCACTTCTCATAAAAGTACCAAGATGTTTCACATTCCTCACTGTCTCACATTTATGTTTACACTTTTAACAAGTTCTCAACATGTCTGCCCCCTGCGTGTGGCCTCCTCTCTATCTGCGTTTCCTTTCTTGACAGTCCGCGTTGAGCTGGTTATCATGTTGCTTGGTATGCCAGTTATTCAGAGGCTGCTCCACAAGTTTTGGTAGTGACCTTAAATGGGCATCACACAGGCACCCTTCACATATTCTGTCTCACACACACACGCATTCTGACTCTGTAGGTTGAGTGTTACAAGACCGCCAGAAGCCGATTAGTCATTTGAAGTGCATTACAAACCCTTTGTGAGCAGTAATTTAATACAACGTTATTGTAATAATTTCCACACACAAACTCGCCAGCATGCGGAAGAGTTGGGCAATTTTTTCTTTGAGATCAAAAAGGAAATGAGTATTGTTACTGACTCGTTGAATTGTTTTTTTTAATAATAATAAACTTCAGTTATGTTACATATTTTTTTAATCCATGCCTGTCTTTGTGTAGCTTGTTCAACTTTTTACAGCGATTTGAGTTTCCCCACATATTACTCTACCAAAATTTAAAGGTTTGTTCAGAGAGGGGGAAAAAAAAATCCCTCATTAAAATGTTTTTAGCAGAATGAAACAACCCTTAACAATACCCATAAAATAAATGTGAAACCATTTTCACATCCGTATAGTTCTTTTTAAGTTCAGTGTCAAGGAACATTTAATTCACTACCTTCCGTTTCTTTGGGGTTTAAATGTTACCTGATGTGGAAACTCTTAGAAATCCAAAAGCTGCTGCAGCTTTAAGTGGAGCCATGTCCTTTGCTTAGAAGAGTACAACATATTTACTCAGACCGGCATGAAGAGCTCTGGACCCTGCACAATCTTTCATAACTTTCTCATTGGTACCAGGTCTACCTTAGTCCAGTAGTGTATTAAAACATGTGAATTTTAAAGTTGGAGTATCTTGTAATAAATATAAAATCTTCAAAGCAGTTTGTGAAATTTGGTACCAACGTCTTAAAATTCCCAAAACATACCACCCTAACCAAACCTGGTTTAATGACCACAGATCCAATAAAGGCCAAAGTTAAAGCTGAAAGTATTGGAATTAATTTCCTTTTCATAATTCAAGGTGGGAACATTTAGTCGGTTTGTCAAAAACCTAAATATTTAGTAAATATAATTCAAATAAAACTCAGTCTTAAAACCACGGCAGCCATTAAGCATCCAAAGACTTTTTTTTGTCTTAGAAGAGAAAAAGAGTTTGTAAAAGAAATTAAACATGCTTTCACACTAATTTTGACTAATTCCAAACTTACAAACCTGGAAAACAGTAAATGTTAACCTTTTCCAGATTTTTCCAAAATAATTTAGGCAAAATAACTATCACAACATGCCCAAAGTTAGGTACTGTAGAGGATCAATGATGCCATGTGTTAGTCTTTTAGAGAGTTCATGGCATGATAGAATATTTGGAATACTTGATAAAATTAAAATATTTGAAAATGGCTAGTCACAGCAGAAGACAACTTAAAGGACACAGAACTCTGAATGTTCTATGTTGTGCAAAGATCAATGGTTAAAAATGACTCCAACCATTTAAAATGTTTTGGAATAAGGGAGAGCACTGTTGTTCAAGTATTAAGAGAAAAGTGTAACCAAGTGTAGCACAGGTGAATTTCATACAAAAAACGTTTTTGTTAAATGAGCACTGCAACTTTAAGTGTGAATAAAATATTTCAATCAGATTTGATTTGGGTATAAATAACTTGCATTCTTCTTTCTCCTGGGAGTTTTTTCCGTTTTCTGTTTTTGTGTGGCTCCCAATTACAATCATTAGTTACAGAGAGGTTCGAAAATTTTTTCAGCAAAGAATAAAACTTTGGAAATGCAAGACTTGCCCAAGTTGCATCATTTATTTGCACTTTTAAGGAGATCTCTATGGATGCCAACAGCTTATTTGAGATGCCTCAGGAATCTGCAGCAGAGGTAGAAACTTAAAAAAAAAATTGATTAGAAGCATATTTGGAAAATCTTGAGAATATTTGCACTTGAAGCCAAGTTCACCGTCTTTGTTCAATATATGCGATGTGTTCTGCTTTCTCTGCACTAACACTTCCCTGACAACAGAGAAGCTTACTCAGAGCTCATATAAAGAGACATGACAACTATCTGGCAGAAAGACGGGTGACAAACCTGGCAGAGAACCCTCTCTGACAGAAATGATGAATGAGGTGTCAAATATACCAGCTGAATGAACTGATATTCCCTTTCGGGGCACTTACTATTAGAAGCAGCACAGTACGAGTAATCCTGCTATAGAAGGTGCTGACAGTGTTGCACAGAGTGGATGGTTGCAAATGGGACTCGTAAATTCAACCGACTTCTGCCATCTTGTGGGCATAAAAAGTCATCACTAAGAGATCCAACACTGCAGCGTCAACATGGAGATGTTGCATCATGCAGTTATTAGAAGTGGTGAAATGATCAGCAGAGCGTATGTAGTGTCTAGGTGCTGAGCCATGACTCCTCTGGGATGTAAATTACGTTGAACTGAAATGCTCACTGGAGCACTGTGACTGGAGAACCAAAGGAGGCTGTGTAGGAAGGACTGGGGATGTTTTAGCATTAAATGTACTGTCAATTTATTTTCAAAATCTTTGCAAGGTTGGAAATGTGCTACATTCATATTTTTCTTGTCAATATGTCTAATTTGTTTATTCTACACATGCTGTTGCTGTGTTAAATATAATAAAATATAGATTTTTTTTATAAATTAATTACCTCCATCTGGTAGCAATATATTCATAAATCCTTGTTTGATTGGAGAGACAAAATTTCCTAAACTTGCAATGAGAGCAAGAATCCAGAAGAGGTCGCTGCTTTTTAAAATTTAAGATTAAATCAATTAGCAAGTAAAATGTTATGCTTTCAAGAAAAAATTATCTAAGAAAAATAAATAATTATGTCCTTTAACAATATCAAGTATTACATGTCACAGTAAATTATATTTGCTGGCCTATAAAGGCAAACATGACAGTAAACTACGGTACAGAGGTACAAATAAATGGATCACGTCAAAAACATTTATTGTATTAGTATTGCTGAATATTTAATTGTGTCCAAAGTAATTAATATGACAAAACTTATATAACACATTTTGCTTATTAAATATACATTAATGTTTATTTAGAACAAAAAAGGTGGTCTTTTTGCAAACGTTAGGTAGTACTAGTAGTTTAGGTTAATTTTAAAAGTCACAAACTTCTTACAACGGTCTGTGTCCAAAATAAAAGCAAGTAGAAATAATTGCAGTTAATAAAGCAACCAACAATTTTTAATATATATATATATATATATATATATATATATATATACACACACACACGCAGCCCCCCCCTCCCCCATATATATATATATACACACACACTATATATAGGGTTTCAGTTTAATACCAGTGTTTGATGTGAACAGGAAGAAAACAGCACAATAATAAAATTTTCATAAGGCTGACTAAATGAAAAAAGAAATACAACTGTATGACCCACTTCAGCTGTGGAAATAAGTTTGTTTACCACAGTGATGATGAACAATTCATGAACATTCTGGTCGGGAACTGAGTAACAATGAAAGATGCTGACATCCTAACTGGGAATATAAGTGATTAAGAGAAATAAAAAATTTAACAAAAGAGCTTGGTTTCTATTTCAGTGCAGGTACAAACAAGTCAGAGTTACTTCCTCATATTGATGAGATGAGTTTCATCAATATGATATCATATTGATGAGTTTCAAACTTGGAGATATCTCAGAGTTTAAAGTTTGTTATCACAATAGTAGGACCCTGGCTGGAGAGAACTGGAGTTTGAGTTTACTTCAGAAGTCGAGCTTCCATTCAGATGTTGGAGATCAAACAGCATTTGAACAGGAAGTAGCAAATATTACATGACTTTATGCCCCACCAGCGGGGGGACTTATCAAAAGCGTGACTCCTTGCCAGTGAAAATGTGCAGGCCTACAATAAAAATGGCCGACAGCTGGACTTTGCATCTGCTGCATAGACCAGGTGAGCGCAGTCATTCAGCGCTCACCTCAAAGTAAAGTGCTGTCAAATGGCATGAGGCTGACTTGAGCTGACTATATTTTTCACCTATAAGTAGAATAATTAAGGTCAAAGTTCTCCACAAATGTCAGCTTCACTTCAGTGATGGACAGACCAGAAGACAGATGACAAAGAAACAGCAGTCACCTCATAATCAAGAAACTTTTTTCCCCCCCCAAAAAAATCTGTTCAACAAGCCTGGGAAAGCCCTTCAAGCTCTGGGAAATCCAGTAGCTCAGAGGAGGAGATAGAAAATTGTGTGGAGGCCTCTCTGCTCAGATGGTGAGGAGGAGGCATTTAAGTGCAGACAGTACAGCGACGTTGTGCAGTAGATGCACAAAACAAATGTTGCTTTTGCGGGTTTGATGTATTCACAACATAATTCTTTTACAGGTTAGTGTAGAAGACGTGTGTGTGTGTGTGTGAAACTGTGGCACTCAAAATGAAGGCCAGGGCCCCCGAGACAAACGTGTCCGCTTACCGGCTTGGTTACCATGACGACAGGGGGATGGGAAAGGCTCTGTTGGAATCGCCATTAAAATGGAGAGCGGTGAGCCACTGCATGCCTGCACATACACACAGCACGTTCTCATGAGGACCAGGCACTTGTAAAACACCCATGTATCTGACCACAGTGAGCATGCAACTATTCCATCTATCAACATGGTAGTACTGCGGTAACAGCTAATAAAATAAGTGGGTTGTTGTAATGTACAATCCTCCCCACAACTGCGTAACACAGCTATAGTGCTGGGAAAAAATGATTTCTCCCCTACGAAGCTTATTACAGGCGATCAAACATATTTTAATGACCTGGATAAATTAAAAAGTCAGTTTTAAAATGATTCCATTTATTAAAGACGAGAAAATTTATGAACTAATTCAGCAAGATCTCAGCAACCCAGCGGAAACATGAAGATGAGTGAAAAGGTGAAAGTCAAACACCCACACATACTTGATGTTCCAACTTTATTTAAACAGTTTTAATCAATAAACGGCACAATAAACCATCCCAAGTGTTTTTAACAAAGTCATGAAGAGTGGTTGCACTGAAAGTTCCAAGAGAACCTCAAGAAAATGTTTTTTTTAAGGCCTTAAATAATTAACTTCCCGCTGCAGATGTGTGTTTTCCTGATGGTCTTAGTTTTGTAAGCTGATGTCCATTTTGTTCCCTCACAGATCCTGTTTTAAGCTGGATTGATTTCATTACTGGTTTATTGAAAAATATTTGTAGCATAGAATTAAATGTTTTTTTTTTAAGATTCTTTAGCTTTTATCCTTTTTTTTAAGTTTCTATCATTCTAATTTAAGTTGCTCCTTCCACCTACCCTCGCTACAATCTCAGCTTTCTTTCACTTCATATTTATTTTTGATAAAAAATCTGATAACGTTGGTTATCAGATGCTGGATAACCAACGTTTTGCCATCATATTTAACCAAATAGATGCTTTTCCTCATTCCATCTGAATGATCAGAAAAACGCTCATCACATTTCTTGCACAGTCACACTAATCGGTGTTGTTCTTCCATTGCACATGCGTTTGTAGTCATGTGACATCATGCTGAATCAGGCACCTCTTTGACGTGTTCGTCACTAGAGAAAGCATTAGCATATCATTGAAGAGCGTCATTCTGTTGTGCAGTTCATCTTCAAAGGGAGTACAAAGACAAGCATATTTTGCATTAATAAAAAATTTAATGTAGAAAAAGAGAGCTGATGCTTAAAATAGATCAGCATCAGGGTATCTGAGCTGACACTATTAGATAACTGAAACTGAAGTGCAGAATTGGGGAAGAAGACCCACAAGATTTTAGACCAGATTAACTTACACATACAGGTAGAGCTGCAATAGAATGATTCACTTCAAAGTAAATCTAGGTGTAGGGATGGTCCAGTCAAAGTCCAGACCTAAGTTTGAGAATTTGTGGCCAGATTTGAAAATTAATGTGGAGATCCAATTGGATTGAACTTAAACTATTTTCTAAAGAAATAGGACTAAGAGACTCAAAGCAAATGAAGATGATTCTAGACAATATTGAGACACATGATGAGGGAGTCAGACATTTGCCTGATTTTTATTTGCGAAAACGTTTTTGAAAACAAAGAAACATTTTTCTTCCACTTCACAAAGATGCATAAGTTTGTGTCCATTATATGAAATCCCATAAAATACATTGAAGTTTGTTGTGACATGACACAATGAGAAACAACTCAGTAGTTTTCAAGAGCATCAATCCTTTGTGCAGCTCATGAGTATGAAAACTTTTGCAAGATACAGCAAAGGAGTTTGCACATTTTCACAATTATATCTAAGTAAAATAAAATGGTAACTTCACCAAGCATAAAGTTTGTACTAAGTATAGTCATATTAATAAAACATGGCAGTCAAGTGAGTCGCAATCTACTAATAGAAATAAACAACAAAAAAACTGGCAGAGGGGTATAGACAGTAAAAATTCATTTCATACAGCCATCTTTTGTAATAATATTTTAGTTTCTTAAATCCAGCTTCAGAAGTGAAAAACAGTAAGAAGTCATACTTTACATCAACAGGAATTATTTCCCTCTAATGTGATTCCCTCTGAGTTCTTGCAGCAGATTGAGTCAGAACACTGGCAACAACAGAATTGTGATTTCACACCACGGTTGGGCTCTTTCAACACGCAAATATTCAGGTCATGCAAATAGCTCCCTGATAATATGTGTAAAGGCAGAAGCTTCTCTAAATAACATGGCGACAATAATTAACTGCTGCAGTCAAACTTTATGTGCATGTCAATTTGTGGCTTTACGACAACTGGCTCTGGACCATGACCTTTACTTTAAAGGGTCTGTGTCCTCCACACTGACATGTGAATCTTGCAGCATTTGATGTGTGGCCGTTGGATGTGCGTCTCATCTGAGCTTGTTTTATGCTCACTGACCCGTACGTCTCTGAGAAGTGACAAAACGCGAGGGAAGCATTGAAATGAAAGATTTTAAATAGTTAGGATAGAGCAATGATTCTACATTCTATTATTTATTTGCTGCAGATATGAGTCTGCATTATTCATCCACATAAGAAGGACATATATGACTCGCTTTGCAATACGTTTCCTTTTTGGTGTGGATGTTTTTCTCTTTCAAAGCATAGGCAAACTTCTTTAAAATATATGACATTTTGATGCTTAAATAAAATAATATTTTACTGTTATGCTGAGCCCCTCACTGCTTTGGGCAGACGCCATTAGTAATGCTTTTTCTTTCCTTCTCCTAGTGTGTGTACGTTTGTTTGAGTTGAGTCACATCGTAGGCTTTCAGCCCTCTGAATTGAACAGAGCAGAATGCTGCATCTTTTATCGAACAAATATGATTTAATCACATAAATAGGTAGCCCAGCTCACCTTTTTGAGTCTATACTGCACACTGAATGAATGTAGATACAAGTTCATATTTTCCTCTGGCGTTAGACCAGAATGTTCAGGGTATCTGAAAGTCCAGCCTAAGGCTTGGGTATGAAATGACATTGGAAGATGTGATGGTTCGTGTGTTTTTGGATACTTTTTTGCAGTATTTTCATATCTTTTGCGTATTGAATGTTACATTATCTGGGTCAGCCTCTTGGTTTTCAGCTGAGATTAAAATTACAGTTACTTAGCCCGAGGAAGCTTAAACTGAGTGCGATCTCAGTTTATTAGGATACAATGCTGCTGCAGATTTAGGTTTCTTATATAAATGTGAATAAATTATTCATGTTCAGCCAGTTCTCAAAAGCTGTGCATATGTGTGTGTATTTTTATCTTTAAACGTGCAGAGCTTAATTAGTGTTGCCACAGGGATCATTTTTAGCCCACCCTCTGCTGACATCATAACCCTGTTTGTTCACCCCATGAACATCTGTTCCCATTCAGTGCAAACAATTCACCTCGAGAAATGTGACCCTCTTCACAGTTCAGACATGCAGTTGGTATCATTTAAAGCAAAAAAATAAATAAATAAAAAAACCCCACATAGACTTCAATGCAGTGAGCACAAATCATCTGTCAGCAATTCACTGCACAAGAGACATTATATATATATATATATATATATATATATATATATATATATATATATATATATATATATATAAAATCTGATTATCATGTCGCTATCCTACTGAAAAGCATGATCATAACAAAAGGTGATAATCATATCTTTCCTTTGCACATGAGATAAGGCACAGTGACCATGCATATATATGACATATAGTTTTCTAGTCTCATACAAAACAAAGTTGAATGGATCGTGTATGCTAATAATTTTGTTCCGGTAGGAGCACTAGCGTTTCCTCTGGTCACTTTTAATAGACTGATGAATTCCAACTAGAAATACCCTGAAAGAGCAGCTATTTTTCCTGCTTTCAAGTTTTTGAAAACAACTTGTTTAAATGAAGACATTTAAACAAGTTGATGTCATCACTTTGCTTCACTCAGTATCCCGGGTTTGTTTGTGACAGCATTATGGTGCGGTTTACATTCATGCAATGTCTTTTCAAAAGCTAGCACTACCAAACTATTAGATACATATACACATTTCTTTTCTCACACGGTACATTTTTGGTCAATTATTTGTTTTTTTTTCTTTATACTCACCATTCTTTGTCCCTTTAAGTGCCACAGCCCAAGCAGGTGAATGGGAGGGGCCAACCCAGCATGTGATGTCCCAGGTGTATGATGCCACTGATTGCATCAGCGGCCACAACCACATGGAGAATGTTCTTATTTGTAATGTCAAACAATACAGTCAAGGGTCATTGACTGCCCTTAGATCCTCTTCTTGGCTCTGATTGGTTGTTTCTGATTGAGCTGGGTATTTGTTCAGATGACAGCAGGACCATAGAGAAAAGTTGGATTTTTATTTACGATGTAGACATATTGATAATTTTGTCCACATAGTAGACATAGTTTTGTCTACTATGTAGACAAAGATGAAAAAAATAGTATATTTTTTTATTAAAAGTTACATACATAACTTTAATTTATTGAATTCTGCATTTTTGAATGTTGAAAGCAGAAGAATTTATCATTAAGAACATTACTGTTCATTTTATGTTTTCAAGTTTGTTGTTTCGTTTTTTTTTTTTTTTTTTTACCGGTTTCTAGGTGAGCCTACCTGAATTGTAGTTGAATTGCAGTTTCCTGGTGTTTTTAGCTTTCAGGAGTGGCACGAGCGGAATCTGGCAGAGGATTCCAGAACATCCACTGCAGAACTGCCAGACTCAGAAATGGCTGTCTCCCACTGGCCATCAGACTACTCCACAATCCCATCACTAAAACTGTCTAAGACTGCTTGAAAATATTGAGTTATATATATTTAGCAACCTATTACTATTTGTCTGTTATGTAATTAAAGGCACACTTGTGTTTCTGTGTGTGCTCCGTTGACCAAGCGATGATATTTCATTGCCAATTTTACTTATGTTTCTTTGAGCAATGACAATAAAGTAAGTCGAAGTTTAAGTCTAAGTGGGGCCGGGGGGGTGGGGCTAATGTTTTCCATCTGTTGTCAAGTGACTGATGATGACGTTGGTGGACGTCCCAGAATACACTTGGAGACAATAAAGATGACCCACTTGCAATTTTATGTGTCAAAAAGTTAAATGTAAGAGTGAAAATAAAGCCAGTTATGTAGCACAACATTTTATTCGGTATTTTACACCCACTATGTTACTAAAATTAGTCGGTCTTGTAAAGTTTTTAGCAACCATGAGTCAACAATGGCTGGGGCTCCATACTGCATAGTTTACTGGGGCATCATGCTATAAAATCCTACATATATCATACTCAAGGAGAGGGGTCTCCTTTTCTAGCTCTCATCAGACGTGATAAAAGGTTGGATCCCTGAAGTCCCCCATCCATGCTCCGCTCCTGAGGAAAGGCATCTCACATGCTTTAGACTCATTGCATCTCACAACAAGAAATTTTCAACTGCTCACTGGTCATTATTTCTTCCTCAGATCATCCTCTGTGAACTGAGGTATGATTGTGCATAAAAACTTGGTGAATCATCTGAAATACTCAGACCAGACCATCTGTACTCAACAATGATGCTAGTGTTTATCTTCCTTAACACCCCTTCTTACACATTCAGATGCTCAGTTTGGACTTTAATAAGTTGTCTTCACCCGGTCTTCACCATTGATCCATTGATCCAATGGTGATAACGTTGATAAATATTGCAATGATAACAACTCTGATTATGTATATCTGTTTTCATCTTTCTTCTCTTTCCATGATGCTCTGCTGTCATGGAACTCTCTCCAGTTAGCACACAGACAAAGTTGTGTGCATTATGCACATTACATGAAGAAACTATTGTGTTTTTTGTGTTTGACCAGCTCCTGTTTGGATATATCTTTGTACATAGAATGGATGTACAACTCACTTTTTTTCCTCATCAAGAGAGCTATAAGGTTAAAGTGCCTCTGGCAGCAAAATGCATTTTGCATTGAGGTCAAACGAGGGCAGAGTCCCCTGAGAAAATCCTGATGCTGTGCTGAGTATCTGAGTTAAAAACTTGAAGCAGAAATAGTCAAAAATACCACATGTTAACCAACAAAATACAGACACTCATACATGCATGCACGCGCACACACGTAGGGAGCTTGGTACACTCTGGGGACCTCTGGAGAAGAGAAAGGTAATTTCATATTGTATTTTACACTATGTATATATTGCTTTCGCTACTCCTGCTACTCACCTTTAAGCATGTCTTAAAGCTACTAGCAAAAGTCTTTATGAAACTGCAGAGGTGAGGTTGTGAAAATGTTCTGCTTCGAATGAGAATGGCAAACAGAAATGAGCTAACCCTATGAGGGTAAATAAATAAATACAATGCAGAGTTTTTCAAGTTATGGTTTTCGAAGATCAAGCAAAACGAAGAAGGAAAAAGCTGAAAGGGTGTGATGATTCATGACTGATGGAAACGAACAGCTCCACCTCACTCTGAATCCCAGGCCTTTTGTCTTGTCTCACTAATCCTTCTCACAGCCTGGTCTCTCTTCTCCCATAAGCCCACATCCCAGTTATCCCTCTCCCAATCCTCCCTGTGCACGAATCTCCTCATTTCACGTCAAACATAATTCAGCTGCCTACTGGTTCTGCTGCTTGCTCCTCTTTGACCTTCTCACTTATTTTATCACCTCCTTCTCCCCTGCCTCCCCTTCTCCTGCATCAATCCTGCCCTCTGGAAGCTCTGGCTTCCCAGCTGTGACCCATGCACGCTTCTCTTCCCTGTGATCCTGTTAAAGCTTCATGTCAGCATTAACGTCTCTCTGCACATATTAAAGCAGACAGGCATTGTGAGGGCCTGAAAGCTGGAGGCTTAGTCTAGGTCTGCAGAGGCTTGTCTCCTTGATTGTAGTTTGTGTGATACTGATAGTCTCTTGCTTTTAAATAAGATATTCTTGACTTTGTGTGTCTTTCAAGATATTGTGATTGTGTGTCTGAAAATTCTCCTCTCCTCCTTTGAGGGGGGGGCCGTCATGACTATTTGCAGGCTTGTCCAGCATCAATACTGTCCTCATCTGCTGTCAAGCAAGTTACAATAAATGAATGGAAGAAAATGTCATTTTGAAGAAAATGTGTTTTGAACAACAACAAAAAAATCTCTGCTGTCAGGGAGGTTTAATTGATCTTTGCCCAGAGCGCAGATACTATCTAGTGAGAAGAGACAGGTCTTTTCATCTTCAGTGTCAAGATTAAGATTCAGGGTTATTTCCTGGAAAAAAAAAATCCATTTGATACTGACAAAACACATTTCTATGACAGAATGACCCATTCCACTATTTTAGGACACCTGAATGAAGTGAAACGTTCCTTTCCTGGAAAAGTCCCCCATGAAGTTTATTTATGTAACATAATAATATAGCATTTCATACATTACTAAAATGTATTCTCCACAAACAGACAGTGTATTCTTTCTACAATGAAATAGTTTTTCTCACCCTTTCTTCCCTCAAACAGTTCCTTAGTATTCTCTTAAACTATGTTATTTCATCACTATTTATCTTCTCCCTGTTTCTCCTGTCCACTCAAAAGACTTCAAAGAGACTCATATTATACTTCCTCTCAGATTTTAGGTTTTTCTTCAACTTTTCAAGGTTCCTTTGCTGTTTTTTGTTCTCCCTTCTTATACCCACACTGATTTTATTTTATTTTTTTCTTAAGCAACTGAGCGTTCACATCCTGGTATCAGTTTGTTGGTTGCCAAGACAATCTACCGAGCTAAGTTATTTATAGCAACAGATCAGCATGAATCCCACCCAGTACAGGCGTGTCATTTTTTTTTTCATGAATTTGTGTGAGATCGTTTTATCAGAGAAAGAAGAGATTCTGCAGTCGGTAACCTGTCTGAGATTTCAGCAAAAATAAGTTATAGTTCATATAATTCATGATAAATTGGAGCTGCATATACAAAATCTAATGTTGCAAATGTATGTAATTAAGCAGACAAGTTCACAGGTCCCAACATCAGTGCAAACATTTCACACTCACATATTCACGGGTTCCACAACATCTGACCTGCAAGCCAACAACTCTAGTAGCAGCTGGAGCCACATTTCTTTATGTGAAGGCAACTTTGAGAAGGAATGCGTTGCTCTTACATTGTTCATGAATGATATTTTGAGATTGAACCTCAACACAAACCTGCTAGACACACACTGTGCCTCAGACAGCCAAGAGTTACTATATGAGGAGGTTTGATATATGTAGTAGTAGCCTCCCAGCTGAAAGCACAAGCTGACTCTCAGGGGGCATCCTTCAATGGGCTGTAGGATTTAGCTGACTCCACCACTGACAGGACCACCAGTGATGTGTAAACTTGGGATTTTCAATGGTTCTGCAGGTGGAAAGTTAACTAACAAGAGGGTTTGTGAAAATGTACACCCTAGACATATATATATATATATTTTAGTTTTTGCAAACCAAGCTAAAGAGCCTATAAAAATATATTTGTTGAATTTCTAAGCTTTTGATCAATAATGACCAGAAGCCTACATTATTCATAGAGTGAAATTATGAATGTTTCACTCTATGAAAATCTAACCCTCACGCCAATATGATGCTTGAATTCACAGTTTTATTTTTCACAGATTTGAAAAGATTATATGAAAAGAATGCACATTAGTATTTGGTTTACAGATATTTAGAATTGTTAACAGAGTTTTATAGAGCCTCTACAAATGAGGGTTAGTTTGACTTTAGATCTCGAAATGTCTTTGATATTTTTCAAATTATAAATGTGATCATTTTTTTTTCTTTCAAGTTTAACCCAGCTGGTAGTTCATAGCTCATTAACCATCATGAAGTCTGTTTGACGGGTCCAAGAGTTTACAAAAAGAATAGATGGTAAAATAAAAATGCAGGAGAAGAAAGGAAGCCACAAGTAACATATAATGGGGTTGCAAAAAGAAGAAAATAATGACTTTTGTTTAAATGAGATTTGGTAAATTCTGGTGCAAAAACAGGAACACAATTATCGGTTAGTGCTTGTTTGGGTTACTGTTTTAAAGTCACACATATTTTATATAGACCTTACTCTCACAGAGCTGCAGTGTGCAGAAGCAAGAGCCTGACATTGATTACCGACCAAATTAGTTGTAAACACAAAGAACAGGAGAAACAAACTCAAGCTGGTGGGAGAGCTTTGGCCAACAGCTCTCCCAGCAGGTTTGTTGGTATCTTTGTACACACAGGGAAATAAATCTCTAGTCCTCATAATTACAACTTGAAGTCAGAAATTATTGTCTGTGTTAGTTTGCCGGTTGTAAGGTGGAGTTAACTGCATTGTTAATAGAAAACCAAACCGAAAGCTAAAAAAAACCCATGAGACTAAAAGCGTGTTTAGTCAAGAAGTAGCTGAATTGTGTCCAATGTTTTTATTGTTCTGTTTCCAATAATTAGAAATCATTTAGGTTTATAACTTTCGTAGTAATTTTTGTTTTTCATGGCTCCAACCTGCCAAAGACTACAGATGAAAATTCTGTTAGATTGAGGTATTAATGTTGAATAACATGAGCTCTCAAAATTAAATAGAGAAAATAAAAATTTAAATATTGTATGTTGCTGTGTCTGATGCTCAATTTTACCGATGTAACATCCCGACTGTAAAGTGGTGCTCCGTGACTATACATTACTGGGTCACTGTGGAAACAAACGGCTGTAGATTGAAAACCTTTTTATTGTTTATCTTCTTCCAGTGTGTGTGTGTGTGTGTGTGTGTGTGGGGGTGTGTGTGTGTGTGTGTGTGTGTGTGTGTGTGCGTGTGCATTTAGCTGTCTCGCGTCTCCATTGATTGCAACCAAGGCCGTAGCTCCTGTTACGTTACCATGGAAACGAGCCTATCGCTTGGGAGCCGCGGAGAAACGAAACACCCTCTGATCAATAAGAGTCTTTAATAATATGTCCGTCGGAGACGAACACAAACACGCATGCAAAACAGAGACACACTAACCCAGACTCAGTAAGTACTGTTGCGTTGAAGGAGCCTTTTATTGAGATGTTGCAGTGAAGGATGAGCAGAAAATAGCTGGACTCTTTTGAAGCCCACTGAGACACTTAACTGAGTGCTGCAGGGAGAAGTCATGGCAGTTGGCAAACTGCTGAAGAGGGAAATCTGGAGTGTTGTCACTATTCGTCTCACAAAATGTCTTGGAAAAAAAGGAGAGGCTCAACACGACACTTCTCATTGTGAATTCTTATAACGGCACTTAAAATATTACTAGCATTTATGTGAAAAGTTGTGTAAACTAAAACTGAAACTTTAAACATTGAAATAACAGTGGATGCAAGTTACACATAGGGGCTGATAGTGATTACATTGTGGTACAGATAGTGAAGAAATTAGACAAAGATAACGTGAGTAAACAAAAAAAGCGGTAAAGCATGTTATAACTTCAATTTATGTACCAAAATTCAGTAATTTAGTAGTTTTCTAAGTATACAACCTGAATGCCATGTAAAATATATTTAAAGTTTGTGATACAACATGAAATCAGTGTGTTTTAGGAGAAATTATATTTATGTGCAGCATAACAAATATCTAGACTGTGTATATAGTTTTGTGGTGCATCATTAGCACACTGTAGAAACTCTATAGGGAATCTGTGCAAAACTTTTTTTGCTAAACAAGGAGATTAAAAGGAGGTGTACAGTAAATGAGATGACAAGCATACTCTCAATAAAAGCTGATATGTGTGTGCCTGTGAGAACTCTACTCCTGCAAAGGGCTCTACAGCCCAGCACAGTTAATCAAGACTGTGGAAAAAGCTGGCAGGACATGTCATATATAATGAATGTGAAACCCCCCCCCCAAAAAAACAATTCAATAAATCAAGGTGTTTTATGATACGCGTTTCCATATTTTGGACTTTATTCTGTTGTGTTTCTTCAACTTCTTGCATTCAAAGCTGTTATCAGTTTCTGACTTTCTTGTTGCTGTTTTCCTGTTTTATTTTGGTAAGTCAGGTCAGTTCTCTTTACTTCCTGTTTCCAGCCTCATGTTTTGCAGTGATGTGTTTGTGTACTGTTTACAAGTTTCTGATAAGTGTGAGAAAGTTTTATTTAAGTTTATAAAAACCCAACAGCTTACAGTATTTTACTGTATTATTTTGTTGTTGTTGTTGTTTTTTGCATCTAAAATAACTATTTCCCCAATAAAGTATGTTGTTCCAACTAATTTTGGATCCCTTTAATTCTCTGTGCTTTTATTTGCTGTGTTGCTTCTCAGTATTTATGGGACTAAATTAAGCTGTGTGTGAAGAAATGATACATCAACATCCGGGTATATTCCACAAACCTTTCTTCCCTCTTTAAATAGGCCAATGATCACCATCTGGTGCTGACACACATGTGGAGGAAACAAGCAGAGCCTCTGTCCCTCATAGCATCCAACTATGGTCTGCAAAGTATAGTAAAGCCTGAACTTCACTTCACAGCAACTATTGTAATAGTTGTGTTTGTTGAAAACACAACATTACGACGAATGCTTTTGAATATTACTAAAGTACACAGTGGGCTTGTGGTTAACACCAAAATTATCTATACACCTGATTTTGATTTTATTTAGCCAAGATGTATGTGTCGCCAGATAAAAAAAATGGATACCTACAAAATATATTTTGTAAAGTCTCTTTTGCTTTTATTTCACCCACTAATTGTAGTTCTTATTTTTGTCAGCAAGTGGCGCTGTTAAAATAGAGCGATTTAAAACTACCGGAAATTGAAACAAACTCTTGTTTACGTTCGCTGGCACTCTGACTGAGAAAACGGAAGTGGAGGACATTTTTGGTTCATTTTCACCATTTTGCTGAAGCCCTTGCTGGTTACGAATTTTAAGTTTGTATTAAATGGACCATTTACATAACAAAATACTATTTTTTCTGCATTTTTTGAACTTTATTTTTCAGTTTTGCAACTCAGAGAAAATGTTATTTTTGGGAAAAAAGAACCCCTTTTTTGTTTGATGTTCAGCGTGCTCTATTTATCCCAGCGTATTTCAGTTTTCACTGTTTTATTTGACGTTCTTTGTGCTCTGTCAGTCCTGTCATACATTGTAAAAGTACATTTTTCTGATCATAGCTTGTTGTGACTGTGGACCAAGGATGAGAGATAACGAGGCGCAGAGATATTGAGCTCAAAAATCTCCTGGATGGAAGAAGGTGAGTCAGAGCATGGAGTGTAATGTAGCATGCAGGCCAAATCTAGATCACTGAACACACCAGTATTTCTTTTGTAATTTTTCATATCGGAGATGGGCACCATGATTTCACTTCAGTGTGTCTGTCCCAGTTTTGGCAGCAGTGCATTTACAGTGCTAACACTGGAAGGAGTTCAGGCCTTTCTTTTTCACAATTATGTACTTTTAACAGTGGTGGATATTATAGATTAGATGGAATTTAATTTTTTATTTTTTTTAATAGTTTATAGTGTCAGATTGTATGCTTTGGACAACCAGTATTTCCAATAAAACATATTTCCCTTTCTTGTAGAGAAATATGCCATCCTCTCTGCTCGATACATCAAAAATAAAACTATTTTCACTGGTACTTTCTCTGATATCTTATTCAATGGATCTTACTATATAAAGGTCTGATATGCTGAGCAATTCTGAGGGTTTCAAATCTGTAACATTTTAAAAGCTTTTCATATATTCATGTAAGCAACCAGCCCTATGTCTATTAGAACTCTTGTGAATCCTGTTTTTCAATGGAGGCTCTTTTGCATCAAATTTATATCTTATGTTCTCCATGAATTATGACCATTAGTTCCAGGAACGGATATTAGCTATCCTTTGATTCAAGTTCAAGTTAGGAAGTGGCAGTCCACCCTTCCTGTAGGATATCTGTGAATGCATTTTAGATATTTAGGGTCACTTACCTTTGAAAGTAAAATTAAAACCAATATTTAATCCATGGACAATTCCATCGGCGGTCCAGTTTTAGTGCTGATAAAGCAATTTGGTTTTCCCATTATGTGGAATCAAAAATTATATAATCAATTTTAAATAAAGCCTTATACACTACGCTGCCCTGCTTTAATATGATGATCAGAGTCGGGAAAAGAATATGATTCAGTTCAGCAGTCTAGGTTGAGCAATAACTCAGCTGTTTTATTTATAGGTGGCTTTTCTCCAAAGAAATATGAGAATCTCACACTCACTGAAATGCTTGGCATGCAGTTTCTTTTGAGGCTGCAGGTTGACTTGACTGAAGCGTTTCTTTCTTTTTTTTTGTATATTTGGATTTTAAAAAAATCCAGGACGTAGGCTATCTTCAGTATCTGCACTTTCTTATGCACAGAAGGTCCACAGTAAAATATGGCAGTTTTTTTTTAGAAAGTTTTTATTTTATAAAAATATGTTTTAAGAATATATGTTGAAATTAATAAATTAAAGGAATAAACTCAGCAGTGTTTGTAACTCAGTAATTTGTTAGAAAAAATTATAACTGAATTGTTGAGCCTTTAAAATCTTAAAAAATATGTCAATTATTTTATTTATATAGATATCAAACAGTTACTGTGCTCTAGTGAACAATGAGATCATTTAAACTGACATTAAATGAATTGATCGTCACATGTATTTTGATATCAAAGGTGTATTGAAGAGTAGCTTAAAGGAGTGATAACTTCCTATCACTCTTTAAAAATAAGTATGGTAGCACAGTGAAACTACAGTGAAACATTGTTTTATATTCTTATGTATCTAGAATATATCTACATAGAATATATACTTTTTTTTATTTCATTCATTAGAAATAAGGAGAAGATCTGTCGTGGTACAGTTGTGTTCATTTACAACAACTCTCAGATATTTCTGCATTGAGTTTTCGTGTTTTTTTCTGAGCATCCATGGGTTTCTCTTGCCACTCAGTTAATTTTAGGTTGACTGGTTGCCTGTCATGGACTGGTAACCTGTCCCGGGTGCATTCTGCCTTTTGCCCAATTACTTCTGGACATAGGAACCTATGTCCCCTTCCCCACCACTGAAAGGACATGGATGTATGGAACCTCTATATTTGTATGTGGTTAAATAAAAATTATTTGTTTAAAAAAAAAAAAAAAAAGATACGATAATTTATGACCATGGCTCATTGAAACCCAATCAGCAGCAGAGGCAGCCACTCCTCAGCCAACCATCCACCTGTGAAGCAATGACGCTTCATGCATAGTAAAAGAGGGCTCTTAAAGGGACAGCCACTTCCCCCGCTATGCTAAAGAAACTTGGGGGCTTCCTTTAAGTACACAGGGGGCCTAGAGGACAGGCTGCCAGGGAATATGTGGGGCTAGACAGCCTGCTTGCTTGTAACACAAGATCCTTTTACAGAATTATCCACGCTCCGCTGGAGCCGCCTGTCCCCGCCCCTTCCGTCCCTCCGACAACACACAGCATCCATCCTCATGGGCTCACACGCTGCGTGATCCACATCACAACCCACGGAGCGGTGGCTTGGCCGAGCCTCATGGAGTAGTAGGACTACTAGTAAGAGGAGGTGGGCTGCTCTCGGCTGCCTTTTGTTACTTTCCTCCCTTTCTTCTTTTATGGAGTCGCCTTTTTGTCCGGAATATCGCTGCATCCCATAGCGGTGAGTGTCTGTGCTGCAGATGCTGAAGGGGAAACGGGACTATGGAGCTATTGTCTGTTGCTGAGCCAAGTTCAGATTTCTAATTAAAAGACAAAGCTGGGGTCAGATTTAATTGGATTGATCCATTAATTAACAAGAATCGCTCAGAATCTGTTAAAACTGCTATTCGGATAGAATATCGGTATTTCACAGGCACCTGTCTGTCTTTACCAGCAACAGTGGCCACCTTCCAGCGCTTATTTAAAGCACAATCGGGGATATCCTCAACCTTTTTTTTTTTTTTTGCACAGCCAACAAGAGCAGCGTGAGATATTTTAATGTATTCTTGCTGTGTGTAAATATGTCGCCTCCGTTGCCGAGCAAAATGTGTTTTCAGCCCAAGAGGGGGAAAAAATGTGACCCGTTTCCCCGCCCCCCCAACATCAGATCCTGGCTATGTCTCTTCCAGCAGCTCCCGTAGCCGTGCAAAGACGCCGCTGATTCCTCAAAGACGGAATTCCCAAGCCTATTAGGGGTCTTTATGATCGTTTCAGGGCAACCTTGAAATTAAATCAGTGTTGCATGTGTCATCAGCATGCTCTGATTGCCTCTTCTTTCATTATGTTTCCACTGCAGTGCCATGCATTTACTGTGATGGCTTATGCTGGGGGAAGAAATGAATATAATACGTGCAGATCCGTCACATTTTGCTCTTGTGGAGTAAAAATTAGGATTTAAGATGTTTGTAATGCACCGATAAGGTATTCAAATAACAGATTCATCTTTATGTGGGCAAAAATGCGTTGATTCTCGGTTACAGCTATAAATTGTACATTGACCAGGAATTTTAAGTAAATTATATGTGAAGTCATTATTACAGGAGCCATTGCTACTTATGTTGAGTCAGCTGCAGGATTAAATCTTGCTTGTCCGGTCATTGCATGCCCTTAACCAACTGTGTGCATGCACAGTTGCACTGAACCCTCCTCAGCTTGGCTGAACATTGAAGACAAGGAAGCATTACCCACCCAGAGAGGCAGCATATTTTCACCTTCCATCCTATACGGGCGTCTTACTGCATGTGCTCGTATATTTACGGGCGTGTCTAAGCTCATGTCTGTTGTGTGAGCCAAAGCAGACGAGTAATGTCATTTAGCGGCCAGATGGCCTGCAGTTGGACCATCAGGTGAGCCTTTTCCACGGCTGTCAGTAGGATCTGGTGAACGCTGGGCACCGCTTGGATCCCAGCCACAAACTACACAAGTGTGCACCTGAGTGTGTCTCTATGCGGTTGCTCTCATATACAGTGAGTGTACGCTCCCTTTTCAAATCGCTGCATATGTTAGTTGGCAGAGGCTGGTTAGTAAATGCTTGGATGTGTGCATTTTCCTGCACAGCTAGCCAGGGTGAGGTCACAGTGACATAATTTGCCTAAAGCATAATCATCACCAAGAATGACTGTGTGGTAGAGGCCTATGAAGGGTTCCTACTTGAACAATCTAGGAAAGGATGGGACTTCCTTTTGTAATTGTCCAGGTCTGAATCAAAATGGAAATTTATGTGGTTTAACTTCTAAGTGTGTCTAATCTCATCTTTTTCAAAGGTTGTAATTGGCTTATTTTAAATCAAAATAAATCTTTTCATTTGTCAGGTCAAACATTTTGATTTTCCACTGATTGGCTAAGTTCGCTCACTTTCAAATATCAAAAAGAGACTTTATTACTATCTATAAGTACAAGGTCAACTGCCATTCTAGATTTTAACTTGGTTCTAAGAAAAACACGTGAAACGGTGTAAAATGGTGGTGGCAGCACCATGCTCTGGTCATACCTTTTTTTCCGCATTGGAGACAGACAAGTTGAAGGGATGCAGAGAAATGTACAATCCAGAGCTGCATTCAGGTTATGCTTAAAGTTCTGTGTTCTATGCATGTTTATTATGCGTTACATGAAAAATATGACACATTATTCATTCTGAATTTGTTGATAGAAATGTGACAGAAAAGATTTCTTATGTATAATAGGTGCTACTTATCATGGCTAGTCTCCAGGTACAGAAATATTAGAGGGAATCCTGCAGGACAGTGGACCGTCCACTGAGGCCGATTAAATAATTCATCTCTTGTGTGAGGTCGCTCCTTCAGTGATGAATCATAGCGTCCACATGAAATTCAAGATGCATCCTGATCAGCTGTAACAAATTGCTTACAGAAACTGGATACTGTTGTTTTGATCTTTTTGTATTACTTGATCCATTCATTTAGCTTTGCATTTACACACATAAAGCATTAAAAAAATAATTCTTGCATGAAGAAAGGTTGAGTTTTACCTATCAAGATAAAACAAATGGGATTCAATCTGCTTTCTTCCCTTTTTTTTAAGTAATCAGATTCCAGTGAAGCTGCAGAAAGAAGTGACATTTGAACCCATCTCTAAAATCCATCCTGAGGAGGGACTAAATATTGATTTTCCATGCAGTCTTGCACCCATAGACATACATGTATGGGCAGAATCACACATAAACCTCCTCCATGGCTCAACGCTAGCAGGAATTTGATTACATCTAGACATGGGGGGCAGTGTTATTAGTGCAGTGGTGGTGTCTCGATTGGGTAATAGATCTGTCACAGCGATGCCCCCTGGGAATGATCGGCCCTATTGGGCGAGATAAGACCTGTCACTAGAGAATGAGTGACCCTGCCTTTATTTGAAAACGCTGATACATACAGGTGATAAATCTCCCGGTGGGTGAGCTGGAATGGTTTTGCCAGATTTTGCAGTGTGGCTTACTGTTTAGCATTTCAAATTTGAACATCACCACATATAGATCTATATCTTAAAACCATTCACTCATAAGAAAAAACTTCATGCTGTCGAGGTTAGTTAAAATTTTTATCAAAAAAGAATTGGTCAGTCATAAAATTCAGAGAGTTCAAATCCGCAAAGCAGGTGTAGTTCAGTGCATGTCTCTGCAGCACTGCAAAGCAGCATTTTCTATTGAGGGAAGGGCTGCTTTGCAGTGTTGTCCCCTTGAAAGTAAGTTTAAGGAAATTGTCAGGATCATTTTCTGGTTTGGGATAGTTGTCAGAATACTCCATCAGCCTGCTGAAGACTGATAGAAGCAGAAAAAAAGGGGACAGATCCTGAGAGATAGGCTGACGGCGCCTAAGACTAAAGCCGATTTTGTGTGTATGTTCAATTCAGATGTCTTTGCGATGCACTTCACAACACTAATATACCACTTCACATACAGAAATATGAGTGGGACATTAACATATTAAAAGTAATTTTAATGCTTTAAAAAATTTAATGGGATTAAATCTTTTTTTTTCCTTTTAAATGCAAAAGTCCTGAGCTGGAACCTTCTGTGTTTCCGGTACATCCATGTGTCTGATACACAAACTGTATCAAAGCGATGGATGACACAATTGCTTTTTTTGGTCCACTATAAATTTTGCCTCAGAAAGCAATTTGTTGTACCAGTTTTTTTTGCAAAAAAGCTGGCCTACTACTGAAGCTGTTCAGGCCTAAAGTACCATCTCAATGCAAAGCATGTAGTGAATGTTGTCTGCGGGGGTTAAAATAGACTTCTGAGGTGCAATCAGAGGTTCTGAAAGAGTTCACAGCTGTTACATATTGAAATGTCTTTCTGTTGAAAATATGCATCTGCTTGATTTGTTTCATAATTGTCATCAAAAAGTGTTTTAAGCACAAGGGTGAGCACCTCACATTTTTCTCTTTTAGAGAAAAATGTGCTTGGCCTCTGCTGTTTTATTTGATGCATCATCTATCCATGATGGTATGTCTGTCAAATCAAATCCCTGGCCTTGAACTATCTTGCATCATAGATGTGTATTATGAAAGGATCCGATTGCTTCAATTGGTGTTAGAACTTGGGATTGTTTTGAGTTGGCTTTGGAACTTCCCTTCCTTTGTCTAGCTGGTGCAGAGGAAGACAACCAAACTTAAAAAAATAGCAAACTGCTCTTGGACCCATTTTAGCTTCACACCAAGAAGCTACTTGGCTTCTTGGTGTGACTGTGATGCTGCTGTCGCTGTTCAAATGCCACTCAACTTTTTGAATAAACTGACATTTATCTTTGGCTGGTAAATCCCATTTGTCCATCTCTCTGTCATTGGTCTACTTTGTGGTATGGGAGGTCATGCCCTCTTTGTCCTGTTCATGGTTTCATGGGGACTCATGCTTTTCTCCAGCAGTTTAAGGTTGTACATCTTGGACGCTGCTAATTTCACCTGTAATGACTCAGATGTAGCTAAATATGGAATAGGAGCTACAGATTCCTGTCACCAGATGATAGAGTTCATATTTGAACTAAGACTTTCCTGCATAGCTCGATGCTCAGTGTCTGCTGTGGGAAGCCGATCCAGACTTACTTCTTATGTGTGGCATAAAATGTTCAGAAGTTAAAAGAATCTTCACCGAATTTTTTGTCTGGAACAAATCTAATTGAAACAAAAGTTGTAGCACAGAAATGTGAGATTTTCCTTTCTCTTCAGCTGGGGTAAGAAGAATGCGGATGTTATTTTGATGATTCTGAAGTAGCTGAATGCTCAGATCAAAAAGCCTGTTTGATCTCACTATCGACTAAAATCCAGATATGTTACAAGGCAGCATGAGGAAAAAAAAACTTGCACTGGATCACTGAATGTTTAAAATGAAGTGAAAACACAATGGACACTCATGGGAAGACAGGATTTATTTTCTTAAAAACTTGATCATGCATATGCAGATACCTGTAGGCATTTTCTGCTTAGTGACATTTGTTGGGCTGCAAAGCAACTCATTATTTTTATACCTTAACAAACTGTGTTGCTTTACAGAAGCATATGCACAAAATAGTTGTGAAACTGCAGTTTATAGAATCTAATTAAACTTAACTTCTCAAATGTTAAAAATATATCCCTATTGAGAAAAGCTAATTAGGAGCTATAAATACTCATTTGCAAGTTGGCATGATTTGTTTCTTTTGTCATACCACATGCATGAGAAATAATTGGATTTGACAGAGGAATCATGAGTCTGGGATAAGACCTCTGACAAAACAGACAGCTGGGCCATTGAGCTCAAACATTTTGAGGCCATTTTTAACCCTGTCATTTAAATGTCTTTTTGTCGCTTATGTACAGTTTGTGTACATACTGTTGTTTTTACAAGTCATATGTACTTTGTATTCCAAACCAGCCATGTAAAAATGGTCTTAAGATGAAACAAATTTGGCAAAAACAGGAAATCTGAGTTTTCTGACTTTTGTTTTTGTTAGAACAATGGTTATTGGATATAAATTGTACTGTTGGACAGCCTGGTTACTTTCCCTCGAGTATTCCACATTTGTAAGGACAATGTATTTATGGATTGAGCAGCAGGAATGAGTATGTGGACTGCATCCATAAAAAACTAGCCAAATCCTATCTGCCAATGCCAAGCAGTTTATTCCACGATTAATGCTTGTTTTAAGCATCTGGTACACCTGGTACTGACAGCCAGGTGCCTGATGTCTTCTTCTGCAAGCATGCCATTTGACTAATCTGGGAATTGCTCATTCCTTACCACAGCTTTCAGCTGGTGGTGGGCAAAACCAAATTGCAGCAGCAGAGTGGACCAACACAACAGTGTTGTGTTTTCCTAACGTGGCATTTTTAAGGAAAAAACAGGCTCTTTAATAATTTAAATGTATATTGCTCAGAAGCAATCAATCAAAATTTCCCTATGTGTTTGAATGAGCAAAGCAGGTACTTCTATCTATGCATACAATATGGAGTAATGGATTAATAGTTTTGGATTTCTACAAATTTCTACAGGCCATTAGAAACTGTGATGCTGGGAAATCTTATGTTTTGCTGCTCATGTGGATGTTTTTTTTTATTTTTTATATTTACTACCTACCCCGCCTTCTTCTATGAAAGGAAATATGTTTCAGGAATGATCTAAGAAAACAACAACAAGCTTGAGGTGTTGACTTGGTTTTTAAGGTCTCCAGTGGAGCATCTGCGGATGTGCTGGGTAAACCACTCTGATCCATGGAGAGCCCATCTTTCAGCTTCCAGGACAAAAACGATTTGCTGCTCACATGTTAGTGCCAGACACCACAGCACACCTTTAGGGGTCTGGTGGAGTCTTTGCTACCAGGTCAGGACTGATCTGCGACCAAATGGGGACCAGCAAGCTTTTGGGCAAATATTCATAATGTTATGATCAATCAGTTTAGTAAACTTAGTAAAATCGCTGATAAAGATAAACCTCTGAACATACAATAAGATATGTTTCTCTCAAAATAAAACTATGCAAGTTTTCAGTTTTTTCTGTCTACTTTTCTGTGTCCTTTTTTTGTCCCATCTCTTATATTTTCTGTTTCTCAATTTGCTCGTCCCGCTCCGCATACCTGATTGAATTCAGTGTTCTGTCTGATGTGTAACACCTTGGGGAGAATGGATTGGAGAGAAGGTGGTTATCTTTTATGTTAACTTTCACTTACGTATATGTGCATGTCTGTATTTTAGAGAAAGCTTGCAACAGCAGTTCTCTAAAATATTGTACAATGGAAGATTGTGACTATTCTATCCCAGGGTGATATTTAGATTCTGATTTTGTCAGAAGTCGGCTTTGAAAGAAAAGCAATGACTTTACAGTCTGAAAAAAATTATTCCCATGGAGCACTTTAAAAAGTCCTACAAAGGAGGATTGAAAACTATTTTTAGCGCCAAAGATTCTCTGTTGGCAAGAGTGTTAGCTATGGGACTTTACTGTTTCAGGCTCAGGAAGCTGTGGTACAGTCAGCAGAAGAGAAAAGAACAAGCAAAGGAAAAATTGGATCTGCATGTCCTGTTATCTATGAATCTTTTTCTCAACAAGCTGCAAAGTGCATATTTGCTATTTGGTGACAGTTGGAGTGTTTATGCAGCCAAAAACCTCCTTGAGTTTCATTGTAGCTGAAAATCAACTGCTGAACAATTAGACTGTTTGCAGGCAGTATTTTTCCAAGGCTTTGTAGTAAAAATCAAGAAACTAAAAATAAGCTTGAGAGCTGAAGAACAAGACTGTTGATACAAAACATAAAACACTGCATTTAGATACAAAAAAAATGTAATTTCCTCATCTCAATTGTCAGTAGCTTCAAAAAATCACAACGCAAACATCCAAGTTTATTAGAAATATCAAAAAAACAGCTTTGATTCTAATGTTTGTTTAATGAGATGGGCATCTCTCAAACGATAAAACACCTGAAACAATATGAAAAAGAGTGTTCCATTTTCTTACCCTTCTTATAATTACTGAGCAGTTTTTATGTTTCCACTGATATTTGCTCAATTGGAAGGTCTCCTTGTCATGACCCTAATCTTTAGTTCCCTGCACAGATAATCTGTCAGATTTAACTTGTGTTTGGGCGGACCACTCCGAAACATTAATGTTTCTACCTGTCAGAAGAAACATGTTGGTGAAATAAAAAATCTACTTTGCACTTAAATCCCATGGATGTCAGTGTTGCACTGAAGTGGAATTGCTGATTGTGGGAGCTTTGGCAAAAATTGCAATAATTGGCAACAAGTTGCTGCATGGGCAGTTTGGCTTCCTCTTCTCTGCATATATGTCTTAATTAAGTCACATTGGATGTCTTTCAAAAACCAGTGGTCTACTTGAGGTCATGCTACAGCATCTCAATTGAAGTTTTATGCACTCCAAAACTAATCGTGTGGGCCATTTTTAACCAATCAGAGGTGGGCTTGCTGGCATGCTTCAGAGCATTTTCCTGCTGCATAATTCGAGTGCACTTGAGCTTCACAAACTGTTGTCTGAACGTTTACCTTCAGGATTTTCTGGTAAAGAGTAGAGTTTATGCTTTCATCAGTTCAGATTGCAAAGCAGCAAATCAGCCCTATGCCAGGACTCTACTGCTGCCATATTTAATTGTATGATTTTCTTTTTTTTAAATTATGCGAGTTTTATGCCAAATGTAACGGGATCCAGCACTTAAAAAAAGCTCCACTTTTGTCTTTGCAGTAAAAAGGATATTTTTGCAAAAGTCTTGAGGTTAATGAAGATGTCTTTTAGGCAGATTGACAAGTCTTTCTGTTAAGATACAATTTTTTCTTAGTCTCTTTCTTATTGTTGAATCTTTAACATGGATCTTAAACAAGGCAGGTGACACCTGCTTTGACTCTTGTTTTGAGATCTTTTGTCATCTTTCTGAAGCTTTGATTCATTCTTAGAGTAGTTTTGGTCCTGGAAAAAATGATTACCATACTATAATTTTAGAAAAATCTAACAAGAGACATTAACTGATGAGCAGTAAAGTAAAATTGACAAAAGAGGGTAGGAAGTCTGGACAAAAGAGGGTAGGAAGGTACAGCTTACTTCTTTTATTCACAAGTGGTAAACTAAACTTTTTCTGTCTGTTTTGTTTTTATTGTACCTACTGTGGATGCTGCATTTTATACTTTTAACCTTAAATTAAAATGGAAAGGTTTTATAGTAGTCTCACCAGCCTGTTTGTAAAAGCACAAGAAGTGCTGTAGTTAAGCAAAATGCAATTCTAGCTCAATCCAGGACAACATAAAGATAAGAATGTGACAATGGAAGAAAATTATTGAGGTTTTCACACACAGCTTCTGATTTTTGACTTGCTGTGGGAGGTAAACAACTCTCCTCATCTTTCTGTAGGAACAAAAATCAACTGGAGATCAGGAGATGGGTTTTTGGATGTAATATTTCTGCGCTCAATATTTTACTTCCAGCTCCTGCTGTCTCTGATTGGAGCACAGTCACAACTAGAAAAAGCCATCACAGCTGAGTGGTCGGGCTGAGGAGATACTGATGAGTGCTGACAAGACCTGTGGGCTACTCGTTTGATGAGCTTGCCCCTGGGTAGATGATCTGATCTTGTCATTTCTGACTGTAATTAACTGGCACAGAGCTAGAATGAAAATTCTGTTTGGACATTATGTTTGGAGCGTATTTTTAAAATGTCTTGAGGTTCCGGGAGAAGATAAATTGTGTTAAGCCCTTATCGTGACTATAGGCCCAATTGTTCTGAGCCGTGAGGCCGGTCTGCTGAGTGCCAAATAAATGAGTGTGGTGTAAACTGTTTGACATGAAGTGTGGACCCTTTTAAAAAATTTTTTTATTTGAGTCATCTGTCACAGAGCCTCTGGTGAAATCATCATGTTCACAGTCAAACTGTCACATTCCCATATTTCTTCAAATATTTCCTCTATTTGGAGAAAACACAGGCAAAAAATGAAATTACAAAAGCTGGCTGTTTCTCCAAAAATAAATAAAAAAAACAATGCAGATTTGTGTTGAAGAGTTTGCAAAGAAGCCAACAGCAACCCTGAAGGAGCTGCAGAAATTTCTCCCAAGCATCACTTTTACTCCACATGTGACGACCTCATATATATTGCAGGTCTGGTTTGAAGATTAGGACTTCCAGACAGAAACCTTTTTTTTTCAATAAAATAAAGTCTGTGGTTCCATGTGTCTGATGAAACCTCATCTTAACTTTAACTACAGTTCCAAAACGTGAGTTTAACATAAGAACAACACAGCTCATCATAAAAATAATATGACTTTAAACTTTTATTTTCTTCCACTCACATCCTGTAGAATAATACTCTGCTTTAGTTTTGAATATGTAAGTGGACGTCCAGTAGATTATAGAACGAATGAAGCAGAAAATCTGATTTTGCAGAGATCAGATAAATTCAGAACAGGCTGATTTAGGTGCTTATTATTTTGTTGTGATTGGAGTTTCATTGATATAAGCTGCAGGTAATACAAGTGAATCATTTTAGCAGTTTAAGTGAAACACTAAAAAAACCCTTATGTTGTAGTATTGGATATATATATTTTTAAAAGTACATTTCATTAGGATGGTCATTTAATTTAATTCTAGTGGATTTTTTACCGCAATAATAATAATAATAATAATAATAATAATAATAATAATAATAATAATAATAATAAAAGTCAAACTATTGTTTCTCCCTTCTGCTGACATAAAATGTCACTGAGTTTGAGGTCATTGAAAGTGAATTGAGATGGATTGCATTGGTTTTTGGTAGAACTACTTTCATGGATTTTTTTTGTCTCTTTTTTTTGGGTGCTGTGCATGCTCCTTCAGGCGTCCAAGCCTTTTCAGGTGAATGCTTGCGGTTTCAGAGAACCGTGAGAGCATCATCCATAAAACAGAGAACCTCAGTTTAAATTCACTCGACAGCTATCCGCCCGGTTGATGCGTCCTTGAAAAGGAGAGCGAGTTTCCTCTGGCTCTATGACAACAGCGAGTTAATGTTTTGCATTGATCTTCATTGAAGATCAAGAGAAGACAAGGATATATTAGAATACGGAATAAAGAGGAATGATCCGTACAGAACCAAAGTCTTCCGCTTAAGGTTGTCTTGCATTGACACCAACAGATTTGTTTTGGTGAAACTCCAGCGGATTGCTTTAAGTACTGGGAAGCAAACTGATTTTTGGCATCTAATGCAGTCCTGAGCAGGTTGGGTGGAGTGTTAAATGGGTTAGGGACAGGCACTTAGGGACTGATTAGACCTGCCAACATCAATACTGGCTGTCAAGGTGTAGTGACTGAAGGATATTGAAGTGTTTAGTTTCAGATTGGCGCGGGAGTTGGACGCCGTGAACGTGAGAGGTTTTCAGTTAGCAGACCGATCGTTTCAGTCTGGAATAATTTTACACAACAATACAAATAGTAGCTGTTATTCAGCAAGAGTGAAATAATAGTTCTTGATGCCACTTCATAATGTGCTGTGGGATTTTTTTGCCATATTTTAATATGTTTAGTTTTGGTTTAACATCACTAAATACCAACATATTTAAAAATACGATTGATTGGAATTATTGTGTTCTGTTTTAACAGGACAACTAAATTTTTTAATATTAGTGGTGGAATACATTTTCACTCTTTTTAAAAAATTTTTTAAGGCAGTTTTGTGTTTATGGGACTATGCATCCTTTAAAAGTTTTTTCATAAAGCATCTTCTGACTGAAGTAATGACATGACTCTGAAGTGGCTCGCTATCTGATGAAAACCGAGTTCAATATTTTATAGAACCAGTTAACAACTGGCTATAGCGAAAATACTGTTTGAGCTGAAAATGCTTTGTTGCAACAAAAAAAAAAGTTTGGTTTAGCGTAAGCATTAAGCAACCTTCAGCCACACAATGAAAATCAACTTGCATACATTTAAAAAAAAATATTTCTACCAAGAAACCAATGTCATTTTGTTGACTCGCTTGATTTTGGTCAAGGTCTGGCAGTGCACATAGTAATATTTTTCTAAGTTCTGTCTTAATTGAAAATGTTTGTTGATAAATTAATATCTGTTAACAACTGAAAAGGTTGTATATCACAGAAGTTGTACAAATAGTGCTCTACATGTTGTTGAATGGAAACATTTGCAAATAAGTCTGTCTTAAAAGAATTACATTCTTCTTTATAATTCTGATTTTCTTTTTTTTTTAAACATTTTTAGACTTGTTTTGCATATTTCAAAATATGAAAGTGCACCATAATAAACAATCTGTTCTCTTAATTATAACTTTGCACACCGAAAACTATTTCTTGATAGTCATAAAACCCAAAAAGAAAAGTGCATGCATGCCTCTTGATTGCAAATTATAAGTCTTATAAATTAAGCCGCACTTAAATCAAAGACACTAAAAACAAACAACAACAACAAAAAAATCCTTCCTGTTGCTTTTTACAGATTTTTTTTTTTCTGGCTTTTGATTTAAGCATAATGCAGATGCTTCAAATGACTAACCTTGTGTCCTGTGCACTCAATGATTCACAACAAAGTGTTTCCAGCTTCACTTCATCATGGTGCGTTCAAAGACACAAGAAAAGGTTATTTGTAATTGTCAGGCCAGACACCATTCAAACCACTCCACCTGGAAATCTGCCTGGTACATCATTTATTGTTCACATTTGAAAATACTGTGTTTCCATCTCTGCATTTTACAGAGGATTTTTGCAATAGAAATTAAAGCTGACCAATTTCCTCTTCTACCACTTTTGAAAATCCAAAACGAGGTTTATGCCTGTACAAAGGGCATGACTGAAGACTTTATATATTTTTACATCTGTTGGTTGAACTGGTGACATAACGTTTGTTTTCTACAGCAGAGAGGTTCTGGAGAGGCTGATAGAGCGATATATTCTGCGTTCACTCCATTCATTATTCAGGATTGTGCAGTAAAATGACATAAGCTCAAATTAGGAACTTTATTCCCTAACAGGCAATTAAAGGCAATTATAACTTGATGGTCATGAAACATTCATGACCTCTTAATATCGACTGAGGGTCAGAGCTTTAAATCAAAAGTAATTACAATTAAATCAGATGTTTTTATCTTTAGGAAATAAGCTTTTAAAAACCACCATTTCTTTTAAAATGTGCAGGGATCTCTTATCAATCACTAAGCAATAGAAGCCAGAAAGAATACATTCCTGCCCATTTCACAAAACAACATGAAAACAATCAGTTCCATCAATCTCAAATTGAGACAAAGTGTTTGCTAAATGTACATGCAACTGTTGTTTTTCAGTTCAAACCTGTTTTCTTGTGTTATCGTGATCTCAGTTAAGAACATACATTTCTCAGTGATTTTTAGAAGTTTTTTTTGTTTTTTTTAATTTCAGTCAACTACCAACAACATTTACAATCAAACATTTAATAACGCTGCTTTTTTAAATAAATGACGGCCAATCTGTTAGATTTAACCGTCTCTAACTAGCACAAACCCAGCTTTTTGTTTTCACAACTAATCTGACTTTTTCAAAAAGCTGTGCTTTATTTTCTCACTAAAACCAGGAAGACGGAGCACATCACTCTGATCCTAAAGTCCTTATCCTGGCTCCCTGTAGCTCATAGAACAGACTTTAAAATACTGTTGTTGTTTATTCCCTAGTCTAGCACAATAATTAAAAATAACAGCTGAGTTGTTTTATCAACCTTCCAGACCGCTCAGGTCTTCTGGTTCTGGTCTGCTCTGCATCCCAAACACTGAGAACTTCCAGAAAATTGCGAAACAGTGATTTGAATGTAGACTAAAAACTCACGTGTGTCGAGTTGTTTTTGTATCTTAATTAATAAAACACGAACCAACATTTGATGTGTAAATGATGGCATTTTGAAAAATTGAATGTTGGTTGTTTTTTTTGTGTTTTATGCAAAGCACTTTGAACTGTCTTGTTGCTGAAAATGCTGTGCAAATGAGATTTGTACAGCAATCAAATCATAAAATTTGTGATTTGGTTTAGGAATAATGTCTTTTCACACGTAAAATTGTTCCTGTGGAAATGCAAGTGTCACTTCAAAGCCTTTCAATAACATTTCCACAAATATTTTTTCTGACTTAAAATTCGTATTGTCTCGAGGTCAACATTCTCAAAAAAAAAAAAAAAAAAAAAATGTATTATTTTCCCATTACATTCTTATTGTGTGATAGAATAATTCTTTCTTGAACACTCAAAGCAAAGTTAATGAAACAAAATGGACTGATGCGTTTACATGCCACACAAAGTGGCAGTTTTTGGATTTACTACATTTTACAGAAAAAAAAAAAGTTCTGCTAATCGGAGCCTTCGAAGAAAAACCGGGTAGATTTTATTGACGAGGTAATTGATTAAGTATTGATAGTAATAGATCTTATTGTTCCAAGTGGCACATCAATATCAGTGTGGTAGTTCCACTAAAATAGATTGTGATGGGTAGAAAGTGTGTGATATGATCACATGACAGCTGACACTTGATGTTTTTTATGTTTTCCACAGAGTGAGCGCCTTTGCATTTTAAAAGCACATAGTCTCCTTGGAGACAAGATGGCGTCCAACAACACCTTGCGCAGCTACTCCATCATCCCCTGTTTCATCTTTGTAGAGGTAAGAAGCTGTGTGTGGGTGCATGGGTGCAGGTGATAAGTCCAACATATACGATTCTTAGAAATGTGATCATGCAGATGCATCGAGCATTCATGATGAATTGTAGCAGGCTTTCAGGGAGGGACATAACTTGTCAAAGTTCACATTTACTGTTGGGTTATGTGGAAAACCTGCTGCACAATTTATTATTTTTGTTGTGTTTAAAGGAGGGTTAGAGTCTATCTTTTTGCTTGTACTGCATTAGAGAGTTGAGCACAATTACAGTGATACAGATTTTTTTTCTCTTTATTAGCTTGTGTCCTGCTTGATCACAAAATACACTGTAAGCTACTTCAAAATGTTATTTGAAGTTTAAAGCACAGTATGTCTGTCTACATTCTGTCTCAGCAGTCCTGCAGTATTTCCTCTTTTGATTTTTCGAAATAAAATGGGTCAATGTTAATACCGATCATCTTTACTTCACTGCTAGCCATTCAAAACTGTAATTGTTTTATTCCAATTCTCTAGCGATACAGAAACGATATATTTGTCTAAGTGAGAATTTATTTCACTGCAAATGACCTTTTTCAGGAGAATTATAAGCAACTTACCAGAGTAGAGAAAGTGGAAAGCATATTGTTTATTTCTGTGTGTGTGTGTGTGTGTGTGTGTGTGCGTCTGTGGGTGGTGTGTGTGTGTGTGTGTGTGGTGTGTGTGTGTGTGTGTGTGTGTGTGTGTGAGGGAGAGCTCTGCAGCCTATCCATATTTAATTATGGTGTCAGCTGAAAGTCCTTAATCAGAGAGATGTCTCAAGACACTTGGCTTTCTTCTCCCCTTTCTTTTAATATTATAGTCTCATTAGCACTCATTTGGCCCCTCATAAATTTATTCAGTGTTTGCTTTTGTGTTACACTTACACATTTGGAATATCAAACAGACCTTAATATCAGACAGTCACAGTCTCTTTAAATACAAATGTAATTTATTAATGCTGTTTAAAGAAACAAAAGGCCTTTGTGAATGCTTCACAGTGTTTTTTGATATGATCTTGCTCATGATTTGAAGTGGTTCTTTCCTGCTATCCTGCATTAAATTAATGCTAGGCTGTCACCAGTGTTTAGAACCAGAGTTAGGACTCTGTTAGAAAAACAAACAATTTTGACGAAGTAAGCACTGAAAACAGTTTGGTCGAATTACTGCGTCATCAAGATGTTTTGAAAATTAGGTTATTTACCATACAAACTTTTCTTGATCTGAAAAACTTCAACATCAAAAACATAAAACAGAAGACACTTGTAGGGAGGATAAATACTTTTTAACTTGGCTTTTTCAGTCATTTGAGGGATTCTTATATGCGTCCCATTATTATTATTTTTGACCTATTTTTTTTTTGTTGATGTTTTTTTTTCCATCTGAAACTAAAAAGTAAAAAAAAAAGTCTCACCACAAAACATGTTAGACTAGCAAGAGAAATATATTTAATAACAATTAATATGACAAATGTTTAATAATTTGTTGCTATATGACATTTCTTTTGTATCGTCCTCCATTGCTGTGCCTTGTTGCTGTGCAATGTGATAATTTTCTGGTGCCATGGCCAGAACCTGACATTAAATGTTTAATTGGGCTTTGCTAATTATGCCTTTGCAGTTTGTTTACTGATGTGTCACTGGAAAGGAGTTGAAGGAAAACCCTAATTACATTGTTGATGTATAAACACTTTTCGGTTTAATGCTGCCAACTGTGTGTACAGGGGGTTCAGAGAGATATGATGCTGAATCTCTCCAACAGATTGACTTTACTGCTTGATAAGAGGGGATCTAAATATTGATTGCAGCCATAAAGATCGTTTTTTATGTTGTTCCGGTACTACAGAGCTCATATCCTTGCTTTGCAAACTATAATTGGGTTTCTTTTACTGTTGTTTTAAGCTAGGTATTGACTTTTTATTTATTTATTTTTTTAATTAGAAATTTATGTCGATGTCTGGTGTTGATGACCTGTGTTACTCATAAGATTATTTTAGGAGAAGACAAGCTTGTCTAATTTATTTGACTAAAAACAAAAATGGAGCTATTCAATTCCATCTATCACAGTGATTTCTGTTTTATGGGAATTCTAAGCTCTTTACTTCACGTAGTCAAATAAGTAAAAAGTTATTAAACAGCTTTTCACCGAAACTCTTCCAAGAATAATAAGGAATACTTTATGGGAAGATATTTTATGAGATTTTAAACCTTATTTTGTAGAAAATGTTGGTATTTGAAGAATGTTTGGCAATAAAATGAAATCAAAACCCTGGATTTTATGAGCAGGTTCTGTCAAGTTGCTCTCAATGGCCCCTTTTATTATCCAATAAATTGCTTTGCTATTTGCAGATACAAATAGCAAAGCAGCTAGTCACACAGCAGCTTACTGGCTGTTAGACAACTTGCTTAATTTAAAAAGGAGCAGCAGAATGGGAGAAGAAAGGGGTTTAAATCAATTTGGACGTGTTGTGGATGCATTGTTTACATCAGAGGAGAATGGGAAGACTGGTTGAAGATGGTGGGAAAAATTATTTTCACCCAAACTGTGGAGCGTAGCATCTCCCAGTGTTCGTTACTTCAAATGTGGACTGTTTTCCTTAATTTTCTGATTTATCTCCAAAATGAATCTCCAATGTCGCTAAAGCTACGCAGTCTTCTGTTGGTTATTTCCAGAAGATTGATGCATAGTAGCACAAATCTGAGTGTCAAGATATATTGACTTGTCAGGGGAATATTGTTGAATCTGTTGATGAAGAATCAAATGAGTTCTGAAGCGAAAAGAGGATCTAAACCCGCTCTAAAAAAGTGGGCAGTGAATGTGGATCCATGTTTAAATTTCATGCATCCATAAGATGGTGGATCAAAACTCTTCTGACCTATCAAAAGGCTCATCTGAACCCAATAATGTAGAATAGGAATGAAAGTCGTTCTGCTGCTGTGAAAGTACTTTGTTGCTCAGCAGGAAGGCCGACCCTCTCAGGTAATATAACTGCATACATTTGTAGATTATAATGGAAGGACTCACATACGACATAATTAGTCTTTTACATTAGTATTGAGACAAATCAAATGTAAAAGTTGCTTTTTTGTTTCAAACAGTACAGTTGCTTAAATAGCACAGCTATTGTAGGTCATTTGTACTTACAATGACAAGTGCATTTTAAGACTGTATTTAATATCATTTGATCTAAACACATGAAGATCTGTTTTTAATGACCCTCTGATGTCTATCTTATTATTCTATTATCATAGGTCTATGTCTATATCTGCTTTCTATATTTTTCAAGATTTTCCAGCTTTTCTTGGTTCGTGTCTCAATAATATTCAACATCTTCCTTTAACGCCACAACTAAAGCATGTTCCCTTTAAATATAGCTTAACTATATTTAAAAAAAATATATTTTAATTTAATTGTCTCTCATTTTACTTTTTCTGTTTGTGCTTCCCTGCTTACTTGTGTCTTTGTCCTTTTTATTCTCCCTCCTTCCTCCTCACCCAGCCTGTCACAAACATAAGAAGGCAGAAGGATGCCTCTGTCACATGACCAAAAGAAAACAACCTGATTGGATACGGCAGTGAACATGGAGCTCAGTGCCAGGGGCTGCGTGACATAAAGGATGGTTATTCTTGAACATGCCACTTGTGTAACTTTTTCGTCTGTTAGTTAAAATCCTGATTCTAATTTGCTTCAATGGCATTCTGCAGCAATGAAGAAACTCACACTGTCAGATAGAAAGCAACAATGTTACTAAAAAAAGAGGAAACTGTTTGCTAGGAAGCTGGAACACAGGGGAGAAGAAGCAATGATGAGACAGAGTGGAAGGGGGAAAAATAAACAGGAAGGAAGTGAAACGTCGCTTATTGACATGAATAAAGGCAGATCTGAAAAGGCAATCTGTTGAGACGGAGCCAAAAACAGATATACCCTGCATGAAGTTACGTAATGTGCAAGCTACAGGCATACATTTTGTTGAAAACGGGTCAAAGTAGACTCGTCAGATTTCTGTTAAAAAAAACAAAAGCCTTAAAGCAGCATCTTAAAACAGCATTATATTGTCAGTAATATACAATGCCTATGAAAAATCTTGGATATTTTTCTTTTTTTATTCCCTTTATAAATCAAACATGATAGACACAATTTTGTTTTTTTGACAATACTACAAAAAACCCTTTTCAATGAAAAAATAAAAATATTTCTGTAAAATAATGACAAGTAACTGAAAATACTTACCATAAAATAAGTGATTGCATAAATATTCAACCTCTTTCAAGTGACGGACCTAGTTCAGTGCTACAATAAAATAAAGTCTCTCATAGCAGGTAAAAAAAAACTGTGGGAAAATTGATGGTGAATCTTAAGAAAGTTCTTTGGTGATGGAGCTTTCTAGCTAGACGTTCCTCGGAGGACACCAAACACAAACAATCACCACAAATGCACCATCCTCAATGTGCAACATGGTGGTGTCAGCATCATACTGTGGGAATGCTTCTCAGCAGCAAGCCCTGGAAAGTTGGTAAATGTAGAGGGTAAAATCAATGCAGCAAAACTGTATAGAAGTCTTGGGAGAAAGAAAACTGCGGCTCTGGACAACATCCTTTCCCCAGGAAAACAAAGACCTGAAGCATCCAGCTAAAGCTACTGAAAGTATTGTTGGACATTTAACATGGTGAATGTTCTGAAGTGGCCCAGTCAAAGCCAAGACCTCATTTTGACAGAGAATTTGTGGCAGGACTTAAAAAAAGGTCTGCTGACACATAATGGAGCTTGAACAGTTTTGAACAGAAGAGAAAGTCCGATTGAGACATGACGACCTGTCATTGCATCCAATGCTGACTTGAAGTGGGTAAATATTTACGCAATGACTTATTTTATCCTAAATATTTTAATTTGTCACTATTTTGTAGAAATCAGTTTTCACTTTGATATCAAATGGTTAGGTTTGGTAAATTCTCCTTGTCAAATCAGAAACATTTTTGCTTTTATAATTTATCTATTAAAACAATAAAAATGGTAAAGCAGCCAAGGATGTGAGCACTTTTAACAAGCACTGTAGGCTTCTGAACCCTTAAAAAAAATTTAAATTATTTTATCTTGCTCAGCATTTTATGTTCCAGAATGTCAAATCACCAGGTCTGTCATCTACAAAGCAAGAAAACTGTCAACAATAATTCACAGGATGTGATGTTTTTTTTATTTTTTATCAGTTATTTCATGACTGCACTGCTGAGCAATGGGATTTACCATCAGGTAACTGCATTCTGGGTAGGTACTGATCAGCAAATGGACTAATTAAAGCTGATGGTTTGGACAGGAAATGCAGCAGTGACTTCAAGAGGAGAGTTTCTGCTTCCTTTTGAGAAGAATTTGCTGTCAGCACAGGCTGTTGTATTTCAAAGTAGTTGTGAAACAATCTGAAGCCTAAAACATCATAATTGTCTCATATTGATTTTTTTTTATCTAAAGGTATATGGTAAAGAGCAGAATTCAATTAAATAATAATAATAATAAACTTTATTCCACCAGTTGTACTTTGCAAACAGATTTTGCTTTTTGTTAATGATTTAAAATAATATCTTAATCATTGTTAATTTTAATGGTGCTGCTTTGTTATATGGTAAATAGCATTGGAATTAAAGTAAATTCAGCAAAAGCTGAGAATAGTGAGCTCTCATGTTGCTTCAGTTTGACATCAAAACTGTAATGTCGGGCTTTGTAGTTGGCAGGTTAGAGTTGGATGCTTATTTCTGTCAGTGTCTTCTCTAGTCTGCTAACATAACTTGACAGTGAACTGAAAAACTGTGAGTTTACGCAGGATTTATGCAAGATCTTTCTATCGACTTTAAGATGTGAGGAAGTGACACTAATTAGGCAGATAAAAGTGTTACCAACTAATTTATTAAAAGTATTATAATCACTGTTCAATTTGTTTTGATAACTCACTAGTTCAACACCTTATTATCATGATGCTTTATGATTAATAAACTATTAATCATTTAATTTAATGTTTTGTCCTGGATTCACCTTGTCCAGATACCTTGCAGTATTCTATATAGTGAGGTGTGTGTTTTACTCTAACATTTAAAGAATATCTGTGGAACCATTTTATGACTGCCAGTCTCTTTGGTCTGCTGTTCACTTTGCTAATGCAGCATGACGCGGGCTGAGGACTGAATTTAATAGACCTATAAGTTACACTTTAAGCTGCAGAAAGACATTTGTTCAGGTGTAGAACTGTCATATAAAACCAGCGAAAGCAGCCGCCAGGGATTAGACTGCACCTCTATTTTCAGTTCATTGGAGTTACCACACTTTGACATTTTCATCCAAAGGTAATTATAGCACTGACTCATGACCAAATGTGTTTTGTCACAAACTTGTTTACGAGAACTTGAAGAGTCAGTTGAAGCTGGAAAAACAGAAATTGTTTTTCCCTCGTGGCCCATATTGGCAACTTGAAATAGCCTGATGATGTTTCACATGTCTGGTAGCTAACTAGTGTTGTAATGTGATCAGCATAAAAAAAGACTTGAGTTTTGAGTCTCCAACTGACAATCGAAAATCGATTTTGGTCATCTGATGATTTTTGATTCATCTTTCATATTCTGTGTCTTCCTACTTGGAATTTTCCTGTTTTTGAATTATTTTTGTTCCCCAAAGGCAGACGTTGCAGTTTCAAGCAAAGTATTTTTTTTCATTTAAAGCTCCATAAAACATAGTAAGACATTAGGTCAAGTTTGCTGCAACATTCTTTACCTTGTTTGTTGCTCTCTTGCGATCTTTTGTCTGAGCTTTTTAAAAATGCATTACCCTTAAGCCTGTCACAATTCTGCGTTACTGCAGTGCATTGCATGACATTTTGGGAAGCAATGGAATTTGCATTTTAAACTATGAATAATACCTATTTTTGCATAGTTGGAGCTTATTTGCAAAGGTGTTCCAAATCATGAAGAGCATCAAGATTATTTGTATTAATCTGACATTTAATTTGCTTGTCACTGATAGCTGTGGGCTCATTTGTGACAATTTACTATCGGTACATTGACTATAAGAATGTCTATTCATATAGACATATGTCTATATAAGGTGCATATTTTTTTCAAATTAGCACCTTACTCATAGAGTGCAGTTCAAATTTTTCAGATTTTCAGAGCAGTAGCTCCCAATGTGATCTTTGTAAAATATGGCTTCACTCGCTGCATCATTTGGAAGAAAATATGTTGTTACCAAGCAAAGATTTGCATAGGCACACACAGATAAAGTATGCACCACACACACATTCACACCTGGACACCACAACATAGCCATCTGTTAAAAGACTGGATGAGCCAATACAACACTGTTAGCCATCAACACACGGTTTTTTCAGAACACCAACATTCCAGACGACTTCCTGCAGACTGTTAATATAAGATCGACTTTAATTAAAATATTTTCATGTAAAAAACAGCGAAGGCTTGACTCTAAAGATATCACACTTTGTCGCAGAAATGTGCATAGTTTAAAGCATTCACAAGTTTGTTGTTTAAATGTTTCAGCTATTCATTTAAGATAAATTGGGAAAAGGTTATCAATTTAAATGAACTGCTGATGGCACTTTGTCATTGATGTTACAGCAATTCGTCATCATGAGCATGAATGTGGCGACAGGTTGGGTGAACAGCTAATATTTTTGAACAGGAAGAAACGTCCAGTAGAGCCAGTTCAATTTGAGAAGCATCTGCCATGGCAGGGAAATGGGCTGAGATGACAGGAATTAAAAACTTATATGGCTCAGTTCAGGAAACTGACGAAGCAAAAAACAGAAGCCCTGAGCCAGTGTGCTTTCCATGGGAAAGAAAACCAGAGGGAATTCACATGATAAATGGGAGCCATAGCTCTGTTAATGAATCATTTCTGAAAAGAGACAGAATTTACTAGAATCACCTGGCCATGCATACCTTTATAAAAAGACAAATGCAGAAGAAGAGCAAAATGTTAAAAGCTGGTCAGTAATGGACCCATCTGACAACAGTTTGAGTTCCAGTTATTTCAGTGCCACTTCCACATGTCCTTTATAAATATGTATACTAGTTACATGAATTTTGGGGAAATCTACTGAATATGTTTGGTAAATTTCAACAAACTCAGATGTCTGTCTTAATGACTGAATCAGTCTCTGTAGTGACAGTGACACTTAGTGTTGGACACAGGTACTACAGGTACGCATGCTTTCAGAATCACACAGACCTCTATTATTGCATTGTTTAAAATTGTAAATATGTCTCTTTTTCTGCTGTCTGCATATAACACCTTTTTTCTGCTTTTCTACAGTGTACAGATTGCACTAAAGTAGAATTAAATATAACACCGTCACCATTTATCCTTCTCTTCTTGCTTAACTTATGGAGTGGTTTTGGCAGCTTTATGGCATGAAATCGTCTCATCTATCCTGTTTGACGTTAACCCAAACGGCTTCTTCGATTGGCTAGAGTTGCAGTACATCATCGGATGAAAAGCACGACTGCAGCTGATTTTTAGAAACCTCACTGAAAGCCCCCGTATGCAATGTGGTGCATCTTCTGTTCCACTGCCGGTCCATTATCGGTGACTAAAGAAGCTATATATAAACAAAATATATTTATATAAATGAAAGATGCCTGCAGCTGTGTTTAGAAAAACACATCAAAAGGAGGCCAGAGACAAAAAGATGATGATAGTGGGATAAAAGGATGAGGGGGTGAGGGAGGGAAGTGGAAAGAGATGATGATGGTTTGTGTGCGTGTGTGTGGGGTGGAAGGGTTCGGGGGTGGGGGGTTTGCATCACAAGAGTTAGCATGTGATCGAGGGAAAAAAAGGGGAGAGAGAGGAAGAAAGACGTACAATTTTAGAGGATTTATGTTGTTTTGATTCAAATCTGCTTTATTACCTCAGAGAGAAGAGAAGAGCAACGTTCAAGAAAGCAGATTCTTAACCTAAAAGCTGAATCAGACCAACCTCAACTTGCAGTAAAAACTAACGGCTCTCTCTTTCACTTTTTTCCCGCTCTCTCCGTCCATCTGGCCCCGACATGTTTTTTGTGCAGCTCGTCATCATGTCTGGCACCGTGCTCCTGGCCTACTACATGGAGTGTACGGACCTCTTCAGTGTACACGTGCAGGGCTTCTTCTGTAACGACGCCGAGCTGATGAAGCCATACCCCGGCACTGAGGAGTCCAGTTTCGTCCCTCCCCTCATCTTCTACTGTGTGGTCGCTGCTGCTCCCACTGTTATAGTGAGTAAAAAAAAAAAAAAAAAAAAAATCTTCTAAAGTTGTCCTGTGATAATTGTCATATTTATGGTTTTGTTATATTTTTAATTAATTATTTTTATTGTTTCACCATAATTTCAAGTTTTGGCTTTTAAGAAAATAAAATATTTTAACTATATCTTGTATTTAAAGAAAATACTTGCACATTTTATATTTTTGTTAAAGGTTTGGTATTATGTGTTTGTCAGGCAAATTGTGCCATTTTACAGCACAATCAGCTAACCTTGTTACCTTCAAGTGTTATAAAAATGATGTACATATTTAACATAACTTAAAAAAAATTGACTTCACAATTTGGTGCCTTAAAACTGGCCTCTGTCTCTTTAAGAAGCTCACTCTTTCCAACACTGTGATGCTTGTCAATTATGACATTTGACCACAGCACTGAGATGTAGTTGTTATGATAAGCTCAGCAGACACACAGTTCCACCAGGTGTTTTCTAATTGCTGCTGCCACTAGTCCAGAGGAGCTGTGAGGAGAAGGCGAGGGGGAGGTGTGTTCTGGGAAATGGAAGCTCAGCTGGAGGCTCCTGCTCCAAGGAGGCTGGCTCCTTGTGGAAAACCAAGAGCGGCGGAGATACCAGGGGCTAATAGCCCGGCTTATGTATGTGCGTTTCCAGTTTTTTTGAAAAAAAAAAAAAAAACTCTGTGGTGCATCTTGTAGTGAGATGCGCTCTATAGTCTGGAGAATACGGTAAATAAAAACCTCATTCTAACACAATTGAACATTGTGAATTCCACACACTTGATCCCAGTGCCCATGCACTGTTCTGAACAGCAGTGTATCCAAGCTGACACATATATCTAAAAGACATGCCAGGACTTGGTGTTTTCCCAATTCTCCTTTCCTTTCCCATGTTTTGACCTACATAACACTATTTTCAGTACACTAGAAAATATTAGACAATAGAAAGCAATGCCACAAGTACAACACTGTTTTTAAAGGTCAGCAGATATTAAAAGTAATTTTAAAATATTCTTTAAGAAAAATTATAAAGTCAGCACTTTAACCTATGCAAATCTGTCTCTACCCTGTTAAAGTTGTGAAACCATTCATCATAAAATAAGAAGAAATGAAATTACTCTTGCCTGGTCATATCCTGAAGTTTGGGCCTAATCTTTATTTTAATCATAATATTTGCTGGTAATTGCTGTAGTGAAGTGTGAAGCTTTACTCTAACAAACACTCCCAGTGGTCTTTTTTTGCTGAGTTTCTTTCAGCTATTGCACATTCCTCTTCTTTGGCAGCTTTGGGCTACTTTCTGTCATTTGGTAATTTCAAATCTTAGAAAACACTGGTCGCATGTAGAGTTTTTGATCTTTAGGCCACCTTCATTTAATCTCTATCAGCTTCCTCTAACTCTTATTCCGGTAACTTGAAGATGCATGACTTTTTATTCCTGCTTCACCTCATGACCACAGTCCACTGCAGCTACAGCATCGATGTGTCAATATTATAAATTAGTAAGTGGGTCAGAATTTTCTTCAGCTAATTACAGGAAAGAAAGTTTTGGTGCCCAAAATGTAAAGATCGAGATTAGAATTGAACTAGATTCAATGAGGCTACAGATAACAGAGCCTATAACAAACCAATACATCATTATAGACTGACTTTTGTCATTTAGTAAAGTCTTTAATTAAAGAATATTTGTAGCAAAACAGGAAACAAAGAATTTTAGTACATGATTTTATTTTTAGATTGTTGTAAAAGTATCTTTTATCACCCAGGTCATGAGAGACCTGTTTACTCAGGAATAAACCTAAGCAATAAACCATTTCTTTAAAATGCTCATTGGTTCTAGAATCTAGAACCAACTTTGAAAACCTGAGATATGTAGAAACCATTTGTTACTTTAAATCTGTGTTTTTAAATAAATGTTAAATGTTGTGCGTCCATTTTGAATTTGCATTTTCATATTTTGCAGAGTTCCTATCTCATTAGTTATTTTTTTGAAAGCGTTTCAAATGACTTTTTTGCGTGGATGGTTTTTACAAATACTTACCCTGAAACTTTGAGCTGCAGAGACTCGAGTGCGGGCTCCCACATAGAGCCAGCCATCTTTATCAATGTGCTCAGCATCTTTCGGTCATTAGCAATTATGCTGCTTCCTCAACCGATCGGTGCACAGAAAAATGAATATGGTATCTGGCAGCATCTGCTGATAATCCAAGTCTTTTTCAAGCAAGGTAACCTCTTCCATTTGTTTCTCTTTTAATTTTTGTCTTTTATTTGTTCCCATTGCACACTAAATGATGCCCCCTTTATATTTTTTGTGTTAATTTTCTTGTTGATCTTGACACTTGTTATTATTAATGTTGATAATCTTTTTCCTTAAGACTATTGGTTAAAAATACCACCTGTGAAATTTGCGGCAGTTTGCCACGAGGTGGCAGTGTTGCTCCATTCTTACGTTTTAATCCAGACATCATGACTGATTTTCTGTTCATTATCTAAACAAACCATAATATATGCTTTTTTTGTTTGTTTGTTTGTTTGATTGTTTCCAATTTTATAGTTATAAACATGTGATGTAATGTGAGTCAAAACAGATCACATACGTATGTAAGAGTGTTATGCAAATGTATTAAAATTGTTTAATCTGGTGAATATAGTAATTTTGATATGGATTTAAAAAGTTTCTAAAACATTAGGTTGTTTGGTTTATCTAAAGTATATTAATTACTATAATGGAACAAGATGACACATTTTCACTATTTCACTATTTCAGTTCATCAATGTTGATTTTAGGGTTAAAAATAGTCTACTTTTTGTGTATTAAATAAGTGTTTATTGCATCATGAAAAAAAAAAAAAAACACCCACATGTTATGTTACGATAACATATGTGGAACAGATTGCACAATTTATTCTCGGTCCATCTTTTTAGCTCTGATACAACCAAGCATATAACTTTTCAAAAATTGGTGCAGATCAACAAAGAGTGAAGACTGAATGAGGTAACTCTTTGGGTCGGCTTGGCAATTTAACGGAAATCGGAAGAATTATTTATCCGGCTGGCAATAGTGTGCTGTATGTGGTGGTGGTATATGAAGCGTAGCCACTTTATTTTCTGTGGAGAAAATAATTGTTTGTGTGTCACTGATATGAGGAGCTTCTTCAGCACCCTTGGGCTTACTTCAGAGACTGTTTAGGATTTAGTTTCTGTTGTTGCTTTTTTTTTTTTAAAGAAAATACATTTTTATGGTCAATACATTTCTATTCAACTGTAAAGAATACAATTTTTTCTTTACTTAAATATTTATAAGTAACCTTTCTGTTAATAGTGCTTATACCTCAGTACTAAACATAGGGTTTTGTACTGAGGTAGAATGATTTTACAAGTCTTATTAGCTATGACAAAGAAAATGATAAAACATATTTCAGACTTTATTCCCTAACCCACAGTCAAATGTGTGCCTCTGTCCACATGTCCATTTGCCCCATCCACCTACTAGTTAGCTCATTACGTGCTTTCTAGCATCATATACTTTTATTATAACAGGTTTTTAGAGCTTTCAAATTTAAATCATGTCTACTGTGATTGCATCTTCCCTGCAATCACAGGGAAGATGTTTGCTTGCACTTTAAAAGTCTTAAAAGCCCTGAAAGATGTCTGTACTTTTGACATACAGCCAGTGCAGAAATCTTGAAAGCACATCTTGTAATTTCTACGAAATTGTATAAACATAATGGTGGGACACTTTGTATCAGCTTTTCAAAAAGAAGTGTTTTGTTTAACATTTTCTATCCAGTGCTATTCTTTTCATTAATTCTGTTATAAAGCCCACTAAAGAAAGATGAACATGATGAACGTTTAGTTGTACAGTTTGTCCCATTTCCTTATCTTAGGTTTCACTTCTTTCTCAGCAGACATCCGCTGCACTCATTTCAAAGTATCAAGAAGCACTTAATTATGGTTGTAATTGTTAAAGCTGTCTGATTCCTAGACACACACCACCTGTTCGTTTAGAAGAAGATATTACAGTCCATATGCTTCTTTGTGTCTCGAGCGCTAATAATTGCTTATTGTCATTATCTTTTGATGCTTTAAGGCCCTAGAAAGTGCTGCTATGGTTGTGCTTATCTAATGTGCCATTGCAATTCTTGTGCCACAAATAAAACGCATCACGTTGCTTGAGTTTTCTGCCTAAAGCTAAGTGTTACTATGAGTCAGCACTCCACAATGCATCACATATTGATCCTCTCAAATAGTTTTCATTAGTGTCAGTTCCTTCTTTTGCTCTGAAAGTGAATCTGTTTTTAGTTTTCAATAAAAATTCTTCATTAGCAATCAGAATCTTCTTATTACGGATTTCTCTCTCTCTTTTTTTTTTTTTACTCTTCTGTCATCCTTCCCTGTTATTTGCATAAAAAGATTCCTTATCCATGCGTGAATACCCTGAACTTTTTAAGTTGCGCCCTCTGTGTTTTGTAATGGTGTATAGATTGAACCTGAGGCTCTACATTTAATTCTGTTTCCACTTGTCTTACAAAACAAAGAAGCAGCCGATAAAAAATGAACGACGACAGGGCTGAGATACTAGCCAATTAGTACAGACGCAGTAATTTAAGCAGAATTTTCCGCATGGCTGGACCATCAAGGATCTGTGGAGGTTAGATAGGTCGGGTTCAAGCAGTAGTCTATAAACTTGTTCACTTGTGAAGAAGGGTCTGAAACTCAGTCCAGTCCCTTTGGTGCCAAGACAATGATGGATAGAATGGTGTTGTTCATGAAAAAATGCCGGTCCAGCAGAAACACAGTTGAAATTTTTGAGAAAGCAGTGATCCCATGACAGCCTGTTGGAGTTTTGTAAGAAAAAAAAAATCCCAGCATGGGAATGGGAGTGACAGTTTATTATTTTTTAATCCTTGTCTGTTTTTGGAAAAGAAATTCTGCATATTTTTTCTGCATACCCTTTCCATACTTTGTCACCTGAATCAGCTGGTTTACAGCATATTTTGACATGTTTTTTTTTATTGACAAAATTTTAACAAATCTTTAATATTCCCAAAAATATTCCTATGGTGGATTATTGAAAAAGGTTTAAATAATTTTTGGCACAACAGGTTTTAATCAAACGTAAATAAAATGATTTAAGTAGATATCTTTTTTTCAAAACTGATCTTTGCCATTTATTTTAGTACTTTATTTGAAAAAGAATAATTTTAAATGTGAATCTCCAAATGGTATGAAACATTTTGGGCTTAACTGTACCAGAATCAAATTAGTTGCAAACCACAGTAAGTCGTCAGCAGAAATTCAACCCATAATGCGTGCAACATGTCTGTAAAAAATTTAACATGGTGAACTGCTTTTTATTTTTATGCATATATTACATTATGAGTTTCTACGCTTAAAATTTATGAATTAACAAACGGTTCTTGAATAACAAGATGCTAACCGTGTAGCAAGCAGCTTGTCAACTTCTGAGGCAGAAGAAGCAGAAGTTTGATTTATTGTGGATTTAATTAATTTTGACCAGTAGAGTTACTTACTACACCTAATTAATATTGATTTGCTAATTAGGTCATTTGACATGTTTTTCTATGATAAATTCAGCTTTACATATTTTGTAGCATATATTTAGTGTCTATTAATTTGGACTGTTACTCATTAACCCTAGAGATAGAGCTAAAAAAATTGATGCACAACCTATCACAACTCTTGAAACTGAAGAATTAATCACAGGCTCTTCTTAACGTGGGAGCTGAATTTGAAATGCCACAGTTGAAACTGGCGATGAGTAAAAGCTTCTTGTCTTCAATGGGCTGAAGGCAACAGTTCTGCACAGGAAATGAACAATCTAGATACAAACTGAATTCAGCATAGAAACGTTATCGAGTTAAACGTTTCACTTTTTATTTTATTTTTTTACTACAAAGATACTGTTTAACCTATTTAACCTATTCAGATCTTGAAAACCATATTCAATATCACTGTGTCAGTTGAACTCTGAGTTGTTCCTTGGCGTCTGAAATGATTCATGCCGTTGGTCGTTTTCAGTCAGTTTCCATGACATTTCTAGAAAGGAAAGGGGAGTTAACATGGGATGTAACAATGCAGTCATGCAGTAGTACCTAACCTTTACAGTAGGGAAGCAGACTCCAGTGATTCAGATACTTTAAGGCAGGATGTGGCTGTTTGGAAATGTTAATGTCACCAGCTGGAAATAACAAACTCATGTGCCAAGTATGAAGTACTAAAAGGCTTCGAGGGCGATTCCACTAAAGTTGTTGCTGGTGCTTTTTGTTAACTCTCAACTGACACAAACTCAAAAATGTAGTCAGTTTTTTTTTTTTTTGAGTCATGATTCATAACATGACTGCTTCATGTAGGCTTTTATGTACAATTTGCAAGAAGTATTTATCTTTTAAACTTTTCCATATTTTACCATCTTGCAGCCATAAATATTACATGCTGTGCTGTATTTTTATGTTTTATAATAAGGATTTGGCATAAACCAGTGGTATGGTTGTGTGAAGACCTAAATCCAATAGAGAAACTTTGGTAAGATTAAAAGCCTGTTGTTCACATACACACTCTGTCCAGAAATAAGCTATGAGATATTTTTCAGGAGGAGCAAAATGCTAGTTTCCAAACGTACAAAATAACTCATAAGATTTGAAGCTGTAATAAAAGCAAAATGTGGTTCTAAAAGTATGGACAATAGAGGGAGTGAACATAAATGCAGTTCATTCAATTTTTATGACTTAAAGATCTTGAAAACCATATTTAATTTTCCTTCTACTTGCAGGATTCCATTACTTTGTGTTGACCTGTCTAATAAAATCCATTGACGTTTTCTTTTGCATGGGATTGAGTCCAACCGATGCGAACACTTTTCCAAAACACTCTAAATTTTTAGCGATTTTTTTATTTATTTTTGCCAGCATTTACACATCATTTCTTCCTTGTAGATGGAAGAAAACATTCACAAGACAGAAAGGGGCGGAAGAAAATGCAAGTGTCCTGCGGCGTCAAACAAACTCTTTTAGAAAACAAACAAAATAGCATGGCTACAAATTTTGTGCTAATATGTAATAACTGCATCCACAGCCTCCTTTTAAAACACACATATATTCTGTAACAGCGTTCACCACCCCAGGCGGCGTTCAACAAGTTCCATTTTGTGTGTCCAGCAGCAGTTTCTCCATTAGACCTGATGTAATGTCCGCTCCATAATGGACCTGAAGAAAGGCTGCATTGGAACACACTCATTTATGAACACAGGCCAAGCCGGGACAAAATGTCCTGATGATTTTTCATAGTATGCCAAGAGTTTTGCTCTTTGTTTAGCCATGTTTGTGTCCCTTTCTGTTTGCATCTTGACCTCTGATTCTCTGTTTCTTTCCTGTGGCTATTTTCTAAACTCATGTAGATCTTCATCGGGGAAGTGTCCATGTATGTGATGAAATCAACAAGGGAAGCTCTCCTTGCTCAGGAGAAAACGATAGTGACAGGAGACTGTTGTTACCTCAACCCGCTTATTCGCCGCATCATACGCTTTATAGGTAAGAACATCGGCATGTCTTGTTGTCTGAGTCCACTTGTGTCGAGGGTTAGTGGACAAGAACAAGCACATGTTCTTGTTCAGCAAACTTTACTTGTACATTCAGTTTGCAAGTAAATCATTGTAGGTAAGATGGATCAGGTTTGGAAAAAGGCCAGTTAATAAATAGAATTATGAATAGTTCCTTGCAAAACCCTTAACCTTGTCTTAGAAGTGTTTTAAAAGGAATAATTTATTTAACTGAAATGAGTGTTTCAGGTAAGTGTTAAATCAAGTTCACCTAAAAACTTGATTTGCCTCAAGGCTACTGGCTTTATTTTCTTATTTCTTGTTTACTTCTATTAAAACATGTAATAAATTACACATAGCAAAACCTCACTTCACCAAGGTACAAGATCTGCCCATGTAAAATATATGCTCAGTATACTTTGCAGTTCTTTTCCATGAATTGATTGGATCAATGTGGCGTTGCACGGAGGTGATCAGCCACTGCTGCAGTGGGTTTGAGTTGTTGAGTTTAGAGTTCATGGCTCTTTAATCTCCCCCAGCAATTCTCTTAGCTAAAGTTATCCCTGTTACTTGTTCAACTTTTTCTACCAGTTTTTCCTCCCACATAACTTTCCATTTGGATACTGCACACTGTCTATTGGACAACTTGCAACATCAGCACTCTCTCCCATGATTTGGTAGGCTATAACATGGATATAACAAGGTTTTTGTGTAAAAGAAAAATAAAATCTTTTTCAGGGTATTGGGTTTGTGTAATATTCAATAAAAATAAAAAATAAAGAATTAGGGGTATTTTTTCACAATAATACAAATAAAAACCTGAACCATCTTTTTGGATGAGTTTCAATTCCAAATCGAATTACCCAGTTAAGATGCTTTCTACTTATAGTTTTATTAATATACTTTTTCCTATACGTAGCTACAGAAAAGTAAATACTAGTTCAAATATTGTCAGTAATTAAAAAAACAAATTATGAAAAATACTCATTATCATCTAAATAGCTGCAGCTAACGTGTACACAATTATCTAGCTTCTAACTGCTTTTTGCGTCTTTAATGGCAATTGGTTTCAATAAATTAATCTATCTCCACTGTTCCACTTTCTTTATTTTAGCTCATAGATTTAGTAAAACTCTGCAAAGTGATTGAAGATCTTTTGGATTTTCCTTGTACTTTTCAAACCATATTTCTTGCCCTTTAAATAACACCCCTTCAATTAGCTAACCAGTCCTGAAATACTCTTCAGACAGGTCACTTAAATTATACTTCCATCTTTTTTATTGAGTAATTTCTCCGATTTAAAGGCTCACTGAGGCTTTTCGGCTCCTATTCTCTACCTCTCCCATGTGCTCTCCTCTCGCGCTAATCTCCCTTCTCTGTTTCCCCCGATGCCCTTCACACAGTCCCCGTTCCCCTCGCAGACACCCCTTCACACGCTCATACACATGCGCTGAGCAACCACCCTCCACCCAAAGCCTGGATGACAATACAAAGGATAGTAATTTCATGGCTAAGCAGGCTAGATAATCAGCAGCCATATTTCACAGCAAACGGAAGGCAGACATAGACACTGGTCAGGGTTGGTGGGCTGAAAGTGTCAGTGCAATCATTCATATTAAATCCTATTTTTTTCCCCCTTCTGTCTCTGTTTTCTTCTCTGCTCCATTCTCACTTTTACTTTTTGCTAATAGAACACCTTTCTCTCTTTTTTATGATGCATTTGTAAATGCTGATAGCTAGATTAAAATAAACGCCCCGTCTCTGTTTGATCACCTCCACATCGCACCTGTTAACCAGGAGAGTATTTGCATTCACTGGTCTGTTTCAGTGTTTCTTCATTCAGGAAACACTGCGGCGTATTCAGTGGAGCGATTACCTACATAATCCAAGTTCTCAATGAAAAAGCTTCCTGCTGATACATAGTCGCACCGATTTTTAAGAGAAGTAAGCCTGTGCATACAGTCTTAGTTGAGCTAATCTCTGTGCATTCTGAGCCGTCTTTGCCAAATAGATTAGTGGGAGTGGAGAGTGTGTGTTAGCAAAAAAAAATCATCTCTCTAAGGTTACACAGGGTTTCCAAACTGTTTGGAAAATTACAGAATTGAACTTAACATTTCCCGCGCATGAATACACATAGAAAAGACATTAGAACTGTTAAAACTATATGAAATTTGTCATATTTACAGACTTTATTATTACCTATCCCATGACTTAAAAGTTCTGTTCGTTCCTACTGTTGTAGAAGTATCTGAATTGAAATTCATCAACTTTAGGTGTAGAAAGCATGAAATGTAAATGTGAAAAATGCTAATGCTAATAATAATGTTTTCCAGAAACCTGATGTTCATTTGGATTTCATTTGGTGCTTCTGTGGTTTGGATGATTAGAACCCAAATTAACTCAAAACAAAACTTATGCAAATGCTGCTAAAGTTTGTTACATTCATTTTGTTTTAGTTCTGTGAGTTTTTACATGCTCATGTCTGCTCCCGTCTCCCAGGTGTGTTTGCATTCGGCCTGTTTGCCACAGACATCTTTGTCAATGCAGGCCAGGTAGTGACCGGAGGCCTCTCGCCCTACTTCCTGTCTGTCTGCAAGCCCAATTACACCGGCACAGAGTGTCGGTTCAATCACCAGTTTATTGTCAATGGAAACATTTGCACTGGGAATCCCATTGTTGTGGAGAATGCACGCCGGTCTTTCCCATCCAAGGATGCCTCACTGAGTGTTTACTCTGCTGTGTACCTGACGGTGAGTAGGATGCGTCTGACCCCGTGGTTTACTCTGTGGGATCTTTTGAGTCAGCAGCAGCTGCGCTTCAGTTCATGTTTATTTCACTTGTATTCAATACAAACATTTTTTTTAATTATTTTTTGAAAACTAAGGTGGACATCTTTTCTGCTACAAGTGTAATTTGTATGTGTTTAACAAGCCTACAGAGATACAACAATGAGTTTTTCCTCATCATTGAGTGTTCTTTTTTATAATGTTTTCTATCAATAGAAAACATTGGATAGTGATTGATTAGTAGGCGATTTGGCATAGCTAAAAATCAAGATCCAGACCAATATATAAGACCTTGATTATAGAGGAACAGCCAAAAGGTTCAAAGTGAGAAAACAGAGCAGCAAACTTTACTATAAGAATGTTATACTGAACCCTAATTAAAGAACTTGGCAACAAGACAATAAAGATGTAAAAGACTATTCGAATATTTTTATATGCAAGAAATGGCAACATCTACTTTACCTAGCATAATGTGTCTCCTTATTTGGTATATGGCCTATTAGTCATTGTTTTCAACTGAATGAAAACTTTTGGAATATTTTTGCTTTGAAATTAGTTTACTTCTAAAACATCGTCTTGCTTTTCTGAGATAAAATCATCGACTCATTTGTATCATTAGTTCATTCACTGAAAACTACCTATTTTAGTCCAATTTTGAAATCTTACTCAGTTTAACAAAAGCTCTATGTTTCGAAACAGTTTAATTCATCATGATGCAAGGCTTCACATCTTCCCTTCACAGCTTTGTTTTGTCTGTCTTGAATTGGTAAAATGTTTGACGTCCCTGCTGTGGGAACGTCTTTCTAACTTTATTGATCTGCTTCAGCAGAGGAGCATGGGCTTTCAGCGTTCATTTGGAACAAAGACAAGTTCATAATCTTTGAATCCTCTCCCTTGTTCCTAATTTATTTCTCCCTCTTCTTCGTCTCTAGATGTACATCACCAGCACAATCAAGACCAAGTCCAGCCGTCTGGCCAAACCTGTGCTCTGCCTGGGCACACTCTGTTCGGCTTTCCTCACCGGCCTCAATCGAGTGTCTGAGTATCGAAACCACTGCTCTGATGTTGTGGCTGGATTTATTCTGGGATCAGCCATCGCACTGTTCCTGGTAAGGGCTAAAATAAATAAATAAATCAGATGTTTTTATAACCCAGACGCATTTTTGTTGAAAAGGTTTTAAAAGTAAAAATTAGAAAGACATATCATGCCACTGCATTACAGCAAAACATATTTTTCAGCTATGTCTTTTAGCTTGCGGCTCTAGAAACAGAAATCTTGTCCTTTCTTCTGTGAAAAATATCCCAAATTCAGTCAGACTGGATTGTTGGCTAACCTTCCCATCAGGGTCAAAATATTTTTATTTTGGATTGTTTATAAGGTTTTCCTCAAGAACTGCTTTAAATTTGACTGCACCTAATTTCTTACTAATTTCTTTGCTGGTATTGTAGCCTCACAAAATCAGTAAATTCAATTGTAAGAAAATCACAATAATAGTCATCATGACTAAAAATGATCCAATGTACAAATTTTTAATTGGGAAAACCAGGTAACATCTTTATTCCCCAATGTATAAGTATGTTTTGCTCCTGGTAGTTGTGCCACTGCCAAAATGAGGTAAAATCTAGTGGCATTTGTAGTTTAATCAGTTGAAGGAAAGTAGAACAAAAATAGATTATTTTCAGAGCTGGATCCTGGCCACATATATAAATATATACATTTTAATTTTTTTTAAAGCATATGTTATGATCAGAGTTTGGAACACACAGAGACTGCAGTCGAAGTGCTGAATTCAGGCTTAATCTCACTTGATGATTAGTCATAGGCTGCTTCTTTTAGCACTACAAATCCATTGATTCAGGCAATTTGTCATCACTTTCTTTCCACTGCAGCTTGTTTAGCCATTTTTTTATTGATTTCAGTGACAAGAGAAATAAAGATGATTTATCAGGAGGATAAGCTTTAACCTGAGCTCTGAGAGGGTTCAGATACAGCTAAGGCTGGACAGAAGGTTCTTGCAAAGGATCCATTAGTTGATTGAAAGAGTAGAAGAAAGAAGAGAAAGTCCTGATGTTGCACCTGCATTTCCACAGAGATCAGCAGTTGCTCTTATTTCTGAAGAGCGTACTGAGGAAGAAATTCAGGACAAGGAAAGGGAGGAAAGTTGAGGTAAATATTGGGTTGAATTAACAGCTGTGTTTAAAATGTAAAATCCAAACCAATCACCAGTGATGTGCTGTCAAGCAGCTCAGCTTCCACCTGAAATCATATTGACTTAGTCAAGTGCAGGTTTTCTGCTTAAAGTTTAAATTGCTTGGAAGTTATTACTTCTGAAACCTTTAAGATTTTTTTTTTTTTTTTGGAGGTAGGGGGCAGTTGAGGTAGACAACTCCCTAAAGAGGAAGCAAGGTAAACGGATCCAGCAACAGCCTCAGAAGCCTCATTACTTGTAGGTTCCGCTTGGCCCTGAGGGGGGTCAGAGCAGGAAGAGGTGTGAGAAGCAGGCAAGGATACAGAGGAAGACTGAAGAGGAAATGTGGGATTAATTTAGGTGCTCTGCTTGGCCTGGTTGGTAATTTAGCTGAATCTACAACCCGTATGCCACGAGTTCAGAGAGAAACTTATAGATGGTGTAATTGTACTGCTGCTCAGCACCTTTCAATTTATTTTTGTCCAGGGAGTTTCAGTGCTGAAAGTACTAATTTACTCTGGCTTTAAAGAACAACTCCGATTTGCAGGGACATTCAAGAGAAGAAAACCACAACAATGGATTCAAAGCAATCTCTTTCAGCATTACAGACAGCAGCAGTGGCAATGAATGTATTGAAAATAAAGTTCAGGCACCTCAGGAACATTCCAGAGAAATTGTCATTTGTTTTTCATGAACAATCATATCATAGCTTTTGCTTGTTAGCTGTGAAAATCCTGTTGGCTTGGAAAATTATATGCCTTGAAATGAAAGAAAAAAGTTGAAGCTACTTTCTGGCCAACATTTTTTCTTTTCTTTCATTTTTTTTTTAACCAATAAAACAAAATGAGTCTCCACTGTTCAAGTAAGAACTGTTAAAGTTAATTGTGAAACTTTTAACAAATAACTGGATAATTTTGACTTCCCGTGGTCATTATTATTATTATTATCTTTTGGATTTCAATCTACTGTATTTTACAATACTGCAGCTTTTTTAGAATAACTAACGGGTTCAACTGTCCTGTTTTTATCATATCTACATACATTCACATGTTGCTTCAGTTTTTTTAGTTAATAGTATTTCTAATAATTTTGTCTAGAATGTTACAATCAGTTTGTGAAGAAAAAAAATCCAAAATATATTGCACATAAATAGTATACAGACTTCAACTGTTCTTCCACTCTTTTGAAAAGCTATTAACCAGCATGTGTAATATAGTCTTTAAATATATGCAATTTGCTTCTATTGTCCTGACCTTTAAAATATATTTATTCTTATGAACAATTTGAGTTAAAATAGGTTTATTTTTTTATTTTTTCAGAAACAATAATGTTGATGCTGACTTTGCGAAATATGTACATGTCAGTCTTGAAAACTTGTGCAAACTAAATTTAGGAAAGAGTCTAAATCATCTACCTTTTTAACAGTTTTTTTTAAAGTATTAATATTTGCAATTATTTGAAAATGTTTATCTGTGTCCTAAAAGCCAATACGTTATAGGAGATCAAATGTTATAAGCCATTTTATTGCATTCATACCTTACAATGATTTTGTTACACATTGAAATCCAAAAGCAAATATTGGGTCACTGCCATGTTCACGACATTTTATGTGATCTGTATCCAAGTCTTTTCTAAATCTCAACTCTTGATGCTTGTACCATCTGTGACTTTTATGTCAGCATCATCCCCAGTGAGACATTTGGCTGAACTTTTGTTGCCTTTATTATTATTATTACATCTTCTTTTCATGCACACAGCTTGCTTGTTGTATTGCAAAGATTGTCATTTTGTTGAGTTACTTGTGTGTGTTTGTGTTATGTGATCTGCTCAGTCTGCCTTCTCGTTGAAGAAGAACTGAGGAGAGACCAGAGGATATTTCCAGCCAATGCATTTTTTGCTGAGATTATAAAGCTTACAGCAAATTTTCTTCTGAACAGAAAGGAAATAATGCTGGTATTCTGAACATTGCTATTAAGTGAGTTAATACTGATGACATGTAGTGAGTTTTAAAAGTACAGCAGAGAAAAATAAGCACTGGGTATCAAAAACAAATTACTCCAGAGACAATTTAGTATGAAGTGTTATAAAAAATGGCACATGGAGTAATGAAAACTCCATGTGCCATTCAGTACTTAATAAAAAAATATTTTTAGTCAGTGAAAGGTTGAAGACAAGTATTCACATGCATTGCTTAGGTGGGATTTCAACATCATCCTTCCACACAAACTATATTTTGGGTTCTCTTTTGGATTTGTAATTTACAAAAAATGTGTATAAACATATTTGTACCAAAGATGTCTAAATATATTTCTATGTATTGTTTCTTCAGCATATTGATTTTCATCTCCTAACTTTGTTGTTAATTTGGTGTTTTGGCTGTGATGTGCAGAACTGCCTTCCTCTAAACATGGCGTTTTCAAAAGAAAAACGATACATTTTAGTCTAAGATATTCTGCAAACTTAAATATACTTTTTTCTGGCTGCAGAGCTTTTTTATACACGGTGAATGGAGGCTGTTGTGATTAACTGAATTAACTAGTTGTCATTGAAAAGCTACACTGCTGATTCCAGATTATTATTTGCTGATTTTTATTTATTTGTACTTTTCTGTGAAGTCGTTATAATGTTGTGGTGAAATAATCTTCTTTCCATTTCTGGATCATTGCTCCAACAATGCTCACTAGAACATTTAAAAGTTTAGAAATATATCTGCAGGCAGTTTTATCAGTGTGTTTTTCAAATATAAGCCAGTGACGGTCTTGAGAGGGCGGTTTACTTTTCATGAGATGTGTCAAATGCCTTTTCTTGAACAACTCTAATTGAAGTCTAGATTGAGAATACATTTTCTGAGGGAGACATTCCCAGTTTTTCTTAATTTGCGGAACATTCCTGATGTTCCGTGTTCAACTTGGGACCTCTTGTCCTTGGGACAAAAGGAGAAGGAGCGACTGTGGAACATGTATACTTTTAAGTGGCTGACGTATTAAAGATTGACATACATTGATTCAGGGATCTCCAGGGAAAGATTAACGTAAGAAAGTCAGTCATTGCCTCAGCAGTTTTTAGATGGCTCATTTCCATTGTATTAACGACACAACATGAACTAGGGAGGGCTGTGTCTTTGCTACACGAGGGAATAATAGCCTGAATGAAGCTTATGAAGCTCCTGCCATGTGAACACTTTGGCAGTTTGATGGATTTGCAATTTTTATGCGATTTAATCCATAAAGAGAATAGAAGCTGGGTGTGTATTTAATCACTTGGTTGTCGTTTTTTCCAAATAGGAGACGTCTGAATTGACAATGCAGCTAGACAATATCTTCAGTCTTATCCGTTTAAGTGGCAAATTTGACACATACACTTTTGTCTTTGTCTTACATCATGCTGATCTGATGGCTTGTAATAATGCATCAAAGCAAACCAATTTTCTGGTACAAAATTGAATCTTTAGGCGAACGTTAACCTGCGAGTTAAAATTTCACCTTGTACCTGGAACAAAACGTGACAGCTTGGCTGGGGCGCCTTGCATCAGCAGCAGGACACAAAATGAAGCGAAGCAGTCTCCTGTGGTCATGGGGGAGATGTGCATCAATTGGATGAAAATTAGAATGCTGGAGTCATGCAGAAATGTATTTAAATCAGATGCATCAGCTCACAGTTTAGAGTTACTCTGACAGGTATTGATGTAGGGAATTCATTGTGATGCTGGGGAGTTATTTGCAGATTCTGGCCCAGCTGCTCTCGCCTCTTGGTCTCAGGGAACACTTGAGACCCGAACCGCTGCACACATAAAATCTTGAGAAACCTCCAGCAGTGAGTCGGCCTGCTTCATTTTCTTCTTTACTGTTGCCTGAGGGCATGGTTGGTGTCTGGTGAGGTGGAATCTCCTTCAGGCAGCCATGTTTGATTAACTAGGGGATGGAGGAGTTTAGAAGTCCTGCAACCTTGCTGGCATGTGGGCTGTTAAACGGACCTGACTGCTGGTAAAAATAAAAGTGCAGTTTGAAAGAAACTGTACACAGCTGCACAGCTGCTTTTGTAAATATCCAGGTACCAAGGAAATAAAGAGAAAATATTTCACATTAACACTTTAAATAAATAAATAAATAAGAAAAAAAACAAAAAACAACAGGGTTTCTCTTTGAATTATCCACAATATACTAGAAAGAGTATTGTACTTATGGTAAGAAATGATGGTGCAGTGGGGAACAATGTGAGCACCTTCTAAGGCTGCAGCTGAAGCATTTATTTGTATCAAAGTCTCAGCATTAACAAAAACTGATTAAAATTTAAAAATAGAGATGATGTGCCAAGCTGACTTTTAAAGACTCTCTTAATGTTTGATTGATTTTTACGCCCCTATAAACTTTATACCACAGCAGTAACTACTGAAGCAGAACATATGGTCACATCTTTCTAGAGAATCTCTTAGATACTGCGTTTCATTCTCTACAGACCGTCATACTTCAAATATATTGCTGGGGGTTTATGTGAAGAATAAAATGTCAACTTTTTATTATTACCAGATGGATATGGAGGGTAATCCACAGCTCAAACCAAGCAGGGTTTATGGGCAGTGTTATGGTGGTTAGATTCAACCTCATATTGTGAAAGTGCTGCTGCTTATTCAAACCCTCTTCTGCTCTGTGTTTTCACTTTGACATTAGCAAAAGTATGGTAGCTGTAAGGTGAAGATTTTCTTGTATGTTTGGCATTTAGAGAGTTTTCATTTTTAACTATGGAAGGAAAGCTTCTGTCAGATAAGTCTAGACTGAAAAGAAACTTAACTGCTAAATTGATTCCCAGGAAATCTTGTTGCAGACATCAACAAGTCGTCAGAAGGGTAAATTGATATCATTTTAGAGTGCACCTGACCTTTTCTTGAGTGCTGTTCTAAGTTTGACATTTATGTTGTTACGCAGTTAGTTATTTAGCAGCTGTTGTGTGGATTCATGTGAAATGTGCAAAATAACACATGCATATTGGATTCACAAGAACAAGATCAGAAAAGATTTCAGTAATACTTAGAGACACAAAAAACACTATCAATTCCCTACTATGTAAAAATCACATTTGAAGCTATAGAACAGAGATTTCTGTAATGCCAATACGATCTGTTATAGAAAGTGCCAAAACACTTAATGTAATACTTTATGAAATCAATGTCATGTACATGAAAACAGAAATAAGTTAACAAAACAAACTATATTTGTCCATCAGTAACATTCTTAATCTACAACATTTTTTTTCCTGGCATGGATTCATGAAATCCAATTCACGAATTCATGTACTGCTCTTTCTTCTAATGTGCCAATGCCAAGCAGTTTATTCAATTATGAAGCTAACGCTGGCATATTCACCCTCTCTGTGGTATGATTTGTTGGTGGTTCCAGGCATTTGTGCAGACAAAAGTTACTGAAAATATTGTTGTTCTGCTTTCCATAATTAATGGTTTGTTTTGGTTAGATGTCACCGACTTGTGATGATATACTTTAATCAGGATGTCAGTGCAATACTTGGTAAAAAAAAAAAAAGCTTTGATCTGATGCCATCAATGGCCCTGTTGCTTCCTGTCGCAAATGTCTCCTAGGCCCTAACAAGATGTCTTCACTCTGTAGTGAAGTCAGTAGCTGAACAGCTACAATACAATGTCTTGCCTTGAGTTCAGTGAAAGACTGGGTTTGATTTTGTTTTTGTTTTAGCAGATGTCACAAAACTGTCTTACTGATTAGCATTTTCTGTATTTGCATGTTCCAGGGCATCTGTGTTGTGAACAATTTTAAAGGAGTTCACAATCCAGCAACTAAACAGAAGACGGAGGAATACCGTGGTTTGCCTCTGATGACTTTTCCTCGTGTAGAGAGCCCACTGGAGACCCTCAGCGCGCAGGTAGCTCAAAACCCTTAACCTGCGATCCCCACAACTCTAATCTAATCTTTTTTATTTTTATCATTGTTGCTGGGTAGAGCTCCCAAAAGAATGGAACACCAAACTCAAATATTCTCTTTATAACCTCATCATTTGGTGCTTGAAACTTGTTGTAATAAACTATAAGTTCATTATCTTTTTTTTTACTGACGTTTTTGCCTGCAATTTTAATCTTAAGTTATAAATTTATTCTTTTTCTTGCCTATTTTCTTTTCCTTCTGACGACACAAAGCTATGACATTATGTTAGGCATGATATTTGCACTGCACTCCTTTCCATCAAAGCACACCACGCACCAGGTGAAAATAACTGTCCTTTGTTTTCATCTCCACACCTTTCTCCACTTCTGTTTTCCTCCCTCATATTTTCTTTCTTTTCCTTCTTCCCTTTTCTACTCCTCCTCAAACGTGCATTTTTCCAGAACCACTCGGCATCGATGACGGAGGTCACATGACTAAGGGGGCAGCACCGGGTCACGTTTGCGTCTCCACAGCACTTCCAGGCACAATGACGAGGACGCATGCCACGTGGCGCCGATTGCATACAACAACAACAACAAAAAAGAAATCACTCCAGAAATATCTGTTTGAATCACCTGGAGGACAGGATACTCCATGTTTGTAGTGGTTTTCATTTCGCTTGGCTCCTCGCTATTCGGCCAGCGAAGACCCACAAATCTAACCAGTGCAAACTTGTCAAAAAGCCAACTCACTGTAAACACAGGTTGCTTTTCTCCAGGTATCTGAAAGCCTTTGAAACATGGCACGTTTCTTTTGTCCTCCAGGGTGGCTCTTTGTAGTTAGCGAATGGTGTTTTGTACGTTTTTGTATGAGCGAGTGCCATAGCCTACCCTGACAATGTCAAACCTGCACACTTCCTGTCAGCTGACTCACTGTGTTACATCACACCCTGTCAGATGAAATGCCTCATTAGTCACCACATCCATTCCACTCAGTCTTAAAACTCTGCTATGGGAAAACAAAATATTGATGTTGTTGTTATGTGGTGTTTGTCATTTGTACAGAAAAAAGACAGAAATGTTCTTTTTATTATCTCTGTGCATTAATTGACCATTATAAGGTCATATTTTTTAAGGAGTTTTGTTAGTCTGTATGACTATTATGATCCATTTGGACCTGTTTGCCTGCTGTAAACCTGAATATGTTTTAGTATCAGTTTAGGTGTTTGGGGGAACAAGACTTGTCATTTTTGGAGGAAACTTGAGGAGGGTCACTGGCGTCCTCTAGGACTAAATGCAGGGTCTGGCATCAGTTGAGATCAAATGCAATATTTGAAAATGTCATTACTCAGAAAGCTTACTAGGAGTGTCATTCACCCCAATTTCCTGATTCACTCTGATGTTGAAAACAATGCCTTGAAAGCCGTCCACTGGGTCTTGCATGTGTCAGATCCATGTAAAGATTCCCTTTGTGTGCTTGTTAGAAATATGTCTTTATTGAAATTTTAATGGAGGACTTTTCTAACAGATAGATGGGGTAACAAAACTAGACAGTTTTGAGTAAAATGATTGTTTTCATGCAAACCCGGCCATTGACGCCTGCTTCACTTTTCCTCCTTGATGCACCCCTTCCTCTCCCTCAGCCACCAGTGGATTGTGATGCAATGTTGTGAATCCATTCCCTATTGGAAGATAAGCCCAGCATGAAGAGAGAAGTTGATAATGTTTTATAGATATTACTCATTATCATTGTGATTATATGTCTTTTTCTTTAAGAACAAAAAAAGCATTTCGTCTGAAATGCTATATATATATTTTTTCTTTGTTTGTCCAAAAATTAAATAGTCAGTAGCAACTGTGTGCTCTCTTGTGATTATTTTTATTTTTGTGCCCCTGCATATTTAACAACTTTCTTTTAACAAGTAAAGTATTGCTGCTGAAGATTGCTGTCCCAGTTGACTGAGATTGCAACTTACCTTGATGATGTTCAAGGTAAATTTCTTCCCTTTCGTTTAGTTGAATATCAGCAAATTTTTTTGTTCACTTTTCCGGCATCCAAAACCTCCCGATTGTTGAAGCTCATTTCCTCGGTTGAACAAACAGAACAAAAATCCCATGTGTCCTCTCTTAATTACAAATGTAAAGTCCAATGTACAATAACTTACTATAACAACATTTTGATCTGTATGATCATCTTGATTTTAGAGATAATACTAATTAAACAATTAGTATAAAGTAGCATAAAATACTAAACAAAGGTCAGTTTCACAAATTTCTCATTGTTTTTCAATTAGCACCATTGTTTGCATTTTGTCATGTACACTTCCCCACAAAAGTGCTCATACCATTTGAACCTTTCCACATTTTGTCACGTTGCAAATAAACATATATATATTTTTTATAAAATATTAATTTTATGACATCCCAAATCGAAAAATATTAAGGATCAGTTTTAGTAATATATTTGAAAATTCTGTTTCTGAAAAGGTAGGTCTGCATTTGTATATTGAAACTTCTAAATATTGCTGTCACACCTACTAGAAATAGTTTGCCACTGACCAAGATACTAAAGGTGTTGAAAAAAACAATCGCAATACTACGTGAAATTGTGAAAAAGCACGAGCTGTGAAACAAGAATATTGACACCTTTGTTTGGTTTGTTAGGGATAATAATGAACATTCAAGTTGGTTTGTTCTTGTCACCTGCACATATTTTAATGCCCTGCCCAGCAACTGTTGGTTCACACCCTTGTAAAACTGCACATGTTGCCCAGACAAGAGATTAGAATGCACATGGATATGCTCAAACTAGGTTTCTTATTGAGTTCTACAGCAGATTCATCCTGTTATTACCGCATCGACTTCAGGGATGTTTATGTCACCGCCTAGCAAGAAATACACACACAGACACAGAAAGAAAGCTGACGGCTCAGCGAGTGCACTTTCTCTTTTGCTCTGTCAGGTATTCATTTCAGCTGTGACAGCCTGCGCTTACCCTGCAGACACACTGCCTAAATAGATAGGAGCTCTTTGTGTTTGTGTGTGTTTGTGTGTGTGTTTGTGTGTACACACAGCAGTTTTTGACCATACGATGATCTGAAAAAATTTTATTGTCGACGCTTGGGAATATGCCTACTTGTCCAAACTAGCATCCCCTTGCAGTATGAGTGGAGACGAGTGTTCAAGCCAAACATTGTCTTCAGGATGGAAGCAAAGTTTGGAGTTGTGATTTCAGACAATTTTAAGACCAGACTGTGTCTCCGTAATGAAGTGTGAATTCGAGTTAAATTATGTTCATAACTTTGTTTTTGTTGTTGTTGTTGTTGTTTTTAGAATAAGATCTCTAGTTCTTTCCTTTAGCCTACAAAAAGATATGGACTTTTTTGATGGACAGAAAAAAAAAAATCCACTCATGCATTGTCTTCTGCTTATCTAAGATTGATTTTTAGGGATGACAGACCAAGAAGAGAAACCCAGACATTTCTTTAACCAGAGCCTACTCTTCAGCATAACATGGGGGACCCCAAGGCATTCCTAAGCCAGAAGGGATATACTTGCATAGTTCCTCACAAGTTGCGCGTCTGCTCCAGGTTACTGTGGGGTGTTCTTGGAAAACCAGCAAAGCAAGGTGCTCAAAAGAAATCCTGACTTGATACTCAAACTGCAGCTTGATTTGGAAAACCAGTGATTCCACTCAAGTATTCCCTGAGATGGTATTATTCTTCACATCATCTTAGTTCCCGTCATCCTATGGACCATAGTTAAGGATTGAAAGTTGCTTGCTTTACTGCAAATGAGGCCACTATCCATTTCTCACTTAATCTTGCCATCACACACTAACAGATACTTAAAGTTAAGCGAAGATATTTAAAGTTCTATCCTTGGGGCAAAGATTGACCCCTGACCTGAAGGGAAACGTCTAGCCTGTTCTGGTTAAGAACCATGGACTAGAACGTGACTTTCATCAGTCACCTCAAACTAAAACAAACAAAAAAAAGTAAAATAAAAACAATTTGTGCAAAGAAGAGAGATGCATTTTTAATAATGGATCATGTTCAACCCATAACGAAGAAAAGTGCATAAAATGAATCACTTGGAAACTGTTCTGCTGTGTTTGGTTGAAAGTGTTCTTTGCATTAAGTAACATGTCAAAGCCAGAACAGTGGTTAACAATTAAAAAGATATATATCATATTTCATTTTGTGATTGGTTGGCACCAAGATTCGAGTGGTATTCCATGTTTTTATGGCAACAGCAGTACAAGAGCACCAGCATGCTCTAAGGCAAATAGTTTATCCCTGTCTCTTAGTAGCCCACAAATTTGGCTCTGACATGTTAAATAATGACTTATATAAACCAGGAGTGCATCAGTGAAGTACAGGACCAACATTATACAGTGATTCATAATTACTGTTGTGAATTTTCAGAAAATCCTCTGCATAGGTGCCAACCAGTTCTTTATGATAGTGTCTTGTGAATGCTTTATACAGAATCTTTCCATAATGTTTTTCTTGCACAGAAAGTCTGCTGATGTTCAGAAGACTTATTCAAGTAAACCTATTTGCCACAGTATGCATTGCCAAAGATCTGAGACATTAAGCCATTGAAAGGATGTCTACAAATCCCCAATGGGTTGTATGCCTGAAAGATGTAAAGTCTGTGCAAGACACACGATCATAAAGACTCATCTGGCTGGGTTCATCTATGGGTCATAATAAGACCCTTAACAAACTCTGGTGAAATAGTTCATTAAGCTTAGACCGCAAAGAGTCATCATATCAATCATCAAGCTTAACGTCATGGCAAGCAAATCATACCTTTGAAGAAATTGGGCTTATCTCAGAGGTGAGATATTTCAGGGACAAAAGGATGTGTTCTGCATAAAAGGAACGTGGTAGAAAATAAGCTGAACGAATTGGAGAAGAATGAAAAAGGGCAGGGAGGACAGAGAAACACGGCTCCTCACTGATACGCTTGTGGGCTTCAAGATCTCTCTTTCACTCTTGTCCACTACTACTTCTTCTATTCAATTCTCACTTTCTGGAGGTCAGAAAATGTCCCAGCAGGATTCAAATAGCAAAATCGGATCCACAATGAAGATTTCAGGTCAACATTTAGATAAATTCCTGTGTCTAAATGAGAACCTTAGTAAGAGAAATCTTTTTTATCATTTCCAGAAGCTTGGCAGGGTTCCCTATCCAAGAGGTTTTGTGAAGTTGTGTTTCCAAGTTTTTTAAGGTTTTTCTAGACAAAACAAGGAAAGGCAGGCTTCAGAAGTCTGGGAGAGTGTTTGTGTGTTGGTTAGTCTGCTGGTGGGACTGGGTATACTGGCAAAACTGGTTGGACTGGTGTGTTGAGGGCTGACTTGGTGAAGTCTGGTTTGTTTGCTGGTTTTCTGTTTGGTACCGTTCAAGCTCTCTCTTTCTTCTCATTGCTGACTGTAGCTGCAGCTTGATTGCAGTGATTTGACCCTCAAGTTCTGACAGTTCTTGCACTAGTGGGTTTCGACCAACTTGGCCAAGACTACTGTCGCCCACTCCTAAGCTGCAACTTTGAGTTGTAGTCTGTCCAGATCCTTCTTGTACTTGGCCCAAAACACGTCCTAACAGGTCAGAACGGCCATTAGAGGTGGTCACCATGGGCATGTGTTTCTCCAGCAAGGGGAGAGTAAGAGGATGAGGGTGGGGAGAAGATGGAGGTGGAGGTGGAAGATCCTGGGAGGATGGATGTTCCAGGTCATTCTGAATGTCTTGCGGAAGAAACCTTCGCCGGTTGCAGTGGGAGGATTCTGCAGGATTCCAAGATGCTGACTGGTTGTTTCCTTCGTTGCACCTGGGATAAGGCAGAGAAAAAGTGAAATGTCAAGAAAGAAATCTAAATGCCAAGGTGGGTGAAGTGTGAATCATTTAAATGCAACATGCTGGTAGGAATACTACGCAATTAATCTTAGAAAAAAGCTGCTGGTACAGACACAAAGAGAACATGCTTTTTTTTGCCTGGACTTAGGAGTTGTGGCACATAATATAATTGCCTTGTGTGTTAACAACTACTGAAAATACTGAAGTGACACATGAAGTTCTGGACAACATTTGGACATCATTTTTGAGGTACTTATTTTGGCATTCTTCCATACCAGCCTGAATATTTTCTGAAATAATTTGTGCTGTAATAAACTATTTGGTGAAGCTGAATATTACTTATTCTGAAATTCTGGAGTGCCCAGAGACTTCAAGACCCATTTCTTCTGAATTTGGATGGCGAGCCCCAGCCCAGAGAACCCAGTGAGATGGTAGATAGTGACCCGACTGGTCACTATCCTTGAAATACTGAGAGAACTGACTGACACATTGGAAGAGACTGGACAAACACTGAATCGACCAATACATTGAAACGATTATTTATTTTATTTTCTGGGGTTTTTTTTAAACGCGCGCCATTTTGTTGCAATTGTATATGTGGATCCACAATTGTTTTGTTAAATTTTACTCTCTTGTTGACACTTTGTGCACTTCTATGTTGTCATTCACACCTGGGCTCCCGAGAATTTAGAGTCTTTTGATCCGACCCAAATTCATTTTAGATACACTTTCATAGCATTGGTGCTGGTCAGAGAAGTAAATTGAATTACCTGCATTTTGCTATTATTAAGTGTATTTAAAGTAACTTGTGGGTTACAGACGACTACAGTGAAAAACTGTATTTGCAAAGTTTAGGGGCCACAGGTGCTCATGCATAGTTAATATCCACAAATCCCCTCTGAAATGGTTCCTGACGATATGTTGCCGTCATACTTCCTGTTGGTGTTCTATTTGCAATTATTTCACTCATTTGTTTATAAAGACAGAGAATAACTTTGTTTGGAAGTTTTGTCCACACACACTCAAATGAAATACACTGAACAATGTTGGAAGAGATATTATCAGTATCAGAAGAGAAAACATGCTACCTTTAGCCTAGCAATTCCATCTATTGTTGTACCATCCAAGCATTTCTGTTTAAATCAGCTACTGTTCTTATTATTGTTTGACTTTGCTTTATGGTTGAGTTTGTAAATACCGCAATCTTTTTTTGTAACAAATCACTGATAACCTATTCATTTCATACAAATTTGAAAAAGAAAAACTTAATACAGACTTTATATTAGATTTATATCAAGGGTCCTTCTGTGCCAGCAGTCATCCTAACAATCCTTTGCCAGCCAACCTGGAGCTTCAATTTTACCATGGAGTTAAAACTACCATACTCAGGAGAGCATTGTTTGACAGTGCTGCCAACTTTTAGTGGAAGCATGCATCACTTTGCCATTCCTCTCTCCTTTTGTACCTTTTTCTCTTGCTCTCAGGAGTGATGTGAACATTCAAAATCCTTTAATCAGTGTCCACTTTACAGCCTGTTTATTTCTTCTTTTCATCTTGTTTATTCTTCATAATCATGATTCATGAAGGGTAATTTGGAGCCACCACAAACAATATAAGACAAATTTGGATTCTATTTTCCAGCAGTTTGAGGCCAACTGACTTCAAGAAAAACAGTTGCCGAGCTGAAACATTTTTGTAGATTAAAAAAGCCTTCTTGGACTTTAGTCCAAAAACAATATTCTCTTTACGATGTACATCAGGAGGAGAGAAGATTGACAAGTAATCTAATGAATGGTGTTTAGCAAAAGTATTCATACTCATTGACATTTTCCATATTTGGTCATATGTTTGTTTATAGGCATAAACTAATATATTTCTGGGGGTTTAAAATGTTGAAAAACTCCCAAAAAGATTTCATGTGTCTTGAACCATTCAGCTCCGAGTCTTTGAGGTTTGAATCTACCAGCTTTGCACTTCTTGAGACTGAAGCTTTGATAATCTTCCTTTGCCATGCGGAGCTCAGTGAGATTTGATTTGGAGTTTATACGAGCATCAGTTTTGTAGCACGGCTGCTGATTACCATTTGGATTTAGGTCTGGACTTTACCTGCGTCTTTTTTAAATCCCAAGATGATTTGATGTAATGTTTTGATGTAAATGAAGCTATTCCATTGTAATTGGTTTGAGTTTTGCCTAAAGGCTAACCTCTGCTTTAGTCTTTAATCTTTAGCAGCCTAAAATAAGATTTTTGTAGCATTACCCTCGTACCAGATGGAAACTAAAGCTTTTATTTTATAACCTAACCCTGCTTTAATCTTTTCCAGAAGCCTATACCTGAGCAGATATGTGCTACTTGCTTTTCATAATGCTCTTTGCGCTACAACGTTCTCCTCATGAAACATCTGTGTTTATACATTCAATTACACACATGTGTAATGAAGGGTTTACATTAGATTTGTGTTTCACATTCTTTAAAAAGTCATCTGTAAAATCATGCTCCACTTTTGTCCATCACATAAAATCGCAAACAAATTCACAAAATATGTGGTAATAACATCAAATGATAAAGATTTAAAGGTGCAATGACACTAAATATGAATTAGTTTAACAACTTGACAACTGAATGAGAGTTAAGTCTTAACTTTTTGGTGCTAATATAACTATTGTTTTATTTCAGCCAGCTCTTGTGCAGTGAAACAAATTTACAGATGTTTGATGTCAGATAGGTCAATATTTTGTTGTGAACCAAAAACAATTATTACATTAAGTTATCATGACACAATCTATTCCCACAATACGAAATAGAAAGGGCACAATTATAGCGTTATTATCAATTTACTAGTTGTCAGACTGTTGTGATTTAAAACGCGTGCTGTATATAGAGATGATTTATTAAAATTTCTCAGAGTTGTTAACATCATATGGCCAAATCTGCCTGAGCTTTACTGAAGAGCTCTCAAAATCGAAAGCTATTTTTACCAGAGGAAAAAAGTGACAAGAAGAATCTAATGAGATACTCCTAACATCAAAGCTTACAGATGACATATCTGAATATAAGAACATAAGAAGAGTTTCATCTTAAAACTAGAAAATTCCTGAAGAAATTTAACCGGGGCCTGCCAAAGTGTGCCCATCAGTTTGGACCCAGCGTTCTGATGCTAAACATTAGCATCCATGCTAAAGAAAGCTGCAATATCATCAATACCATGTGGAGAGTCACAAGCATGACTTTCTGCATTAAGTAAGGGAAATAGCGAATACCTCATGCAAGGTAAAAGGCTAATGCTAATGCTCTACCTTGCTGCGCAAGACAGTGCCCTAACTTGAGAGGAAAAGATAATGCAAGCTAATATCATTGCAGCGCCCACGGCGCTGCATTAGCCACAGACGAATCTTAAGGCTTTTATTTTGAAATTTTCAGAATGCTTAATTTTAAATGGTCAATGTAATCCCATGTACAACAGTGATTTGGTTAAATCAGACATATAATGGTCAAAAAAGCACTTACTTAATATAAAAATTGTCAAGGCTTTTATTTTGAAATTTGTTCAAAGCTTAATTTAAAATTGCCAAACTAATTCCATGTGTAACAATGGTTGGTTAAAATGAGTTATAAAAGGCCCAAAACATAAGCAGTTCTAAAGTCCAGCTTTTTCCTCTGAGTTCTGCCATGTTATAACTACAGTGATGCGTTTTTGTAGTCCTAACCACTGGCCCTGCTGTGTTCCGTTGCTATGGTAATGGATCCTCTGCCAGCTGTGAGTCAGACAGGGGAGACATAATTCTATCAGTTTGAGGCAGCCATTTTCACTAAAATAGGCATGAGCCAGAAAGGAATCTTAAGACTTTTATTTTGAAATTTTCATTAAGCTTCATTTTAAATGTCCAAAATAATCCAAAGTTTTACAGTGGTGTATATAAAAAAGTCACATAATGCCCAAGAGAGCAATTACGTGATATAAAAGAATCTCAGGGTTTTTATTTTGAAATTTTAATTCAGCTTAATTTAAAATTACCACACTAATCCTGTGTGTAACAATGGTTGGTTAAAATCAGTTATAAAATGCCCCAAACACAAGTAGTTCTAAAGGCCAACACCTTCCTCAAAGCTCTGCCATAATAAAAACTACAGTGATGCGTTTTTGTAGTCCAAACCACTGGCCCTGCTGTGCTCCGTTGCTATGGTAATGGATCCTCTGCCAGCTGTGAGTCAGACAGGTGGAGACAGAATTCTATCAGTTTGAGGCAGCCATTTTCACTAAAATAGGCATGAGCCAGAAAGGAATCTTAAGGCTTTTATTTTGAAATTTTCAGTAAGCCTCGTTTAAATGTCCAATCTATTCACATGAGTAACAGTGATTGTGTTAAATCAGTTCTAAAATGCTCCAAACAGCAATTGATATAAAAATTGTCAAGGCTTTTATTTTGAAATTTTCATTAAGCTTAATTTCATTAAGATTAATTAAACTTAATTAACACTAATCCATGTGTAGCAATGGTTGGTTAAAATCAGTTATAAAATGCCCAAAACACAAGTAGTTCTACAGGCCAGCTCCTTCCTCAGAGCTCTGCCGTAGCAAAAACTACAGTGATGCGTATTTGTAGTTCTAATTTATAATTCTAAAGGCCAGCTCCTTCCTCAGAGCTCTGCCACAGTAAAAACTACAGTGATGCGTTTTTGTAGTTCTAATTAGCTGCTCGGCCCTGCTGTGCTTCGTTGCTATGGTAATTAATCCTCTGCAACTGTCATGTGTGTGAGACAGAAAGAATTCTATCTTTGTGAGACACCCAGTCAGTTTTCACTGAAAAAAGCGGTCCAAACAACTCCTTCCCGTTCGAAAACCGTGATACGTATCGGAAAACCGTTTGAAGCGTATGAGAGCGCTATCTTTCGTCTCCGATAGTCCCGCTATTCATATCTGTACATCACTCACATTAATAACAGCGACAAGATAAAAATGTTGTGCGCTGAGGTCTGACATTTTTCAGAAATACATGGAAGTGATCCTGGCTGAGCGAGTCGAAATCCTGTCGCATCACTTTGCTCTGAAGCCCCTAGACAGAAAACCATAAGCCCTAGAAAAATTTTGAAAACATTTTACCGGAGCAGGCATGCGTATCTATGTTATGACCGAGTTTCATACCGATAGGGCGATATTTGTGGGCGTGACGGCGATTTCAAAATTTATTTGGGGTCAGAATCGCACTGCTTCCCACACTCTAACGAAACGTTGATTACACTCTAGTTTGGGCAGTTTCTAACTGACAAAAATTTTTGATGGTTTTTCGCTTTTTACTTTTTTATCGTAACTCCGAATCCCACCAAAAGTAATAGCTCCAATGCCGGGAACGAGCCGCACGTTTTGATACCACTTTTGTGGGTGGGCTCGCAGCGGTACGAGCCGCATTCCGGCTGGCGGAAGAAAAATAAAGAATAACTAGAAAATTCCTGAAGAAATTTAACCGGGGCCTGCCAAAGTGTGCCCGTCAGTTTGGACCCAGCGTTCTGATGCTAAACATTAGCATCCATGCTAAAGAAAGCTGCAATGTCATCAATAACATGTGGAGAGTCACAAGCATGACTTACTGCATTAAGTAAGGGAAATAGCGAATACCTCATGCAAGGTAAAAGGCTAATGCTAATGCTCTACCTTGCTGCGCAAGACAGTGCCCTAACTTGAGAAGAAAAGATAATGCAAGCTAATATCATTGCAGCGCCCGTGGCGCTGCATTAGCCACAGACGAATCTCAAGGCTTTTATTTTGGAATTTTCAGAATGCTTAATTTTAAATGGTCAATGTAATCCCATGTACAACAGTGATTTGGTTAAATCAGACATATAATGGTCAAAAAAGCACTTACTTAATATAAAAATTGTCAAGGCTTTTATTTTGAAATTTGTTTAAAGCTTAATTTAAAATTGCCAAACTAATTCCATGTGTAACAATGGTTGGTTAAAATGAGTTATAAAAGGCCCAAAACACAGGCAGTTCTGAAGTCCAGCTTTTTTCTCTGAGTTCTGCCATGTTAGAACTACAGTGATGCGTATTTGTAGTCCTAACCACTGGCCCTGTTGTGTTCCATTGCTATGGTAATGGATCCTCTGCAGGCTGTGAGTCAGACAGGGGGAGACATAATTCTATCAGTTTGAGGCAGCCATTTTCACTAAAATAGGCATGAGCCAGAAAGGAATCTTAAGACTTTTATTTTGAAATTTTCATTAAGCTTCATTTTAAATGTCCAAAATAATCCAAAGTTTTACAGTGGTGTATATAAAAAAAGTCACATAAAGCCCAAGAGAGCAATTACGTGATATAAAAGAATTTCAGGGCTTTTATTTTGAAATTTTCATTCAACTTAATTTAAAATTGCCACACTAATCCCGTGTGTAACAATGGTTGGATAAAATCAGTTATAAAATGCCCAAAACACAAGTAGTTCTAAAGGCCAACAGCTTCCTCAGAGCTCTGCCATAGTAAAAACTACAGTGATGCGTATTTGTAGTCCTAACCACTGGCCCTGCTGTGTTCCATTGCTATGGTAATGGATCCTCTGCCAGCTGTGAGTCAGACAGGGGGAGACATAATTCTATCAGTTTGAGGCAGCCATTTTCACTAAAATATGCATGAGCCAGAAAGGAATCTTAAGGCTTTTATTTTGAAATTTTCATTGAGATTAATTTTAAATGGCCAATCTCATCCCATGTTTAACACTGATTGGGTTAAATCAGTTATATAGTGGTCAAAAGAGCAATTACTTGATGGGAAAATTGTCAAGGCTTTTATTTTGAAATTTACATTAAGCTTAATTTTAATGGTAACACTAATCCCATGTGTAACTATGAAGTTTTGAAATCTGTTCTAAAATTCCCAAAAACCAAGTACTTGTCATGGCCAGCTGATTACTCATCAGTAGTAACTGACAGTTCCACCATGTTGTAGTTTTTATATTCACCTATGACCTCTTCTGTAGGCACTGAGAGTTCCGCCATGTTGTAGTTCTAACGTTCAGGAATTGTAGTTCTAAAGAGCAGCTCAGTCCTCCTCAGTAGTAACTGACAGTTCCACCATGTTGTAGTTTTTATATTCACCTATGACCTCTTCTGTAGGCACTGAGTGTTCCGCCATGTTGTAGTCCAAACCTGCAGTTATTGTAGTTCTAAAGAAGAGGTCAACTCTCATGTCGGTGTGACACACAAGGAGAGACTTAATTCTAAATGCTTGAAGCAGTTATTTTTTCTGAAAGGCCTGAGAGAAATATTCAAGCTTTCATTTTGAAATTTTTATTAAGCTTAATTTAAAATTCACATACTAATCCTGTGTGTAACAATGGTTGGTTAAAAATAGTGATAAAAAGGCCAAACACAATGTAATTCTAAAGGCCAGCTCATTCCTCCTCAGTAGTAACTGACAGTTCCGCCATGTTGTAGTTCTGACAATCAGCTCTGACCTCTTTTGTAGGCACTGAGTGTTCCGCCATGTTGTAGTTCTAACCTGCAGTCATTGTAGTTCTAAAGAGGTCAACTGTCATGTGTGTGAGGCAGAGACAGATTGCTATCTTTGTGAGACACCCAGTTCAGTTATAATGGAAAAAGCAGCCCGAACAACTCCTTGCCGTTCGGAAACCGTGATACGTATCAGAAAACCGTTTGAAGCGTATGAGAGAGCTATTTTTTGTCTCCAATAGTCCTGCAAATCAAATCTGTAGCTCATTCACAGTAATTACAGCGATGAGAGAAAAATGGTGTGCGCTGAGGTCTGAAATTTTCCAGAAAATGAAAATATATGGTGGAGAGCGTCAGTTAGGCTGGAACTTGATTTTGCTCTAAAGCACCTTGACAGAAAACCGTAAGCCCTAGAAAAATTTTGAAAACATTTTACCGGAGCAGACATACGTATCTATGTCATGACCGAGTTTGATACCGATAGCACAATATTTGTGGGCGTGGCGGCGATTTCAAAATTTATTTGGGGTCAGAAATCCACTTCATTTTTCACTCTAGCGGAGCGGCAGTTGGTGGCAGTTATGCTCTGCGTTTCGGCAGTTGGAAATTTCGCTCGTTTTTCGCTTTTTACGTCGCCGTTGTAACGCCGATTCCCCATAAAAGTAATAGCTCCAATGCCGGGAACAAGCCGCACGTTTTGATACCACTTTTGTGGGTGGGCTCGCAGCGGTGCGAGCCGCATTAACGGTAGCGGAAGAAGAAGTTATAATAACTAGAAAATTCCTGAAGAAATTTAACCGGGTCCCTGCCAAAGTGTGCCCGTAGATTTGGATCCAGCGTTCTGATGCTAAACATTAGCATCCATGATAAAGAAAGCTGCAATGTCATCAATACAATGTGGAGAGTCACAAGCATGACTTACTGCATTCAGTATACTAAATATGGGTAATAAGAAAGGGAAATAGGTAATATCTCATGCAAGGTAAAAGGCTAATGCTAATGCTCTGCCTTGCTGCGCAAGGCAGAGCCCTAACCTGAGTGGAAAAGATTATGCAGGATAATCTTATTGCACTGCCTGCGGCAGTGCACTGGTGGGGAACAGAGAAATGCTAATGTTTGTGCTAATGCTAATGCACTGCCTTGCTGTGCAAGACAGTGCCCTAACTTGAGAGGAAAAGATAATGCAAGCTAATATCATTGCAGCGCCCGCGGCGCTGCATTAGCCACGGCCGAATCTTAAGGCTTTTATTTTAAAATGTTCAGAATGTTTAATTTTAAATGGTCAATGTAATCCCATGTATAACAGTGATTTGGTTAAATCAGACATATAATGGTCAAAAGAGCACTTATTTAATGTAAAAATTGTCAAGGCTTTTATTTTGAAATTTTTTTAAAGTTAATTTAAAATTTCCACACTAATTCCATGTGTAACAATGGTTGGTTAAAAATAGTTATAAAAGGCCCAAAACACAAGCAGTTCTAAAGTCCAGCTTTTTTCTCTGAGTTCTGCCATAGTTAGAACTACAGTGATGCGTTTTTGTAGTCCTAATCTTCTGGCCCCTTTGTGTTCCGTTGCCATGGTAATGGATCCTCTGCCAGCTGTGAGTCAGACAGGGGGAGACTTAATTCTATCAATTTGAGGCAGCCATTTTTCTTAAAATATGCATGAGCCAGAAAGGAATCTTAAGGCTTTTATTTTGAAATTTTCAGTAAGATTCATTTTAACTGTCCAAAATAATCCAAAGTGTAACAGTGGTTTTGTTAAAAAAAGTCACATAATCCCCAAGAGAGCAATTCCCTAATATAAAAGTATGTCAGGGCTTTTATTTTGAAATTTTAATTCAACTTAATTTAAAATTACCACGCTAATCCTGTGTGTAACAAATGATTGTTACACAACCATTTGAAATCAGTTATAAAAAGCCCAAACACAATGTAATTCTAAAGGCCAGCTCATTCCTCCTCAGCAGTAACTGACAGTTCCGCCATGTTGTCGTTCTGACAATCAGCTCTGACTCTTTTGTAGGCACTGAGCGTTCCGCCATGTTGTAGTTCTACTTTTCAGGAATTGTAGTTCAAAAGAGCAGCTCAGTCCTCCTCAGTAGTAACTGACAGTTCCACCATGTTGTAGTTTTTATATTCACCTATGACCTCTTCTGTAGGCACTGAGTGTTCTGCCATGTTGTAGTCCTAACCTTCAGGAATTGTAGTTCTAAAGAGGAGGTCAACTGTCATGTCAGTGTGACACACAAGTAGAGACTTAATTATAAATGCTTGAAGAAGTTAGTTTTTCTGACAGGCCTGAGAGAAATATTCAAGGTTTTATTTTGAAATTTTCATTGAGCTTAATTTAAAATTTCCACACAAATACTTTGTGTAACAATGGTTGCTTAAAATCAGTTATAAAAAGCCCAAACACAATGTAATTCTAAAGGCCAGCTCATTCCTCCTCAGTATTAACTGACAGTTCTGCCATGTTGTAGTTCTGACAATCAGCTCTGATCTCTTTTGTAGGCACTGAGTGTTCCGCCATGTTGTAGTTCTAACCTGCAGTCATTGTAGTTCTAAAGAGCAGCTCAGTCCTCCTCAGTAGTAACTGACAGTTCCACCATGTTGTAGTTTTTATATTCACCTATGACCTCTTCTGTAGGCACTGAGTGTTCTGCCATGTTGTAGTCCAAACCTGCAGTCAATGTAGTTCTAAGGATAAGGTCAACTCTCATGTCAGTGTGACACACAAGGAGAGGCTTAATTCTAAGTGCTTGAAGACGTTAGTTTTTCTGACAGGCCTGAGGGAAATATTCCAGCTTTTATTTTGAAATTTTCATTCAGCTTAATTTAAAATTGACACACAAATACTGTGAGTAACAATGGTTGCTTAAAATCAGTTATAAAAAGCCCAAACACAATGTAATTCTAAAGGCCAGCTCATTCCTCCTCAGCAGTAACTGACAGTTCCGCCATGTTGTAGTTCTGACAATCAGCTCTGACTCTTTTGTAGGCACTGAGTGTTCCGCCATGTTGTAGTTCTAACCTTCAGGAATTGTAGTTCTAAAGAGGTCAACAGTCATGTGTGTGAGGCAGAGACAGATTTCTATCTTTGTGAGACACCCAGTTCAGTTATAATGGAAAAAGCAGCCCGAACAACTCCTTGCCGTTCGGAAACCGTGATACGTATCGGAAAACCGTTTGAAGCATATGAGAGAGCTATTTTTTGTCTCCGATAGTCCTGCAAATCAAATCTGTAGCTCATTCATAGTAATTACAGCGATGATATAAAAATGGTGTGTGCTGAGGTCTGACAGTTTCCATAAAATTATGAAAATATATGGTGGAGAGCGTCAGTTAGGCTGGAACTTGATTTTGCTCTAAAGCACCTTGACAGAAAACCGTAAGCCCTAGAAAAATTTTGAAAACATTTTACCGGAGCAAACATTCGTATCAATGTCATGACCAAGTTTGATACCGATTGCACGATATTTGTGGGCGTGGCGGCGATTTCAAAATTTATTTGGGGTCAGAATCGCACTGCTTCCCACACTCTAACGAAACGTCAGTTACACTCTAGGTTTTGGCAGTTGAGCTTTTCGGTTCGGCAGTTGGAAATTTGGCTCGTTTTTTGCTTTTTACGTCGCCGTCATAACGCCGATTCCCCATAAAAGTAATAGCTCCAATGCCGGGAACGAGCCGCACGTTTTGATACCACTTTTGTGGGTGGGCTCGCAGCGGTGCGAGCCGCATTCCGGTCTACGGAAGAAAAATAAAGAAGAACTAGAAAATTCCTGAAGAAATTTAACCGGGGCCTGCCAAAGTGTGCCCGTCGATTTTGACCCAGCGTTCTGATGCTAAACATTAGCATCCATGTTAAAGAAAGCTGCAATGTCATCAATACAATGTGGAAAGTCACAAGCATGACTGACTGCATTCAGTATACTAAATATGGGTAATAAGTAAGGGAAATAGCTAGTACCTCATGCAAGGTAAAAGGCTAAAAGCTAATGCTCTCTGCCTTGCTCCGCAAGGCAGAGCCCTAACCTGAGTGGAAAAGATCATGCAGGATAATCTTATTGCACTGCCTACGGCAGTGCACTGTTGGGGAACAGAGAAATGCTAATGTTTGTGCTAATGCTAATGCACTGTCTTGCTGCGCAAGACAGTGCCCTAACTTGAGAGGGAAAGATAATGCAAGCAAATATCATTGCAGCGCCTGCGGCGCTGCATTAGCCACGGCCGTATCTTAAGGCTTTTATTTTGAAATGTTCAGAATGTTTCATTTTAAATGGTCAATGTAATCCCATGTATAACAGTGATTTGGTTAAATCAGACATATAATGGTCAAAAGAGCACTTATTTAATGTAAAAATTGTCAAGGCTTTTATTTTGAAATGTTTTTAAAGTTAATTTAAAATTTCTACACTAATTCCATGTGTAACAATGGTTGGTTAAAAATAGTTATAAAAGGCCCAAAACACAAGCAGTTCTAAAGTTCAGCTTTTTTTCTCTGAGTTCTGACATAGTTAGAACTACAGTGATGCGTTTTTGTAGTCCTAATCAGCTGGCCCCTTTGTGTTCCGTTGCCATGGTAATGGATCCTCTGCCAGCTGTGAGTCAGACAGGGGGAGACATAATTCTATCAGTTTGAGGCAGCCATTTTCCTTAAAATATGCATGAGCCAGAAAGGAATCTTAAGGCTTTTATTTTGAAATTTTCAGTAAGCTTCATTTAACGGTCCAAAATAATCCAAAGTAACAGTGGTTTTGTTAAAAAAAGTCACATAATCCCCAAGAGAGCAATTCCATAATATAAAAGTATGTCAGGGCTTTTATTTGAAATGTTAATTCAACTTAATTTAAAATTGCCACACTAATCCTGTCTGTAACAATGGTTGCTTAAAATCAGTTATAAAAAGCCCCAAACACAATTTAATTCTAAAGGCCAGCTCATTCCTCCTCAGTAGTAACTGACAGTTCCGCCATGTTGTAGTTCTGACAATCAGCTCTGATCTCTTTTGTAGGCACTGAGTGTTCCGCCATGTTGTAGTTCTAACCTGCAGTCATTGTAGTTTCTAAAGAGCAGCTCAGTCCTCCTCAGTAGTAACTGACAGTTCCACCATGTTGTAGTTTTTATATTCACCTATGACCTCTTCTGTAGGCACTGAGTGTTCCGCCATGTTGTAGTTCTAACGTTCAGGAATTGTAGTTCTAAAGAGGAGGTCAACTGTCATGTCAGTGTGACACACAAAGAGAGACTTAATTCAAAATGCTTGAAGAAGTTAGTTTTTCTGACAGGCCTGAGAGAAATATTCGAGGTTTTATTTCGAAATTTTATTAAACTTAATTTAAAATTGCCAAACTAATCCTGTCTGTAACAGAGGTTGCTTACAATCAGTTATAAAAGCCCAAACACAATGTAATTCTAAAGGCCAGCTCATTCCTCCTCATTAGTAACTGACAGTTCCGCCATGTTGTAGTTCTGACAATCAGCTCTGACCTCTTTTGTAGGCACTGAGTGTTCCGCCATGTTGTAGTTCTAACCTGCAGTCATTGTAGTTCTAAGAGCAGCTCAGCTCCTCAGTAGTAACTGACAGTTCCACCATGTTGTAGTTTTTATATTCACCTATGACCTCTTCTGTAGGCACTGTTCCGCCATGTTGTAGTTCTAACCTTCAGAAATTGTAGTTCTAAGAGGAGGTCAACTGTCATGTCAGTGTGACACACAAGGAGAGACTTAATTCTAAATGCTTGAAGAAGTTAGTTTTTCTGACAGGCCTGAGAGAAATATTCAAGGTTTTATTTTGAAATTTTCATTCAGCTTAATTTTAAATGTCCAAAATAATCGAAAGTTTAACAGTGGTTTTGTTAAAAAAGTCACATAATGCCCAAGAGAGCAATTACGTGATATAAAAGAATCTCAGGGCTTTTATTTTGAAATTTTCATTAAGCTTAATTTAAAATTGCCACACTAATCCTGTGTGTAACAATGGTTGCTTAAAATCAGTTATAAAAGCCCAAACACAATGTAATTCTAAAGGCCAGCTCATTCCTCCTCAGTAGTAACTGACAGTTCCACCATGTTGTAGTTCTGACAATCAGCTCTGACCTCTTCTGTAGGCACTGAGTGTTCTGCCATGTTGTAGTTCTAACCTTCAGGAATTGTAGTTCTAAAGAGGTCAACTGTCATGTGTGTGAGGCAGAGACAGATTTCTATCTTTGTGAGACAGCTCAGTCAGTTATAATGGAAAAAGCAGCCCGAACAACTCCTTGCCATTCGGAAACCGTGATACGTATCGGAAAACCGTTTGAAGCATATGAGAGAGCTATTTTTTGTCTCCGATAGTCCTGCAAATCATATCTGTAGCTCATTCATAGTAATTACAGCGATGATATAAAAATGGTGTGCCCTGTGGTCTGAAATTTTCCATAAAAGTATGAAAATATGGAGAGCGTCAGTTAGGCTGGAACTTGATTTTGCTCTAAAGCACCTTGACTGAAAACCGTAAGCCCTAGAAAAATTTTGAAAACATTTTACCGGAGCAAACATTCGTATCTATGTCATGACCGAGTTTGATACCGGTAGCACGATATTTGTGTGCGTGGCGGCGATTTCAAAATTTATTTGGGGTCAGAAATCCACTTCATTTTTCACTCTAGCGGAGCGGCAGTTGGTGGCAGTTATGCTCTGCGTTTCGGCAGTTGGAAATTTCGCTCGTTTTTCGCTTTTTACGTCGCCGTCGTAACGCCAATTTCCCATAAAAGTAATAGCTCCAATGCCGGGAACGAGCCGCACGTTTTGATACCACTTTTGTGTGTGGGCTCGCAGCGGTGCGAGCCGCATTAACGGTAGCGGAAGAAGAAGTTATAATAACTAGAAAATTCCTGAAGAAATTTAACCGGGGCCTGCCAAAGTGTGCCCGTCGATTTGGATCCAGCGTTCTGATGCTAAACATTAGCATCCATGCTAAAGAAAGCTGCAATGTCTCAATACAATGTGGAGAGTCACAAGCATGACTTACTGCATTCAGTATACTAAATATGGGTAATAAGAAAGGGAAATAGGTAATATCTCATGCAAGGTAAAAGGCTAATGCTAATGCTCTGCCTTGCTGCGCAAGGCAGAGCCCTAACCTGAGTGGAAAAGATTATGCAGGATAATCTTATTGCACTGCCTGCGGCAGTGCACTGGTGGGGAACAGAGAAATGCTAATGTTTGTGCTAATGCTAATGCACTGCCTTGCTGTGCAAGACAGTGCCCTAACTTGAGAGGAAAAGATAATGCAAGCTAATATCATTGCAGCGCCCGCGGCGCGCTGCATTAGCCACGGCCGAATCTTAAGGCTTTTATTTTAAAATGTTCAGAATGTTTAATTTTAAATGGTCAATGTAATCCCATGTATAACAGTGATTTGGTTAAATCAGACATATAATGGTCAAAAGAGCACTTATTTAATGTAAAAATTCTCAAGGCTTTTATTTTGAAATTTTTTTAAAGTTAATTTAAAATTTCCACACTAATTCCATGTGTAACAATGGTTGATTAAAAATAGTTATAAAAGGCCCAAAACACAAGCAGTTCTAAACTCCAGCTTTTTTCTCTGAGTTCTGCCATAGTTAGAACTACAGTGATGCGTTTTGTAGTCCTAATCAGCTGGCCCCTTTGTGTTCCGTTGCCATGGTAATGGATCCTCTGCCAGCTGTGAGTCAGACAGGGGAGACTTAATTCTATCAGTTTGAGGCAGCCATTTTGCCTAAAATATGCATGAGCCAGAAAGGAATCTTAAGGCTTTTATTTTGAAATTTTCAGTAAGCTTCATTTTAACTGTCCAAAATAATCCGAAGAGTAACAGTGGTTTTGTTTTTAAAAAAGTCACATAATCCCCAAGAGAGCAATTCCATAATATAAAAGTATGTCAGGGCTTTTATTTTGAAATTTTAATTCAACTTAATTTAAAATTACCACGCTAATCCTGTGTGTAACAAATGATTGTTACACAACCATTTGAAATCAGTTATAAAAAGTCCAAACACAATGTAATTCTAAAGGCCAGCTCATTCCTCAGTAGTAGTAACTGACAGTTCCGCCATGTTGTAGTTCTGACAATCAGCTCTGACCTCTTTTGTAGGCACTGAGTGTTCCGCCATGTTGTAGTTCTAACCTTCAGGAATTGTAGTTCTAAAGAGCAGCTCAGTCCTCCTCAGTAGTTACTGACAGTTCCACCATGTTGTAGTTTTTATATTCACCTATGACCTCTTCTGTAGGCACTGAGTGTTCAGCCATGTTGTAGTTCTAACCTTCAGGAATTGTAGTTCTAAAGAGGAGGTCAACTGTCATGTCAGTGTGACACACAAGGAGAGACTTAATTATAAATGCTTGAAGAAGTTAGTTTTTCTGACAGGCCTGAGAGAAATATCAAGGTTTTTATTTTGAAATTTTCATTAAGCTTCATTTTAAATTTTTACACAAATACTGTGTGTAACAATGGTTGCTTAAAATCAGTTATAAAAAGTCCAAACACAATGTAATTCTAAAGGCCAGCTCATTCCTCCTCAGTAGTAACTGACAGTTCTGCCATGTTGTAGTTCTGACAATCAGCTCTGACCTCTTTTGTAGGCACTGAGTGTTCCGCCATGTTGTAGTTCTAACCTTCAGGAATTGTAGTTCTAAAGAGGTCAACTGTCATGTGTGTGAGGCAGAGACAGATTTCTATCTTTGTGAGACAGCTCAGTCAGTTATAATGGAAAAAGCAGCCCGAACACTCCTTGCCATTCGGGAACCGTGATACGTATCGGAAAACCGTTTGAAGCATATGAGAGAGCTATTTTTTGTCTCCAATAGTCCTGCAAATCAAATCTGTAGCTCATTCATAGTAATTGCAGCGATGAGAAAAATGGTGTGCGCTGAGGTCTGAAATTTTCCAGAAAAGTATGAAAATATGGTGGAGAGCGTCAGTTAGGCTGGAACTTGATTTTGCTCTAAAGCACCTTGACAGAAAACCGTAAGCCGTAGAAAAAATTTGAAAACATTTTACCGGAGCAGACATACGTATCTATGTCATGACCGAGTTTCATACCGATTGCACGATATTTGTGGGCGTGGCGGTGATTTCAAAATTTATTTGGGGTCAGAAATCCACTTCATTTTTCACTCTAGCAGAGCGGCAGTTGGTGGCAGTTATGCTCTGCGTTTCGGCAGTTGGAAATTTCGCTCGTTTTTCGCTTTTTACGTCGCCGTCGTAACGCCGATTCCCCATAAAAGTAATAGCTCCAATGCCGGGAACAAGCCGCACGTTTTGATACCACTTTTGTGGGTGGGCTCGCAGCGGTGCGACCCGCATTAACGGTAGCGGAAGAAGAAGTTATAATAATAATATAATAATAATAAAGAGGCGTTCTATTGGTGAAGATTAATAGGTGCCTGCCATGCAATGCATGGAGGCAGTGACTGACTTGCTTCGCAAGTCAGTCACTGCTCTCCTTATGCATTGCTATGGGCAGGGCCCCAATAATAATAAAGAAGCGTTCTATTGGGTGTAGATTAATAGGTGCCTGCCATGCAATGCATGGAGGCAGTGACTGACTTGCTGCGCAAGTCAGTCACTGCTCTCCTTATGCATTGCTATGGGCAGGCCCCAATAAAGAGGCATTCTATTAGGTGAAGAACAATAGGTGCCTGCCATGCAATGCATGGAGGCAGTTACTGACTTGCTTCGCAAGTCAGTAACTGCTCTCCTTATGCATTGCTATGGGCAGGGCCCCAATAATAATAAAGAGGCGTTCTATTGGGTGAAGATTAATAGGTGCCTGCCATGCAATGCATGGAGGCAGTGACTGACTTGCTTCGCAAGTCAGTCACTGCTCTCCTTATGCATTGCTAGGCAGGCCCCAATGATATTTCCACCTATCGACCTGGGCTCACGGCATGGCAGTGGTGAAACAGAGAACATTTTTGAGACGACGAACACTTTATCAGATCTCGTAAGCCCCAGGTCATATAATAACCACACCAGTTTCAGGAGGCTTAAGAGTACTGCAACTTCTATGCATCAGTTTTTTTTTTCTTTTACTGAAATAATTTAATGATGATAATAAAAACTAACAGTTTCCTTAGTTTACCTATATTCCTTATGGGTTAACATCCACAATATTCAAATATGGGTTAAAACATACTTTATTATTTAGGTTTTAAACTTATTTCTGCTTTTTTCCTTATTTCTGCTTTTTTCCTTCCTTTTGTGATTATATACAAATCATTTAAAGTTGGCAGTTTCTTTGATAAACTGATATATGTTTTAGTAAAATGAACATTGTTCTTTAATTACATAAAATTACAAGCTAAAAATTTGATATTTGTTAAAAAAAAGGAAAATGGTCAAAATAACAAAAAAGATGCAGTGCTTTCAGACCGCCAATAAGTTCAAATTCATTTAGAAACAACAACATCAATGTTTTAACTCAGGAAGAGTTTGAACATCTAAATAACCATTAGGTTTTCAATGGGGTTCAGTGCAGTGGTCTTCAATATCAGAGACCTCCAGGGAAGAAGCAAACTGCTTCTTCCATGTCTCTTTAGCAACATTTTTAGCAGATAACTCAGACTGTTAACAGGGAGTGAAACTTTATCAGGTAACGTAAAGGCTGAAAGTACATACTAAGGCAAAGTTCTGTTTTATCTGCTGGGGCTTTCAAGCTTTATCTACCTTGAGACATCTGGGGAATGCGTAAGAAATCTTAGAGCTAAGGTAAGAGTCCTGGAGGATTCTTGACAGAATGCACACAGAGTCAGAGCTTTATGGCTAACTGTGCCAGTTGTGCTAATTGTTAATGAAAGAGTTTAAAATTTCACCTAAGAAATGGTGTTTCTTAGGTGAAATTGTGTTGTGTTTGTTTTAAAATAATAGTGAATCCCTGATTTACTGCAGTTCAAACATGTAGACTCACACACATACCTCCGCTACTGCTATTAATTATTGATTGATTATGTCAAAAGGTTCCTGCATTGTTCCAAGTAACTAATGAATGATTTAACAGTTAAAAAACCCCTTTCCTCTTAAATAGCAAGACAGAAGCAATTGTTTTAATTTTTCAAAACTCATTATAGAGCATATTATTCTTTCACAAAATGATTCTCTTCTGTTTTGTGGCATGCAAAAAAAGAGAGAAAGAAACATAGTTTATCATGGAAATGAGAAATTGGCTCCAACGGTTTTGGGAATCAAAATTTTACCAAATCAGAGATTGGAAATTGTCCACACAAAAAAGAAAAAAAAAAATCTTAGATTGATACATCACAATTAGCATCCACTTAATTCTCAAGAAAGAAGACCTGTAATCTTCTGCTCCCCCCTCCCTGACATCAACATGTTTAGATATTTTTACCTTGACATGGATAACATGTTACTATTTTATATTCTTCCATTTTATACAGAAATATTTCTTAGGGGAGGGTTACATTTTACTGTCATCCTTGTTTCATCATGGAATTTTATGAAACCAAGATGACCTCCCATTTATTCATATTTACCAGCATGCAATCATTTTTGTAACAAATACCAACAATAATATTTCCCCGATATTATATATATTATTATATATATTATTATATCTGTCAATCCAGATACTACTTAAGCCCACACTTGATGGATCATTTGAAATAAAATCTGTAGCATTATGAACCTACTGGTGTTTTTCACAAGATACTGAACAACTCACTCACCATATAGTAAAGTCTTAAATTATTGATAAGGCCTTTTTTTTTTTGTTTTTGCTGTTGTGTAATTGGCCTTTTTCTTTGTTCTGTGATGAGCAATAATCTATTTTAGTTTCAAACTACACAGTGCAGAGTACAACCAGTTAGCTGAGATCTAAAATCAGCTTTATCATTATAATGTGGTTGCAGTGTGAGCTAGCCTTTTACTCAAAGGGAATTTTGATCTCAATTTAGTTATTTCTTGTTTTGGATCAAGGGAAACTTTACCTCAGATGTCTCATATATATTGTGTTTCCCTTTGTGTGATCAATTGGGCAATACCACCTGTTCTTCGTTATTCTCGGCCCCCACAGAGAGTTGTCTGCTAAGACTAATCTCGCATTGTTCCCCAAATGACGTTTTGTTTCTTATCTTTATTTGTTTTGCATTGCCAGGTTGATAAGTTCTGAAAATCCCAATGTCCTCTTTACTTAATTGAGTCTCTTGCTTTTAAGCGGCTTTTCTTATTGCATCTTATTTCACCTGCCCTTTTTTGTTAGCATTTCATCAATAATGTTTACTTTCCATTCATTTAGACTGTCTGTGGGCTCAGTTTTCTACTTTTGGCTCAGTGTTTCATGACAAGCACAAAATATGGATTTTAATATCAACTGGAAGCGATTTCATTTCATTATTTCATTTTGTCCTTGTGGTATGTGTTTCCAGCTTGATTCTGAAAACAGTTTTAATTGGTCATCTGAGAATATCTTAACCTTCTGCAGACATTTTTCCACACTCAGACCGACAGGTCTCTGATGATTTTTTTTTTCTTGATGTTCTTGTTGATATGGTTAGGAAATTTAAAAGGTTGTAGTTTAATCAAGAGCACTAATCATAGCCAATTAAATTCTAACCTTTGTGTTCTTTGCTGGTCATATCGTATCTTCCACACAGACTAACAGCTCTGCACCTGAACAGGATTATAAACTGATACTTTCAGACTGAATGCAGTAAGGAAAAAAAAAAATAGATGATTTTATTGTTTGCATTCCTGTACAATAAATGCAAGACCCATAAAAGTAGTGCAGTGCTTGCAGCTCAGACATTCCACATGGCAGCAGATTTCTGAGATGTGGCTAATGAGAGAGTAATAATTTCTGACTTTTAGACAGCATGGAGGTATGACGCGAAGGAGTTTGATTGAATGAGGTAAGTCTGCAAGGGTAGGAGGTCTGTTTTCATTACCATATGCATCCTTCACATGGACGTGTCTCCATAATTATTATGTATATTTAATCCCCATTTTGTGCACTGCATCTCAGTGTCCCCGACTGTTCTGAGCAGAGATGGATGTGAAATATACAGAGAAGTTTAACTTTAAGTGCAGAGTGGAATCATTTGAAATTAAATCTGTTTACTAAGCACACACCCTGATAAGGATTTTCTGATCAACTGATCAAAGTTGTTCAAAATTACACAATTAGCCAATACAGGATCCTGGTCTGCTTCAGCAGTAAAGTTATTTCCACTTTATTATAACTTTGGCACTCTTAGTACACACACTAGTGACTTTCTGAAGATTACTACATTCTTTTTTCTACCTTTCTTTTTTATGACAGTGATAGATTTTTGACCAAGTTTATTTTTTCAAAAGAGACCAGAGTAAAAACTAGAGTACTAAAATATTCCAACAATGTGTCATGTAAAACAGATATAACTTTATAATGTGTGTGTAAGCATAAAACACGCAGAGCTACAATCTTCAATATACTCACATCTTGATCCAGCTTACAATATTCCAAGAAGACCAGCTTGCAAATTTGACAGGCTCACAGTAGCATGTTTTCCTTCTGTTTTCATATGACTAGTTGAGAACTTGGCTCCTAAAATATTTTCAAAATTTTGTCTATTATATGCAGATAAAACTTTGAGGTCATATTAGCTCAACACTATAATGTGAACAATCTAAAAACTGCAATTTCTGACACCATACACAACAAACCATCCTGCAGGATATGACCTGCATTAACTATGGGGAGTCGACTTTGACCAAGGACTTAAAAAAAATACAAGGAAAATTACAACAGATGGAAAAAAAACAATCATGAAGTGTACAAGTCCTTTAAAAAAGGACCAATATTAGTGGAGAGGAGAGTCTTTTGACTTACCTCCTGTCTGTCTCACTATTTCTGACTATACTCTGACGTCACATCAGATTATATTCTCAACTCCCTCAGATAATTGCCTTTCAAGAGATTGACCATTCTATTTAGTTCCTGATTAAAAATGGGTCCCTTAACTGCCACTTGGATGTTAATTGATGTCACTCATTCGCAGGCTGATAATTTGACCAATGGGGCATTTAAGTTTGGGAAATTGTCTCCCGGCTGGAACTGCCATCCTGTATTTTTAGTGTGAATGAATGTGAGATTATATGGTCCATATTTTATTCATAATGACACTCCAGAGTTCAGCATGATTTCTAATATGAATGGTTTCGGTAACATTTCCAGTGCGTCTGGTGTTTAAAGTTCAAATAGTAGAAGTAGTGGAGAAGAGAAAGAGAATCTTTGCTCAGTAAAAATAAGTTTTTGCCATTTTTAGTAAATGACAAAAAACAGTTTTTTGTTTGTTTAGAGGAAAGGAAAAAAACACAACAAAATCTACCTATTTAATGTAGCCTGACATAAGTTTTAATGAGCCTAAATGTCAAGTCAAAACAACATACTGAAGTCAAAACAAATAATTATGCCACATCTGTACAAAGTTCTGCCAATGTAGAGAGGGTTATCTGAAATCAACTTAGTAAAATAAACTAGTGGGAATATAAAACTGGCATCTAAATTGTTCATTTTGCTGACATAGAGATGCACAGAGTAAAGTTTGCAAGTCAAGGACATTACCTTTTCTCAGGCTTGGTAACAGTTGGTAGTTTGTCATCAATGAAGACAGAATTAAGGGCTCTGTGTAACCTCTGGAAAACAATCAACACATCATGTTATGAATTTTAATACTTAAAAGTTTTGTCTTACGAACAGCATGTTCAACAAATTAGAATATTTCTGTAACTCAATTCATTGAGTGAACAACCCTTGATATATATATATATATATATATATATATATATATATATACATATATATATATATATATATATATACAAATAAAACTCAACCCAAGATTTATCTTATCTTCAGTTAGAGAAGATAAAAGTTTTACTTTTTGAAATACACCTTCTAAAAGTTAAGTTTTTGTGTGCTTTTTCTGCATTTGAAAGGGTACATTTTGAAGCAACACTTCAAAAAACAGGTCAGTTGTAATAAAGCAACAGCTGTACTACTGCATGTTTGCAAACCTAAGTTATTTAACGGTAATTATTATGATTTAATTGGAAACTTAAAGAACTTACAAAGATGTGATGCATACTAAGCAAAAGTACCACTAAATAATTAACAGTGAAATTAAGTGGCCTACTTTCAAAACAAACCTCTGAGGCACAACAGTATTATATCTTAATTTAAAATTTTCTTTTCTTTTGCAGACAGCAGCTTTGCTTTCACAGACCTTTTCTAAGATGCCATGAGAAATCTTCTCCTGGTAATTGTGAAATAGTCGACTAATGTTTCTGTTTATTTTTTTGTTCAGTTCAGTGAGTCTGTACCTGACTGGTGTGCAGCCAGTATTTGGAGCGTGGCTCCTTGACCCTCGGGATCACTAGCTTGTACACAATGTGTTCCGCTATCGTGGTCAGAAGAGATAAGGCCACGCCTACACACAGCATCACAAACAGACCAGAGAAATGCTTTATGCCCATCTGCAGTGTCTGGTGAAACACAGGGAGAGAGAAAGTCAGAAGTAGAGAAAGAAAGTTAGTGAAACACAGAACCCAGCGGGAGACTTCAGAGCAGAATAAAGACACATATCAATTACAAACTAATAGTTTACTTGACAGGCATACAGGAAAAAAAAAAAGACAACTCAGCAATAATTCTCAGTTTTCTCTGCAATGCATTGTCCAAAGCATCAAAACTCTCTGCTTGATAGTTCAGGACAATAAGACATTGGACACTGATGTTGCTTGTTATGTTCGTCTCTCATCATTATTTTGGATAAAAATAAGCTAAACTTTCAATTTGTTATGGAGTCTGGTATACTTATTCAACATAAGAAAAAAAAAGCTCATTCCAAGAACACAGAACCTTCATCCCCTAATGTTTTACCTTATTGACTCTCATATGGATCTAAGCGACTTACAACACTGAATCTACTGGAATTTAAATTTCATCACAATCCTCAGTGTTAGACACTTCACAGTGAATCACCTGTTGCAGTTTCTGCAGCTCTGCCCGCATTATCATAAGAAAACTATTTACTGCTGAGCATGAAGTAGCTTGTGATATGGCGCCAGCTACAGTGATTACATTATGAAGTCCAAAATACATGATGGATTAGATTCATCATTGCAGTATGTTAACTTGGCCAGCTACCGCTGATGAAACTTTGCAGAGTGGAAGCCCAAGGTTCAGTTAAAGTTGGAAGGGACGGACATTACTGGTAGATGACTGCTGAGGAAGAAAATCTCTCAGAAAATGTTGTTCAAAAAGCAAATTATTTATTGAACCCTGGGTTTATGTTGTTGGGACAGAACAAGAGTAGTTTTAGCAAAAAATTGTGATCAAGCTTGTTAAGCTAGAGGAGATACCAGGATGATTAATATCATTCATCATTTTAAATAATGATTACCTCAACTCTTCTGCATAAAATAATATTGCATAATGTATCACTGTGCATTCTACATAATATAATATATTTATATTTCTAATAGTGTGATTATGTTTCTCAATTAAGATTTGAGCCAGGTTTCTTTGTATTTTAATGTCCTACATTAAACTCATCAGCTTTCTCTAAATTTATTGAAGAGCAACGTGATGTTTGACCTTCCTAATTAAATAATATTTAATAAATTTCTCTAGAATAATCTCTTTTGGAGAGTCTGAGGGCTGGATGAGTGATTCATTAGATTTTTTTCCCCCTTTTTGTAGCATTTTAGAATCTCCAGGCTTAATACAAAAATGTACAATACATAAATAAATAGGAAATGCTGAGTAGGACTAAACTGTGCCAGGCTGCTCAGTAATTCATGCTGCTTATATCCCATTAATTTCCTGCTGATGTTGTCCGGCTCTCATTTCTAGTGTAGGAAAGGTACCGCAGGTAACATAAAATCTACCTTTACTGTGTATTTTGCACAATTTATCTGCCATTTTTAATCTATCAGGGTATCCTCATGTGATCTCTGCAAGGTACCCGTGTGGAAAAAGTTGTGATATTAAGTGACAGACAGATAAAGGAGAAAAAAAATATTATCCGAGCAGCTGTCTCTGCTCTAACTTTGCAGAGGCTAAGTTGTGATGCTGAAAAATGAAATGCACCTGGGGCAATTTAAATGTCTGTTACAGAAGATAGAATCTGCAGCACATCTCAGTGGCTACGCACTAGAAAATGGCTCACTTTGGCGTTACCGACTGTTTGGCATTGCAATATACCCTTTCTCCTTCTGATATGACCCTCCTGAATTATTTACATTCAGGCTGCATATGTATTGAGGTTATGCTGTCTTTTGCAGGCACATTATTTTTATTAATTTGATGTAATCATGAACTGCAGAACTTAAGCTAACTGCCATTCGCTTCAAAACATGCAATCATGCAGACAAAATAATGACAAAGTTCCCCTGTGTGCACTTTTACTGAGTCAGGAGCAATTTTGGAAAACTACGATGTAACTGGTTGGAAAGATGGCCTGGTTGACAATGGATAACTGCTTGGAAATTGCAGAACAGCACAGACAGTGGAGCATTGATTGCTTAGAGGGACATAGGTAGTTTGACAGCAGGAAAGTCAGAGGCCAGTGTCTCAATTAGAGAAGAGCAATTACTGTATGAGGAGGGTGTGGAGAGCAAGGAATGGATTTTCAGAGTTGGACCAGAAAGCTGGTGAGACCACAAACCAAATCCTCTGTGTCGAACAACCTAGAATAGAAACATTTCTATTTACTCATGGGCCTTAAAAATAGCATTCACAACCCTTGAACCTTTGTGATATTACAACCATAAAGATCAACATGTCTTAGTGAATATTTATGTTCAAAACGAGGGGATGATTGTGAAGAGAAAACAGAAGAATGTGTGATTTTCATAATATTTCATAGAAAAAAGTCTCTAAATGTGGGATGTATTGAAGAATTTGACATAGATCCTTACTTCTATATAAGTCTGGAATTTAATTGAGTCACTTTAACACCCTTGGAGTTTTGTGTTTATGTTTATGGTTGTTTATGGTGAGCCTCTATAATGTTGCAATGACTTTCTACTTAAAAAAAAAAAATGTGCATGACTAACTGTTGCTATGCCAGCAGATTCTCTCCCTCTCAGCTGTGGATCTCTGCAGCTCCTGCAGGGTTTCCTCAAGCTGATTAATGTTCCCCTTGCTTAGCTGCCAGTTTACCTGGACAGCTATGTCTTTGTGCAAAGTTGTCCCATATCATTTCCTTTTTTGCACGACAGAATGAACCATGCTCTGTAATATATTTAAATCTTCAACACGACTTTATACATGACTTGTCTAGTGTGGTCTCCAAATAATGAGTTTTTGCATAACAGTGAAATTACACACTGATTAACTTTCCAATTAGATGAGTTCTGGATTTTATCAATTTACAGCTATGACACATAATTATATTTTATGAATCACACAATAGTGCATAATTGCAAATCACAACACAATAAAGTTTGTGGTTGTAGCATGACAAAATGTGCAAAGGTTTGACAAATATGAAGGCCATTAAAGTGACAATATTGTATGAAAGTTTATCTTGGTGTTAAATTGTTCTTTTGCTCTTTATATGAGATAAACAGCAGCATATAAACTCTATTCACTCAACACCTTTACACTTACCTCAGTCACAGCAAAGCTGCGCTTTCCGCAGGGCACAACCTTGTACCATTTGTCATGCAGCATGTCCATGAACCCATCGGATTTGTACTGACTAACAAGCTCTGAGAAGTTGGAGGTCAACGGCGAGTTCTGAGGGAGGCCTATGCCATATCCTGCCCATAGCAACACAGAAACAAAGCAGCCTCATTAATAGTTATACTTTTGTACGTGTAAACATATAGTAAAAATGTATTTCACTTCTTTTGACAAGAGGCATAAATAACTTCAGTGTTCGTCCATGTGTCTCAGCAAGCCAGGAAAGTGTGACAAAATCTGCAACAGCCAATTACAAAAGTACCCTGACTGCGCTGATTGATTTGAATTGTATCCTGAAGGCTTAAGGGTGCATTAAGTAATTAACAACAGCACTGGAATCTGGGGCTGTGGTGGCCTGTAATGGAGGCAGGCGCCATGGGAACATTTCCACAGCGGGAGGAAGAGGTTGGCTAAATGGACCAGAGATTAACTGTGGACAGTGGAGATTGTAAGCTTTTGAAAGCCAAAAGGATTAACTACTGTGCATATGGTGAGTGATTGATATTGTTAAATTTAAGGTGTTTGAAGTGAAAATAGTTTGGTTTAAAATCATACTGGCATGAAATGAAATGAAACCAACATATGAAGAGTTAAAATGAGTCTGTCAGTTAATAACAAACATCATTTATTCAAACTAAATAAATATTATGTCTCATTTTTGAATAAGAGTGATTTTAATTATTCACCTAGGGAATAGTCAGAAATGAAATGGGATTTCCTTTGCTCTGCTCGACTGATTTGACAACCGAAAACAATACAAATTTTGTCTCAAGCTGAGCAGTAAGATTTGTGTTTTTGCTGATCCTGACAACTTGCATGGATGCAGACATGGCTCAGTAGACAAAGGGTCATCTTGTATTTAGAAACAAAATGAGTTTGGTTGGTGGAACCTGTATTTTCTTTCTAATATTTTAATATGCGCTCTTTTAGTTAATGCTTAAATACGAACATCATCCAAGAATAATTTAGAGTTACATTCAACATAAAAATCTGCAAATACTGAACCACAAGTAGGTGGGGCTCCACTGTAAATGTGTGCAATTCTGATGCGTTGCAATTAACCCTCATTTTCTGCTGTCTTTTCCATATTTGTCATTATCGTTACTGTTGCTTACTAAACAAACAAACAATTGTAAAGCTCATAACATTCAGATATTACCTTCTATGGCAAAAGGTTTCCCCACTGTGAGTGTTTTACAGTCGGCATCTATGGAAACCTCATAGTCCAACAGGGCTTTGTCCATAATGAATGCATCCAGTTTCTGAGGGTCAGCCCTGTAATAAGACAGACAGTGGACTATAGAGGAATAACCAACATCTCTTATCCTATTAATTAGCATTTCAGTTACATTTTGCTCTGGGAGGCTAAAAGGTTATGTGTCTTAGTTGTATTTTGAAAGGTGAGGCAAAAGTTTATCTTGTTCTTTCAATGAGAATTATCCATAGAAACATTTCAAATATGAGGCAGCAAGCTGCAATGGGAAACATAAACCAACAAGCAGTTTCTATGTTATATCACAGCAGCCATTATAATATTGTGTTGGATGTCACTGTGGGTCTTTCTTGACAAGCACATAAGAAACAAATACATACAGTACTGATGAAAGGTAAATAGTTCCTTATCTTATAAAAGTTTCACCAAAAATAAGCAAGATTTGATTGTCTAAAATGAATTTGCACCAGTTGATGGTTCATCTATTTCTTCGAGGGGCGTCCACTTAATACTGCAACACTTTAAGCTCTTGTCTGCTCATCTGAGAAGTATACGGATTAGGAAACTGAGAAACAAGATGTGGTGTAAAAGTTTTATGTTCTGAGTAGATTTCTCTAGGAAAACTTAAACACAGTTTTTCACAGTAAAGACAACAAAAAATATATCAAATCCTGGTTATATTTTTATACACAGTCAGTAGCTAGCTTTTTAAATAAAGCAATGACAGGAATTAAAAAAAAGAAATTGTTTTTTTCCCTCCAAAACACGTCAGAGAGCAGAAAGCTGACAGCAAAAATAAAATCACAACAATGGCCTCTTAACTATACTGATAGGAAAGCATCTGGAGTGCACACAATGTGTCCCAGAATTCATCTACCACAGCAAGCTGTACTAATTAAACGAGAATGTTGACACAAATTGTGCAAGCACTCCTCAGGCGAAAGAGCAAACACTGTGTGGTATTGTTCTGCAAAGCATTATCAAAACTAAGTGCGGAATGTCATATTGCAGACAAGATTTTCAGACATCACTGGAATATAGTAAATTAGTGGTCTTCAAAATCATGTGATGTTTTTATCTTTGAGGCTTTTGTCAAAGAAATCAACATATTTAATAAACAATATACATCATCTTAGGCTATCTAACTAACATGATTACTGGATAATAACCTTTATCGCATGTTTTAAATTTAAGTTGTCATTTCCCCTCTGGGATCATTTGTGTTTTAAATCTTCCAAAATATGGTTTTGGAAGATTAGTGTTAATCTTCCAAAAGATTAGTGCTGAAGGTTAGTGGTGAAATAGCTCTGTTCGAAACTTTTGTCTTGCCTGAAGATCTCATGGGATGGCCTTGCATTTTTTTCCAGAACTTTGTAGACCACCGGCCAATAAACTCAATGTCTGTCTCCAAGTTCGACCAGTTTATTTAGATTCTTCACAGATACATTAAAATGAGTTGAGCTGTTGAAACTCTGTGTCAGGCCTTCAGAAATTTCAACTCTCAAATAATGAGATAGACTTTTCATCCTGTATTGCATGTTTTATTTTATTTTTTTATCAAGGGCAGCATGTGAAATCCTGCTCTATCCTTAACTCACTGTTGCCGGCTCATTATACTGATTTGAAATGTATTGAGACTTTCAGCCTTCATCTTAAATCCAATTTTTTTGGTTAATGAAGCCACTATTTTCAAACAAGAAGGAAAAACATGTCTCCTTTTCTGAAGCATACTCTTTTCTGGTGACAGAACATGTTTTTGTGTTGATGCATAAAAAATATCACAAGATTGTAGCTGCAAATTACATTAGATGTTCATATTCAAAAAATGTGTATAATCACATATACATTTTAATATATGTGTTTTGACTAGACTCTCTTGTCAAAATAAAAGTACCAGGTCGGAACTTTTCTTTTGCTTAATTTGGTTTTTCTGGCTTTGTAGTTTGGTTAATTTATTGGCTGAATAATGTGCAAAACTGAGAATGAAATTGGGCCAAAATTTAACCTATGAGGCACACCAGAAGCAAACTCCTTTCTCAGTCAAGCTTGAAAGTTTTTGAAGGATCTTTTACCAGGGCTGTCAAAAATTGTGTAGCATGTTCTTTCTGCTACTTTGAAACACTCATTTGAATGATGGATGATATAAAACCTCCAGTCGGTTGTTTTAGATCTGATTGCCAAAAGCCCTACTGCTACAGCAGGTTTTTAAGAGTTCGAAATAATATGTAAAACCATCCCTCAAAAATTACTATTGATTATATGACATATTAAAACAAAAGTTCAATGAATTATGAAAGATTGACTTTAGATTTATTTTATTTTATTTTATGTTAAATTAAGATAACCTTCAACAAATTCCTATCCTATTAATACCAAGCAACGCACACATCAGTCATTAAAGCCAACTCAAGGTCATTTTCACTTGAATCAGTGATGAAAGAGCTCTTTGTTGAAAAAGAAACATGCAGTTATACTATTTCTCAACCTTGTAGAACCTTGGTGTAGTAGCTTTTCTATAGGTAAAGTTTCTTATAAGTTTCTTATAAGGAAATACTTTTAAAATATTCAAACATGAATAGCCTATGTTTCTTGTTCAGTTGAGTTTTCTTTCCAAATGTCTGCTTCCTTTGCCTTTATCCCAAACATCTTTTAATTGTTCTGTGAAGGCTTTGCTGATGTAAAGTTTTTTGTCCTCATAGTTCACTCTTGTTATTACACTAGACAGTGGTATTATGCTACAACTCTGAAAAGCACAATGAAGTCGCTGATATATTATGTCTTGTCCGTGGCTGACTGCACCTTAACACAATGGTTAGTTCTGCAGCACACTTGTGACATGATGGCAAGATGTAATTCTCTAAAGAGAACATTATTCCTGTGACACTGTAGTATATATATATATATATATATATATATATATATATATATATATATATATATATATATATATATATATATAAGTAAAAAATAAATCTCTTTTCATCCTTGTAAATTGTGTCCTTGCCATGGCCTGTGTTGCAGCTGCCTTTTCCCACTATATTCAGCCATGCTCCACAGGGATGCCAGCTGAATGTTGAAGCAGCTTAGGATGACAGCAGTGGCAGGGTAAAGAGTAGGGTGGGTTCTGAATACAAACAGACAAGCTCGTGGTGGGGAATGACAGCAATAGGATTGAAATATTTCCCCCTTTTTTCATTCTTCATCAATGTTGACATGCCTTAAGCGCGCATGCATCTTTTATCAAAGGAGATATTGTATTCAGATTTGCAGAAATGACATGAAGAAATAGCTGGGTCAGCATTATGAAAAATGATATTGGGACATGGATCTGACTCTTGTCTGTGCCTGCATGATATACAGTATACACCCTCTATCCAAACTGTTGTCTTACTTTAGATGATGTATGCCATCTGGTGTTGCTGGAACATTGTATCTTCTCATATACTCGTGCATTTCAGGGAAACTCTTCTTGACGTAGTCCTCTGCACTGCTTTCTCTCACTGTAGCAAAGCGGAATCCCTGAGAGGGATGGTGCAACTGCAGAGGCAAAGAAAGAAACCAAAATTTCACCTTTAGTATAACTTTTACGTAAATAAATTATCATTCTTCAGTTCAAATCTATTCTTTTTTTTTTCTTTATATTTTTTTTAGCCAGCTTAGAGTTCTGGTTTATACGCCAACACAATTTGAAATAAAGAATAAAGAAATATCAGCCCTTAAAAACTAGACTTGTCTAACAAAACAACTACTTGTGGAAAATTAATTATTTAAAATGTTATATTTTACCTTTGGATCATGTATCCCTGACAGCTGCTCGTAGGTTTTCTCCCCAACCATGACCGCAGCCAAGTTAGCAGTGTAGGTGGACAGACAGAAGAGGCAAAAGATTGCCCAAAGGTTCATCAGCAGGCGACCAGTCCAGCACTTGGGGGGTTTGATGGCTACTGTTCTCCCGAAGAGAATAGCATAGCATACGTTAAGGGCCGAGGAGAAAGAGAAGACGCGGTCACGATTGCGTCCACGGGGAGTCATTCCAAAGGGGCTATGCCACTCGTAAAGGGTGAGGAAAACAGCGGTGACGTGGAGGGAGACGAAGATGCCGAGCCACATGGACCAATGGAGAGGCCACATGAAGGCGCCAATGGGTGCAGCTGTGTCACGGGTACGAACCTACAGGTGCAGAAAACTTTAGAAGTGAGATGACTGAAACATAAGAGTTACTATCATTTTAATACTTTAGTCCCTAGTTCAATTGTTCTGTTTTTTCATCCCAACTTAAAATGGTCAAAGTTTGACACTCCTTATGAAGAAACGCATTGAAAACATATTAACTTTTCATAGAGAATCAACCTTATAGCTCAAAACTGTATTCAGTTTCTTAAAAATATGAAATGTTAATATCCTGGTCTTGAGTAAAATCGCAACAAAATTAATCAGAGAAGGAACAGCCATTCCCACCATCCACATGCAATAGCTAAAGGAAAACAACTCGGTGTACTCTGCTCTCGTACTCTGATGAACTGTCAACCCAAACATAGCTAAAGTTTTACCTTTCCGGTTAGACCAGGGGGGGAGAAAGAAGAGTGATCACTACCATCACTATGTCTGTCTGCTGGCGAGAATAGCTATAGTCATTGTAGTAATAGAGTGCCCCCACAAAGCTGCACACTCACCAGTCCAACCCTATGTGGGGAATTGCATTAGGGTCCAATACCGTAAGACTTGCTGTAATAAAGTCCTGCTGTATTGACAGCGACCACCAGAATACCAAGCAGAGAGAATTTAAGGGAGGACAATGACACACAGTGAAAAAGAGAGGCTGAAATAAAGAGTGGGATCTGGGATTTAACAGGCAATCAAAAAGTAGTCAGAGTGAGAAGGATAGTACTGACCAGAATCCCCAGGCTGGTGGAGAAGAAGGGTGATGTAAAGTCAATGACTTGACTTCTGGCTGAATTAATGCTGAATGATGTCACTGCCAGGTGGGCAGCACCACTTAGTAGATCGCCTACCAGTCCCGTCCAACGGCCATTCTTGTACCCTCCGTACTTCCCGTCACCAACGATATACAGGTCAAAAGAAAAGCCAATATCCTCCGCCAGCTTTTCCAGCAGGTCAATGCAGTAGCCATAGCAACATTTCTTCTGTTCTGTAGGAACAGAGCCATTATGGCCTGCAAGTTTCTGGAAAAGTCTTTTCAAAACCGAGGTCTCATTGGTAAGCGGGTCCAAGCACAGCTGGCCCGCTGGACACATCCCGTCTCCATCCACCTCACGGGTAAACACAAAGGGATGCTCCACCAGCGTCACCACTCGCATGTGCAACCGCGCAGATCGGCGCCAGTCTCCTCCGCTACCAGGCCCTTGATGGCTTGGCCAAGCCCCCTGGTCCATTAGAATACTCCCTCTGCGCCAGCGTCCCAGACGGGTCCAGGTTGGCTGGCCTAGAGGGTCCAGCTGGAGAGACCAGATGTAGTGATGGGCCTCTGAGATGATATTCTGACTTTGGCTTTCTTTGGATATAAAACCACTTTGGCCCTCAAATGACGTGTTGGCCAGAAATCTAAAAAAAAAAAAAAAAAAAGGAGGAAGAAAAAAAGGGTGAAAAAATACGAGAGACAAACAGGAACAATGTGGAAAGAAACAGGACACAATAAAAGATATATATATATATATATATATATATATATATATATATATATATATATATATATATATATATATATATATATATATATATATATATATATATATATATATATAGATATTAGTATGAAATAAACCTCAAACTAAAGATTCCCTAAAGGTGGACTTTTAGGATTATTCTAAACCTTCTACTATATATCTTAAGAATAACCATAAAGTCAATAAACATACCAGCACACTGAACTTTCAAATATCTTTGGAAATATTAAATGAGTATAAGTATTTTGCATATTCATGAAATGATCATTTCAACACTTTCTACAGACATAAAAAAAGTGTCATAGGAAAAAGATAAAAGAAACAAAATAAGTAGTAAAAAAAAAATACAAGATGAAAATAAACATGACGCATAATATTATATTATTCACTTAGTCACAAATAAATGATGGTGCCAGTGATGCCATAGTCTTGAGGAAATTCTCACTGTACTCAGTGCAGGGTTTCCTAAAATTGAAATTTTATTATTGCATGACACAAATAATCTACACATGTATTTGTACATAAGATTCGTGAGCACAGCTGTACATGTGGCACAGCATTATGCACAAACATATGGCTAGCCATAGAACATGTTCTTATTGAATACATGAAACTTCATCTTTCATGTTACCAGAGTAGTTAAGTAGTTTTTTTGTTCAGAATCATGTGTGTTACAGCAGGAAAGAAACATTACGACATAGTATATAATGGTGACGTGAAAGAGACATTGCTTCATTGTTTTTGTTTGCTTTTACAAACAAAAATCTGAAAAGTGTTGTGTGTATTTTCATTGCAATCCCTCCTTCTCAGTTACCTCTAAATAAAACCGAGTGCCACCAACTGTTTTAAAAAGACCCTTAAGTTGAAAGCAGAGTAACTAAAGCTGTTCCTTTAACAACTTTAGTGAGCAAACGGTTTCATAAAGACCAAGCGACACACTAGACAGGTCAGGGACAAAGCAGTCTGCCTGTGGGAACTCAGTGGCACGCTGATTTGCAACAGGAATCCAGACCAACTCGCTCCGCGGGTGGAACACGAATACTTTCTGTATTACTTTTTACCTTTTCATCATCCTGAACAGCCAAAACAAATCGGTCAACCCGGATATTTGCATGTTTGTCCATCACCACAATGATGGACAAACATTGTGGTGATGGTTTAAATGATAGCATATTCTTGTGTCAAAAATGTCTGTTCACTGATGTTCTCCATTTAATTTGACTGAATTGGAGCAATATTGGGCAAAGAATGAAAAAAAAGCTGATAGAGGTATAAGTGCCTCAAATACTTTAGCAAGATATAAGCATGATTTGCTTATATCTTGCTAAAGTATTTTCTTTGAAAAAAATCTTGAAAGGTATGAATCATTTTCTTCCTGCTTTACAATTATGTCCTACTTAGTGTCTCCTTTTCAATATCTATAGCTGTAGCATAACAAAATGTAAAATAACCCACTGAATCAATTAGTTCTGTTATAAGGAAAAACAACCGTTTTGTGTCACATGTTCAATGGAGCACACACTGAAAGAACACAGAGAACAGCTTAAATCATAAAATAAAGTTAGATATTTAACAGAATACTTCAAAAGTGCCTTTTAAAACTCATTATCCAAACATCCAGTGTTATCCGTGTGTGATTTACAGACTTGAGTTAATAATTAGTTTCCATACAGACAGTGCTGGGCCTTGGTAGCCTCAGTACCAAGGCCCAGTGAAGTGCTAAAAGTGTTTTTGTGTGAGTTTGTGAGTGGAACTGCACACGACAGAGTATGGTTCAGCGGTCAAGCCATCTCTTAAACTGAGGCATGCCAGCTGTCTGAGAATGTCAGATACCAAAGCAGATGCAAACACTTGCACCCGAACAGAGGAAAATACCCACACCTGCCCACTGAGTTGTATAAGCTTGGATGTGTGGAAAAAAAAATAAAAAATTGAATTTACTGTGAGCAGGTTGATGTGCCCCCCTCTGGCATGGCCTCGGGAGGTACTGATGTAGCTGATGTGACCTTTTCCAAAATATATCTTTTCTGTCACCTTGCTCAATGGAAAAACACCCTTTCCCAACTACATGTTGAGTTTCACAGTTGTTTAACAGGTACTAAGCCAACCTGACAACTCCCCTACTCTGTTTTAAGGTCAGTGTTTTTAATTCAGCCATCAGCGAAGAGCCGCTTTTCCGACTGCACACAGCAGAAACAAAACACCTTTTGCACATTCCTGAAGTGGAATCCAATGTTTTTCTAACTCCTGAAGTTAATGTTTTATATACAGAAGACACCAACAACACATTAAAACATTTAAAAACTGAACCCTGAAGGTCAGTGCCAGGATGTTTGAGCAGACATAGAGAGAAAAAAAGGGAAGGATGCAGCGACACAAAGCTAATAGAATACCGCAGATCTCAGAGGCAAACCGAACAGCTGGCCCTGACGCTGACCGCCCTTGATCGTTTATGAATCATTCAATTTTTTTCTGATTGAAAACATGTGCAGTGGTTAAAATGACATACAAAGTTCCGCTATGAACGAGCCTCAATGGCTCTTTTGTGCCATGAGTATAAAAGCAAAGCATAGGCTGACATTATATTGGTGGAGAGCAGAAATGGAAATGGAAATATTACTCGTTCTGTTCTGTCAACACCATATTCACATTTCTATTACTAGGAATTCAGCAAAGTGTATTTTTCAGTTTATTTATTCATTCTTTTCTTTTTCTTACCAAAAAGACCTTATATATACACATAAATATATAATATTATATTTATATATAATATAAACTGTCTCATAAAATGCAAGTTGTATGAGAAAACTTTGCATTGTATGATACTGTAAAGATTGAGCTGGAAATAATGACAACTATGTTTACAAGAGTCAAAACGATGCTCTTAAACCTAAAAACACTTCTCCAGCTATTAGAAAATTAATGCATCGGCATCATTGTGAGGGTTTGTTTTCTTGCCAGCAGTTTTGGTAGAGACAGCAAAGAAGAAGGAGGGCCGTCTCCCTGGAACCAACAACTAGAAGATTACAAGTTTGTGACATACCAGAAGCATGATCACGAGACATGTCACAGCAGGTGCTTCAGATTGGAAGGACTAAGGTACCATTAAGTTTTTGAATAGCCCCAACCTTCAATCTTTTAAAAATGCAGATGATAGGGCAGAAAATAAACCCAATTTAAATTAGCTTTACCATGTCTGTTAAGAAGTGGGAACAAATATTACTCTAGAATTATATGACATTGATAATTTTATAAAACTGTCTGGTTTCTCTGCAACCAAAATCTTCAATAAACTCAAACGTTTGCATCATGTTTGTTTGTAATCAAAGTTGATGACATTCATGCTCACGATGAGAATAATAATAAAAAAAAACTGTGACCAACATTGTATATTGTGCAACTTTTTGAAAAATACATAAACCTTTCTACACTGGTTCATTTGTGAGTAAAAATAAAAGTTTAAGAAAATTTACTTGACAATAACTGGTGTGGGATTGAGTGTTTTGGTAAATGTCACACCTTCCTTTGCTTTAGCTTGAACTGCTACATTATTTTTTTCCATCTTTCTGTTTAGTTCTACAGATGCAGCTTTATAGTGAAAAATATAACGTTAGTTGCAAGCAAGTAGCAATTTATGAGAGGAGTAGTTTGGGTTTGTCAAAATGAGATTCTGTAGTATTTACTATCTACATTTATTTTTTTTCTATACAACATGATAGAAAAAATAAAGCCTAACAGGAAGTCATATTTATGAATCTGTGGCATTATGTTAGTGCCTGTGTATCTTTAAATAGAAGTGCTCAATTAAATTGCAGTTGGCCAGTTTTCAAATTGGATCCTGCCTGACTGTGGTCTGCAAGTTAAAGCCCTCTGACCTCCAAACTTATGCAACTCAGCTGGAGTGTTACTGACCTTAAAGCTAACATCAAATAAAGCCTTTCATTATTTTTATAGAAGCTGGAATGTTTCTGTTCAGTAGTCAGTCGAAAGAATTTACCACGTCAAACTGACAAAACATTTACAAAGTTTAAAAATGACAAGAGGGTTAAACAAAAGGCTTGGTTTGCCACCTCCTCATTCCCTTTCCTGGTTGAACAAAACCAGCCCAGACATGTGTGCGTCACTCTTTGTTCCCTCCTATTCAGAGCTACAAGCAGAATGATGGGTGTAACCGCTGAGATTAACTGCAGCAACAAGCTTTATAGATCAGAGTCCAAACCAATTCTTGCTCATAGGAAGTCAAAACTTAGTCCTTGTTACTGAGACGGGACAATGGCACAGAAAGGACTTCAACTCGACGAGGACAAATATTCTTGTTCCATCTGTTTGGATCTGCTGAAGGATCCGGTGACCATACCCTGCGGACACAGCTACTGTATGAGCTGCATTAGAACCCACTGGGATGAAGAGGATCACAAGAAAATCTACAGCTGCCCCCAGTGCAGGGAGGCTTTCAAAAAGAAGCCTGTTTTGAAGAAAAGCACAATCTTAGCCGATTTAGTGGAGGATCTCAAGAGAACTGGAGTCCGAGCTGATCCGGATGACCACTGCTATGCCGGACCAGGAGATGTGGCTTGTGATGTTTGCACTCAAAGGAAGTTGAAGGCTGTTAGGTTTTGTTTAACCTGTCCTGCATCTTACTGCGAGTATCACCTCCAACCTCACTATGACGCTCCACCTTTACAGAAGCATAAGTTGGTGGACCCTTCCAAGAAGCTCCAGGAGAACATCTGTCCTCATCATGGTGACTCTGATCACCCTGATCAGCAGGATGCCTGCTTTCTCTGTTTGACAGATGAAAATAAAGACCATAAAAAAGAATCCGGTGCAGCAGAAATGTCTAGGAAGCAGAAGAAGCTCCTGGTGAGACGGCAGCAAATCCAGAAGGGAATCTGGGATCGGGAGAAGGAAATGAAGCTGCTTTGGCAGGAGGTGGAGGCCATCAATGCTTCAGCTGATAAAGCAGCGGAGGACAGTGAGAAGATCTTCACCGAGCTGATCCGTCTCACCGGGAAAAGAAGCACTGACGTGCAACAGCAAATCAGATCCCAACAGGAAAGCGAAGTGAGTCGAGTCAGAGAGCTTCAGGAGAAGCTGGAGCGTGAGATCACTGAGCTGAAGAAGAAAGATGCTGAGCTGGAGAAGCTCTCAAACTCAGATCACAACCGGTTTTTACTCAACTTTTCCTCACTGTCAATACCCAGTGATGCGACACACTCATCCAGCATCAAAATACGTCCTCTGAGGTACTTTGAGGATGTGACAACAGCTGTGTCAGAGCTCAGAGATAAACTACAGAACATCCTGAGAGACACATGGTCAGACATCTCAGATGCAGTCGCTGAAGTGGATGTTTTACTGTCAGAACCAGAACCGAAGACGAGAGCTGGATTCTTGAAGTATTCGCAAGAAATCACTCTGAATCCAAATACAGCAAATAGCCATTTGTTATTATCTGATGGGAACAGAAAAGCAACAGTACTGAAACAAAAGCAGCTTTACTCTGATCATCCAGACCGATTCACCAGCTGGCTCCAGATCTTGAGCAGAGAGAGTTTGACGGGACGCTGCTACTGGGAGGTGGAGTGGAAAGGGAGGCGAGTTGACATTGCAGCTTCATACAAGTCAATCAGCAGAGCAGGGAACTTAGATGATTGTGAGTTTCGATCTAACTACAAATCTTGGTCTTTGTATTGCGATAGAAACGGTTACACGTTTTGGCACAACAGAATAAAAACTCCGGTTTCAGGTCCCGTTTCCTCCAGAGTAGGAGTGTACCTGGACCACAGAGCAGGTACTATGTCGTTCTACAGCGTCTCTGGAACCATGACTCTCCTCCACAGAGTTCAGGCCACATTCACTGAGCCGCTCCTCGCTGGAGTTGGGTTTTATAAGGACGGGATTTCCGCTGAGTTGCTGAAACTGAACTAGTCCAAAGGGACTTGAGCTCATTGTGCCATTTCTTGTGTCACTCCTCTGAGATGAACTCTTTAGGGTGCAATGTGATGATCATTTTTGTGGTTTTATGTCGGTGGAGTTTGTTTAGGTATCGTTCCGTGTTGTTTCTGCTCACATAGATGATCACTGCTAAGAAGGATATTTATTCACTAAACACACATTCTTACATAATTCAGTCTTAGCCAGTAAAATTGTAAAGTGATGACATTTAAAGCAGAGGAGTCCTGGTGGGTTTCTAAGCTGGAGTATGACGCCTGGGTGAATCATCTTCTGTGCAGCAACCTTAAATCAATGTCATGCCCCACATGTTTATGCCTCATGTGTCACCTAAACATATCCTAACTCATGTTAATATTCCTTAATAAGCAAGAAAAAAGTTGAACATTCCCTCATTACATGCTTGAGAAAAGCAACAAAACTGCTTTTTTCTGACACCAGAATTATGGTGTCGGGAGAAAAGCAATTGCCGCTCCTTTTCTAGTCATATTCAAGTGTCTGCCAAGTGCATTGTTTCTTCTTAAACCGATCCTGCCTGAAGCAAACTGTTTTACTTACACTGGCTCAGGAACAAACACCTCTGAGGAGACATTTATCCTTCAGCAATTTCTATCTTTACAGGCCATCAAGCTGGCAGATCAACATAATGCACCTTCCTTTGATGGGTGTGATTTCCTCTCATAGAACTTATGTAAACGTAGATTATCTCTGGTACAGTGAAATTTGCAGTGCCTGAATATTTTTTAGAGAATTTTAAGAAAAGAATCCTCTTGTTTATCATCTACATTGCACGTTGTATAAAGTTTATTTATCTTGGATACTAGAAACTGGTGGAAGAGTCCAACAGGAGGCTCCAAAGAGGCCGATGATGACACTGAAGGAACAGCGAGGATTTCTAAACAGGCCTTGTGTTGCATTTCTACATGCGGTAATAATCTACATGCCAAAATAAAAAATATATAGAATGAAGATCTTCTAAAACCTTAGTATTGATGTGTATTATAGTGAGAAAAAGTTCAAATTTAGGCCACAGTGAAATTTGGTGGTGGCAGCATCATTCTCTGGGGTTCCTTTTCTTCAACTGAAACTGTATTTTTGTCAAAGTGAATTATGTCAACATGTGATATGTCAACAGACCCCCAGACAAGAAAACTAGAACATGAAGATGAATCAAAAGAGTCTTGTCTGTTTATTAAAGGGTGGGTCTGTATGTATCCAACGAGGATGTTGAACCTTTGGTTTTCAGTCTGTTTTTACTTTTGTCTTTTTGTAAATGGGAATAAATGTGATTTTTTATTTATTCAGTTCTACTGGATGAACATATTAAAGATCAAATAAGCTTTGAAAGTCTTGACTTATGACAATCTGCTTATGAACACCTGCCAATGAATACAAAGGTTTAGACTTTCTAAACTGCAGAAAAAGAAAAAAAAATCACACTGATAAACACTTTTATTTTCTCACTTTTACTTCACTGTACACTTTTCAAATGTGGCAATTTGTCTCACTCTTTCCGGTTGAATTTAACTTTTTAAATTATACAATTCTATTAACACAGATAAAACAGTTTTAGGTTTGTAAAAAAAAAAAAAGCCTAGATGATTTTAGAAACCCAACCAAGAGTATATTTTAAAATTCTAAATGATTAAATTTACTTAGGGGAAAAATGGTACATTTAAACATCTGGAAAGATCCATTATCTACCGGATATTTAAAATCAGATTTTGGGATCAGTTTTGAACCTCAGTAAACTTTGGATCAGAGCCTTCAGGTGTTGAATGTTTTTACCTATAAACATCAATACTTTCACATTTCACTTCTGGTATGTCTGCAAACTGTAATTTATAAGAAAAAACATCATATTTTAACATGAAGTCAATATTTTAACATATTTGTTATGTTTTCTCCAAGTATCAAGTTGAGAGACTCTGCTGACATTTTGCCCAGGACATGCAGTTCTTAAACGCAGGATCATTGTAGTTGTCGGCCGTATAAGGAGCCTTTCGAGCAGATGTATTTTTGCTATGAGTCAGCTGCAGAAATATGCCAAGGACATTTATCATTTTAGCTGACACATTCAGGGATTGCTAATCAGAAATGAGATGCCTGTTTCCTATACCTCTGCCTGAAATAAATAAAACCGTGTTTTCAATAAGACTACATATTTAGAGGGTTAGATGTGCCTGGCTTATTATAGGATCATTGAATTTGATACTCCAACATAAAACAGATTTTGATGAAGAACAAAAATGTGATCCTTTTCAGAGCCTGGCAGCTTATTACAAAACATAACTGTCACAGTAATGGCCCAGCCCTTTGTTTTGTTGCTATTGTTTCTGTCTATGTTCTCCCAGCTGGTTGTTTTGGTCTTCTGTTTGTGATCTTTGCAGGAGTTGGCATGTGAGTGTGTGTACCAGTATGGATGTGGCAATTTGTCTCACTCTTTCCGGTTGAATCTCTGGGACCTGTCAACTATTCCAAACATTCTACATCAACTCAAGTCTCTTCACCTTGCAGTGGATTTTTTTTCAACCATGTAGTTAGAAATGCAAGAATGTTTTGTTAACTACCTGCTGTAGCAAGGCTTATGCAGCAACACCTTACGAGCCAAATCTCCCCGCTCGTCATGTTCTGCACCACACTCCCAACTTCTTCCTCCAACTCGCCATCAGACTGGCCCTGGCAGTGTGGTTTTCTGTTTCAGGCAGCCTGGCCATTCCCTGCCAACACAGCACCCTGCTGCTTACTTTACCTTCCCTGAGCTGCTACCTTGCTTTCCTGTCCATCAGGATTAAGTTTCCGATCAACAGCAAACCTGGTCAAATCTTCCAACTGCAAGCTTTTGAATTCACACAACTAAACCTTCCCAGTCATATCTTCTATGCAGGTAGATACATATACACTGCTTCTGTTTTTTTGACAGAGCAACAGATAATAATGGCGTATGTGTATAATCTAGGTTTTGGCATTTTGGAAGAGTTTGAGGTGTTTGTCTTCTGAAAAACGTTCCAATAGAGAAGTATTAACACACAAAAGTTCGCTGTAAGCTATTGGTGATAGATGGACACAGCTTCTTAAATGATCAGAGAGATCAACGTGAAAACAGGTTTTAGCTCAACTGTAATAGAACGTTAATACATAAGATTTTGGATTATAGAAAATTAGGCTGTTTTGCCTGGAGAATCCTTGCGCGGATAAGGTTGATGAAAGATATCAGATAAATAAAGTCCAAAATTAGAAAATGAGAAAATTATTCCAATTGTGCTTGAAGGAGATCAGTATTAGATACTTTGATAGGAAATGAAATAATTTTCTACTTTAGCTTCATAACTTTTATGACAAGACATAATTTAATGTATGAGCTCTGCATGTAATAACACTGACTCAGTGTTGAATTGAAGAAACAATGCTCAGTTCACACATAAATAAATAATAAATATATATATATATATATATATATATATATATATATATATATATATATATATATATATATATATATATATATGTGTGTGTGTGTGTGTGTGTGTGTGTTTTGGGCTAAATCTCCTTTTTAAGCCATTTGTGTATCTTAACTAGATCATCTGTTTTTTGTATTTTTTTTCTTCTGAAAGTAGCATAATCACTTGGTTGTGCAACTAAAGGACACTCTGTAAAAATACAAATTACCACCCTTTTCACTAAACTCTAAACAGTAGAGTTTAGTGATGACTGGTATTTTTCTGTTTTGTTCTGGTGACACCTTTTTAAATTAACTTTATTAAAGAACGTTCTGCATGTGCTCAGGTATTCATCGCTACAGTGACAGGGCTGAACTGTTAATATTCTCCACACAGTATGTGTACCGTCACACCCCTAGTTAACTTTTTTCCAATGAGCTCCTCCAATTCTGACAACAGCAGTGCTCTAATAGCAAACGATAATAGAATTATATCAGAAGCTTGTTAAAGATTATATTGTTATGTATGGAGTATGTGCAACTTGCTAAAGGGATATTTAATAAAATATTAGTGGGAAAATTATTTAAATAGAAACTGATCAAATGCATCCTTTAGTTACCAAACATCAATAAAAACAGCATGCTAGTTTCTGAGCAGACTTGCACAGATTACTGGAAAAAAAATGCTGCAGTAACTCTAAATTCCTGTAAATCATTTCATTGCAGTGAAATTTGTGGTGAGAATTGTCAACTGTCCCTTCTGATTTACTATCTTCACATAATGTTAAGTGATGTGGCTTGAAAGAATTTCCCCACAGGACCAAGGGAGTGAATGACAAAAGGTGCAGCGCTGAGAGTGCTCAGTGAAAGCACTGCAGTGATACGGGGGGAGGGGGGGGGGGTGGGGTGATGGTGGTGAGGAAAGGAGTGACTGAAATGATGAAGAGTTTATCTGCATAATAACAGTGCCTTGATCTTTCTCTAAAGCTTGAGGAAGCAAAGGAAATGATGAATCACAACCATTCAGCATGTCAAATAAAATCCTTATAGTTTATCAGTTCCGCCATCACGAGTTATTTCTCTGACGTTGTTTGCATTTGTTTCATTTTGGTGCACATTAATTATTCATGCTAAACAAATATGTCAAGCAATAAAGATATTTATGAGAAAAACTGGAAATATTCCTGTTGCTCACATTACAGTCATAATGTAGAACAAGCAGAGATGCTTCTTATGATGTTGGTATTGGATTTTCTGAGGGATGTGTAAACATTCGGTTCATCACAAAGCCGTATTACAGAACCAGGAAAGGTTTGACTGGATATCATCATAACCTGAATACAGTTTGTCTTTTGACATATTTTTTTCATTTGAACTTTTATGGTGTATTGCAAAGCGAACATTTGCTCCACTCAGTTTTTATACTTAGTTTTATTTTGGGACCTGTGTGTTTATGGCACACAGGTTCTATTCTAAAACACACGTGATTATAAGTCAAAACACGAGCAGAGGTCAACAAAAAACAATGATGATTAATTAAATTGATTAGATGCACTGAAAAGATTTTATTTTTTAGACCAAGTCTACATCCAGTTCAAAAAATAACTTGACTGGAAATGGCTAATTCAGACTAGAGTACTGTGTCTGAAAAAAGGGTGGTGTTGAGAAGGGATGTGGATCAGGGACACTAGCTTAGGTTGGCAGAACTTTTGGAAGGTCAAGCAAACTAATATTACAAAATAAGAAGACATGCAGGTATGCTGGCAATGCTGAGAATAAGATTGTAATTTAACAGTGTGCCACTTTTTTGCTTATTCTCTAATGACTGATTTATGTTTCAGTTGGACTGTGCAGCATATGTCTCTCAAAAAAGGGTGAAAATAATTTAGGAAGTTTATGATTGAAACAACTGAATGAGGTTCTTAGTATTATCAGATCTATACCCATCAAAACATTTAGGTGTTACTATCTTCGGTCTCCAGAAGTCCTCTTGTTTTCAGTGCAAAATGTCTGTCCAGTGTTAAGTAAGCATTCATGTAACTGCATCACTGGGATTAGTTGCATGGTCACCCAAAATGATATTAAGGACTTCTTAATGACTTGGAAACGGACAATTCAGGCTATAAATGTTTCCCCAATTGAATTAGATAACAATGTTGTCTTTCATTGCTGTAATTTGTCCTGACTCAATTTGTACTGCTTTCTACTTTCCCAGAAAACCCTGATTTAATCTGAATCAATGCTTTCCTGGTTAAAAAAGACAAAGACACAATGATTTCAGGAGCCTGATATTTAAGCTTAAAATATCCATTTTGATTGGTCTAACGTGTCCTGGTTTGTACGACACTATCAATATAATATACTGTGCAATTCTTATAGTGCAGTACATTTATCTGCACTATATGATTTGGCTGTATGATTGAGGCATGATGCATGTTAAAAAGTTTTATCTATGTGGTTTCTATGGTACTGCATTTCCTGTAGTTTGCTGGACTCTAAAGTAGTTATTTCCAGCTGTTTTTGCAGGTTTTGCATTAGTTATTTGTTTTTAAAGTCAAAGTCACGTCACTTTTTGATGCAATTATATTCAAACTCTTGTTTGCTTACTCACATGTTTTAAAGCTACATTAGAATTCAACTGGAACCCAAATCCCCTATGATATGCTTTTTTCTGATGAAAAACATCCGCTCACATTTGTCATCAGCTTTTTCCCCTTTTGACCACTTGATGGCTTGGCCAGCAACCCTGCTGCAACCATAAGTCCATGATAATCATGCAATAGATTCCCCCGAGGGCATGAACGTCCAGGCTGGTGACAGACAGAGCCTCACTGCTGCTCATCTGTCACTTGGTTTTTGCTTTCAATGCTGTGCTGATGACAACTCATCCCTCCAGGTTAGGTCGTTCACAAAGCACCTGGTGCAGTGAGCTCATCCAACAAAACCCCCAGCAACTGAACAGTCTCAAACTACTGACGCCTGGAGGTTTAAAAACACACTCGCAAATGATGTGATGCGCTTTTGCCAAAGATGTTCAAGATGGTGTTATTTTCAAAACCAATTTAAGAGCTGTCTGTGATCATAATTAAGAGAGAAAATGTAAATACAAAATGATGACTAAAAGCCAAGCAACTGCTGTGCAATAATGAGTTGAAAGCTGTAAACGTATTAAGAAACTTTCAGTTTAATAGTGTAATAAATTCTATGTTAGGTAAACCCTTCAACAAGGTCATATAAAGCCTTGAAATCTGAAATAACGTTATTAAAAAAAAAAAAAGATTAAAGACAATCTAAATATTGTAATTGGACTAAATGTTTTCGTTTTCATGTCATCTTGACAACTCAAAATAGTTTGTACACCCAGTTGCACTTAAAAACACATGTTTATAGATGTGCATGTACATTAGTGGGTACCTCAAAACCACCCGACACCTTTTTATATTATGAATATATTCAGAAACTGCTGGATTTTTCCTAACTGGGAGCCTAGAAAGGCCCTCTGCCTGGTAAACCTTAAATATGAGACGGGCAAGCAGTATTCTTATCAGATTAAATGAAAGAGCACGTATCAGCTGTTCATATTTGCAATCTTGCTCTTGACATTATCCAAAGCTGATATGAGACCGGGGCGAGAAACACAGGTAAATTTAGCTGTTTGTCCTTTGGCTAACCTTAAATGACCCTTTCGCAGACATGATACTGGCTGAAAGTCCTTTTAACCACATCAATAAATACCACAGGAATAAATATAATGCATAAATATCATTTGGGTGAATTTGTTATAATTATGCAAAAGTTAAGAATTATGATAAAAGATTGCAATATTATTTAAGCTACAAGTATAACTTAGTATCTTAATAGATACAGTGGCTTGTAAAAGTAGGAATACATCAGATCAGTCTTTACACGTAATACTTATTAAGAAGTTATACTATGCATAGTTTCATGGAGCAATGATTTATTAACTTTTAATTAGACAAGATAAAAGTCCTGCAAGTGTAAGACTAAATGCAACATTATGATCCCAAAACCGAGTCTTAATAATAAAAATCTAAGCCTCATATAAGGAGCTGCTATAAAGAAAAAAAGTTAGCAGTTCCATTTTTTATCCTCAATTTAAAAGGTAATTAAGAAAAACCTGTTATCAGCCAGAGTGGCGGTCAAGTTGAGGTTTAGAAGATTAAGAAAACAGAATGAGGAAAACAACTCCCTCCCCCACCAATTTTTTGCTAATGAGCTTTAAAGAACCGGGTCTATAGATGTCCAAAACAGGCCACTGCTGTGAACATGAAACAATGAAGGTCATCAAAAGCTATGGATAAATAAAGGATGACGAGAAGAAGTGCGGAAATAGCAAAGTAAACTTTGCTGTATTAATAAATATAGTAGGAGGAAGTATTACTGGATTGGTAAGTCTACTGACTGATGGGAAAACGATAAACACAATACTTCAACACAGCAATTACTTAAAACTCTTAGATATGGTGACATAAACCTTTCTAATTTATTGACAGTTAACATCAGCACGTTGTAAAATAATTAGTGAAAATTTTGAGGTTTCTAAAATGTAATGAAGTTGCGAGGAAAAGATAAAAAGCTGAGAAAGGACATTGGAAATAAAACTTGATAAGTTTAGTGGTCAGGTTTTCTATCTTACAGCACCAGTGTTTAAGCACAAGGCTCAGTTTATCCTATATAGAGGAACGATCCAACATTTGTTTTGACAGAGTCTGCGTCAATCTGTTTTGGACTTAATTGACAATATTTTTTGATCCTTCTGTCAAGCAGTGACCTCAGATTGTCAGGATTTGAAGAGCAAACTGTCAGATTTCCTCAGTACAGGAACAAGCCCAGTACAGGAACAAGCCCTGAGGGACACCATTTATAAACAAAGAAAATCAGTAGATGTACTTATTTAAACTTGCATTAAGCCTGAATTCAGAGAAAACTGTACATCTACAGCTAATTTTGTCAATCTTATAATTGACAAAGTAATATTTAAGCATGTTTGAGAAATTTTATGCTCCAATGTATCAAGCGTGGCAATCAAGCTCTGAGTCAACAAGTTAATCATCAATAGTGTAGTGTGGTAATAGTTTTGTAATCCACAATTTTGTTCCTCTAAAGTGTTGAGTGATTAAGGTGTGAGTGAGTTGCTTTACAAGACAGCCAGTTTAACACTACTTGTGTTTATGGTCCTATTAAAGAATACAAATGTAACAGAATATAAAGAATTCCAAGCTGAAAGAAGAGCTTATGATATAAATAACAAATATACAATTATATTAAGCTTTAATATAACTCTGCACTTCTCCTTGGTCTTAATATCCTATTGCCCTGAAGCGCACCAAGTCAAAATTACTTCCAAAACACAACCTGACTTTTGCCACAAACTCTGCTTATTCATTAGATTCACTCTTCCTCGGGCCATTAGAAGCAACTGACCCATCTAAATGTTTGGGAAATATAATTCCTAAATGGATGCTGAGCATTACGTCTTGCGGTATTTTGCCAAGAGAAGAAATGTTGACAATGAATGGAGGAAAAGAAAAAAAAAGAGACAAGTGAAAAGCTAATACTAACTGCAGTGAAAAGAGAGAAAAAAACATGTTTTTCTATTACTGTTCACAAACATGCAAAGAGTGTTATTTGTAGTCTAGCAGCTGGTAAAAGTAAACTAGGTTGTCATTCATAATAAATCCGTTCTCACATTCTAATCATAAGACGGTGCACTCATCTGTTGCATAAGGGGTTATTCTAGACACAGAATCCCACACATGAATCTAAACCTCGTCAGGTAAATCCTCTGCCTTCACAGGGTCATTGGCAGGTTTCCAAAAGGATAAAACATTTCTGCTGAGCACCAGGGATATGTAAAATCAAAGCCTAAATAATGATTAAACAAAGCAAAGAGTCTTCCAAACAATCTCCCCTGGCTCGTTGAATAATAGAGATCTAAATAATCGTGTCCACTGCTCGTCAGAAGTTAACATAAACACAAGAAACTGTAAGGAATGTTAAAAAGATCTAGTTCCTTGATTTTTAATATACTTTGTGTTTTTTCTCATCCACACAGGGTTTGCATTATCCATAAAAATACAAATGAAGCCGTTCTCAAACACTTGCTCTTTGTAGCCATCAGCAGGTTTGTGTCTTAATTCTGCTTAAATATGATGTCTCATCGTGGCAGAATCTGTTACTTTCCAGGCACACTTCACACTTTTAAACTTCTAATCTTGACTCCGAATGTTTTTCTGCAGCTGAGGTCAGTGCTTTCCTCAAGCTTAATGTCTGGCCGTTTCACTCATTCTACATCCTGTTTTGAGATGTGTTTCAGATCCCCTGTAGAAACAAAACAATGCTGTGACTCTCTCAATGCCTGTGGTGGTCGTGTACTACAAACATAGGGTGAAATAACAATATAAAAGGACTAAATTCACCTTAACTTCAAACAGACAACAAGGTGGTTGAAAATTTGGAATAACACAGTCAGTGGCTGTGATCACATAGGAGGCAAATGCAACCCAAATCAACTTTTTCCCCATATTGAAAATCATGTCAGACTTTTTCATAGCAGTCTGAATGTCTGATTTGTGCCACTCCCATATGCCATGCTAAACTGAGTACATACAGTTGACACTATCTGCTATATTAAACTGCATGACTCAGGTTAAACATTTTGGATATCCTTCCACAAACATATCACAATAGTTAGCAGTAATGTTGGCCCATTTCTCCTTACAGAACTGGTGAGACTGAGTCATGTGTGTAGGGCACCTTGCTCACAAACTCATCTTAAATAAATTAAGTTTGATTGAGATGAGGCCTTTGTGATCCAAACATTAACTTTTTAACCAGTTTGGCACTATGCTTTAGATCATTGTCCATTTGGAAGACCCATTTGCACCCAAGCTTTAGCTTCCTTGCCTCAAAAATACTAAAGATTTGAGAACTTTGCTCAAAAGTCAGGTCCTTGCCAGAATTAAAAATAATTCTAACAGATCTGTCAAAGAGTGTTTAAATGTGCTGCCTTGAAATGTGTACGACCTTGAATACAGCCAAGAAAAAGCATGAAGTTAAGTTGAAACTTGCTTAGGATTGCTTGACTAACTTTGGAATACAAAAAAAAAAAAAACAAACAAACATGAAAAATTCAAGCATGTTGTACCTTATTCTAAACTTAACTAAAGATATGTTGTATGTTAGGTAACCATTCTATCCTGGAAGACAAGGTTGGAACGCATTATTAAAGGCTGAGTATTGATGTGAGATTCTTAGCCTGAATAAGAGTTACTTTACATACATTTATATAGCAAATTTCATGCAATATGTTATTCAGAGACAGGTCCAACCAAAGAGTGTAGAAATTATATACATATGATTACATGCAGAAATGTACAATTGAAGTAGTTGAAAAGAGGAAAAGCAGTAGAAACTATTCTTAGTAACAGAGAAAAATAGCTTGACAAATCATTGCCTTCTGATGTTATTGTTTCTTCCATGCAGAAGGACTTTGTCATGCTGTTGGAAACAATAATGTTATGAAGCTGCAGAAAAATTAACAGATTAGTAACAGAAAAAAGCACACAAATATGTGGTTGTTGCATGCTGTAATTTCCTACCTTGCCAAGAATTCCCCTGAGCTGCCATTACTCTGTTGTGCATCCATACAGTTTGTAGTTCCAGGTATAAGCGCCAGGGCAGGATTCTCCTGGGCTGCACTGCCCACGGCTCGTGCTACAAACTCCAGTGAGTCCTGGACATAATGATCCAAAGAAGGGGATTCCATCATGCCATGTGCAAGTAGCCCCAGCGGTAACCCATCTGTTCTAAGCTCAGCGACGTTTTGACTGTCCCCCAAAACCCAGTGAAACTCCGGGAGGGTCATTCGAGTCGCCAGCGTCCATAATCGGCGAACTTCCCGAATGTCGCACCCAAAGGTCACCACTCCCCGCGTGGAGGAATGTTCCCTCAAGGCCTCCAGCTGCTTCATGAGAGCCTGCTGCTGGTCTGATTTCGAAGAGGAATTTGATGAATAAGATGATGCAGTTGGTGATGGATATGATGGGTGTTGCACCTCCACTCCCACAGGGTTGGTGGTCGCCTCTGCCAAGGATGATAATGAAGACGGAAGGGGCGGCAATGTTGTTTTTGTCAGGTTGACCAGTGTGCCCAAGTGGAAACGGCTGTTGTTCTTGATGAGGAAGAGGAAGTCGTTTATTTTCCACTCCTGACAGAGGACAATGCTAAAGTCCCACCATCCGTTCATCATTAGCAGATAGTAGAGGAGCTGGGACGGCGGGGCCGCTACGGTCCGCATTGCCATTTGAAAATGAAGGCGATTCTGTGAGAGGCAGTAAAACTTCCATTAGAAGAGGCAAGAAAGAGAACAGTTCAAAGGCTTAAATGCAACATATAAAGAGGATTTAATAAGCAGGATTGTTTGTGTTTTATTTAGTTAAAATATTGTGCTAATGACATGTGAATTACACCATATACTTATGCAAATTATACCTTAACTTCTGTGTGAAAAAAGGGGAATAACATAGGGATTTGGCATTGAATACAAAAAATAATAATAATAATTGCAAAAGTCTTAGAAAGCCAAGAAACCAGATAAATCTATCTGTATTGAAATAGCAGTCCTGCATTCTATCAGCATCAATTAATTACTTAATTTGATGCTGAGGTATTGCACAAGAAGCATGTCAAATGTTCCTGTTGGCCAAAATCTGGAGGTGGCAACCTCAACCAGTTTTTCTCCTTGCAAAATTTCAGACAAATGAGTCAAAAACCAACAAGTTTTTCAAAAACTGTAGAAAATTCACAGAGAGCTCTATGAAGCATGAAATTTACAGGATCATTTTTCTCCATTAAAACACTGACTAATGCACTCAACTGTAATATCCAGTCACTACTTGCACATCAATTCCACATTAGCATTGAAGTTTTGAACTAGGAGCATCATAGTGTGAGCTATTGCCACTGGCTTAGCGACCAAAGAAAACTGATGAAAACATGAAGATACATTCTTCATAAAAATATAAAGATGAAACAAGGATGGATTTTTGTTTCAGTGATCCCACACCTAAAGCCCATGGAAAGTGGATTCAAATACAAAAACTAAAACTTTTTGAATGTTCCTATCAATCTCCCAAAATTAATCAAATCAAACATTTATGAGAAGGACTGAAGGTCAGCGTTTACACAGGACTCCCTTGACATTTAAGATTTTAAGAGTTTGTATAAAAGAACAGGCCGAAATCACATCTTCACCAAGCATAAGAAGAGTTTCTCAACACCGGAGGAAATAAATGTATAAAGCTTTTATACATTTATTAAATAAATAAATGTATAAAGGAAATAAACACATTGAATTTTTATCTTAAATTCAATGTGTGCCTAGTGTAAAAACACAGTCTGGTGGATATAATAGATTGCAATCTCAACGTTCCAGCCCCAATGAATATCATTACTCACATCATGAGAGTTACAGCTGTGTTTATGTATCGACACTTTTTTTGCCTAACTTTGAGGAAAAATATCCCATATTTATTTCATCCCCCCCCCCCATAGTGTGGGCAATTATGCAAATGCATAAGTATATATTTTGTGGCGTCATCACCAAAAATACAAAAAGCACAGAATGGACAGTTTTACTTATCGCAGTTCTTTTTTTCCTAAAACTCCTGCAGTGGAAATCGAAACATCTAGAATAAAATGTGTTTTTATTGTCAGTGTACATTTCTTGCAAAAAAAAAAAAAAAAAAAAAACAGTTTAAAAAGAAGGATTTTATTTCTTGTAGTTCATTAATGAAGATTCACTGTTTTTCACCATTTTATTTACTTTCACTGTTTTCATTTGTATAATGTCTACCTGATAAATCCCACTGTTGTTGAATCAATCTTAGGTCAACAGATGCTTCAAAGTTCATTAAGTCTCAGATCGTGGAGTTATGGTTATTTAGTTTCTGTGAACAACTAGAAAAGTCTTCCAGTGTTTGACCCACATTGATGCAAACCAACACACTGATTTGTGTGTTGGTTTGCATCCTGTCTGTTTCAGGCGGTTTTATGCAGCCTGCAGATGCAGTCAGTTCTACACAACGTGCTAAGTGCTTTACAGCAAAAATATTCTATCCAAAATCAACAGTTGTTTGAAACTTTTGAAAAAAAATAGCTGATAAAAAGATTAAACATGATTCAATAAGATTATAGGCTCTGCATAAACACTATAAGCATAAATTGGACCTACTGCCAATTGCAGGAAGATAAAATAGAGAGTTAGAATTTGTATTAAGACAAAATATGAGTAGCTCAAATTTGGAATTGGCAAAGTATTCAGATGAAATGTAATAGATTTGAATTAGCAATGAGGGCTTAGGAAACTCTGGCATGCTAAGCACATGCTGGTTATCCAGCCAATTAATCAGTTAGTTGTTTGTCAGTACATGTAGAGAGTTTGAAGGCCCCTTAGAAACTCTTTACAAGTTTAACACAAGCTTTGCGCTAAAAGTCCATTAGGTTAAGCTATTGGTGAATTTAATTTATCCCATTAGTCACTCTGTCCAACAGGCATGCAAAAAAGACATTACTAATCTTATTTTTGCATTATAATAGCTGGGTTATTTGTAAAAAGAAGGGCAATAAAAAGCAACCGTACATGTTTTATTTCAGATTTAGAGGTCCTACATCAGGAGAGGAAATTGTAATGCAGTCCACAGGGCATCAGACTCTCACCTCTCCTTAATGCCCATGAGGATTTATTCTCAACTGCAGCACTTCTGCAATGTAATCTCCATAAATCTTTAACCCTCTCAGTTTTTCTTATGTAAGTAAAAACTGAGTAATTTGTAGAAAGCTTAGTGGCCATGGCTTTAAACAAATGCAGAGATACTGTGAAGCCGAAGTTTCTTGACTGTTTGTTACAAAGTTTGGCTTTTTTCTTTTACTTTTAAATGTACTTTTAACGATGACTGTGTGATCTAAACAATAGCTGCTCTGACTTCTTGTGCTAACTGCACAGTAAAACAGCAGACGCTAAAAGAATCACAAGAAACTGGACAAACCAAACATGATGGAATTGGTTGGATTATTGATCTTGTGATTAGATGATGTCTTGTAGAGAAAGCTTTCTGTTCAATAAGAAATTCTGAATGAAACCTTGAATGCTTCAGATTATTGATCTGCAAAAGTTGTATTGCTTATGGGCTGCACAGTGTTGAAGCTGTTAGCATTGTTTTCTTGCAGGAAGAAGGTTCTGGGTTTGAAATCCGACCTCGAGTCTTTCTGCAGGGAGTTTACATGTTCTCCCCCAGAGTGGGTTTTCTTTGGGCCCTCCTACTTCATGTCATGGACCAAAAAACATGACTGTGAGATTAATCGGTCTCTCTAAATTGCCATTATGTGTCTGTGTTTGTGCATGGCTGTTTGGCCAGTATAACTCTGTTGCCTTGTGATGGACTGATGATCTGTCCAGGCTAAGCAAGTTTAAATAATGGATGGATTTAATAATAAGGTGAAAAGTTATAATGTTACTAGAACTGATAGGATCTGGGTTTAGGAAAGTTCAGTTATGTCCCTGTTACCTGATCTCCCTCACTCAATGCATATTTTCCTCTTTCATATTTTCAAGAGTGAATTATACACACTTGTAATGTTTATTGACAAATGTTTATTTATCAATAAACATTTGTTTGAAATAAATCCTACTTCAGTATGATTTTTGCATCACTTCAGTTGCAGCTATGGCCACTGTCCCTACAGAATCAATGTACTAGAAGTAAATATGTGTTTCTTCTAAAATCCCCACTGTAAGACCACTGCAATAAAATATTAAAATGTTCAAGGCTTTTTACACAACTCAACTATGAGTGCCAATAAATGTGGAGGTGGCTGTTGGACTTGAAAAAACACCACTTATCTGTCTCTTTCATCCGCACTCAGGAGGAGCTCATTATTCACTTTAACAAGCACATGTGCTGCACTTTAAAGTGCTGTAAAACACAACTGGATTGTGTTAAAGAACTGATGTTGCTCTTAAATGACAGCAATTGTGCAGCGATCACTGCCTCTCGTTCATTAGAAAGGACAGAGACTCATCTCAGGTTACTCAAAGGGATCCATTTTTATTTTCTAGAGCATCAGAAATGTGATGGCATGTGTCAAAGTGAAAAGATTAGGTAGTTTTGTACTTATTACAAATCTGTGAAGCATTTGGAAAAAAAAATGCTTCCTTAAACAGTTGGGAGTGAACAGTGCGTGCTGAAGGGTAGATTGATGGAACTATGCAAAAGAAGCAGAAAATGTGACTGAAAAATTTGTAAGAAAATGTCTCAACCGGGGATTTAATATTTTCCTCTGTAATAAGTAAAACAGAATTAATCATTTTCTGATAGCAAAGTGAAGGTTATTCAAGAAATTAGAGGGATCTTTTTACAAAAGTTTGAGCAGTGAGAACTAAGCTGTTTTGCAGCATTACATGATTTGGATAAAATAATCCAGTGTTTAAGGGTTAAGTGTGTCATTTCAGACTAATTAGGGATCTCCGATTCTAAGCGTCCACTCTGACTGTTATGATAACTTCTTTACTATTTATTAAAGTGTTCTCGATTCTTTAATCGAATATTCAAAGAAACTTTGCTATATTACAAAGTTTATTAATCCATACTCTTCAATATATTATCAACACTGCACTGCTAACAAATACCACACACCGCCAACTCCAAACTCAGTGTACTCTGGGGCATGACATCCTTCGCTCAACACCTTCTCCAGTTTTTCCACATGACAAACTAAGATTTTCCCACAATTCATGAATTATGCATACTTTACCTTTGTCTAAACCTGAACTTCCTTTTGCAGAATTTAGTAAGACAAAGACCAACCACATCAAAAAAAACAAATAATAAGATCTTCTTCCCGCAAAATCTTTAATGTTTTGGTGAAACTTTTGTCATACTTCAGATTGAAGTTATTGAAAAAAGACGGAGCCCAAGGGGAGCGAAGTCAATTTTATAAAACTTTCAGGTAAACTCCTCGCACTCTATAACACTGTCTTATTATTTTTCCTAGCAACTTTTTCTGCCTACTCCAAATTCCATCCAAACACCTGTCTATCCACCTTCCCCTCCATCAGGCAATTTTTTTTTGTTTGTCAGCTGTATCTGTACATGTTATTTCACTTCAGGGATCCAGTTTGGACTTTTAACACCTGCCAAATCTACAGAGGAATGGATCCTTGTGCACAGAGCAGGAAATTAGATGTTAGAGTAGGAACACACACAGACACACTCATGCATGTTAAGGTTGTAGGTGGTGAGTATTTCAGATCCCTCTAGTCCAACTAATTGGTTTGGGTGTGGTGAATCGCATATCTGTTTACATTTTAAAAAGGGAAGACATTAATAACAGAAACAGGTTGTGTGATAAAGTACAAAAGGTTGGCATTAAACACACAATTAGCAAATAAACTATTGATGAAAGCCCATAAATCATTGTAGAGTATTTAAACTTTTCACTTATTTAGGGGTACTTTTAATTCAGATGCAGGCTTCAAATTAAATTTCCAATTAGTGTTTCGCTGAAGAGCTGAATTTCTCGATCATGAAGAAGACAATACTTGTTTTGGCCCCTGCAGTTAAATAATTATCAATTCATAACAGTAACTAAATAATTGCATTAGCTGATTTTTAAAGAGGAAAAGTCAACAGGGCAGTAAATGAAAATTAGTTATTGTAATTTTCGACTACTTTCAGGCACAAATAATTGAAAATAATTCCACTTCCCAGTTGAATTATTTTAACTGAGATCCACTTGACATTAGATTAAATATAGCTGTCAAACACACTGGATGCTCTAGAGGAGAAATGATCAAACAAAACAAAAATTGAACTATTATTCCATGTGATAAAAAGTCCATTTTGTGGAGATAACCAGTGTTCTGGAGTTTTACAGGTGGAAAAACAAGAAAGGGAACTTAATTCAAGTTTTTTTTTCTCCAAATTGATCTAAAATCAAGATAGATGATTGGAATTTAAATAGAACTTGGTGTTTCAACATGACAATAAGCCAAAATTAACATTTTATAAAGAATGAAGAGAAAGGTAATTTATTCTGTAGAAGCCCACAAGTTTGTACTGCCCTGTCAGATAACCATCTAATAATTATAAATAAAAAAATCAGTAAAAACTCGGAAGATTTTTTTTTTCCAAAGCACTATATAAGCATTTCACAACGGAAATTAACAGGGAAATCGTTACTGCTTCAACCCGTCAACAACTGCTGTTCTGCAACAGTGTCATTATAATAAAAGGCCAAAGCAGCGTGAGATCACAATGCACTCCCACATTGATTCTTGGGGTAGCTGATCTGATTGAGTTATGCAGATGCGCTTTGTCACCAAAACGCTGAGAAGCTCCTGAATGATCTTCATCGCGGTTATTGAACCGGGCCCAGCTCTCTTCCCTCAGTCATTTTTAAGCGGTTGTTCGAACAACATGACACATCCCTATCTCTTTTCTGCAGCCTTGGAAGTTTTCCATTTCAGCACCACGGACAGAGCACAATGATCGTCTCCCCATGGAACGATTAATTTGAGTGATTCGGTCAAAAATAACCATGGCTATAATCAATGCCTCGCTGCAGAAGTACAGACAGAAAATAAGGTCTTGCAGCAGATGGGATGTAAGTGCATACGATGATCAAGGCCATCAGCGGTTGGATGAAGTGTCTCCTCCTCCATTATTTATATATAGATTTATTAAACGGTGAACTGAGGACAAATATTCCACAGAAACTGAAGTGAACTAAACCTAATAACGACACAAATACAGGCGTAAATGGAGGTAGCTGTGGTAACAATCCAGACACTGTGCATAGGTAAAGTGATCAACAGTTAACAGTTTAGAAGAAGCTGGGAAGAAACTTTTTTTCCCCCTTTACCTCACTGTGGCGCGGGAACTCCTTCTGCACGACGCTGACTACTGGCACCTGGAGCGCCAGAGACACGAATTCCAACTTAACGAGCTCGTCTCGGTTCCGCGGGAAGGCGAGCATAGCGGAGACCCCCTGCACGACCACCGTGTGACACACGCTCTCCAAGAAAGACAGCGGGTCTTCGTCCTCAGGAATGGCCGTGGAGGAGTATGAGAAGGCTGGCAACTCGCCCAGCGCCGATCCGACTGCCATAACAATCTCCAGGGATAAATTGTAAGGCAGCAACCCGGCCCGGTTCAGAGCCTCAGCCGCCAGCAGGACCGAGTCCCGCGGTGAGAACACGCCATCCTCCTTCGAGGGATTCCCATCCCGCTGTCTCGCCTGGCTTTTACTCCTACTTGTGCCTCGCTGATTGTTTGTGGCGGCTCGAGTTCTGAGGTTTCCATATCCAAGCGCACCGGCACCTGTTTTGGCCGGCTTTCCTAACTCCAGCGGTTGATCTCTCTGCAAAGCTCCCTCAGCAACTTCAGAACTGCTGCCAGGAGCTGTGGATACCAAGCGGGGCTGGACGTGCAGAGCTCCCAACCGAACCGTGTGGCCGATCCGCTTCAGTACCTGGCATGGCTGCGGGTGCGAGTGAGCGCACGGCGGGAGGAAAAGGAGAGCGCACAGTAGGAGGCACAGAGACTGCGAGACCCCGGTGCCTACTCGCGCTGCTGGGCCATCCATCACCATCATAATCCCGGTCGACCTCGTCATCCCCGCTCCACAGCTGCGCCGGATCCCCCGTCCAACAGCGCAACAGCCCACCAGCGGGGCCGCACCGTCGGTGCCACTGCTGCCCCCCCGCCTTTGCTCCTCGTGTGCCACTGAGACCAGCTGCAGCCCTCTCTCCCGCTCCAGCTCCCGCGCCGGCTCCCGTTAAAGTTGTGCGTTTCTCCTCGGACACAGACAACAGGCTGTTGAGGCGCAATATCAGACAGGAGCCGCGCACAAGCAAAAGATGATCCCCAAAAGTGCTGTTTTTCATCTCAAAGGATTTTCACATTTCAGGACAGCTGATTACTGACAAAAACCGGCCAGCCAAACAATAACATTTCCATATATTCTAGCAGGAGGTCACTTTTATTAAGAAGAGTGTGTCCAGAAAATACAATAAAAATATCGACCAGAGGTTAATGCGCATCAAACACATTCCAAAACAGTGAAGTCCTCGACTGCAAAAACATGTTGGTCATTGGTTCTAATGAAAATCATCCCATTATAATCTGCGGTGTTGGGCCCAAGACGGTATGTTTCTTTATGGTAATCAGAATTAAAAAATAAATAAATAAAAAAAAACAGAAAAAAAAAAAAAAAAAAAAACATCAGCCAAGTAAAACCTTTGAAGAGCGCACGCGCGGCTTGGCTCGAGCCAACCTCTGTTCTGACACTTGCACTGGGAAAGACCTCCGAGAGTGCGGTGCTTTTACGCAAAGAGAATTAACCCCATAACTTCTATCTGGCCCAATGAACTGTAAATGTTTTAATGTTCTATTGGAATATAATTATGTTAGGCTGAATAGAAAATAACCAAAGCAAGTTGTTGTAAACAGTTTATTCAATTAATTTAAGTCAATTTGTTAACAGGGCTTTTAAGTATAAAATGAAAGTAAGTAACCTAATGACAATACTATTCAAAAGATTATACATATTTCGCATGTTGTGAAAAACGTGTTATTTTCCTCCTGCTACAGATTTGAGGGAAAAGAAAGAGGGAAATTCAATTTACTTCTGTTCGGTGTTATTTGCATGTGTTGTGTCCAGAGCACATCACGTCATCTTGGAGCCTTTTACATGGTGCAGAAAGGTCAAAACCCTCTATTATAGAGAGCAGCTCCACAGTTTCCCATTCAGAAAGCACAAAAAGAGGAGTGGAAAGCAGAGGATAATGGTGAAGACTGTGTGCAGAAAAGCTTTGGAGTTGTAGGGTAAACTAATTTCAAGACACTTTCAAGATTTCTTTGATCAGATGCAAAGAAGAAAGAAAATGTAATTCATTTGAATAAGTGCTTGTTTTTGACGTCTGTGTTGTAGTAGTTTTATCACTGAGGTAGAAATTATTAGATTTCTTTTAGAATTAAAATATGTATGAAAAAACATGTACATCTTGATTCCTTTATTTATTTATTTTTTTTACATTTTATTTTATTTTATTAGATGAAGCAATGCTACAGATGATTGTCAGCAATGATTATATTTTGTGTGCTCTATCATAGGGATCTCCCATTATTTGAAAAGTTTCACCTAAATTTGTTGTAATTTTACAATTAACTAAAAAATGCAGTTTGTGACAAGCCAACACTTATTATTATTATTTTTTTTTAATTATGCATTTTGTTGTACTTTTCACCCAGAGAGGCCACCGTTTTTCATCTGCATGCTGGGTTGATGGCGAAATTGGGTCTGTTTTGTGCTGGACTCTAAAGATTCAACACAACAGAAATCTGACTTTAGCTTAATTGCTTAACATATTGTGTTTGACTGGCGACAATGCCACACTGTGTCGTTGTTAGCTGTCACAAGAAAAACAAAAAAAGAAATGACATAGCTGAACACAACTTCCTAGGCTCCACAGCTGTGATCTCAACATTTCTCTCCAGAGGACTTTGAGTGATTTGTACCAGCAAAACTGATGAGGTGGTGACTACCTTCCTTCACAAGCTAAAACCAGATGCCAAGACACTAGGAGAAACATCAAACAGGCAGCACTGGAAGCTGAAGCTGAATGTGAAACCAGGGATCTGACAGCAGACCAAAGACCCGACCCTAAGCAGCTTTTACGGGACACGACACAGAGCTACAGAACTATTTACCGGTTCACACAGTCCAACCAGAGGTGTATGTCATTTAGCAACAAACACGAGCTTCTTCAGTCAACTCTTTCCTCTTCCTCTGTTTGGTCCTCTTTATCCTTATTACTCTTATTTTGGGTAAAAATGAAATACCTTTTCAGTTGCACTGTTCTCGCTATATTTAACTTTGGAAATTATTTCCTTAAAATCTTATCTAAATGCTCTTAGGTACAACGTTCTCAACCCTGTCTTTGTGTTCCTTCTTCCATGCACACACCTGTTCACTTGAATCTCTTTCTTTAAATTTTAATATCACCTTTGTGTGCACCCGTAAGCTAGATGTCTCCTTTTCATGCTTTAAAAGTTTATTCAATTTCACAGGCCTCTCTACCTAACGGGTTTGTCCCATTTTTTGTAGATGTCTGTCTGACCCCTTGTCTGGCTAAATATTCATCCATGTTTCCATGTCTGCTCTCACTACCCTTTACTTTAAATATTACTCCTGCTGATTCTCCAACCTGCCTGTCAACATGTCAATATGACTGCATGAATGTGCATCTCCTTGTTCTAACTCCCTGCATGTTTTCCTTCCTGTGAAGCTTGTGCACTGTGTGGTGCAGCTGCAAACATCCCTGTTGCTTTCGACCTGCCAGACAAATTCTCTACATGGTTTCCTTTTCCCTTTCAGACAATGAACTGTTCAATTCAATTCAAGTTTATTTAATCAATGACAGCACAGTAAACGATCTTGCATGACAAAAACAAAGCAAGTTTTTTTTTTTTTTTTTTTTTATATCAAAGGTTTTCAATCCATAGGCTAATTTGCAAACCCTGTCCTTGGTTGGACATTTTTAAATACAGTGTTTATACCTCCTGGGTCAAAGGTTAAGGTAGTTCAACCTCACAAGCAAACATCTGACCATATGAGCTTAATTTGACAAAAATGCAAATAAATCAGCCAAAAACAAATTATGCACATAGTCTCTATGATTTTACAATAATTGTAAAAAACAAAACTTATTTTACAATTTTGTTTCATATTTACTTATAAAGATGCTCAAAAGTGTCTTGATATTTTTTACATCATTCTAAACAACGCTAAAATAATAAAATCAGCAAATCTGAAAAACATGCTTTCCTCTCTCATTTATTAATATAAATGACCCAATCTTCCTTTAAGGTGTGTAGCAAAAGTGTGTTTTCAGTCTCATTGCTCAGTGATAATTCCAGCTAAGGGCCTGAGGTGAACCGTTCCAGCTCGTTGCTTTTGCAGAAATTCAGCTCATTTGCTTTGTCTTCAGAGCTCTCTTTTAGTAACAGATTAAGGTCTGGGTTTGGATTTTAATCTTTTAAAATTCTACCTCAAGCAATGTTTCTTACAGAAATGATGCCCTGGGCAAACCCCTTTATCTCTCAAAGGAACAACAAAAGGAAAAGTTAAAGGTCCCATTGTTATCTGAATTTTAAGGAATTTCTACTGTTTTGGATTTTGAATAAATGTCATCAAAGTTGCTCAAAAACAGTGAAGTAGGATACTTCCTGCATCCTTCCTGAGAGGGCCAACCACTTATCATTAGCTCTACATGCATATAAACAACAAAGTTTATTTTCCTCACCCTACTTCAAAGTGATTGTTTTGCCCCCTGTGGCAAGAAACTTGAAACAAAACATGAACAGGAACAGGTAGAGTGAAATACAGCCTGTGCGGCCAACAGAGGAGTTACCGTAGGCAACATGGCTTAGTAGGTAATACAAGATCTGATAAAAAAAGGTATCACGATAGAGACTTCATAGTGCTCATACTTTTATTTTGTTTGCAAGCTGGATGGATACATCTTCAGAATGTGATTTCCCTTGCATCCATTTATAGCACCTAATTTCTATATTTTAATGATGATCAAAGATCAAATAACCAATTGAAAGATATTTTGATTAAGGACTCCTGCAGTAAGGAGTAATTCATCACCATTGTGTTTCAAATGTTTAGCTGTCTTCATGTTAACCTTTCAGAAGAACCCGAATGCAGAAATGAATGTGGCAGATTGAGGAGCAAACCTGAAAAGCTTGACAAATAAACTGAATACAGACTTTTTGACACAAACAGGTTGTAAAACAGACAAGGAAACAAGAGCATCTGACATGTGAGTTGAGCAAATGTATACATTGGGGAGAGTGATTGAACAGCAGACAAGGGTGAGTTCACCAGACATCGAGCAGCTGAGCTAGAACCATGAGTAAGAAGCAGAAATCATAAACCAAGAATTCAACATGACATAAGGCAGGAAACAAAATTCCAACACTAGCTCTACATGCGATGTGAATTATGATGAATGCTATATTGCATAAAACTATTTATTATTTAGATTGATTTATTAAGTAGTTAGATCCCTCTCACACAAGAGGGCAGTGTGGTGCCGGAAACAAGAGGTGTGGTTACCTGAACTTCAGGTGGAAAGAAGATTGATTTGTGTCAAGCATACAGCTGTTTGCTTTTGCTTGCCTCAGTTTGCTTCTCACTATTTGGTCTGTATGTGTAACCAAGTGATGCATTGCATAGTGTTGCCCCACCGCTGCTCCCTTTTTCTTTTGACCCTTATTTTGGATTTGAGCAGTTGTTCTTCCTGCCATCCAGAGGACATTGCTCATGGTTTGTGCCTCTCTGGTTAACAGCCTTTGAAAGATTTCTTAGCACTGTCTGAACCTCTATCCATTTTCTCCACTCATTGTGTCCTTGCAAGGCCTTATAGGTTAATTTCTTTCTCCTGCAATCTAAAGACAACAGGGCAGGGCACAACATCGAAAGGTCACCGATCCTTCACATGGCCTTAATCAATCAAAGGTTTGCTTGGACAATATGAGGAAGTACCTGAAGACAACTACAAAAGCATAAAGGTATGTTTTGCAACATCAAATCTTCTATCTGTGAAGCAACAATTGCCCACTGTGCAGCTTGCATCTTTAAATTAAAACATGTTGGATGATTGTGCAATATCTAATGCTTAGAAACATTCTGTTTGTAAAAATAATTATACATTTTCAAGAATTACATGATAGTTTTACATACTGTGCATTTGTTGGTGCCCCTGGAAAAAGATGTGTTCAAAAGCCTTAAAATATAGGGTTGTCTTGAAAATATAAGTCATTGTGTATTTTGAATACATGATGACTTTTACAATATCACTTTTTACTGCAGTACTATATAAATAAAATCCATGTTGACATTTATTTAATTCACTCTTTCTTTGTGGCTTTCTAAAAAGTTTTGGCGACATGTCAAGTCTCTTCAATTCATTCCTTTTCTTGATTTCCATATAACATAATCAAGTTAAAATTCAAAAATGCTTTCCACTAACTTTTAGGGCAGAAGTTTTATTATGTTTTGCTCTCCCCAAAATGAAGTTTGTGCACTGTCTACACACATGTCCAAAACTACAATTGTTGGTTACCTCCAACATCTCTTCTTTGACTGTTACAAGTTACATTAAGCCTTTGCCCATTTGAATGGTGAGTTCTTTAGTTTTAATAACATTTATTTCTATAAAAATGAGCACCACTCCTGTAAAAGTGTCATCTTCATGATTTAAGCTTTCTCTTTCACTTTGCCCTCTCCTACAAAATGAGCAACCACTGCTGTCATAAACTAAAATGATCTTAATGGTCCTTAAATTAAGTTGAATGAATACAGAAGAGTGCTGATAAGACTGCACCCTGCCATGCTTCCAAAAACAGCATAAGCTCATCTGATTAAGTAGTCCCAACAGTAAACCTTTGAGGACAGTAAGAGAAAAAGTTTATGTAGTGAATTACTCTACCAGCTATTAAGTTTGCAGTTGTCTGCCACTACATATATTCAAAAATGCAGAATCTGTAAAATTTTCAGACTCATATAACACACATCTGCCTAACTTGAATGCCACGTCATCGTGTCCTTTGCATTTTGAAGACTCATATCAACTTTTGGCCCAAAGGAAACAAGAAATCATTAAATGCCAATTGAAGGACTCTAACTTTGAAATAAATTACAAAACTATTTCAGATCCATTTATTAAAACTAAACTGGTTCAGTGAGGGGTGTTCGGGCAAGAAGTGTGGTGTTGATGGTTTTATTAGAATGATGGGTGTGGCTGTACTGTATATTAACATACTACCTAAAACACAGCTTGCCTGGCATGTAAAAATAAAAAGAATCATTGTACCATAATGAATTAATAAAATGAAGTTTGGATTTGAAATAACAAAAATGGGAGAAGTTTGAGTTCTTCTGACAGGAGAATGTGTGACAAGTTTGTCTCCCAAGTATGTCTTCCAGTCATAAATTTTTAATTTGGAGTCGGAATTACCTAATATTTGTGACTGCTGGCAACAAATAGATTGAAGGAAAACACGCTTTGAAAAATTTCTCCCACAACTCCTGACAAACATTGCTGTAGCGCAATCCCAAAAAATCGGTCTCCTACCCATTTAGAATAGAAAAATCTGTTTATTATAACTTACCTGTGGCTATCTTTCTGTTACATATGATTTTAAGCCAAACAACTCAACAATAAGAGTGCAATTTTGTCCTAAATGCACATACATTCAAAAATAAGGTGATTGTTCAGTAGAACCAGATAACAATTGGTATTCAGGATGGATTTCCACCAGGGCATGTTGGGGCATGAAACATCCACTTACTATTGATGTCTGACAAACTCATAACTGTGCTGTCTGGGTAGGTGTGGAAAACTTGATTCACTGAGACAGGCAAAAAGATGCCTCATTTTATTTTATTTTTTTCCGTGCCCTCATCAGTACACCATTTCTTTCTAATCAAAAGGCCTTTTTGTTGGGAGGAATGTTAATATTTCTGTGTTGTTGAAGCTGGCTGGCATTCACCACACACACCCACGTCAACACAGTCAAATGAGATGGTTTAGTGAAGCGAAGACTTCTGTAATTTATGCCATTGATAAAAGAACTTGAACAACTTTGCAAAGAAAAAAAAGGAAAAAAAAAACATCTTCACGTCCAGCTCATTGGAATACATAGTCACAAAAAAGTTTGCTAGTTACGGATGTTCATTTGCAAGAAGGTGAATCAGCCTAGCAAATGGCAGCAACTCAACGTATTTAGGCATCTCGATAATATAAGCATGACTTCCCTAAAACAGTTGTGTAGGTGAAAATGTCATTGTTAATGTCAGAAGTTAGGGAACAGTTGATAGTGGCTTGTTATGGAAGAAATATAGAATAAGTGCATAAAAATAATCACAAGAGCAACAAATATCTTCTTTCAACCAAGGTATGCAAAATACCATCTCTCAATGCAGATAACATCACACCTTGAAGCAGATTAGCTATAGCAAGAAAAGACCACACCATGTACTTCTTCTATCAGATAAGAACAAGAAACTGAGAGCACAATTTGCATTGGTTCAATGAAATTGAACAATGGATTTTGAAATTGTTTTGTCTGGAACATTCAAGCAGAAATTGAAACACCCATTGTGTCTTGAAATGGTTCAGGCAGCTGCTGGTGGTGAACTTTGCGATCCCAGTTAATATCTTTGCAAATAGAGGTCACATTTATTGAGAACTTTACATTTAACTAAGTTGTTTAAGACATAGAAGCATCAATTTTATTTTGGACAAAATATAATGAATGAAAATGTTGGAGTTATGGAGCTTGTTCAAAAATATTTAGGTGGTGAACTATGAACATTAATGCAGTCATTATGGGGCTATTTTCTTGTCACCTTTTAAAACCCATTTGAGCATTGATTTTAGTACCATAACATCTTAAGGGATGTTGCTGATTATGTCTAACTCTTTATGTTGTCAATGTGTCTTCTGATGCCTGATCAGGACAATGTACCATGTCATATAGCTCAGGTTATTTAATGACAGTGAATTCATTATACACATTGTTCCAAATTATTATGCAAGTGATATTTTCCCAAATTTTCTTAAATGGCCAATGCAAATGATGGTCAATATAATTTTAAAGTTATGAACTATTACAGTATAAATCAAATTTGACTGAACAAAGCTCCTCACGAGAACAGTATATATATATATATATATATATATATATATATATATATATATATATATATATATATATATTGTTTGTTTTGTTTTTGTTTTAATAAAAAACTCAAAATGCATTGTTCCAAATTATTATGCTCAGCAGATTTTCTAAACACTTCATGGATTACAAAGAACTGGAAAACGGTCATTCTTTGAATGTGCAGCATTAAGTGGTCACATGTACTAAAATCAAAACCTATTTCAATCAAAAACATCTTAACAAACTGAGTTACATGTTAACATAGGACACCTGCTTTGATATCACCTGCACAAGTCTCGCATCCATTGAACTTGTGAGTTTGTGGAAAGTTTCTGCTTGAATTTTTTTGCAGGATGTCAGAATGCCTTCCCAGAGCTGCTGGTTTGATATGAACTGCATTCCACCCTCAAATCTCCTGCTTGAGGAAACTCCAAAGGTTCTCAATAGGGTTGAGGTCGGAGGAAGATGGTGACCTCACCATGAGTTTCTCCCCTTTTATGCCCAACTGAGAGATACTAAAACACCATCACTATGCATCAAAGTCTTGGAATAATGTTTCAGAAACCTTGTGGAAGAAGAGGGATAGTTTTAAATGCACAAAATGTCCCAACTTGGAACTAGCAGGTTGTACCTAATAAAGTGGCTAATGAATGTATAGCTCCTTGAAAAAATAAATCAGTGAGTGCAGATGGTTTTTCACCAATTAAATTCCTTTTCCTATTTTGAGTACAAAGCCAGTTTAACATATTATTTCAAACTATTCAGTTAAGCTTTTTCCTCTCAACAGCAGCAGATGGAATCTTTATTAAATATAACAACCCTAACCAGGTGTTTTGAAATAGATCAGTGTCACTTTAAATTGAGATGAGAATTATAACAGTTAGGAAAAAAAAATCCATTTGCTTTGGGTCCTTTTTGGCTGTGTCCTCCTGTACAGTGTCGCATTCATCCTGAAGCTTTCATATGCAACAGCTTAATCAATAAATGACAGTGTGCCAGCTCCACCAATTGGCTTGACTTATGAGGAGGTATGAGTTGGCTCTGCACAGTCTAAATTTTAAGTCTTTCACTCCAAAGTTCTATTCATTCACACAGACATGCAGTGCTTGTCTGCTGCTCTTCGAACCATTGTCCCAGATTTCAGAATCCAGATTCAATAGCAGAAAACAATGCTGCTGCCACTCCAAGGACACCATAGTGGCATGCAGACAGTCTCCTGTTGTTTCTTTTGCTGTGTTTGTTTTCAGTTCCGCATCCCATTCCTTTATACTATTATATCCAGTTTGAATGTTTTTGTTAGACTGAAAGAATTAAATAACAAAAATTAAAGAAAGTTTTAAGTCAGAAACATTGCCTCAGAAATATACATTTTATTCTGAGTTTTGTTTCTTTCAACGTCCCTGAAAACTTCTCAGAACAAATCTGTGGCAAAAATGAAATGTTGCAAGATTCATACTGTGTCTCATAATTGCTTCTGCAAACAACAGTAATGCTTAATCAATAGGTTTTCTCTCACTAATCTCAGATATTTATTTCAGTACCTTGTGAGCATTTCCATTTATCTAGTAAATGACATCAGCAGGAACAATAAAATCATAATATTGACAAAGAGCAGAAGTACTATCCTTTTATCTTACTTGTATTAGCTTCATGCTAACTGCTAACAATTCATAATACTCTACAAAGCATATCTTCAAAGGGGTTGAGTTGTATTGTTAACCTTGAACCTCAATGTATTTGGTTCAATGCATACTCAGGTGAGAGAAAAGAATATGTTTGTATGTGTCATTATTTTCAAAAAATTTGATTTATTATTGAAAAGTTATTCAAGTATCTCAATAAGCAAAGCACTTTGTACAGGTTAACTACATACAGATTGATATTTTCATTATTTTCTTTTGTAATTGTTTTCCACTTACAGCTGATGAAAACATAACATTTAATTTCTTGGAAGATTAAAATATTACATGAAATCAATAAAATAAACATTCTTAATACAGAAATGTGAGCTTAATTTAATTAAATATAATTGAGTAACAAAGAATAACTACACACAAGAAATAAACATGAATTAGAATCACTAAGGAAGGCCTAGCTGAAGTAAAACAGAAATAAAAATGAAACTAAGGAGTACAGAATAAACAAACCTCAAACCATTGTCCCAGATTTCAGAATCCAGATTCAATAGCAGAAAACAATGCTGCTATTGAATGTTAAGGATCTTAACAATATGTTGAATAAGTAGTCTATTGGAAAAAGTTGGTGTAGTGCTACCCTGTCATCTCTGGCAAACCCCCAAATGAAATTGTCAGCAATGACAACCAATGCATCATTTTTAAAGAGCAGATTGTGATGGGGAAAAGGGATTTTACACGGATTATAAACTATCCCAGAATAACATAGTGAAAGCAAGAAAAAAGAAAAAAAAAACTATTTAGTGATTTTTCCCCCCTTTTTTTCTTTTTATAAAGAATAATTTGGTTAACTGCTTTTTACATAAAAACAAGTTTATCAATTCCTCATTGAATCCTAAGTAAATCTGCAATAAAACAATGAAAATGTCAAACAGATCTGGAAAAGTGAACACACATTAGTACATTTTGATTAAGAAAGAATCAGCTAACTATTTAACCTTGAACTAAATAGCATTTAACATGCACCAATGTTCCATATGAAATACACAATATTACCACATGGCCTATACCGGTCAGAGAGGGTCTGTGCTACAAGATGCTAAGCCATGTGCACAGGTGTTAGTAGCTCACAATTTCATATTTTATTCTATAAGTGTGTTTATGTGCACTGAATGCAAAACAGAGCTGATTCATCTGTTGATTTTTACCAGCCTGCAATATCTCTGTGTTGATGAGAGAATGTTTATCCAGTTTGATTGTCATTGACAATAAGAATTATCCCATTAGCTTAGACCAACACAAATGCCTCAGACTGTGGGCCTGCTATCAAAACAATTTTACTGATTGATAAACCTTTAAATCCATTGCATCTAACCACTTTATCTGGTATCATTGAGCAGGACTTTATCCTCACTGAGAGTGCACAAGAGGTGGACATTTGACAGGCTCTCAGTCCATTACAGTTCAACTAATGCATATGCCTACTCTGGTGGACAACCAATTAACAATGTGTTTAAAGCAGTTGTCTGATAGTAGGAATACCCCATTAAAAAGGGGTAAACAAAGCGTTCATCAAGCCATCAGGTGAGATGACACTCTGAACCTCTACAGCATGCTTCAATGGTTGAATACAGACAATGTAAAAATCACATCTTGACTTATTATCCCACCTCCAACAAACAGTTTGAAAGACACATTATTTTACCAACAATTGCCTTTTTAAACATCTCAGATGATGATATGCAGAACTGCTAACAATATTTTTTATTTATTTTGATCATATATATATATATATATATATATATATAAATATATATATATATATATGTATTAAATATATATATATATATATATATATATATATATATATATATATATATATATATATATATATATATATATATGTATATACATATATATATATATATATATATATATATATATATATATATATATATATTATATATATATATATATATAAATTCTTTTTTTTATTTGGAAAACCTCACCCTCTCAATGTTCTCAAGATTTGTTGTGCTTCCCGCACCCAAAAAAAGAATGCTCTAGTGTGTAACAAGCATCGACTGTGCCTACATTTAGAAAAAGGCAATCTTTCTATGCCTTTTCCCTCATCAATACATGATAAAGCTTCTGTCAGTAAAAATCCAAGCAGACCTGGAAAGCACACAGATTTGCACACACTCACGAACACCTTCACTGACAGATCTTGGCTCATACTGTTAGACACAATCCCTAATTAATAGATTTGACTGACCTGACTGCCTTATTCTATCTCACTCCCACTGGGCTGCTGTGTTGTCTCAGTCATTAACCACCGAAAGTATGATGGACTACAGATTTCTGTCTGTCAGACAAATAGATTTTGTGACGCTTAGAGAGTCTAAGGGACAAAAAAAAAATCTTATTCAGATACACAACGGGATACAAAACTCAAAGCCAATTGAATTATTTGTGAGGGTGAATTCTGTAATTATCATGAATTAAAACCAGGTGAAAACAAAGTATGGAGCAAAGCTGACAGAGTTGGATGCAAAAGGATTAATTCCTCATAAGGCAGTCACAAACTTCAATGAATTTCATCGAGATTGTATGTAACAGATCAACACAGAGTAGACTTCGATTGTGAGCCGATAAGATTCAGACTTTTAAAATAGTTTGTAAAAATAAATTTGTGAAGTTTTAATCAGCCCTTTTACTCTCCTGCCTTTAAATAAAACTCAGTGCAATCAAGTGTCAATATTAGTCATCCAATTACACCATGAAAATTAACTTGAACTATTCTACGAAGCTCTCAAAGATATGTTGGAGAACATAACACAAAACAGGACTAGGAAAACAGCAGACAGTTAAGAGATATACTTAAGGAGAAGTTTAAAATAAGACTAAGTTATACAACATTGTCCTAATCTTTGATAATTTCAGGGAACACTTTGCCATCCATCAACACATAAAAACTATCCCATAGCTGCAAACCCACCAATATAAAGTGGTGGCATCATATTGTGCAGATTCTTTTATGCAGAAGGGACAGGAATCTTGATTGAGTTGCAATAAGTTAAATACTGGGCAATTCTTAAAGACAAATTGAGATTCATTTAATATACCGTAATTTGAAAGTTAAGTACTTTGAATACTTTCTGGATGCACTGAATGTTCAAATTCAGTGCATGAACCTGAACCTCTGACATATTGGCTATACTTCTGGTAGGCTGCATACATTTCTTGTTGTATGAATCTGTTACAGATAAAACAATCATAATTGTAGTGAAATATGGTTTCCAATTTATAAACTTCTTGCACAGGAAGCCTGGCCTTTCTGTGCAATTCTGTTACAAAAGGTTATCGCTTGCAGCACAGTCTGAGCTTTTCTTGTTGTTGTTGTCCTCGGCTGACAAAAGGAGAAACTGTAGGTACCATATGCCGTTACGATAGTCCTGTGACTAACTGGTTAAATAATTTACCACACCCCTTTCACTGATCCAGTTCTGTACCCAGAAAGAAAAGCTAAGTTGTTAACTTTTCATTTGCACTTTTTATAATGCCCGGAGAAAGAAAATACTGGAAGGCAGATAAAATGCTGAATCTGAGTGTAGCCAATCTTGTGAGTCCTGCAGTCGTTTAGATTAGATTTTACACTGCTATGCTGTCTGAAACCAATTGGAAAGTAATGACCAACTGATTTTGTTACCCTTGGGCCTAAAGGTCATGTTGCACTGCTCCTCATCAGATACATTTTGTTCCGAGTGTCTGTAATCAGAGTTTCTCTTGATGTTGACCTTCTGCTTTCAGTCTGCCTCAGCGAATCACTGTATGTTTGCTCTTCTTTAATTATAAAGTCAAGAACTTCTTGAATACTAAATGTTTCTCCCATAACTTGAGTCAATAAACCAAAGCTCCGGTAACATTTTTGTTTTTTTTTGTAAAAACACTTGTTATTGAGCTGATAACCTATTGGACAGCTTTTAAACAATCAACACAATGAGATAATGTGAGAAACACAACTGTTAAATAATTATTTGCTTTGTTCCCTATGTAAGCTAAAACATAAATAAAGTGTTACATGTTTTAATAATTGAAATTATTCATTTAGAAAGGTTACCAGGAAAAGCAATTTGAGCACACATCATAAATCTTTATTTAGTCCTGGCAGGAATTGGTTCATGTTGCGTTCATTGTTACAACAAACCAATACAACTTATTCAGAGAGCTCTGCTATTTGACCTGTGGCTCAAATGCTTATCACAACAATGCAAGAATGTGTGGTAGAAAGACTCATGTTGAAAGCATTCTACCAGTTTCAAGTTTTATAATATTTTAAGCTTAAAAGAAAAGCAACTTAATACTTAAAGGCAACATAACATTTGAAATTGTTTCTACAGAATTCTAATCAGACTTAAGGATATAGTGGCTAATTATTATGCTAAATATCATTCTTGGCACATGAAGAGTGATTACCACACAACTCAAATTAAATAAAAAATGTTTATATTTGTAAATATTTCTACCTACACTGATGATTTTCGAAATGAAAACACACTTCATGCAGAGTTGTAATGTCATTTGGGGCAAATAGTGTATTTCATCTGGGAGCAAATGTAATTGTGAACTACAGAGTGAGATGTTGCTGTTTCGAGAATCAACAGGTGCAAAGAGCAGTGCAGACTCACAAGTAATTTATTCTGCTCTGTCACAGTAAGAATCATTTAAGAATTGCAAAATTGGATTTTGTCAACACAAAATCCTTGAGAGAGATGAAAGAGACACTCTGGCTTGAGTTTGGATTCAAATGTTTATCATCTGCAGCTTGAAAAACAATATTAAGAAATTCCCAAGCAGCTTAAAAATCTCTCATTAGGAAAAAAGATTAGACAAGATTGCTGCACATACCACTTATTAAACGCAAATATGAAATGCAGGTGGTGAAAAAGTTAAGTCTTGCCTCAGTGTTTACGTAGGTTGAGAAATGTCTTCAAGACTGATGTTGACTCCAGTAATTTATTTGTTTTAATCACTAGTCAGGTTAATACATTAAGAAAAATCTGTTTTTTAAGCATTCTTATTTGTTGTTTCTAGTCATTTATATATGCATCAAATATATCAGAAACAAATGAAGCATTTTAAATAGAGAGAGAGCAAAACAGCTAAAATATGAAACAAACATTATGATAGATTACCAATTTGCTCAGGTCAGTTTAAACAGCTTTTTATTTTCCACTGAAATTTTTTTTTTTTAGTTTAGGGGTTTAATGTACAGACATTTAATAACTTATATAACCCCATGCTATTTTATGCATGTGAAAGAGACATTGCCAGAAGAAATGTTTTGATGTTCTCTGAGCTGAGGACCAGTCTGTCAAAGTTTGAGAAAACTAAAGCGAAATAATTCAGAACTATTGGACCAGGTGTTCAAAACTACTTAAATATATTTGCATAGGTCGACCTCCAGGTCCCACCAACAGTCACCATGAAAAGCCTCTTCCCTTTTTCTTTGATTCTGAATCATTTCTCCCTCCTCTTCCTCTTCCAGGAGTTTTTTTTAAGCATTACAGACACATCCAGATCACTTCATCCGCTGTTTGTCAGTTGATCTCCATGCATTTACTAACTATGCCAGACAACTGCTCTTTCAAGTACCAGCTCATTACATTGCTAAATAACCAATACGATATGTCAGACTGCTCTATAAGTCAAGCTATTAGCTGAACTGACAGTGTTGCTTCACTGCAATTACCCCTCATTCTCATATTTGAAAAGGTCAAGCACATTTAAGATGACTCTCAAAGGATTAATCAAAATTTTTTTTGTCATTTATCTGTAATAGAAGCAACTCATTACAGCACTTGAAATTATGTGATGTAATGGAGGGCTTTTCTGTGAACTCTTTAATTTTGCTGCTTCTTAGGAAAATCAAGTTACTTTTGGATGAGTGGACTGAGTTTAGAAGTTTAATTACAAATTAAAACTCATATACATTTAAAGCTATAAATCAATAACCAAATACCACTTTGACAACAGAATTATTTTAAAAGTTTAGGCTTAAATATGAAAATATGCAAAGTGTTTTGTGTATGTGTTTTATGTTCACATATAAATAATTCATTTATAAATAATTCAACCTTAAATCAGACTTACTCTGATTTAGGATGGAATGGGATAATAATGCACTGTTGAGCTCGTTCATAAAACATTTCCTTTCAACATTGTTGTGTGGAACTCAAGATGAGTAGCACATTTGCTGTCAAAAGTATTTGAACTGATTTATTTTTGCAGTAAGAACTCAGAATAAAAGGTAGAGTAAACTCAAATGGCAAAAGCATTGTGAGAAACTTTCTTGAAAGCAGAATTATAAATAAGCATTTTTATTGTGCTTCATTTCTTTTTATGCAGATGACAGGATAGCCTTGATTTTCTAGACTGATACAAGCATTTTTACAAAAAATCTCTTGAACCTGTAGTTTGGTAAGCGCTCTTTCTCAAACATTACCAATCGTCTTTGGAGTGAATCAAAAATATTGCATTTCTGTATTTCTTATTTTGAGGTAAGCAAAGTAGAGACAATCTACCCCCCATACAATGCAGTGGGACTTATTAGGGCATCATAATCACAGCAATTTCAACCGAGTTTCAACTTGGTTCATTTAAACAAGTTATGTGATCATATGTTTATTAGATTTCTTTTTTAGGTATTCTGATTAGTCTTTTAGATCCTAATGGGCAGCATTAGGATCTTTTCATTATTTGTTACGTGACTTCACCTGCATGCAAATGTTTTTAATTACACTTAGACCTTCTGGACATGTATTATTTGCAAATAACTTAAATTTGATGAGACTGATTTTATAGAAGTGAAAGTACAGTGGCAGAAAGAAGGCCAGTTTTTGTCTATCCAAAACCCCAAGCTTTGGCCTGCATCTTGTGAAAATCAGCTTCATAATCCAATAATATTGTCGGCCCTCTTATTTCAGAGCAGCACTGCAGTCAGCAGTTCATTTCTTAACTTTTCCCTATTTTCTGTTTTGTACTGCCAAGGGATTATTGGCTCGGCAGGAGCCTTCCCAAGGGTATTGTGCAACTAGATGGCCTGAAATGATGCACTGCTCCCCATCCAGTACCATTTTAGAATGCCTGTACTTGGGTTACACTGTGAACCCATTTAATTTTTTTTGTCAATAATTACTCAAACCCTTTTGTCTTCTGTTTTCCCGATTTATCTTTTTTCATTAGGACTTCCCTGCTTTTCCCTGATATGATCGTGACTTACTGTCCGTCCATTCATCCATCCAAAATGCTCATGAGTTTCAACAAGAATGTTAATTTTGCCTGGCCACTTTAATATTATTGTCATGTGTTTATTTTAGAAATGGAGTCTTCACAAAGTTATGAAGAGTTAATGAGGTAGCAATTAAGAACCAACTAAATTTCCCTAGGGTCCATTGTGCGGGACAGAAGATATGCAAGTGTCATCAATATTAACTACCTAGGACAGAGTCCCCATCCATCATCCTGGCATTCGAAGCAGTTTGACAGTGTCATCTATTGCACATTCAATATGTTACTTTTGTGAAATGAAACATGTTGATTTTGCACAAAATTAAGATTACAAGCATGAGGAGATGAGGCATACACTTAGACTTTTCACATTGTGAATTAATATATGTTGTGTTAAAAAATATCTAAACGTAAACAATGCACAACATTACACAGCAAAATGTAGAGATTATCTGGCATAGCTCATGGGCAAGTTTAAATCTGGGTATTGCAGCAAGTAAAAATGTTTCTTCCCCTCTCTGCTGTCTGTTTCTCTCTCTTTTCCTCCTCCAGTTTGTCTGTCACACGCATCCTCTGCTATTTATTCGCTTTGAAAGACTGTTGATCTAATACATGAAAGACAACCCTCACCGAGCTCAGGCTGTAATGAAAAAATGTTTATATGCTACAGGCTCTTTTTCACTGGAGTCGTTCTCTGCTCTCAGTTTAGAACCGCGCAAACCTTAGCTGGTCCTTCATGTAGCAACAGTGGGTCTTTGTAGTTTAGATTTCTGAACTCAGTAGTGCAGGAATGCACTGACACATCTTTCAATTCAATCTTTTATCAGTTTTGTCTTCAAAGTTTTCTCAGACATACAAGGGTTCATATAAAGAAAAATAAAAGTTGTTTAATTATTGCAATTATCATCGGCACAATGTGAGTTTTCTCAGTAGCAGAGAATACACTCGGTGAAGGAAGGCAGGGTGCTGATGAATGTTTTAAAAAAATCAAAACTTTTACTGTTGCCCATTATTTCAGATTTGCTTTGCAAATTGCAATGTGTCTTAACATTGTAGCATGACTAACGTGGTTCATTTGTATGTGCAATTTTATTTTTGATTTAAAATTAATAAATTGAAAGGAATGACAAGAAGCAGAATGTTGGTTTTAAAGAGGGTTTACCTCACTTATTTCTACATTTTACACAGCAAAACATACCAATCTTGCACTTGCATTTAAGGTCATGGTGGCCAAAAAAGTAATAAGAAAATCATATATAAATAAATAAAAAAAATTCACTCTGAGAAGTTCAACTATTACAGACTGGAGTGAGACATGCCTACTATTTGACATGAAAAAGCTTTTTTCACATTTACGTGCACAGAGGGGAAAATCCGACTGCAGTCACTAACAAATTGAGTTTAGGGAGTGAATCACTGAACAGGATTTTATTAATACCGAAACTAGTTCAAAGTCAATCGTGGTCCAAAAACAGTATTTGTAACCTATTGGTGATTTAAAGCTTGCAGTCATCATTGCATATGTAACGAAAATGGATTGTAAACATTTTAGGATTCAGACTATATTATATGAAGAAAAACGTGTTGCCGGACGTGGATGTTGATATTTTGTCATAAATGCATCCATATGTCATGCAAATATTTTTTGATGAATATCATGCTTATTCTTTTTTTTACTTTATTTGACAATGGTGAATTGTGTTTATTTATAAGGGAAGTCAGCAAAGTTAACGTATCATCAACACCACACTGTATGACAATGCAGTGCTTTTTTTTTTTGTTTTTTACTTTTTAGTGGAGATTAAGATAACTCTCTTATAGGAAAATGTGTGGAGGAGAAACTACACAACCAACAGCATTTAGGAAGTTGTCAGTTGTTGAGAAAACTTGAGTGGCGATGTCTGGACTCTGGTGTGTTTGGAGGCTGAAAGTAAATAAAACAAGACTTAGAGATCAACTACATAAAATAACTTCACCTCAACTTTCCTTGTCACTTAATTTTTCTTGAATACTAAGATGGGTTATATATATATCTGCTTGTACAAATTAGATGTGCAAGCAGTTGGGTTTTGACATTGGGCCTTACTGCACATGCTGATGCTGAAGCCCTGAGTCGTAATTTTGTGAATTCTTCTTTACTACTACTGGTAAAGGTTGCAGCTCACCTTTGTACATGTAGTGGGTAAAGAAGATATATTCTTGACTGAGGAATAGCACTGATTTCCCAGCCAAGCTCCCCTGCTGCTTGGCCATAAACAGATGTGATGGTTGCTTCTGAATGTCCTGTTTGAACTGCTGTTTGATCTTCAAACATCTGAGGAAGATACATTTAAGCCCAAAAATAATCATACCTCTGGCAGATTTATGTTTAAAGATTTAAAGTTTAACTTGATCAACAAGTTTTTTTTCTGCTTGGAATTAGTATTATTAACATACAAGAAGGTAAACACAGTTCCAACAGGAGAGGTACTGATATAAATGAGAAATTTATTGGAAACACTCAGTCTGTAATGGGAGCCGAATATTAGCGTGCTGACTTTACAGTATAACTGTATAGAAATGGTGTATCATCAAAATATTACTGAAGATATGGCAAAACCTGGTCAGCTTTATAAGAATGATTGAATTTCTATTTTGCCAATAATTTAATTTCTGTTTTATATTGAGTGAAAACTAAAAATATATAGATATTTTTAAAAAGAACAGTACTTATTCATCTTATTTTTCACCAGAAACATAACTCTTGGTTAGATGAATATAACTTTAAATCTTAATTTTCTAAGTGTAACAGGAGGCCTAGTATTTTGCCAGCAGTATCAGTAGGTTTTCAAACTTGAAATCCACTTTCCTTCAGATACCAATGAATGTGTCATGGTCAATCACATTCACATTAATCATTAACTCTATATTCTTTATGTGACTTTTTATGTTTTTATTTATGCGAGTAAGATTTCAATATAGGTGAATTTATTGTGAATAAAGCAAGTAAAGTCAAGTAAAGTAAAAAAAAAAAAAATAAGCATGATATTCAACAAAAAGTATTTGCATGAAACATGGATGCATTTATGACAAAATATCAACATCCATGTTTGCCATCATGTAGTTTAGGAAATGGTAAATCAAAACAATGCCAAAAAAATTATATCTCCACTCTGGATGCAGCTTCATTTTGGAAGCATTATTTGTCCATATGCCTGAATTCCCTTAGCATCTCTCCACCTGAGAAAATAAATGATAAATAAAACAAATTAACAGACAGGATACAGACAAGATCATGGGCAGGAAAAAAAATCACAAAGTGGAATTTGTTTTGGGGGAGCTGTGTTGCAGACATTTAATGGCAGCCTGTGAGGTTGTCCACCGAGTTACAGGCAGGAACCGGGCCACCTGCCAGAGAGTTGAACGTATTCCTGCTGCAGATGAGCTGAGAGGAGTAATGAGGGCTTTGCTTGTGTGACTGGTTGGCTTCCATGCCTTCTGTCAAGTGGTTGGCAGCCCTGAAGGAAATCCCTGAGGGATTATGCAACCAGCAAAAAACAAGAAAAACTACCTAAACAGGTAATTTACATGCTACTTGTTTCATCAAACTGCTACATAAAAGAAATCATGTGTACCAATGATTAAAGCAGAATTAATTTTGACCCTGTTCTGCTTTCTCTTGATATAATGGAGGTGCCAAACACAAAAAGAATATTAATCAAAGGAGCAGACGACATAATTGAGTTCCTACTCCCAAAGAGGAATCAGATGTGGTAGTAACTCATTATGAAGTTCTATAACTGGAGGGAGGAAGCATCTCCTTTATCTGTCTGTATTGAATCAAAACTGAAAAATCCATTGACTGAAGACATGGTATTGTAGATTTCCTGTTTTATGAAGAGGATGCTTAGGGTGTTTTTCATTTTATGAGACTTCTTTCCAGTCTGTTGTTGAGGTCAACAAAAAGGAGTATAAGGAAAACTCGCAAGTAACAAACTATTTTTCTTTGTTTTACATCCCTGAAAAAAGAACAGGAGCATGCCACCAAATGGATATTTTACAATGCTATAACTGCCTCATTTCAAAGATGAAATAGTTTACATCCGCAACTTTCAGGGATTGGGATTCTACTGGATACCAAGCTTTGCTATGTGTCATGAGTTCTTGCTTTCCGAGCTGTAATTGAGATGTTAGGGGATATTCTTATTGTTTTTCTGTTGAGAAGTTTAATAATCCAGTTTCGAAGCAAAGAGAACACACTACAAAGCTCTTCTTACCACTCTATATCTTTGACAATGATGTAAATACCATTTGACATATTTGTGCTTCTAAAATCCACTATCATTTCTCTTTTAACATTCATGTTGAAGATGAGATTTTTGTTCCCATTCCATGCCACAAAGTGTCCCACCTCACAAGAAGACCAGCTACTGTGGGGTCATCTAATAATTTCTACAGATGGCAGAACTCTGACTCTCTTCAGCTTCCATGTGAATTACTGACACAAGCTACAGCAATCGAGCCATCTTAGCATTTGTGCGGAAGTCAGAATTGTGTTGTATTTGGGATACCTTTTTGTGAATGTTAACTTAAATGATGAATGCGAGGCTCATCTTATTCTTTGCTGCACATGGCCTACTCAGATTCAAAGTTCTTCAATCTCATAAAGTGTCAGTTGTCAGGGAGTTAATAATCCACAGTTGATCTGAGAATGTTCATGAATAGCCTAACATTGTGTTCACATATAGCCTAACATTCGTGAACACATAGCCTAATGTGTTCACGAAGTGTGCTTCTTTGTCCAGAAGAGGGTGCTGAAGCACATGGAAGTTGGATGATGATTACGTCCTTAAGACTTACCCAAGGGACGTCAAGGAAGCTACATCAGGATATGAAATTTGTTTACGTCTTCAGATAAAGAAATGAGAGAAATTCTTGATTATTTTATTTATAAAAGACAAGGATATCCTCCAGTAAAGAGTACATTTTCAATTACAGTTTAATCTCTTTAGCGCTCTTTAGAAAATAATATTGTTAATCTGATTGATTCATTTTGATTGGTAAAACGCTCATTGTAACTGGAGAAATGTGGATTTCCAGCATTCACACTCTCAGTGTGAATGCTGAGAGTTGTATATTTTTGGGGCAAATTGAAGAAGCATTTGAAGTCAACTGCACAAGACTTGCAGAAATGTCAACATAGTTAAATGGCAAAAAGTGTTTGGCGGGAAAAAGTGGAGAAACTTGAGTTTGAATGCCTACAGCATTCACACTAATATACCAGCGAAAGATCAAAACTACTTTGCATTATGTTGGGAATGAACTGTGCTTGAGACAGATAAGAAGTAAGCTAACTGAGTTAATTGGTCTTCATGAAGGGTTATGCCCGGCCTGCCGGATTTTGGCTGTATCCTCTCATTCAATGCAAATGGTGTATCTGCTATTCTCACATTTCTGTACCACATCTTTTTTTTCTCACTGAGGCTGGGGCATCCTGATAATACACTTCTCCTCTCCACATTATTTTTTTTCCCACATTTCATTGATCTGGCATTGAATGCCAGTCTTTTTCTGATCTTCAGCATTTTCCATCTCTGGAAGATTTATTTCTACTTTGCGTGTCAAACTCTTCCATCTCTCACCTGCTCACCTTCACCTGCTGCCATCTTGGAAATGGATGAGATCCAACTGCTTTTCAAAGATGATTATATAAATCTTTCACTTGGCATATCATAAAGGTCCAGAGACTGGCTAATGTGGGTCAATTTTTAGCACTAAATTGCCCAGAATGAGTTAAACCCTAAACCATTGAATCCATTAACATATTAGGAGTTGAACTTCTCACCTGTACCAAGTAACCCTTACCAGTCTGAGGTTCTAAAAAATCACATGCAATTAAAATACCAAGTAATTACACATAATACAGCAACAATTTGTAAGATTTGTAGCTTGTTTTGAGTTTAAAAATTGGAACATTTTTCACTTTCTTGGAATTTAACAGCAAGGACAAACATCCTTATACAGTTGACTAAACTATGCATCAGTTCAGCAAAGGCACTTAAGGCATGGCATGCACATGTAAAGCTTTATGAACATGCACCAGGTTGCTTACTGAGACACACACAGTCTCTTGGTGTCACATCTGTCTAGTATCTTCCTCCAGGACAGATGGATATGATTTTGACTTGGAACAAGGACTGTCACTGCCATCAGCTGAGTTTGACAGTTCAAAAGAAAACTCTGCCCATTGTATCCTGAAGGGTCCAAAACTTTATGTAAAACTTCAGAACTGAGACATGTTGTTCTGTTTATTGTGTGTATTTTTTTAATAATAAACCAATTTTTTACCTAGTGGTAAATTTATGAGGTAAAAAGGGACGGGTGACCTCTGTGAGAAGCAGTAAGATGGCATGTGGTTATCACATGACTGAGTCATTTCAAGTAATTACAGTACAATTAAAGTAAAAATAAAAAATAAAAAACTGTTACAAAGTAACACATAATCTTTCCACCTAAACGAGACATTAAATTAATATCTCATGTCCTAGTTTTGGATGAAAGTTTTATTTAATCTAGAGATGACTGATCTTATCAATTTACAATTAGTCAATGAGACAATTTTAATTTTCTTAAAATCCTCAGTTTTCCCTTGTACCAAGAGGGCCAGTCATTTTTCTGTAACATGATGAGCAAAATCTTTCTTATGCTGAATTCAATGAAAAATATCCAGTATTACATTTTAATTTGTTGAGCTAACCAATATTTATGAAATTTTGGTTGCGACGGTGACGACTGCAACAGGAGTTCCCTCTGCACTCAGTGGATCGCTCCATCATGTCTGTAGTGTCCGTAGCCAAGACGCTTCACCCACCTTGCTTGTTGGTGGTGGCCAGAAATCTGATTTTATTTCATTTCATCAGACAAATAAAAGATGGAAGAAATATGTGTAACACTTAATCCCCCATGTTCATATGCAGAGAGGACAAATACAGACTTTACTTGTGAAGTGGACAGGAACCCTGTTTATAGTCCTCTGCACTAACTTCTTGTTGCATTATGGTTGCTCTCAAAGGAATTGTAAAAGTTGGCTCCATGAATTGCTCATGACAGTCAAGTTGCTAATCAATTAAAATCTTTCCAGTATCTAAATTCTTTTGACCCTGAATGTGGCCTGCTATGAGAATCTATTGGAGTTGCATGATGAGCAACTGCTATTCCTCTCTGTTCCTGTCACTATGTAAGCACACTCTGTGTTCTGAGACCTTTTCAACAGGATGTTCTTTTAATCAAATGATTTTTCAGAACTATAGCTCTGTTACTTTATAATTAGGTATGAAGCTTTTTGTGACAACTGGTTTGCAATATACTCAACTCTTAAACATGTTATCTAATTAAAGTCATTCAATTAAAGATGGGTACTTCGACTAGGAAGCTGATCTCTTCAAACTCTGAGCAGCAGAAAAAACTCCAAAGCTTTTCAAGTTGGACAGCTTTTCCACCATAAGTTTATTTTATTAAAGTTCAAGGTTCAAATATTTAACTAAAGGAAAATAAATGTTACCATAGTTGCTGAATTATACCAGCTGCTATTAAATTGAATATTTTTTTGGGAAGAATGATGCAACAAAATTGACGAAATATGTATCTGAATATCTCCGTTTAGACATCATGAAACTATAGGAAACAATACCTCTATCTGTCATACAAAAAAGTAGGTTAATATAAGTTTATATGTACATTTTTGTTTAGTTTTCTCTGTGCTGAAAGTAGTGTATGCTTATTTCAAATGAACACAAGCTTGAATCTGACCCTAACCGACCCTCAAGCATATAATTTTGGCCCGATCCAGAAATCATTTCTGGCTGGGTTTGGACTATAAATCTAAGCTCTAATATTCATTACAAGAAGAAGAAATGCATAAAACTAAACCCCTTAAAGCAATTGCTTTGTTCATGTGAGCTGAGAGGTAGTTCAGAAGTTTAAGTGACTAACTGGTATAGATAAAGTCATGGATAATGAAAACATAGATAATCAATAGAAAATACAAAAACTGTTGTGTTGCTTGACAATTCTTCTTTACTGCATCATTTCTTGCTTGGAGGTCAATTCTTTTTGCCTTCTTGATTTCAAAATCTTTGTTATTTCTATTCTTCTATTGGCTCAATCATGCATTTATGATCTGTGCAATATTTTATTTTGGTAAATGTATGGCATAGTGCAAAATCACAGACTATTGTATGCAGGCATTAAAAGATGGAATGGGTGCTGGATGAGAAATCAACTTATTAAACAAAATGACACATGCTTATGCCTGAAGCAATTATATCTACTTGGAGATCTCATGGGCACCTATTGTTGCATAGAGTACAACATTCAAAATTTAAGTTTTACATTCATTTGTTGCATATTTTTCAAGTAATAATTTATAAAGTTGTTTTAATTAACAGTTTTCTGAGGAAAAGTTCAATGAGGATGAAACTTTCCACTCTGTTTGTGAATCTGTATGTCATGGAAATGAAGTACAAGGTTCAGCCTGATAAAAAAAAAGTGGAACTGCCATGGCCTTCTATCACCAAGCTTGTAATAATATTGAAACTTAGTCTTTCTATTGCTCCTAATCTTTTTTCTAGATCAGAACAAAACACTTGCTTGAATATTTAATTAAGCAAAAGATTTCAACATGAAGTTGATCACTTTACAGACTGATAAATCTTCTTTCCCAACATATTTTGCTACTTTTACCTTCTTTTCTATTTGTCTTTGAACTGAAACAAACACACACACACCCACGCACACACACTTTCCTGCAAGGCAGTGCTGTCTTTAATTGTAGTTATTAGGCATGCTGCCCACCGTTCGATTGGACTTAAGGCACTTTTAATTGACTCTAACCTTGGTGATGAGTTCCACCACTATTGTTGCATCTTGTCTGTACACAGTGTACAGCAATACCTTAAAATAAAACTTATGTTAAGTCAAACAAAGCACTTCATTGCACATCACATTCATGACTAATATATTTTACAATTATTACTCATTTAAAAAATATATGCTTTTTTCCCTCTTGTTTGTCAAAAATAGTTTAATAGGTTTTCATTTTTATTTTTTTGTGGATTTTAAAATATTTTAGCAAAGAATAAATTTCAAAGATAATTTGTCAAGGTAAATTAAACTTCAAAAACAATCTGCCAGTGTTTAGTTGTCAGTTCTTGTATATTGAGTAGGAATATGACAAAAAAACATTGTTTTTGGTTTGATTTGTTTCGTGTTAAGAGGCAAGAATGACCCTTTAATTCATTACCAATTAGGCAATGACCTTTGTGTTCACAAAAGTCTGCATGAAACGGATTACACGCTTCCACAGGTTGATTTGCATTTGAGTTTCTAATCCTATGAGCAAGCCATTAACCTTCCAGTCACACGAATCTTATCTGAATACTTTTCAGACAGAAGTATTAAATATGGCAAGATAAAATTATTGCTGGACAAAACAAGGACAAATTAAAAAAAAAAAAAAAAGGTTTAACAAAGAAAAAAATTCATTATTTGGGACACGTGACCAATCAACTGCCCTGACTTTCTGAACCTATGCTAATACATTGAAGCACATCGGCTGATACTGACATTATTGCCTATATATTGCACTTTTGAAAATATCATAAAATGGTGCAAGTACTGTATAAATCAAATTGTTCCAGTTTGTTCAAAATAGATAAATGCAGACACAAAACAGAGTAATAAATTTAGTTCCAGATATTTTTCGTGGGTATGAATTGTAATGTTGGACCACAGAAAAGCTTGGAGCTTGGCTGGATGGAGTCTCCTGTGATTATGATCTTTTGAATCTTGTTAGTAACCAGCTGCCATGCATTGTAATTTCTCTGCAGAGTACTTCTCTCTTCTGCCGATCTAATCAACAACTCAGGGCCAAAACACTAACATGCTGTACTTTAACATCCTGCACTGCATCATAAGTGGTCGCTTCATATTGTATCATCTGTAACAAATGTCTTCCCAGGAATTCTAACATTTTAATTTTTTAATGGGCATATTTTACTTTTCTTTTAAAAGTAAAGTACCACAGTCAGGCACTTTATCTTCCCTGTACAGTTTCTGCTGTTGTAAGCTTCATGCTAAGCACCTGCTGACTCACTGTGTGCCAAGTAAGGACAGGCTGTGTCCTCAGGCTGTCATTAGAAGCTTTCACCGTTTTCCCTGTGGACAGTACTTTTACACCTTATACAGATGTAACAAAAAAAAGAGAAATCAGAAATTTCATAACCAGTACATCAGTGCATTTAATTTCTTTTTATGTTGTAAACTTGAAAAAATACCACACATAAGACCTTGATTGTTAAGTATTAATACAAATGACTCTGGCAATAGTGCTCATGAACAACTCTGTATAAGCTTTTAGCCTGCTGCTTTCCAGGTCATTTCATAATGAGCTTACCTGAACTTTTTACATCTAGCAAAAATAATTGCTTATTCTAATCTGGTGGTTTCATGGTATTTCACTCTAACCCCCCAACATTTATGTTTTTCTACAACTTTCACAGTCAACAGGCAAACACTTTTCAACCTGGCAACACTTTTCTTAATAATTTGTCTTATTTTGTGAAATTAAACGTTCTAAATATTGTGAAATCACAGCAAGTCTCTGATTAATCACAGTGATAAGTATTTAAAAGGTGCAACATGTAAATGTTAACTTACTATTTTATCAGTATTTTCTGTTAATAAAATAAATATATGAAACTTTAAGGTTACAATCAGTCTTATTTAGGTAGTCCTCGAGGATCACTGTGTCCTGCAACATGATGGAATAAAAATTAAGTCATTATCCAAACTCTCTAGAACATGATTCTGTACTGGGAACGTAGAATAGCATGATGTAGATTCTATAGATTTTAGCTGCCATTTTCCTGACCATAGAATCTGCATAAATCCCAGACTGCATCATCTGCTGACCTGTTTGTCAGTATAGACAGTTCAACAAGGGGCCAGAAATGTTCTTAAGATGCTTCAACAACAGTTGCTTGAGGGATTTCATTACCACAGTTTTCAGAATGACAGGCCTGTTGTCATTTAACCTTGTAAGGCTGAAATTTGTAGGGAGTAGAGTAATAGTGACAGTATTTAAAGCATGAGGGAACTTCAAAAAGCCCCAGAGATTTGTTTAAGATCTGAGTGAAGATGGAAGTCATTTTTTCCCTGTATTTAATCCTTCATGATGCAAATTTGTATCACGATGCCATTTGTTTCAAAATCTATCTTATTCAATAAAAAAAATTCCTTCAGACCAAACAATTAAAGAAATGACAACAAGTTTGGTCTTACCTGTGACTGTAGCAACACTGTCTTAATCATGTTCTGTGAGCTGCATGTTTGTTTTTTCTGTGTGTGACAGCGTGTTGTGCGGTGGCTTTATCCTGTGTGTTTCTGTGGGTGTGGCAATCAGGATTTTCTGCAAGCTCCCAGAAGCAGCTGTGCCTCAACTTATTACATCTGGAGTGTTTCCCTCTCTTTTATTTTCAATCGGTTCCTGTCAGTTCCACTATTGCAGCTTGTTTCTTGATTGTCCAGCGACCATGTTTCCTTTGTGGCCCTGATCACCTGTCACGGTCAGCCCTGATAAATTTCACCGCCTCTCTGCCTACTGTCATCTGTCATTTGCTGCCTGTTCACTGCTTATTTCAACGTTCTTTTGTCACTCTGTGTAAATAGTTAATAGCTGAAGCCTTATTTTGACTAGACTGATTTCTAACTTTAAAACAATGAAAAGATCCAAGTGTGTTTTTGACAGAAAACAGTATTGTGCAGTGCCATGAGAACCTCACATTCTTAAGTCCAGATAGATTCTTATCCATCTGGACATGCTGTGTGCAGTGCCCTTCCTCTGCCTTACATCAGGTTATCTTTGTCACTTCCCTTTCCCCACTTGTCCTCTGCCACTGTCACCTTCTCATCCTGATAGTCCACCATGAGGTGGCAATTAGAACTTTGTTGACACGTTAACTCCGTAGGGGCTTTTGCCTGCTTTTCCTGTCCAGCAGCATCTTACTCTCCATCTCTTCTGTTCTTGTGCCTGCATGTATCTGTCTAACCACATTTCATTCTACATCTCTGACTTTCTCTGTCTGCCTTTCTCACTCAGCACTTAGGCACCTTTGGGTGTCTTTCTTATTTTGCCCAAGCTACCACTTTCTATACTCCCATTCCAATCAGATGTTCATAGGCTGCTTTGACCTATTGACTTTCTTTCTTTACTTTTTTTTTTTTCTACCTCCTGCAAACTTACCATTTACAACCCACCTATTGGCCATTTTCCATTGTATGGATGATATAGTATAATAGAAATGTCTGCAATGGCCTTTCTTCTTTCATTCTCTTTTTCACATAATGGTCAACATTAGTTGTTTGTCAATGCAATATGCTGGAAACCAAATGATGTATGCACAACATCCCTTTGTGCGCCTATCTTGATTACATTACAATAATTAAAACACATATTTTCATCTAAAGCTTTCCATTAGTGAACTTTCCTTTCATTTTGACTGGCTTTGTAAATACCAATTTCTGCATCTTTTCATTCACTGAGCGTGGCTCTTGAGATAGAAAGATATGCAGGGTGAAGCCTGAAAGCTGATTGCTTTCATAAGCTGAACAAAATCTTATAGAGTGTTATCAGACCATATAAACCATATGACAGATTTTGTCTCTTCCTTTTGCTTTTTTGATACATGTATTGATGTTTACGTATTTGACAGATGCTTTCACCCAAATCGACTTACAAACGGAAATCTAACTCTATAGAAATATTGAACAATTCCGGGGCATCGTTTCTATTTTCATTGACACATAAACTTTAAAAACTAACTTAAAAGTTAAGCTGTATTTTCCTTTTTCAAAACATTGATGCATACTTGTGATTCTAATGAGTGTTGAACTTAGAGAAATAAATTTACTTGGCTCGTTAATTTTCCTCTAATCTCCCGGATCCAGGAACTCCACATGCACAGTGGAAATCACAGAGAACAACCATTCGATATCGAACTTCAGATACAGTATATCTAGAGTTTTATCCAGAGAATTCAATGCATACAGAATGTCACATCAGCATTACACCCAGATTATCAAGAAGTCCAAACACATAACAAAACATACATTTACTTGCAACGAGTTGGAAAGGAAAACACAATAGGAGAGACACAAGAATGCATTCTTGGGAATTGCTCTCATGGCTGCAAACAAAGCAATTCAATTCTTCTGCTGTAAAACAGACATTTCATAAGGAGGTGTACTCCCTTAATTTAAATATATGCATGTGAAGGTATGTCCTCCCCTTGTAGGGCTGTTTAAAGTTAATTTTATTACCTTCTTTGAGACCTGTTCAAACCCAAAAGCAAACCGAGAACAAAGGTCATTCTTAAACAGCATCTTCCCGTACCAGTCTCCTCCTTTAAACATTCCGGACCAAAATTTATGTTTCAGCTAGAGACCTGGTGGTTTGTCTGCCTCAGCGATTCATCAAGAAACTGATTCCTGTTATAAACACACTGACACAGAATTCTGGTGTCAGATGATAACTGTGAGTTTGGATATAAAAATTGCAGGATTATCTTCTTTAAGAAAAAACTCTTTTAGAATACCTGAAATATTTTACTTCTGAAACGTTTAGTTTCCTAATCCTGTTCTATTATAGTAATCTAAGATGCATGCAAATTAGTATGGTTAGACACTAACTACTTCAGAACCTGCTGTTAATACTTAAAATAAATATCTTAATACATTTGACTATACTTCTAGAAGAATTGTTTTCTAAAGGTTTTAGTGTTTTACTGAACTCCTAAACAAACACCAAATAATTTGACCCCCTGTCTGAAGACCCTCCTTAGTAATTTATGTAAGTTCAAAAGTCAGCAGTTGTTTGTTTGGATCTTTATCTAAGTCTACCTAACTTAAAATCTACTCAAAATATTCATGCTACATCTAATATCTCATATACACAAAGGTTAACTGTTTCTAAAATTAATATAACCAAACTTATACTCCCAACATGAGGTAAAGATTATAAATTATGCCAATTAAAAACAACTTGCATTCATTTAAAACAACCACTTCATAAGATAATGAAATGTTCTTAAAAACATGGAATGTTACATGTTTTGTGCTAAATTTAGTGAACAGTTTATGATTTACATTTAATAATTCATGTTTAAACAGAGCACCGTCTGCTGCTGATGTAGGGATAGTAAAGTCTATTATCAAAAGTGTTTCAAGTTGACCTAGACGTAGAAAAAAGCTTGAACATTTCTACTCCTTGCAAGTACCAGGTTTGCGTTATCACACACAGTGAATCTTTCATATATTTCTAAAATATTACTTTCTTTTTGTGTTTCCATGACCTGTGGGGGCTTTTTGAAACACAGAACAGTTCCTCTGCTGGTTTTATGATGTAACCACTGCTTTATGCTTGTTCTCCAGCACCATGGGGGATTGCACAATGACAACCAAGAGTTCGTGGAATGTGTCAGCTCTCGATTTCTTTATGTGAATTTGATTTTTATGTCATGATTAGAACCGAAACCTGACGAGACAACTCACTCGGGACCAGGTGTAAATCTGCAAACCAAAAGGCCATCCTCAGAAAATATTTTTTGGGGTTAAGGAGGCTTAGGAGGTTTTTAGGGTTAGAATGAGGTGAGGCTTTCATGCTTGTGGTTTGGGTGGGCTTAATATAGGGATGTATTCTGTCAAAGGAACAGTCCAAGGACTTTTAAAAACAAGTGTCTGTGTGGAGGCATGTTTACGTGTGTTTTTGCTTGTGTGTGTGAATGCATGGGGTTTGCTGTGGAAAGGGCCAGGATTGTTGGGAAGACTATGTTCAATGTCAGCCTTTCTTCGTTATCCCTGATATTACCAAATCGCAAAGAACTTTGCATTGATGTATATATCTTTTTTCCGTAATTTAATGCAAGAGAGCGAGAATGTGAAATGAAATCTTGAGCTTGTTGAGCTGAGCTAATTAGTGATGCTTGCTTGATGCAGATCAATGTTGAGTGCCTTTTATGGTCTCCTTCTCCCTCAGTTAGAATTAATCTTCCATGTCCAGTAACTGAGACTTAAAAAAAAAAAACTCAACATTGTTTCTCATTAACACAACATCAAGAAGACATGCTGCTTATGCAACCGGCTCAGAATGCTTAAATGTGTACTAATATGAATTAGCACTCTTTGGGGTACGTGGTTGTAAGGGTGCCATTACATCCATACGAAGGATAATATTAGTCATTTAACATTCAAATGGCTGCTAACTTTTTCTCTACATCTGATTTGAAAATCAGATCTGATGTTACATGGTATTACATCACAGTGTTAAAAATGCAACAGAAGAAGACAGACGAAGGCAGACGTATCCAGTTGTAAATGGCACATAAGTAAAATGAAGCTCTTTATTTGAATTATTCACCCTCTAACATGTGCGGATTTCCAGCATATGTTTACGTCTCTGTGTGTGTCCTTTGCTGGTAGACTGTTTGGGACAGGAAGCCAGAGGGACATGAGGAAGCTGTTTGATGTCATCACCACATGTCCTTTCCTCTTACCCGTGGCTGTTATTTTGGCCGAAATGTTGTCTGACTGCCTCATTAGTTACTGGTAACTATTTTTACTGTAATGTCAAACCCCCGGGGGCCATGTTGACTACTAGACTAAAGGTTCGTTATGAACAGACGTGTGTTGAAAGTAGCTTTTGATTAATAATGCACTGTTATGAATAAAAACGGAAAAGCTTTGACATTGATTCAGAAGGTTTTGACTCAGTGAGATGAGTAGGTTCTTCGCCTGAAGATCAATTTCCTCAATAATAATTTTTCTTCAGTTACAAAAAATGGGTTAAATCACCAGAAGAAGGATTTCATCACCAGGCATTTCAGGCAAGTTGGTGATGAAAGTGGGCCTTTTTAAGAAAAATATTGCACCACAATTGATTGGTTCAGGGCAACGGACAGTGATTTTTAACTTCTTCTGCTGTAGCCCGTCATTGTAAACACTTGCACCTTTTGTAAACAATTAAACAATTTGATAATTTAATACTTTTAATACTGCTGGGAATGGAAATTTGTGGTAATAGCTTGCTAACAGCTACAATGTTGGCAATAAAAGTCTGAGAAATAGAATTGATGTAAAAAAAAAACGAGCTCATTAAAAAAAATGAAATAATTTTACAAAATTTAGTTTGGCACTGGAATGATTGATGCTGACTTAAAAACTCAATGAGTGATGAGCAGCTTAGCTTACCTGGGTTATACAGCAGCCTGGGAACCAATGATGGAGAATAATTTCCTTGCAACAGTTTATTCTCTGGCTAAAAAAAATGATAAACCAAAGTCAAAAAGACGCAGTAAGTTGAAGAAAGGAGGGAGACAATGAAAGGAGAAACCAAGAGAATGAAAAACCAAAGACTGTCAAGTAGAAAAAAAAGAGCTGATAAAAGATCAGATAATTTAAAGGTGAATAAAAGAGGAGCAAGAAGCAATTTAGAATGTGAAATGTTTTATGCATTTGACATTGATATAAGGATTAAATATGAAATATTGACCTCCAGTTTAAAATTTTCTAGAATGGAAAATGTATCTTCTTATACGTCTAGTTACAGCTAACAAATACTAAATGCACTTTTACTTTTTCTCAGTTTTTCGTCACTGTAGTGTTTACAATTTTATGAGGGTAAATAACTACTTCTTCCAGCAGAAAATGTAATGTCAGCGTTGCTTTCCCTGTCTGAAAACGACAATCGAGACATCAGCAAACCGTGATTGGAAACGTCAAGTGCTCGACAGAAGTAAAATGAAGGTCATTTTTTTTAATGGTTCCAGGCTCAAAGGAACAAAAATAACTTATTTTCCCAGGGCTTCAGTCTAAGCCATCTCAACAGAAGTTGGACTCAGGACCTCACTGTCCCCCTCAGCATCCAAATGTACACGACTGTCTGTTGCTATTTCAGGAAACACCCACATATGTCAGGCTTCATGCCTGGGCAGCTGAAGCCTGACAGTGATGCTTTGTTCTGGAGGGTTTTGGTAGGTCAATTACACACTTCACAGTATTATTTAAGACAAATTGAAGTTGATGAGGCTGTGGTCAAAACAGCAGTAAAGATGTCGCCATATAATAGTTAAAATTGCAGAAAGCCCTTAATGTGTATTTAGGGTTTCCCTGTTACTGGTGTAGTCATCCACCTAAGTTTATTTCCATTTCATAATTAATAGACATCTTTAAAGCAGGAAAATAAAATTTTATAAAATTCTGACAACTGTCCAATGGGTGATGCCTATCACAAGGATACGGGCAAAATATTTTTTTCTTTAATGCATAAATTTTTGTTGCTTACATATCTGGTGACAACAACACTCCCAATATTGTGTTGGATCACACACATCGTTTACATGACCTGGCTGAGATTATTTAGAGCTTGATTGTGAAACCTGTTTGCCAGCCTTAAAAAGTTTATAGTCAATTAAACCTAAAGCAGTCTCTGGATGTCTTTTAAGAGTTTGGGCTGTTTTTAGAAGCAGTTCAGACATACAGTAGATGAAAAAAATGAGTCAATTTTTCATCACACTGTCAGATGATGTTATAAGTGGACTTAGGCATAATCAGATCATATGTCTGCCCTATCAGTCATAATTACATAAATGTCTAACATGCCATTAATAATCTTTTGTAAACTACAGCAAACTAAGTGTTGGTATAAAGTGCAATATTTAGTAAACACTGATTTCTTATTGAAAATTCTTTGTTGTAATAAATTGCACGTTCTCTTTTCTAAGACGACAAACACCATTAATGTTCTTATAAGGCAAATAGACAGAAACATGTGAAGGAGGGTCGTGAAAAAATCCAGTCCAGCATTGTTTTGCTTTTTATTAGCAATTCCTGAAAGCGTAAATGAGATGCCTGTAAAAATGCTACAGTCAAGAAAAAAATGAATAAATGAATGAAAAAAGTAGTGTTTTTATTTATCATACTGTTGGACAAACTGGTGAGCTCCTATCATCAAATATAAAAAGTTACACTCAGAACAACTGTTTCAGCAAGAATGACTTAAACTTCTCCTGTGTGACGACTTCCAGGTATTTTAAATGTCACGCTAAAAGTCAGCTGCATCGACACTCAGTGTTTTCTTTCTAAAGAAATGATTCTGCAATCCTCTGTGGTTTTTGGAACATGTTTGTATTTTCTACGTGGGTTTTTATGCCACAAGGTTGGTCAATTTTATGACAGCACTTTGTTAATTTGCAGCACAGACATCTGTTTGCACATGTCTACTTAATTTGGAGTCTGTTGTGCCCACTCAGCCTCTGTATACAGCAAAGCAGGTTCTATTCTAAAAGAACCTGCAGAATAACTCTGTCCTGTTTGACAATTTACTTCTCTCTCAGACACACGCACACGCACACCTGCATGCTGCATATGCAGGAAGTTTGTGATGCATTGAGATCAGACTTATTCTGACTGTGGTCAAATGAGGCATATGGGGATCAGACAACATCAATCTTGCTGTCAATGCAGCACAACCAGATCATTCATTCATCCCACCCACAATTCTCTACAGAGAGGAAGAGTGAGTGCGTGTTGTGAAGGAAGTAATGTATTTATTTGTTTATAGCCAAAGACTTATTGGTAAAATCGTTGTAAATTAATAACATTTATGACTCATGGATGCAATTTATGTTGGTTATCTACAAAACAAAGGCAACCAACAGTCAGTTATTTTATATGCATACAGTTACTTGCAGGCTAGTGGTGGAAGATGTCACCATCTCACAATCGCATTCATTTTTTTCCCTCTGAAAACAAGCAGGTCATCCAACCAGCTTCTCATTTTTCTGTGTTCTTCAAGCCTTGTTCATCTTCTTGTGTTATTTCATTAACATGTCCCTACAGTTAATACAGTGATCTGCATTTTATTACTCTGATTTATATGCTAATTTGCTCATCTGATAAATTTATCCTGCTGGTGGTCAGATTATGAGAGAGCATGTTGTGTATAAAGAGAGTGTATAAAAGTCTACAACTGTGCTTGTGTGGTGTGAAGCATGGCACATAAAAGGCTTAATTAGATGTAACAGAAGATTGAACCTTTGATGTGAAGAATGAAAAGTAATTAAGCTTGTCTATAAAAAGCTGCCGAAGGAACTTGGTTAGTAGTGAGGTACTGTTTTCTGCAAAATGCAGATTTTTTTATTTATAGAAAAGTATTCTAGAAAGTTTTATTTTTACCCCAATGAATAATGAATTCCAACAACTATTGCAGACTTATGTCTGTGGATTCCTTCAATAACTGTAACTAAAATTCCTCTCAAAAATAAAATTACTCATAGGCTGACTGCATATTAGAACTGGAGAATGAACTATTCTCCATCTATGGACAATAATGATTCTACTGGGCCGTTTTATCTTTTAAAACAAACTCTTTTACAAACACGTAACTGAGCACTTCTGTCCTTATTATGGAAGCAGCAAAGGCACAAATACAAAAATAATCAACATACAAATAGTCCTAGTTTCTGTGAATGTCCATAAAGGGATGGAATATGTTATAACATTTTCCCACTGTGGGACTATAAAGGGAATTTCTGATCTTTTTCTATTCTATATGGGGGATAGGGATATCAAAATGAATAGAGAGCTGTTTATCTCTCTGAATTTAGTATCATTCATTTTCTTTAAATGTTGATAGTAAGATTATTTTACCACAATCAAGTTAAAGTTTTTACCTAAAATTGGAATCATAAGCCAAAGATCAAAGCGTAAGTTAAACAACGGATATGAGTGCAGTTTTTTCCCAAACTTCTAAAAACAAACTTGCTATAACAATATCCATTGATGACCAAAGCTGTCTTGTTGATGATGTTCTGTTTGTTAATTGGGAAATTGCTGCAGAGAGTAAACAGCAGAGGCTATGCTCCATGGTATGACAGACACAAAGAGCCCACCAGAGACAGGGAGGCAGATGCATTCTGCCATCACAAAACATTGTCAACAGCTGCACTTGCTGATTGTCTACATTCAAAAGCAGTGTTATGAAAACCCTAAAGTTGTTTGTCGTTGTTTTGTTGCACATGAATGTTTTCAAAATAAGGTTAATTAATAAAATGTTCTTCACCAGCAATATTCTATTTTTTTTTTAAAGATAGGGATTTCAAGAGTGTCTTCCTTTCTTGTAGCTTATTTTTTTAAGCAAGACTCATTTTTATGCCTCTTGTAAATGGAGATAAATCCGACCAGGGCTCCCTGTGGAAAAAGGCATTCAGCTGTAAGGTGCACACACCTCCAAATTGTTTATTGAATCAATAGAATGATTAAATCTACAGGCTGCTGTTAAAGCATAAATGCATCTGACACTCTTAAAGAGAAGCCCTGGCCTTTTATTTAGCAATCAGGTGGAGAAGGAGCTCAAAAAGTTGTCAGAAGCAGCTTCTGGGTTTTATAATATAAATTAGCAACAGCTGCAAAACAACTTCTGCCAATAGAACTGGTGTATGATCAGGTACATTTTTTATGTGCATTATTCTTTCTAACTCAGCTGTCTGATTATATGCTTGGAGATCACAATGGTGCCCAATGCTTTGAACAGAAAACCCTTTTCTCTGTGTCATCTTATACTGCAAAAAACCCACTAAAATTACTGTTGGCGTTTTTACTTCCTAAGTAAAACTAATTGAAATAGTTCTATACAGAATCTATATAGAAATAGAAGATCCACAAGTTAAGAAACATTAGGGTAAATGTGTAACCCCAGTGGCAGAATTGTAAAACATTTTTGCCACATGCTGTTATCCTTTTAGTTTTTTGTTACATGTTAATTTGAAGTTCATCTTTGTACATACAATTACAGGCAGATCCTAATTTATATAAGCATTTGAATAAAAATGTGTTCATCTAGTTTAATCTATTTTGTATCTTTTGGACGTGAGCCACTTTTGAGTTTTGTATTGACTGTAATATACAGCTTGTGCACTGTTACAAATGAGGCCCCAAATCCGCTGGCTAAATAATTATCCATAGCGCAACATAGCTTGACTCCTGGACTTTGTATTCAGTATTAGTATTGTGCTGCATGACACAAGAATGGATGGACAAAGGAGGCAACGTCAATAGTGGTTGCGAGCAGAGAAGTGGTTTTTCATTGCCTGTTGTCATAATAGGACTTTATGGTCATGCATCTCTCTGACTCTCCCAAAACATCAGTCATTTCACTGTAAACACATGCACCTGAAAAGAAACAACACACACACACACGCACACACACACACACACACACACACACACACACACACACACACACACACACACACACACACACACACACACACACACACACACACACACACACACACACACACACACACACACACACACACACAGGCAGAGTTTCTAACTTGGCAATTGCAAGTAAACACATTTACCATTTTCAGAACATAAATATGTTTCAGAATAATGAGAGGTTCTCATCACCTAAAAAAAAAAATGCATTACTGAAAATCCCAACCAATCAACTACACACGTGGCAACTCTTAAATAAACAGACAAAATCACAGGTTGGGGGAATCAAATCAAGGTCAAGACAGCAGGAAGGGAAACAAAGAACGAGGCTGAGAAACATAACACAAAAGAAAAAAAGAAAACTGTCACAGGAAAACATCCGGAAACAAAAGTCTTAAGATAAAACAAATAGTTTCAGTTATTTTTTTGTGAACATAAGTGTCCGAAAGCAAAAGAGCAAAAGCTCCAAAAGTGGCCTTCCTACATATCTTACATTTAGACTTTGTTTACATTTTCACTTATACCAGTCAAGTCTGAACCTAATGCATTGTCAACCTTCAACAACACAGATAATGGAAACATAGTGCATCCTTCATAACAGCAAGACACAAAGCAATCTGTTGCTCATTCTGAAGTCAACATTTTCCCATCTTAAATGCCTGAGCCCATTTTAACAAAGTTAAAGTTAACATATTTTGGAAGATTAACTTTTTCTGTAGAAAGAGATGAAAAGGTGAGAACTATTCTTCCGTCATTGATTGTTGGATTGCTAGGACTGTTATAATAGAAGCATAGCTACACTACTTACCCAAACTTGCCTGTCCCATGCATTTGTCGGATTAGTGGAAAATAAGTGCATACTTAAACAGACTTTGCTCGCTACGATCCTTCTGCAGCCTGCTCAGCCTTCCCCTGCAGGTGAAATATTTCAGCAATCAGGATTCATAATAACTTCACAGATGAACGTTTTATTATCCATAGATTCATAAAGGTTGATTGAACCCACAGAGAATTGTTATCAAGGCTTCAATTTAATTACCATTATGCAATCAAATTGCATCAATTTAGATTTAATACCCTTAAGCACTTTTTTTTTTTGTTGCAATTAATTTAAAGCATTACCCTTTTCTTGTAGTTAATTCTCTTTGACTATTTGCTTTTTTGAGTTGTAGTTAGAGGTATATTGTTTCATTCTTACTCCTTGATTTAGCAAATTTATCTTTATTATTATTTACACACTTCACTTAGGTTTAGCTTCTGCCTTGGCAGAGTACTCAGTTAAATTTGCTTTGGTACTCAACTAAAATTTATACCCTTGTAGACTTAACTGCATAACAGATGGATGATCTGTTATGTCTTTTGGTTAATATTACTTTATTGTTTCTTTTATAGTTTTTATTTAGCAAGGAAGATCTCATTTAGTGAACACCCTGCTGTGTGGCTGAATTAAAAATGACAAAGAAAGAACCAAAATTCTTCCACAGTAATATAAAAGAACATTGCCAGTTATTGCAAGCAAGTGATGGCAGTATAGCTGATTTCAATGGTAGCACAACCATTTATAAGGTTTCGGGAGAAATTATTAAGAGGCCAAAATGGTTTGAAAATTGCCTTTTTAAATTGCTCACATTAAGTTTGTTTAAAGCCAAAATTAATTTGGTGTTCTAAAAGAAAAATTGACAGTAAAGCAAAAATAAGTGTTTGGTACCCACATGTGCATTTAATCTTAAAACATTCATTAAAGGAAAGAAGTCCAATTTATTATCTTGTGTAAATGTTCATCGCCTTTGGCAGTGACAAAATAATTACTGCTTAAAAATTATTTAAGTTTTAAGTGCATAGCCTGATGAGAATTGTGTTAGTGTTGTAATATAATAATCTATACTAAGTGTTTCTTATTCCATCTAATAGCATTTGTTAAACAAACTAAGATAGATTAGCTAGTCTCATGTGTCAACATTCCACACCTTGACTCTCTGGCCTTATTATGCCCAATTACATTTATAGGTGTCCAAGATCCATTTAACAGCTTCTATAAATGGTGCACAGAGGGAGCAACTCGGCAGAGTGGAATAGCCACTGTTTGTCTGTCAGGATCCTTTCCTCCAGGAAATCATGTAACGAGGGGTTTATGCAAGTCAGAAGATTGACATTAACTCACGACCTATTGGGGGAAATCGTGCTGATGCTGCAGGTTGGAGAAAAAAGGAAACGGATGGTAAAAAAGGTAAAGATATTTCCACCTGAAAAAAATTAAGACTTTAAAACAGGTGGAGAGTGGAGGAAAAGAAATGTGTTGCAATGAGCAGTAACTGAACAAAAAAAGGTGAACAGCGAACTGTTTGATTCATGTCTTAATCAAACAGTTTTCACTTATTTAAGCTGATTAGAATGCAAAACTCATGTTCTTAGTTATTTCCTAGATCAATTTGTCGTTCACTGAAAGCGTGAGACAAATATGATCGATGATAACCATCAGATTTTGCTGCTGCAAATTAATCACGATATTTACAGACAATGTTTTTCTTCACTGCAGAGACATTATTTATGTTTAAAGAGAAACTTGATATCCTAATCAGGTGACAATTGGGGAATGAAAAGAAGTTTGATTAAACTATAGAAATGCTAATATGCATGTTGTTGGCAGATAATTAATGAGAGATGCTTTCAGTAGAAATTTATATTGAAAATTATGCTGAAACGTATCTGTCACATGGCATTACACATGTGAAATAGATAGGATAAACCATATTAATTTAACATTAATTGTGTCTTGCTTTAATGCTGTGCTATGAGATGATAGAGGTAGAAATTGTTTGATAGCTGCCAGTGGGCCAACATATTTTAATCAGCTGTGTGAAGACGCATCAGTTATTCTTCTTTGCTTCTCTCATATTGTGTCTGCTAGGTTACATAAGTAATGCCAGTTTATTTTTTTATTTTTCTTTTTTTTTTTTTTCTTTTTTAGATCAAATAACTCCACAGAGAGGGTTCAATTGCTGGGATAATGGTTCAGCTCAAACAATTAACTGTGCAATGCTACTGCAAGAACAGCAGAATGGCCGTTGTCATATTTACGGCTGAGCTAACAGCCCAGTCACGTTGCTGCTTTTTTTATTTGCATGCAGAGCAGGTAACTGAAATGTGATTGCTCAGGATGGATTTTAATGCGGGGTGTGAAAGGATCCTTTCCTTTCAACTGAACCAGGCAGGACACAGGCTAATAACAACAATATGAGACTCTTGCATGAGATGTAATCAAAACCAAACATGCAATACTGTTGGATAAGAATAAAAAACTAAAACTTAAAACCTAAGTTTAAGCATTTCAGAAAGTATTCTTGAAAGTCATCAGCACATTTATATGTGTCTGTAGTGTTAAGTATGTTTGTCATAGATTTTTTTTTTTCAGTAGAGAAAATGACACAAAAAGAAATAAGCTGCAGTGACCTCCCTCCATTACTTTCTTACTCGACCTTCCTGTCTCACCCAGGGGAAGTGTACTTGCTATGCCGCTCTGCTGTCAGAGTATCCTGATTAATTTAACGTGGATAACACTGCAAACACAACACAGTCTTGAATAAAAATGAACTTTCTTGTTTGACTCCTGTTAAACAAAACATAATGATTCTTTCACTACCTGATCTCAAACAATTTTTTGGGAAGTTTTATCCAGTGAAATGTTAAAAATGTTAAATATGACACATTTGAAGATACTGTGATGGAAGTAACTTTGGTCATGAATCTTGCTCACAGCTATATAAGCAATGAAGCTAACAGAAACTGGCAATCTTCTCAACTTATTTGATTTAAAAGTGTGTTGTTTGATGTGGAAAGCACAAGGTCATGCGTGGTTTGAATCTCTTTCCGATTCATTATTGCAAAACAAGAAGTTATGCTTAACAGAAGTGATCTGAAATGAAAGGAACACAAACAGTAAAACAAAATATTTTTATCTTATTTAATAATGGGTTTTCAAAGCACATCCTTCATAAGTTTGATTTTTTTCAGAAAAGAAAAGTGGAGTACATGGTTTTCTGTTTTATAATGTAATGATTATACAACCTTAGAATGCGGTGGGCTTCCTGAAGCTCTACATACATCCAACGTCTCTGCAGTACAATTTCAGTATCAAGAGATTGGGCTGGATTATGTATGTCAACAAATCTGCCAAGTTTTCTTTCACTTACTTTAAAAAAAAAAATTGGAAGGAGGGGGAAATGAAGAGAGAACTTTGCCTGAAGCACTTTCTTCTCTCTTTCTCTTCTTTATGTAACATTTCTAAAACATTACATCTTTTGTGTTGTACCTCATTTCTGCTTCATAGGTGTGATTTTTCTTCACTTTTTAAATCCCTGTTTTATGTGGACATTATTACATTGTTAGATAATATTAGAGGTGATGCTGGTTGGCATTTGCTACAGTGTGCTAACACAGTATGTAATCAAATGTGTTGAAAAAAGACATGATGAAGCGCACCTACAAGTCTTGAATAAAGAACATGTAGTGATTTACTTTTTTTTCTCTTTATGTTTGTGATCCAGCCTATGGTTTGTGATAATTATTTTCATTTTTATATCCAAAATAGAGAAATGTGTACATATTGTGAAGAAAATAAAAAACTGAGCCCAATGGCAGTCAAGTCCACAGCTGAAAGTTGCATAACAGAATTGCCACCCAATACAAATGTAGTGCTAGTAGAATAAATTATTATCCTGAGCCTAATATAAAGTTAATTTCAGCTTTAGTGCTGCTCAAGATATTGCGGCATTTTCCTTTCATAGATTTTTAATTCACAGAAAGACTTTAACACTTTGGGAGATCAATGCAATTGAAATGGATGTGCCTTGCGTACAAAGCAGGAGTGAGCCAAGCTTTCTTAGTATTCTTTTTTTGTTCTCTTTCAATTGAAAACACACAAATGAAAAGGAAATGAAATACGTTTTCTCTCCCTTAGCTAAGACACTCAAATAGACTCAGATGGTGACATGTTCAGTACATGTCCCAAATTATACAAGCCTGAAAGAGACTAAGTTACACAGGCAAATTAACTAAACAGCATTGTTTTAGACATCGTATATGACCATTTTTCACTATGTTTGCATAAAGCTAAGAGTTTGCATAAATGATCAACACACATGTTCATGCAACATGGTAGTATTTGTGACAAATCACGCAAGGCAAATATGTTTTCTTTCCATATTATTTATATCATAGACTGCAATAGTTAACACATTTAAAAGTCCGGATTCATTACTCAGCTAGATCCATTTGGCACTTTGGACTGCCAGCTTCAGAAAATTACCGAGAAATGTGACTAAGCATAAACTTTTAAGTTTTTTCTGCCGCTTCAGCAACAGTAGCTCTTGCTTAGTTTTTCCATTTAATCATGCAGTGCCTTCAGCGTCCAAGGTCTTAACAGCTATCAACTTCATATTCGTCTTAGTACAATTAATAACAATTACACTGTCTTGTAGGAGTTTCTCATTAGCCAATATAGTGTTTCTGTGTCACCGTTATTGCTTGATGAAATTAAAGATTGATTGATTGTACTTGCAGTCATTTTAGATAAAAAAAAAAAAAAAAAATTCCTATAACTGAAAACAATTCCATGTTTGGATTAGAAGTGGTTTTGAAATCCAAAAAATTAAAGTGTGTATTTGTGGACCTAAAAAGACCAACAAAATATATTTATGGCGTTTTGGTACCTAGTTTCATATGCTGTCAGCTTGACATTGTTGCAGCAGACATGCATTGCTCGGCTTTTCCTTTCTCTTCCTCTTTTTTAACTTTATGCCCCATAGTGACTACAATGCATACTGACAAGTACAACGCAAAATCAATAGAGATCAGAAGTTCTGCTTCTTTAAAACACAATTGTATTCTTCATATGAATGCACAATGGGCATTTTCAGCAGGTCAATGAAGGTAAGAAGTGGGATGAAACCCTCCATGCCTGGAGTAACACTGACAGCATCACTTTTTATACAAATGGCATAGCCTAAGGTCAGGCATTGACAGCCAGAGAAATACTTTCTGAAGGCATTGTATATCAATGATACATCACTTCAGGCATTCTTTTCCAAAGTCAACTTTGGATTCACTTTTCTAGAGTGCAAAATGTTTTGCAGAACGGTGATACTAAAATATTTATTTTAAATCTTATTTTTATGAGTTTATACTTTGCATTCCTATCAAAAATAGCTAAGTGTAATATTTTGTGTGAACTTTTATGCTTTCGAGTTTTATGCTTTCTCTTTGTTGCCTTTAAATATGAATTTCCTCACTGTGGCACAGAGGATATTTTTATTCTTTTCTTTGTCCTTTACAAGGCAAGTTGAAGTTTAGGAATAAAATAAACATACCTTTTGGGGGCAGAATAGTGAGAGTGATTAATGAATTGCGTGAATTATGTCACATTTTAGCCGTTTCAGCTATTACATTTTTCAGATGTTTCAAATGTGTTGGTTGATCACAACTGTTTTGATAACCCTAGCTGGTTATCAAAATGCACAAAAGTGTCATTACAGTACAAACTCACATTCTCTCAAAAATTATTATTATTTATTTTTAGTTTGTAAGATCAAGCTGGTTAGTCTGTGCTTCCACAACTTTATTCTAAGATATCTTAAAATCATGAAATACATTTATGTCTTTTGTGTCTAAAGATGATCCTACCATGACAAATGCCTACAATTTGACCACTAAAGTGCAGATATTGTACCGTTTCATACCTTTGTCATGCTTAACTCTGACTTAAACAAATGAACTTTCTCAATATTTACCAAGATTTTTTTGTTCGGGTTGCAGTCTTTAAAAAAATAACTTTTTAGTTACTCTTGTTTTTCCTGGTCCTTTCAGTGGAAATGGCACTTTGGGTGACTTGACAGGGAGCAACAGGTGAAAAAAGAAAACATAAAACACTTTTGTTCCCCTTGTTTACACCCTCATTACTACCTGAGAAGAATACCCTTTTGTGGATAAAAACAGGTTAAAAGGGGAGAGAAAGTGAGATGAAAGAGAATATAAATAAGAGGGGCTAAAATTAAACCACAGGAGGGAAAGGGGTTTGTATGAAGAGATGTGGAAAAAAGAAAGCGAAAAGGGGCAGAGGGGAAGAAGCACTAACTGAGGTAGAAAGCAGATTATTGGCTGAGCTCCAATGAGCTCATTGAAGAAGATCCTGCTGTCAGCTTGTATCACCGTGACAGACAGCCTGCCTACCTCTTTGGGGCCTTCGAAGACACATGCTTACACAGAAACAGATTCGAAACCATTCAGACACACAGAGAAAACAAGAACTTAATACATGATACATATGCATAGTAAAAACACTCGGCTCCTTTAAATCAAGGCTGAAAATCCTCCTGTTCAGAATAGCCTTTGATTACGAATAACAAAAGGAATACACAGTCCGTAGAAGTAACTATTATTGAATTGAAAGACATAGAATTACACACTGAGATGGCAAATCATCTGGTTTATTGAGTGCCTATTAACAAAACGAGCAGGTAATCCTTTAATTCCACTTTTAAACTTTAAGATTTTCTTTTATTCTTTTACAAAATATGCCTAAATCAATTCAGAGTGTACTCCAACTCTCAAGCTTTACTGCTATGAATGAATGAAAGAATAAGCAAGTTGTGAGATTTACACAGCTGCACACTCTTATGCTTCCATCAGAGATATTACAAATCCTATCGTTAAGCAGCCCATAGGAAATTAAATACTATGTTTACAGAGAAAAAGTACATCATCAGGCTTTCCCATTGCAACTGATATGTTAAATTGTAAAATCAACCTCGAAAGGTCAATATTTACACAGATCAATATTTACACAGATCGTAACTTACAGTGCATACCCCATTCATGCAGACATAAATGTCAGTCCAAAACTATTTTTATAGTTGCTTAAGCACAAAGTAATGTAAAAGAGAAGGTTGTTGTGTCTGTTCCTATCAAATAAACACAGACTTGAAAAGATCAAAACACAAAACAGAGTAGATTAGTCTAATCACCAGATTTATGAAGACACAGGGAGAACATGCAAACTCCATGCTGAAAGACCCCAGGCCAAGATTTAAACCCAAGACCTTCTTAATCTAAGAAGGTCTTGGGCACAGCTGGTAGGCAACAGTGCTACCAGCTGTGCCATGGAGATAATGTCAAGACTATTCTGATAGTTATTTGGTCGGTCATTTTATTTCACACAGTGAAGGTGCCTTGATCTCATTGCTTTCTATTTTACACAGGTTATAGGAAATGCAGTTACAAATAACAGAGGAAATAAATGGAACTGGCACAGACAGTCAGTTTAAGTGTGCAGGGATTCAGATTAAAAAAAGTCACTTCAACCACATTGTTATTGCTCCAGAGGCAGTAAGGCTAATGGCTAACAGCTCCTGACTCTGTATTGTTTTCTGGAGAGAACATCTGCTCCACACAGTAATTGGGCTGCTTCACCAATGCCTGGACTCTCCTTTGTTCTAACTAGACGTTTATCCAGTCAGAAAAATCAGCTTTGAGAGTCTGAACAATAACATGCAGGTAATTTGATAAATGCTTGGCTCCACTATGTATTTACCTATTGTTCTTTTGTCACTAATTCTGATTTGCATGATCATGAAGACACACACACACACACACACACACACGCTTACATGCTTAAATATACATACATATTTGTGTGTGTGTATATATATATATGTATATATATATACTTACAATCAACAATCACCACCTATCTCTTGATTTAGATTAGCTGTGATTACAACAGCAAGCAGTAGTATTCTTTAACAGGGTTATAATAACCGCTGTCAGGCAAGGAGGCGATACAATCTTATTTTGTCTGTTGTTACGCTGATTAGCACTACCAAGCTCCACTGAGCGGATCACCATTCCCTCTGGAAGGCTTAACCTTATATAAACTGTTCACTTTCCTCTATAGCATTTTCTTCCTCCAACACACGAGGCAAAAAAGTTCTGTGCACGATTAAACTATAATCTGAAACAGTCAAATCACAACAAAAATAGACTATTGATTTAAAAATGATTAGTTTCATATGATTATTATAGATAGACCTAATTGGTTTTGTGGGTGTTTCGACTATAACATAAAATAAGTGAAAGTTTGTAGTTGCTTTGTGTCAAAACATACAACGATTCCAGGGGTATGCACACTTTTGCAAATTCCATGCATGTGTTTCTTCTCTTTCTTAGTATTTACGTCACATATTTCACAGAAAATTTAAAGTTAAAGAGCCTGCGACCTAGTCTGAAAGGCCTAGAGAGCCAGGAGGGATTTGTATTCATGTTTAATAAATCAGTAGGCCACAGTTGTATATTAGATTGGCAAAAGACAGAGAAGCAGCAAATTGGACACTTTTTTGCATGATAAGCTTGACTTATTCCACAGATCTCATCCTTCTTCTTGTGCTATGTCTTTCCTGAGTGTGTATTGCTGATATTAAACAAAAATCTAACCTAAACAGATTTCAATAAATCTCTTGGAAGTTAGGATTCTGTAATGCCTTGGCAATGACTTTGTTGACATGTTTTCTCAGTATTTCTTAATTCTTTAGGCAGTCATTTCTCATCTATTCAATTGTTGTTTGTGCAAAAAACTGTGGGTCAATAATTTTCCACTGAGCTGAGTTCTCAGTTATAATGCATGGTTTTCTTTTTTACATTTTCAGGCACACTCAACAACGATGAGTACCACATCTATATAATCTCCAGTATATGTGGTTTTATTTTTATTATTTCCACAAGAACAGCTTAAAGATGTATTTTTAGGCTTTTTACATGAACATCACATTCGGACATGCTTTTTGAGACAGTTGCTGATGAGTTCATGCCACATTTCTTCATACTGGTTAGAAATGTTACCACAAGGTAATGCAGGCTATTTCCCAAGGGACCTATATATATATATATATATATATATATATATATATATATATATATATATATATATATATATATATATATATATATATGTATATTGCCTAGAGCTGCTTCTTTTACCTGCTGAGTGACTCTCTGTTGAGCCCGAGGCTGTGAAATATGTCCTGAGTCTTTCCTTCCCAAGCATCCATTCCCTAATGGGATCTCCTGAAGAATGTAAACATGTGTTTTAGCACAAAAATATAAACATACTGCAAGTGAAAATGTCTGTAGACAGAGCCAAAACAAGGTTTAAGAGGTGCAAACAGCACCACAAATGGACTTGTCCTTGTCATGAGCTGAGTCAGTGGTGTTACAGACGCACCTATTGATGGCAGATTTGATTTTTGAGTTTCCTCTTCGTCACAATGGCGAAATGCTGACCGGAGATTGTTCAGTGCAATTTGAAATCTCTCTGTCAAGAGAATAGCAGAACTGTTATTTTGATTGGGTGGCTGATTTGTGCCTATTTTTGTTGATGAGAAAAAAATAACAGGTTTTGTCAAAGGCCAGGCTGGTGCTGAACATGCATGAAAATAGTTGTACAATACTAACACAATGTTCCCAACAAATAATCCATATAAATTTTGTATTCATTAAATGTATTTATTTATGTTCTTACTCCACTTATAACTTATGCTTAAAAAAGTTTTTCTACAACTATGCATCTTTTTTTAATATTTCTAGCTACAGTGCACTGAACAGTTTTTGGCAGCAGAGCTAAATATTAAGATCCTTAATGTTCGTTTTTTATCACAACAGCATCTTTTATTAATATAACATTTGTCAGAATTTTCTTTTTCTAATAAACTTTGCACTTTATTATGCATTAGTTTTTCTGATTAAGGATAAAATCAGCACAAATTGAACATTTTAATTTCAGTTGGTTTCATTTTTTTGCCAATTTTTACAGGATCCTTACATTTGATACAGATGTACAAGTTAGTTTTTTTTTTTACATTTACACATGAAGACATGCAAACAAAATGCCACAAGATTTTAGTTAAAGTTTGACATCTGACGTAATTACAACTTTGTGGCCAGTGTCATGTCGGAGCATCTCAATGCAGTGCAGAAACACATTAAAAAAGGCAAGTGCTTTGTATTGATTGACAAATTAAATTGATCAGTTAACTCTGTCAGAAAAATTAGTGTTCACAACAATTTTACTAATGAATGTTGACACTTCTAGGTCATTACAAAGACCTCTAAATATTAACATTTATATGGTAATATGCAGAAATTAATATGGCAAGCAGAAATGGCTGATTGTGATGTCACTTTGATAAACTGTATACCAGAGTTTTAAATATGTTATCGTACAAGAGAACCTCAGACATTAAACTTCGGAATGTTCAACTTTAGGGAATCTTCCTAAAGATATTTCATCTGCTGCAATACTTTTAAGTTATGAGCTTTAAGCCCAAGCCACCTCAAAAGTCAAAAAGCTTTTGCTTGATGAACCACACCATCTCCTGCAAAGCATTGCACCACTCCATGTTTTGCAGGGATTTTTACAGCAGTCTCCTCCTTCAGTCCACAGGGTTCAAACTGTGAAATATTTTGCACGGCGCATGTAGCCCTACTTTACACTTAACATCTGCACTGTGAGCTCCCCCCACCTCTACAGCCGCCTGCCCCTCCTCATGTCCCATTCTTTGCTCTGGCTCAGCTGGCATCAAAGACTCAGGGAAAGAGAGAGAGAGACAGACAGAGCTGCCAAGAGTGCCAAGGCAGCTGGATAGTGATGAGTGATCGACGATGTGCTTAGCATACCAAACACCATAACGAAAAATTGTAATTCTTTGGCTGGCTCTTGTTCAAAAAAAAAAAAAAAAAAAAGCAGGAAAAAAAAATTATTTTTCTCTTTTCTGCCACTCTCTTTACTGCTCCTGAAGGTCTTTGATTATTAATTGTTATTTTTATAGAAGCCTTAATATTTTATTTGATCTGTCTCTGCAGTGTGTCTGTTGTGTTTTTGCCTCCAGATGCAAATTTGAGGAGGACGAGAGATGGCTCAGAGTGACAGACCCAATACATAAATACACCCCAAACCCTGAGCATGCAGCTTTTGAACACCAATCAATGTGGCAGTGGCCCAAACACTTACACAAGAACAGAAACTGCATTTCCCAAGCATTCCTTCACATTAGTATGGACTCTTTTAAGTATACAGCATGTCCTGCCTCCATTGCTTGCTTTTAGCTGTTTACCACAAGCAAAATGTGCTTCAAAGAAAGAATTAACTCCGCTGTGAAGGAGGTTATTGTAAAACTAAAGCATCAATGCTGATTAGTTTACGCCATGATGACCGTAATAGCTTCTGTTTATAGATAATGTTGCTTTTCATTTTATTGCATCACATTTTTAAAACTGGTATTTTTAGAAAATGATGATGCAGCTGTCTCCAACAATGTGAACCACAAATGCACCACTGCTACAGATTTGACTCAAAATTGCAGCAATGACTCCATAGTTGTACATAATCTCATATAACTATTCTGATGATTCACTCACCATAAGTGGCTTCATCCTTAAAAAAGGGAAACTTATGACATCTATCATATAATTACTTAGGGTCATATATATCTGACCAGTAAGAGGCACTGTTAGGGGCTTGAAATGTAATTATTTGATAGTTTTTAATAAAACAACATGGTGGTGCCACAAAAACAATGTGCTCAGTCATAATGCAACAGAAAATTGTGAATTTCCCAATATTGATTTCCATTATGCACATACAATGTTGAACAAGAGTTTGTTAAAAGCAGAGTACAAACTTCAAAGCAACAATACTCCAAATAATTGCCTACATTTTATTTTAGAAACATAACATTTCTAAAAACATAGTGTTTAGAAACACAAGCATAAATACAAAAAAAAAAAATGACTGCAGCTTTAGGTTTGTACCTATGCTAATATACCAATTTGCAACTCTGTTGCAAATGCTTTTAAAACTGGGTTAAATTCTACACCAACCAAACTATACTTAATAATATGCATAAAAAAAAACGCAACAATGAAAATAACAGAACGTTTGATAATAGAAGGTAATTGCTTGACGATTAATGATAGCCAGATATTTTGGCCTAAAAGCCAGTTAAATGTGAGGCGAATATCGCCTAAAACTCTTACCATTATGATCATGAAGTGATAATTTTGTCCTCTTCACTTCCTCTTCCCTCTCCCATCTGTGCAGTTGTTTTGTTCCTCTGTGAAAATCTTGGCTGACACTGTGCCACTGACTAACCTGAACACAATCCTCTCTTCAAGCCCTCTACACAAAAGATCTGTGGGATGATTTTTAGGCTCCCGGCAGTCAGTCAAACTCTCCTACTGTGAACTTTGCTGCGTGCTTCCTTGAGACTTTGCTCATATTTCTTTGTTCCAAAAAACCTGCCTAACCTTTGAGAATATGGAACTCCATACGATCAAACCCTATCTGAAATGATCTGTGTTCATCCCCATGTAGAGCCTTCCCTCTTACTGCAAATGTCACCTCCCAGTCCATCGTCAATACACACCTACTTGATCAAAAGAAATTATTTGCAAATACCTACGTGTTCACCATTTCCCTCAACCATCTCAGGAATCAGCTCTTCCTGCAGTTCTGGTAACAGCCACCTTCCAGGTTTAATAGGAACTGGTTTTATTAAGAAGCAATTACATTTTTAATGTATACTACTGGTTCCCTGTGTACAACTGTGTAAAAAGAAAAGCTAACAAATCACATTTATTAGTTGAAAGGGGTATTTTTTTCTCATGAATTAGTGAATTCAAAACTGCTCATCTATTTCTAATTTGAGTTTCCTTTAAGATGAAACTGACCACAAACATTTTTTGTTTATCTTTCTCTTGTAATTCTATACCAGTTTTTACCAACAGATAAAGTTCATCACAGTGAAATATACTTTTCATCTGCAGTGTATGAACAGATTGAGAGTACAGGAAAGATTTAGAAATATAAACTACAACAAACTTCTACTTTCAAAGGTGATTTCTTTACTGCTAAAAATGTTTTTATTCTCAGTGTGGAGCCATCAAACTGACAACTTACTTAGTTCAGGAGTGCTGAACAAGACTCAAGAGGGGATCAAAATGTCAAGTTTGCCATTCCAAATTTTAGCACTCCTGTTGATGGAGTCGACAGGGCAACATCAGCCGACCACCCCATGGTTCCCCTGAGCTCATCCTGTCTGACACACTCCTTTTTAGACCCTTTGGTTTCTACTGCCTCATGGCAGTGTCATCTTTGAACTTAAATCAGCCATGTTTGAACCTTGAGGAGTTAGAGCTTCATAGAAGCATATCTGTATCTTTGTGGGTACAAACAAACATAAACATTTATTATTCTTTTTCTTGTATTATCTAAGGCAAAATAGGATTCAAAGAAAAGCAACAAAATTCAGACTAAACCAATAAAGCAGAAGCACATACAATTACAAAATTGCCATTTTTTTCAGCCATGCATATAACGGCTGAAAGTATTTTACCTACATTTTTCTTTATTTAGTTAACTAGTTTTTTTTTTTTTTTTCGTGTATTTCATTTGATTTTCTTTGTCAAGTTTATTCATGTTTTTATTTTTTTTTTTCTGTAGAAAAAAATTTCTGTACAAATAATTTTGCTTTGCCTTGTCCATTGCATGTTTAACCAACCAATTTCTAAAACATCTCAAGAAAAAATTGAGATTTGAACTAGAAGACTGTGGTGCACAATGCAATAGCTACTTCTCTGAAGTTAAAACTAGTGAATTTGAAAAGTACTCTTCAATGCTCTGACTGCTTGTTCCATAACCAGCCCTGCAAAGTCCTTAAAAAACTTTGCCACTTGTTTCATTTGTTGTAGTGCAGTACAAGGTGTCAGTGCCAACACCTTGTACTTTTCAAAGAACACCTTGCACATATCTGGGAGGCATTATTGGCTTTGAAACATAGTCATATTTTACACTCTTAGAATAAGGAATGGTTTGACTTAACCTTAACAAATCAGAAAATGACAGTCTGAATAATATTACATGAATGATGAATGATGGGTTTGGAAGGCTCTGACAAACAATGATTTTCTGACAAAAGAGGCTGTCAGCAAACGAAACCCCTAACATGACCCACTGAATCCCACACCAAAGAGTTACAGATGATTTGCAGAAGGCTGAACTCATGCCTCTCTGGCACATGTCAATCACTTATTTATCAAACTTTTATCCCACTGCTTGTGTCTCAACATTTCTGTCATTGCTATGCAAGCAGTGCATACCCTAACATTTTCCATCCTACTTCTCTTACTCGTCCCATCAGTGCAATTTGCCTGAACTCTTTCAGTCTAAGTGGAGATCACCGTTGTTGTTGAAAAGAACCCTTGTTCTTTGGAAGGTCTTTGTGTGGAAATTAAGAGTGAAAGTATGCCTGATAAGCAGCTGAGTTGGCATATTGAGCTCTTTGCTCAACTAAATAAATGAATATTAGCTTGTTGGACTCCTGACGTTACCCTATAAAGAACAGCCAAAAGAACAAAATGAAATGAAGACTTAACAAAACAAAAACTTAACCATATATTGAGTAGATGAAGCTGCTGACTCTTATTTTGGCCAATGTACAATCACCACATTCATTCTTGCTCTCTATATGTGTGTCGGGGTATTAGCAAGTAGAGGTCACTGTAAGGAGATTTGTACTTCCTGTTGACTGCGACATTTCTGTTATTTACAGGCAATCACTGCTGTGGTGAGTTTTACACTGCTTTGCAAAGGGTCTAATACTTCTTGCACTTTTTAACCTTTTGTCTCATTACTACCACAAACTCCATTGCCTTATTAAAATTTTATGTGGTGGCTTTACACGAAGTACAACATAATTGTGAAGGGGAGAAAAAAAGAAAGTGACAAAATCATTTAGATTAGTTAGATTGGATGAAAAGCATCTGTGGACAGTAATTTAAATTTTTGCACAAATTCCCATTTTGCTTTATATCTGGAATTTAAATGGGCCATAATAAGATAGAAATATGGTTCAATCTACACTATAACATTGTGGCTCTGATTGTAATGTTAAGTGTCATTCCCCCGATAGGAGATTTTCTTCACTAGTTTCAAGGCTTTTGCAGCCTTCAACAGGCTTTACCCCAGGATTGCCTTCTATTTAGGTGAAATGTTGGGTTTACCATGAAAATGTTCAAGGGGTATGAAAACTTTTACAAGGCACTGCACAAGACACCAAACCCAAAATAGCCTTGGTATGTATCTCAAAGATTGGTTTTGACAAGACTTCATTTTATGACATCCTGCAAAAATGAGAACGGTCATGTGGGCTGCAGCTTTCATCACATAGGTTTTAAGTAGTCTGCCGGGAGTTTGGACAGCCTCATGTCTCATTTGATAAACACAGAGCTGACAGCGACTTCTTTTCACCCGACAAACTAAACTTCCCTGGGAGGTTGTGACGCACAAAGAACATAGCATCATGCCGCCCAAGATGTCCTAACTTTCCCTCTCAGGAACTCTGGCCATGCAACTGAACTCACTTGAGAACTTAAAAAAATGTATATTATTCTGTGAAAAATAATAAGTCCCTGAAGGGTTCTGCTCTGATAGGTAATACATCTTATTTGATGGATGACATTTTTTTTTACTGTTTTATTTCTTTATGCAAGTACTGTTTTGAGATTAGGGATGTCCCAGTCTGATCGCAGGATAAGAAATGGGATCCAATCAGGTAATTTCATGTGAGTTGATTTGAATCAGAAGTGAATTTTGGATCAAAATATATTTTAATATGTGGTTTAAACATAAATGGGAGAAATGACATGGTCTCTCTCTTTTTTTTAAAAGTAACTCATCACAATCCCAGCAACTTTCTGTGGTTTATCTGAGACTGGTAGCAAAACAGTAAAGCAAGGACAGTTCTGCAGTTACAGCGAGCAGCGAGTCTGATTAACATCAATGTAAATATTGCAGGAAAAGAAGAAAAATATTTAAAAAACAGAATTTGTTATTGTATCTAGATATAAAACATTAGATGGTTCTTTTCAGACAAAGTTATTAAGAGCCATTGTGGAAGATCAAAAAACTCACTTGTAACTTCAGTGCTGTAGGTTGGAGACCTGTGGGTTAGCAAATAAAGTATTTTATCTAGAATCAAATCAAGTGGCCTAAGTGTCCTGTTTGTGTGGCTCTGCATTGGGCTGAAAGTTGCACAATTCACTGTGTTTTCAGAATGAACATAGTATTTTTACTGTGACATAACAATGTTGATGTTTTTTTTTTTTACTTGTACTTGGGGGAAAAAAAACAACTAATAATAATAATTAAAAAAAAAAAAAAAAAAATATATATATATATACATATATATATATATATATATATATATATATATATATATATATATATATATATATATATATATATATAGATAGAGGCCCAGATCTACCACAACAGACAAGACCCAAGGTGTAGGTTGTGCAAGGAGGCCCCTGAGACAGTCCAGCACATCACAGCAGGGTGCAAGATACTGGCAGGGAAAGCGTACATGGAGCGACATAACCAAGTGGCAGGCATAGTGTACAGAAACATCTGTGCAGAATATGGACTGGAAACCCCGAGACCAAAGTGGGAAACACCCCCAAAGGTGGTGGAGAATGCCAGAGCTAAGATCCTGTGGGACTTCCAGATCCAGACAGACAGAATGATAATGGCGAACCAACCAGACATTGTCGTAGTGGATAAACATCAGAGGAAAGCCGTTGTGGTAGATGTAGCAATACCAAGTGATTGCAACATCAGGAAAAAGGAGCACGAGAAACTGGAGAAATACCAGGGCCTCAGGGAAGAACTGGAGAGGGCCTGGAAGGTGAAGACCACAGTGGTGCCTGTGGTCATCGGGGCCCTCGGGGCAGTAACCCCCAAACTGGAGCAGTGGCTACAACAGATCCCAGGAACACATCAGACATCTCAGTCCAGAAATGTGCAGTCCTTGGCACAGCCAAGATACTGCGCAGAACCCTCAAGCTCCCAGGCCTCTGGTAGAGGACCCGAGCTCAGAGGATAAGAACCACCCGCGGTGGGTGAGAAGGGAATTTTATATATATATATATATATATATATATATATATATATATATATATATATATATATATATATATATATATATATATATATATATATATATATATATATATATATATATTGTTGTTGACCATGATATATATATATATATATATATATATATATATATATATATATATATATATATATATATATATATATATATATATATATATATATATAGTTGTTGACCATGATATATATATATATATATATATATATATATATATATATATATATATATATATATATATATATATATATATATATATATATATATATGTGTGTGTATAAAAATAAGCTCTATAAGGTGTCACTCCAATGCTAATGAAAGCCAATCACCTTCTCAATCACCTTCTTAAATCTTGTGGCCCACTGTCAATAAATGAAAATAGTAAACAGAATCAATGGCATTCCATTTCTGAAACAGACCTACAGTTAAACCAAAATGAGCCTCTGCTGCAGGGTGGTCTTAGTGATAAAGTGTGAAGCTTTGTCTTGTGATGGACAGGTTATTTGTTCTGGCTGTCTCAAGTCTTCTGAAGTATTAATTGACAACTTGAGATGGACACCAGCTCCATAAAACCACAAAAAGCCTAAAAGGACAGAAACAATGGGTGGACTGACTCACTGTTTGGTTTGATAAAAAAAAAAAAAAAAAAAAAAAACTTCAAGTCAGTATTTGGGACAAAAAGTTGCTGAAACTAAACCTTCTTTTGTTTTTCAAAACTGCAAGTTTCAAGTGCAGTATTGTGACTGGTGAAAGACTAATTTGTTAGTATCTGACATAAAAGAAGCTCATTATTTCAGTTTACTGTAATTTATCAAAGTATGGTAAAATAATATCTTTTTTTTATGTAGTAATAACTTCCAATGTCATTTTACGATACTGTGCAAAAATGTAAACTCAGAAAAGAATAAAGTTTACGATGACGGCTTTTATTAATCTATGTTTGTAACACCCAGAGATAAATGGAGGCTAGGGGAGGTTAATTAGTGTAATTCTTGTTGATAACTTTTATCTTAAGAGTTTTTAAGGAGGAAATGCCATTAGCATTAATAGCTGATAACAAGTATCTGGTTTACACACGTTTGTCTTGGTGTTGTTCTAATTATATGAACACACATCCCACATTCACACACACATTCTTCTACTTCTATACAAACTGAAGATTTTGTTTTGACTTCCATTCATTTTTTGGAACTGAATTTATGCTTAACCCAGACATTTTGCCTTACACTCATCAGTACTAGTCTATTTCTAACTGTATACTTAACCAAAACCTAATTCACACCATACCTCTAAATCTAATCTAATTTTGTTGACCATGATGGGTTTGTAAAAGCAACAAAAAGGTAAAACGTCTCAGGAATGAATACTTTATATTTGATTCAGCAACTCTATGGGGCTTATATGATGTCCTCACTTTCAGAAAGATGGAAACCTTGTAGACTCGAATGCATAAAATAATTTTTCCTGAAATTTACATTTCCTTAGATTCAAGGCCTTCAGTGATTTGATATCAGATTATGATGACCAAAAGTTGCTTCCACAACATTACAGCTGACATCTTTACCGTCTGGCATGTGTGTCAATGCAGAACTTGTGCTTCTGTAGAGGTGACACATTTGTTGATGACCAGTTTCTGAATCACATTCAATTAGTCTAATCCTCTTAATTTCCATGGAAAGTAGGCACTATGTATAGTGCCTACTTTAGTACAAAGTCTCTTTTTTCAAGGAATACAATAGAAGCAAACGAATTTAAATGAAGCTGACATAGAGCACATTGCAAATTCCACACAACATGGCGACAATTAATTTAATTAATTCTTGACATTATCTTCCAGCATTTAATAAGTTTTTAATTCAGAAATTAAAAACTTCCTGAATTAAGTTTGGCTATGAACTCATTAGGTTCATAGCCATAATTAGCATATGGCTATGAACTTATAAATTTAATTCAGCCATTCAATTTTAATTTTCAAATTGAGGTTGAAACTAGTGCCAACAAGCATACATTGATGATGATCAGTCATCAGTTGTCAATTTTCTGCCTTTAATTTACTCCGTCCTTTAACATTTTCTACTCTTCAGATAATTTGCATTTCCAAAATAGGCTGTGGGTCAACCCAGATGTTGAGGAGCCCAAGACAGATATTTGATACCTTAAGTATAAAAAAGGCAAGTTTTTCTAGTTCACATTATACCCTACTTGTTAATTTTTTTTTATTTCCTGCATCTTACAAAATTTTTGGCAACAGCTAGCAGCCAGCAAATGCTCCCACCGAATGTTCTTGGCTTTTGGTCAAAAATCCCTGTGGACAGCTACCACCCTCCCAAAAAGCTTCATGGAAATGGATCAAAGAACAACAAATCTGAACTTTAAATAATCCCGTCACTGCTTCAAACATGCTTTTTTTTCCCTCTTTGTGCCTTGCTTTAGGTGAGTAGTTTTTGTTGAGTTTCTTTCTAAGACATAAGTCCTTCAAACTCTCAGTAACACCGAATCACAGCAGGATTTGTTTTTATCTTTTTTTCTCTCTCATCTACCTGGTGATGACTTTGTTCTCTGGCACTTCAGCTATTCTGAAATCTTAAATGTTCCAGGAATTACAGAAAATGTCATTTAAATTTAAGAACTGACATTCAAGTATGCTGTTATGTTGCTTCCATCAGCTTGGAGGAGCAGCAAAAATGTCCATACGGTAGCAGAAGTGTAAAGGCACAATGAAGTCCAACTACATCCCAGAAAATTATCTTTGAGGGATGCAAGTCATCTGGTTATCATGATAAATTGGTGATAAGTAGGACACTTAACCATTGCCAAATTGACATTTAGTAACATATTCTTTTAGAATGGCTTATCTGGATCCTCTCCTGTTGGCCAATTCTACTTGAATGGGTCACTGACTCATGAATGGGAATGGAAAGATTAATGACATATAAAAAAAATAAAAATAGGGAATGGAATAACATTTTAGTCATACTTATGTGATTGACATGCACAATCACTCAACTTCTGCATATATATGTTCCAATTTTGACCTTTAATTAAGTAACTCCTAAATTCATAAAAGGACTTGTTTTAGTGTCATTCAAAGCAATTTCTCTCTTGTCTTTCAAATTTCTTCTAGATTTGGGTCTTCTGTGATATAAGAGGAGCAGTTAGGGCTGCTGTCTTTCTTTTGTGGCTCTTAAGTATTGGCTTTTTCCCCAAATTTTAAATATTATAGGCACCTTAAACAATTTTAAAATATAATCAATAATAACTCTGAAAAAGAAAAGCATTTTCAAGTGAATATTGATTTTGATAAGTTATTATAATGTGCCATTTAAGGAATATTTTACAGTACACCTGCATTTTTATATTGCACCAATTCAAAAAGAATGTCAACCCAAGGGACTTGACAAGACAACAGATTCAGATAATGTACCTAAATATATGATCAGTCATATAGATGGATTGAAGCCAGTTACAGTTTTCATCAAAGTAGACCATCAGTAAGTTTATTGTAACAAAAAAAATGCAGTTTCCTTTAGATGCAAAATTGAGTTAAAAGATTCTGGATTCTGGAAATAAAGAGAGAAGTAGTGTCACAGAGAAAAGAAAGTGTCTGTGTGTGACTTCAACAAATGAGCATAAATCTTAGTAGTGTAGTGGTGCTGACACAACACTAACACTCCTTCCCACACGGGCATGTGATTAAACACAATCTCACGCAAGCACACGCACACCAGATGCACGCATGTCAGTCCACCTTCAACAAGCACTGATGCAAATACAGCTTCAGCAGTATTTGCACCGGAACCCTTTTAAGCTAATGGGTTGTGCAACTGTGACGTAAGATGAGCTCATTGCAGTTCTAAGGTCTGGCTCCAACAGTGAGCATTTTTGAAGCATAGAAAATTTCTAAATAAGTTATTCTGGAAAATCCTCCCAAATTAAAATAATTGCGATTTTACAGTTACTTTTATACAGTGTTATAGAGCTGAAAGTAGCTTTTAATGTTTATGATGCCGGAAATGTTATTTCCATATTAATATTTAAACCCACCATCGTAAGGGTTTTTCTGACAGAGACATTTGTTGCTAATATCAATTGGGGTAAAAAGTTAAAGCATCGAAACAATATGCTTTTGGTTCTTCCCATGTATTCTTCCACTTTGACTTAAGCTGTAACTTTGACAATGAGAAAACAAAGTACAATGAGCAGATGTTGATATATGTCAACTGCACACCACAGTTTTGCAAAATACAATCAGACACCAACAGTTTTCTAATTAATAATAAAGTTTTTCTTGGTACACAAATTATTTTTAAAAAAAAAACATCTGCTGTATTAAAACAGAAAGCATTACTGACTATTCGCAGAACACCAGACATGTTCAGAAATCTCAGTCAAATTCCACAGACTTAGTTCTGCTCTTTGGTTAAAAGAAAACAAACAAACATACAAAAAAACTTCATAAAAACCCAATTATTTTTTGTATTGTAGGCTGAAGAGAATATGTCTGTGCCTGTTAGCTTGGAGTGACATTAGCTTTTTCTTTGATTTTGATTTTATTGCGTCACGGTTGGTGGAAGATTAAACTTGGAATGCTCTTCAAGTAGCTGAAATGAGAGAGGTTTTCCATTTAACAACCGGGCATCCATTTCCGTACATAAAATGGTGCAGTAAAATGTTGGGAAATCCTGGAGGCCAATTTGCTTAAATCTGCAAGACAAACATGGCATTTCCCTTTTATCACTTGTTGTTGAGTTGACACAGACGCTTGAAGATGCACAACAGACATCCATGTCACAAATAAACCCTTCTTACAGTCACTCACTGCCCACCTCTCCAGCTGAGGAATCAAGGAAAAGCTGACAGTCTGTCAGTGGATGAGCATATGTAGCAGTACATTGATGGTGCATAGACGTGCTTGTAAAATCAGGGTAACATTCTCAAGCATTTATTTCAAAACATCTAGTATGAGTCTTTTCAGGTCAGACATAGCAGACATTTAACTTGTGAGTCATTACCCTTCTTTTGAAGTACTAAGAAAAAAGTACTATTTTTGCATACAAGACCTTTTGCTATCTCATGTATGCAAAATCCCAAAAATATTGAGACTTCATATCAACATTAGGGGACAAAATGCAGAACTGGACAATCGAATTCCCATGACCCCCTCAGGAACTGCAGGCTGGTGGCAAGCACTTGACTTTTTGAGTGTTTTGTAACACATTAATATCATGGGCTTTGAGAAACCCATTTAAACCTGACATTTATGAAACTTTTATACAAGGAAACTGTAACCACTGTTACAAAATGGAACAGTGACAAAATGGAAGTAAAAAAACTCTAGGAACAAAAGCATCTTAGAACCACAAACTTCACTAACTCAAGTTAAAAACACAATATTAACAACTCAGTAAATGTGGTTCTGATTTATCTACACAACATCCTTATTCCAAAAGTTGTTGTGTGGTGCTGAGCTGAATGCAAGGTTGTGTAAAATTTCTAAAGTCTGTTTTGAATCATCCCATCACTTTTAGCATTGCACTGTCATCGTAAAAAATAATAATAATAAAAAAAAGACAAAAAATTCAAGGCACAACTGTCAGTTTGCTTCTAAAGGGGAGACCAGAAAAGACCGACTTCCCTCTGCACTCAAAGATTTTTTCTTTGTTTCAACTAGGAAAAAAATCTTACTATATTATTTTCTATTGAAAACACAATTCATGTCATTTGATATAAACATACAGTACATGTTCAGTATAATATCCAGACACAGATATGTGTCTGTGGGACAGAAGCCAGTGAAACAGATCTGACTCTCATTTGTAACCCATGTGACCGACATGACCCAATCACCTTCCCTTTAAGCCCATCCCTTTAAGTTCATTGTCATGTGTGTTTCCGGGTTGGCTGCTGCTCACTGTTGGTTGTCGCGTCCGTTGTTGATAAAACAACTTGAAGTTATAAATCGACTCATCACTCATTTAATCTAAACTCAACTTTGAAGATTTCTGGTGAGTTGTTAAATACGATCTGACTTGACATATTGTATTTGCAATAATAGCGCCGCTAACATTCCCTCCCATTGCAATATTCGCCCATTAACAGCTGGAACACCTTCCTGAATTGAACAAGTTACCATTGCATCCACCTCCTCAGACAATCCGTTACTCGACGGTGAGTAAATAATAGTCATTTACAGTAGGCCGTTACTTTGCTACGCTCCGCCAATTAGCATTAGCTACCAACTCGACAATCAGGGGCCACATCATTAGTCTATTTATGAATTATTTACTTAATGACAAGTCACACTGTTTCAGCCGAATTAAAGACTACCCCTTTAATACTTAAAGGTTTCCCTTTTAACTTTAGATTTGATTATTTTTCATGATTTCTTTGTTGGTGTTGTTTTTTATGCTGGTGCAGCAATGAAGTCTCATATCCAACATGATTTGTTGTAGCTACTTTGATCAATCACATTTTTAAATTGATTGATTTTGATTCAATATTAGTTGTTTGCAATGACTGCTAATTATGTCAATTAAGAAACTTTGAACTTGAATTATGAAGTGCACTTTTTAAAAGGATTTTTTCCTTATTATAATGAAATTGTCGAAACATAGCAAGTATGTATTTGTTTTATATAAATGTAAAATTTATATATGAACTTAATGTGGTTTTGGCCTTTTAGGTCAGGTTTTTTTTTTCTTCCGGACTCCTGCACGGATACATTGGATGACGGAAGATGGCGAGCTACCCACCCACCATCTGGTGGTAGGAAACAGAACTACACTTTCCATATAGGAACTGAACAGACTCTAAGGAGTATCAAAAAAAAAAAGGGAAAATAACTATTCTCCCTTCATTTTTGGACCTCTTGTGGACTCTATTAGGTTTTGAAGTGTCACTGACAAGTGTTTTGTTTGTTTTCTATTTCCCTGTTTTTTGAGAACTTTATTTATTTTTGTTGTTTTGGTATTATCATTATCATTATTATTATTATTATTATTATTATTATTATTATTATTATTACTATTATTATTATTGCCACTGCAATAAATAGCAGTATTAACAAACCTTTTTTTGGCATCAATTGTATTAATTATTCACCCAATCATGACTCCATGTCGTACCTACTTCTGATCTACAAACTGGTTAACACTATACCTTGCAGTCAGATCTGCGCATCAAAAGAAAGCGTTACACATTGCTAGTCCTTTCTTTTTCCCAAGGACATTCTGTTCCCACTGGATCGATGTTTTCAATCTGGTGATTACCATTTCATCACTAGAGGCATTATAATCAATAACTGTGATTACTGCTTTAAGGCATTTACATGTATACAAGATCGAGGATTTTAAAACACAACATCCGATTCCTTCTGTTTGGTTTCATAAAACCCTTTGATAGTCTTGTTATCTGTTTACATGTGGTAAACCCATTATGAGTCTTTGTTACAGACTCAAATTTATTGTTAGATTGAGTTTAAGATATTTCAACATGACTATTATTATTGATTACCATAGATATTAGTCTGTATTGCCACTGACTTCATTAAGTTGTCAAAACATATTCCATGTCTTCGATTCTTGTTGTGGTTTTAGAAGTGATATGAAAATAAATAATGGATTTCACAATCCAAAAGATATTAAGAGTGCCTTTTTCCAACACTGCGTTAAAAATGTTGCTCAGGTATGAAGATAGATTTATTCTGTAGACAGTCTGAGGTTGTTGTTCTTTTTTTTCCTGTTACCACAACACCTCCTAAATCTTTACTTATTGTGTTAATATGTACTTCCTGCTCCCAGCAGGTGCATCTGTTCAATTATTTTAAAGACAAACATCAAGATAAAAAAGAAGCCTATGCTACATGGTGTCTTAGGGACTGGCCACAGGTGGTCAGAATAATTGCAAGCAATGATGGCTGAGAAAAAGAAGAAAAGTACAAATTTTCCAAAGTTGCTCTTTGAAGTTATTCAATTGATTTATCTCAGAACATGTTTATACATTAAACAATGTTTTGTGCTGTAGCTTCAGTGATGTGATATCCAGGTACGGCTCCATCCACTGTTATGTTCACTTAGCGTAATGAATTTCTATAAGTGATAAGTTATTCTGCAAAATCCTCCCCCCCACCAAAAAAACAATAAATGGATTTTACAATTATTTGTATACAGTGTTATAGAGTTTGCTTAGTAGCTTTTAACATTCATGCTGCTGAACTCTGAATTAATTCCTCAGAGCTAAGGAATTGCAATATTTCTCATACACATAGAACATGTACTAAAACATTATAAGTAGCAAAATACACATAAACAAGCCATTATTCATGCTTCTCTTAAACATAACTTCCCCAGTGAACAGAACAATTTGTGTGTCCCTTATTTTAAAGAGTGAGGAATATTATTCAGTACCCTCACATTTCCACTCTTAACTGATTTTAAATTATTTTGCAATATGACTGTACTGAAAGTTTACCAGACAATATGAAACAATCTGTTCTATAAAAAATAAGCAGCAAATGGCTTCAAAACACTTTTCCTTTGTATAAACAGTTTGTTTGGTACAGATAACGTGCATCGATGATCCATTGGACATTGAACACCCTGAGGCCCATTAAGGTTTAATCCTGTCATAGTGTTTGGTCAATAATCCCAAAGTTGGCACTGAGGAAGAAAGGGGCTAATTAAAGGAAGTAAAAGAGATTATACAAAAAATGATCAAATGCAGTGACGTTACAGCACAGGGAAACATTTCAAGCAAGACATATTCTGCATTAATGCTCTTGTGATCAAGTATGTTGCTCCATTTACATACACACACACACACACACACACACACACACACATATATATATATATATATATATATATATATATATATATATATATATATATATATATTAAATATATATATATATATATATATATATATATATATATATATATATATATATAAATTCCTTCTCACCCACCGCGGGTGGTTCTTATCCTCTGAGCTCGGGTCCTCTACCAGAGGCCTGGGAGTTTGAGGGTTCTGCGCAGTATCTTGGCTGTGCCAAGGACTGCACATTTCTGGACTGAGATATATATATATATATATATATATATATATATATATATATATATATATATATATATATATATATATATATATAATTACCTTCTCACCCACCGCGGGTGGTTCTTATCCTCTGAGCTCGGGTCCTCTACCAGAGGCCTGGGAGCTTGAGGGTTCTGCGCAGTATCTTGGCTGTGCCAAGGACTGCACATTTCTGGACTGAGATGTCTGATGTTGTTCCTGGGATCTGTTGTAGCCACTGCTCCAGTTTGGGGGTTACTGCCCCGAGGGCCCCGATGACCACAGGCACCACTGTGGTCTTCACCTTCTATATATATATATATATATATATATATATATATATATATATATATATATATATATATATATATATATATATATATATTACTATCTCAGATAGTATTAACTCCTCAGATAAAAGTTAATACAATTTTTAAAGATATCATGCTAAAATCTAATTACAGGAACCCGATGCTGATAAGAAGCATTTTGCAGTTGACTGAGGGAGAAGGCAGAGTCCTATAAGAACCTCAGTCAAAAACTCTAATAAGTTCATTTTAACTTTGAAAATTAAATCCTTTCAAATATGCTTTTGAAAATCTGTGCTGAAAAGAAGAGTTTGAGTCTCTTAGGCAAACTAAATTTGCATGTTATCTGAATGACTAAGACAAAGTTGTTTAAAAGTAGCCTTGACAAACAGAATTCAATTTACTGCGAACAATTTCTTTCAGAATTTAGTCCCACGTTTTTTTCTACTGAGATATTTTCAAGAGGCTTTTGCACCATAATCAGCAGCAAGCAGAGAAAAACAGTTAAAGTTTCATTGTCTTTGGCCAAAAGGCCTTACAGTCAACTACAAAAATGATTTATGTAACTTTCTGCAGCATATTGGGGGAGCAGAGTTCACAAAAGTGACCTATTGCATAAGGATATGGCTTCTAAATCATGTTATTCCTTGACCAAATAGAATAGAGCACATAGTGAACTAATTATTCATACAATTTACAAGCACAGACATTTTCATTGTTGTCTTCTTCGGTGAGATCCCAGTCCCTAGACTCAACCCCCATCCCACTCTACCTGCTCCTCTGCATTTAGCGATACAAAGAATAAGCAGCTCTCACTGTCCACATGGACAGAACTGTGTCTGAAGCTTTAACTCTGCAACATAGTTGGCAATCTCAACTCTTCTGTCAATAAATTTTAGTGTTATTGTACTAACCAGTTAGCTGGAAACGTTGCTTTAAGGATCTTTTTCCTCAGTTATTTCCTATTTCTGTATTCATTTTATTCAGATTTTACATGAGTTGGAAATTAATCCTCCTGAGGATCAGTATGTGTGTCGGAGTGTAAGTCATACATTTTAGTTTATGCATGCATAAGTATGTGTGACAGCTTGTGTTTGTTGTGCTATTAGCCTGTAGGGATGCTTATAATGACTGACAAATAACTATATGTTGACGAGTCGGAGTCTAGAAAAAAAAAAAGCTGAACCAACAGTGAGCAGTTTCAGAGTTGAATTTTATACACATGAACATTGTTGAGAGAAATAAAAACAGCATGGATGAATGTTTAATCGGGGTGAGAGAGGACACAGTAATCCACTGAATAAATTGCTAATCCAGGCACAGGAATAAGAAGATGTTTGTGTATTTCAGAGTGTGTCAAGTCTGTAGCCTCACCTCTCTGTTGATCTGAAATCCAGATTCCTTCTGGCTATCTCATGTTGTTTTCACTCTAAAGCTGAATGGAAGAGATGAAAGAGAAAACAGTAAAAATTGAGAGTAAATTTTTTGGGTGTGTTTTTTTTTTCTTCAGAAAACTCAAAACCAGGATATAGAAAGAACTCATTTTACTGATAAGTAAAATCTTTTGTATCTTTTAAATAGCATAGACGGCAGCAGACAGTACACGCTTCCTCTGGACCGCTATGCAACTCATTGTGAGATGCATTACATATTTATTTTTTCTCAATGCAGCATGTCCTGCTCATCTGGCATCTGTTGTCTTATTGGTTTTAGCCTTACAGCACTAAAAATCATAATTTCCTATGGAAAAGCTGAATACAAATAATGCAAAGAAAGAAGGAATCTGTATTAAATTTACAGGTTCTTTATAATGTTGAATTGTCAGCTCAGTTTTGTGAAGCAATCCAGGGAATATGATAGATGCTGACATCAATATTTTAATCCACTTGAGCAAATTCAAAAATGTGAAGAGTGGAATTGCCTGGAAAGTCGGAGAGATTTCTGTCACAATGTGTTTGTTGGTGGACCCAAAATCCAGACAGCAGCTGGGAGCATGGATCACATTTAATGTTTTAACAAAACAAAAAAAAAAATACAAAAGACTTACAAAAACCACAAGGAGGCAGAGCCAAACATAAACACGACCCCAGAACAAAAATCCAGAGGAATAAAACAAGCAAGAGACAAATTATAATAGGGTTTAAGAGGAGAAACAAGCTAAGAGTGTGAGTAGGAGAGGGCTTTAAATACTCTGAGGATCAGAAAAAATAATCTAAGAGTAACTTAGACAGATACAATGAATAACTAAACAAACTAGAGCAACCGAGAAAGGATAGAGCTAAAGTAAAATGAAAACAAGGCTGATATCAAAAGAAGAACTTAAGGAACACAATAATAATGCAACTAGAAAATGATCAAAACTCCAAAACAACGCAAGATCCTAACAATTTCATTAAAAATGATATGTGTGTGTTGGGGTAACAATGAAGATGACCTTGAGGCCATGATGCATGAAGATTAAATTAAACAGAGGTGAATGTACATGCAGTGATTTTACAAATGTATTCCTACTAATTGAATTTATTCACTTTTTGTTGCAAGTACAAAAATATCAATTTATATTAACTCCAGTTAAATAGGACAGTCTAACTGGAAGTACTGTGATGTGGTATATCCTTTATCAGAAAATCTAGAAGTATTTTGTAGGTAAAAAAAATGTTTTCTACAACTACTGTACTTCTTCAAGTCTTCTGGTGTCGTTGTTCTTCGTACAAATAATTCATACTTGGTCTGATTGCAGAGTGTCTGTGAACATGTCTTGCCAAAAATTCTGTTAGACTTTGATTATAGACTTTAACAAGGCAATACAAAAATATAAAAAAGGTTTGATCTTAACCACTGATATACAACTATAACAATCGAGAGCCAGTGTCCTGCTTGTTTTAGGTATTCCCCTTATCCAAGACATCTTAATCAAATAAATTCTAGGCTAGCACACTCCTCTGGAACATGATGACACGTTGAGCAAATAATTCACTGGTTTGATTCGACTGGCTGATTATTTGTTTGGGGTCATTGGCTGCTGTGTGAACCTCCAGCCCCAGAATAGAGGCTTTTTACTGTTTCTGACAGGTTTTCTTCCTGAAATTATTTGTATTTTGCTCCATAAATCTTCCCATCAGTTCTGATCATCTTTGCTGTCCTTGCGGTGGCAAAGCATTCCCACAGCATATTGTTGTCACCACTAATCAGGATGGTGTGTTCAAGGTTGCGTGGCATGTTAGTTTCCAGCAATTTTTGCCATTTATGAAGAATGTTGAAATTAATTTTGATCTGATGAAACCAGGTCGTTTTCCTCTTCATTTGCTCTGTTAGTAAAATGGTCTTTGGCAAACTGAAATTGAGGCTTTTTGTTGTTTTCTCTCTTGTCACTCTTTCAGGCCAGACTTGTGAAGTGCATGACACAAAGCTTTTCAAGTAAACAGATTCTCCCACCTGATCTGCAGTTCTCAGCAGTTTCTTCAGAACTAACATGGGCCTATTTGTTGCATCTCTGATTAATGGTCTCTTTGCCTATAAGTGGACATCCATGGCTGGGGATGTTCAAGGGTATTTACTGTTTCATTTTTCAGGTAATGGATTGAACAGTGCTCCGTGAGATTTCCAAAACTTGAGATTTTGTTAACTGAGCCATTTTTTAAGCTATTCCACAATCTGTTCCTTTTTCGTTGTGATTCTGTTTATTCTCTAATGTTCTCCATAAATTCTCTGGTCCCTTCATAGAATAGCTGCAGTTCTACTAAGAATTCATTTAATTTTGGGGTGTTTGTGAAAAGTGGACTGAATATACATACATGCAACAAGTTCAAATTTCTATTTTAAGTTGCTTTAAATAAGGCATCTATTATCTTGTTTTGGTTTGTCACATAAAATCCAAGCAATGTACATTTAAATGTATTGCTGTAATGCGACATAACTGTCCAGGACGTTGGAAATATTTATGATGCAAATCTCAACTGGTTAAGTAAAAAGGTTACAAGTGAAGAGAGACATTTGGACCAAATGCACACAAGACATTATAAGTAGGGAAATACATGTTGGTCCATAAGCTCTAAAACAGTTTTCTTTTGAAAATGGATTTTACCAAAAAAGTGGTCACATACCTTCATATTATTTTTGATATTAGTGAACATTAATAATCCAATCACATACTATAAACTTCCTACTAAATATTTACTGTGAAGGACTTTCCAATATTTACTGCTGCTTTTTAAGCTGATCTTTGGTAGAAGCTCTTTTAGTTTGAACATCTTTTTTCTAGTACCTTCTCATTAATTTTCATTGCATTACTTGTTCCGAACAGGCTCTTTAGGAACAGATTTTATTTGGCTCTTCGGGCATGGTTGCAGCCCACAAAAAGAGAGAAGTGCCTCTTTGATTTCTGTAGCACTGCAGGAGTTACTTGGCTGACCATATATTCCTTCATGGAAGGATCCAGAACTAACTGGTCTGGCAATTGGAGAAAAAAAAAGAAAAAAAACTAAATTATAAACCAATATGTCAAAAGAAGCAAATGTTTTTCTGTACAAGTAACATAAAACCTGCCAGAAAAACAAATAGCTGACCTGGAGCCAGTCTAAAAAGCAAACTGGAGCAGATGTCTGCCTGTAGGTACAGAGGTAAATTAAACATATGACATAGGATTTTTTTTTTTTTTGTCTTCGGTCTCTCCTGCTGTTTGAGTCATACCTGCAATGATTTACAAAATAAGTTGCTCATTTTCAAAAGCTTCCCCATTAGAGAAGAAGCTGTTCACTAATTCCCAAACTGGGACACTTTGATTGATTTAAGAAAAGACTCAATCTTGATTTCTCAATTGGAACTAAGCATTTAAATGTAAAGTCACAAAAAAAAAACATTGTAATTAATCAAAAGAGGCAGGCTAAATTAAGCACTGTTGTTATACTGGGCTATAATAATTCATGATGTGTGCTCCAGGCTTCCTTGTTTGTTCAGCATGTCTTTTGTGCGTGCTTCACTCTGTCATAAACATCTTTAACATCGACTCCACTCGTTCAGCATCATCTCCACTCTCAGCTGTCTTTTTGTTCCACTTGAATGTAAACATACCACACAATCAGGTTTTTATGTAATCAGTCGCAACACAACTGATGAGCTGTAATCTGTTTGTATCTAATGGAGCAGACTGCAGAAAATATTTTCTTTTAACATAAAATGGACTAAGTTGTTGAAACCTTTTAATAAAGAATTTATTTATACAAAACCTAGGACTTCAATAGGCCCAGGTTCAAGTAAATGCATTCAATGTTAATTAAAAAAAAAAAAAAAACATTATATAAATGTTGTCAGTCATTAGGAAGCAGCAAAGTCGTTTAATAATTTATCAAGTTAGTCATAATGAGTAAACAACTATACTTAGAAAAGACACCATTTTGCATCTTATTGCAACAAACACCAATTCTGTTGACTTCTCTGACGCATGACACAAACGTATGTTCGACATAATAAAAAACAAATAATGCAGAAAAACTAAATATTCTTCTATTTCTTAATTAGAATGTTTATCTTACAACTATTGCAACTATTGTGTTTTTCCATACATCCTTCCTGTTTTTTTGTAATTTCCACATTTCCACAAATTGCTGATTGTAACAGCTTTTTACTGTAGTACTCTTAGGGAGTGGAAAAAAACAACAACAACAAAAAAAAAACAACAAAACTTGTCTGTGATTGGCTAATCATATGATTAATTTGTGAACACTGACTCAAGTGTGATGCATATGTCACAAATTGTTTGCTCAGATTACAAAGTACTTGCACATCTGTCTTTCTGCATGCAAAATAAGGTGGCACAAAGACGACCCTATACTAATCAATCCTGATTTATAAGCAGGTTAGCAGAAGTCTCCGGCTTTGTCCGTCTATGTAAGATTAGCTGATATGAACTCAAATATGTATCACAATATTTTGTATTATGTTATGTGACGATGACAAAAGTGATAACACAAAATATTTTCTTTGTGTCAATTAATTGTAGACTCAGCTATATTAGGTAATGGAACTGCTAAAAACAACCCCATGACATTCAAATCTGTTTTTTTAAATATATGTATTTTTACAATTTATAGTCATGTCCAGTAAATAAGAATATGGGTTCTGATGAGGGATTTTTCTCAGATCAAAATATAGCAACCTTTAAGCAGGAATTAAACATATTTTTCATTAAACCTACATTTTGGCATTAAGAATGCTGCTTTTTTTTTTTTTTGTTTTGTTTTTTTGCTGATGTAGTATTCTAATATTAATGTCATGTCTGCATGACATTAAGATTACATGTTGTATTACTCCTCTTGTGTACATGGTTGGAAAAATACTCACCCAAAGTAGGTATGTCTGCCGTTCTTCTCCACAGCTCCCCACATCTTTCTGGACTCAGTTAACCGCCGAGTCAATAATTTACTATTAACTATAAAAGCCATTACCCATCAAGTAAGAAATCCTTTATGAAACATCCTTGTATCTATGTAAAGAAGAAGCAGCCAAAAACCTATTTATATTTCATTTTATTGACATTTCTCAAAATCAATTCATCTTTTTCATCTTTTATCAAAGGGCCTAGTTATGCTAAAAGAAAAACACATTGTTATGTTATAAGGTCAAATTCAGATTTATTGATTTAGCACTAAGCAAATGTGACAAATAGTGCAGAGGAAGTGATTTTGTTTCATACATTCTCCAGCTGAGCCAGACTTGAGGATGATGACAGTGACTTGGATTTATGGTACACTAAAGGCAAATGTTTTAAAACCATAAACATTGCGCAACTTGGTGAATTTACTAAACTTTGATAAGAAACTTTAGTGGAGAGATGCCAACACAAAGGTTAAGGGAAGCTCAAGACAGGCTACAGGGGAATGAAAAAGTACTTTTAACATTGGGAGAGGCAACAAAATGTTTTTGACATGCAGCAGTGGTTTAAAAACACTCAGCAGGTCACAAGAGAGCCAGAGACGTGAGGTGAGGCACTGACACCACTGGAGTCAAATAAATAAATATATGGAACCTAAAATAGAAGCTTATGTTTCAGTTTTGACCCTAAACAAATTTTCTTGTGTTATTACTTCAACTTTTCATTCCATACTGTTTAAAAATGCAGAAATAAGACTAATAAGGTATTATATCCAACAGGCTTAATTAGATTTTTTTAATTTAACTATTTGCTTTTTTTTGTATAAATAAATATTGTTGTCTTTTCTGTTTTTGTATTTGAGGTCCATACACCTGTCTTTCTCCTCAAGCATCTCAGACACTGAGGTTAAAGTTGTCCTTGTGTGTGTGTGTGTGGGCAGCCGGGCGTGCATGTGTGTATTTGCTTAGCTGTCCTATTTAAGACCATTTCTGGTATAATCAATACTTTTCTGAAGACTGATGTACCTTATGAGGGTAAAATATATATATATATATATATATATATATATAAAAAAAACACCTTATGCTATTGTAACCAAAATTACTACAAAATGCAGCCATTCTGGTTCTCTGGGTCGTTGCTCATACATGTCCTGCCACAGCCCAGTGTGTCCACACAACATAATCAGCACTTTTAAATGCTCCCAGTCTTTCACAGAAGAAAATTATTGCTCTCTTTATTGCTATCTTTTTAGCAGAACCCTGTTTTATTGCTCATCTTGCTTACAACAGGGCAGCAAGTGTTGCAATATCTGTTTCCCTGTTGTGTTTTTATCCAAAACAAGTGTACTGTTTAGCTCATGTCAATATCTCTTTCTTAGGTGAAAAGTACACAAAATGTTAGAAGGAGGTTCGTAGTGATAACAAGACCTTTATAGTTAAGTAAATATTTATCCACCCACAGAACTGCAGCTTGATGCAGTTAAAGTTGTTTGCACTTTTGGCTTTGGAAAGTTAACAATTTTTGTATATATATATGAGTTCAATACATTATATTTCCCATACTCACATTCAATGTGAGTATGGGAAGACCATTGCAATTTTATGGTAAATATTTTATTGATTGATTAATTGATTAATCTTGTAAATATGTATAGTCTTGCAAAAAAAATATTGAATAATTTAAAATTAAAGGTGCTTTGGGAAAATTCTCATGACATTTACTGATTTGTGTTGTAAAATAGCTGTTCGGTTTTAAAAAAGAGAACTCTGTGATGACTCTTGGAAAACAGAAAAATAAAAAATGTAAAGATTTTTGTGGTGCTAAGGTCTAGTAAGGTTCATGTACCACAGAGGATCTTCTTGACCCAAAAGACTAAAAAATGGACTAAAATCTGAGAAAAGAAGCAAGAAGAATATAAATGATGGGGAACTTGGTTTTCTCTTTATGAAGACATATAATGTTTTATGTGGTTGTTTATTTTATGCTTCTCCAACTTTACCACTGCTTTAAACAGCAGGTCTCGTGTTCTTGTCTCTGAACTATAATCTTCAAGTAACAAAGATTGTTCAATTAGAAACATGTAATGTTGTGTACTGATTTAGATTTTTGCTCTGTGTGTTGACTTGTGAAGTGTATGCTCTGGTTGGCTGATTTGCAGTTTTGTGTCTCTCAGATGTAAAGACAAAAGCATTTTAAAGTAATGGGAAGTATATTTTCTATTAGGCAGACAAAAGCCTAATAGAAAAACTAATTAGGAAAAACTAATTTAATTTTGCAGGTGACAATACAATAGTAGTGGGCATGATAAACTCAATACTAGTAAAAAAAAAAAAAAACTCAGATAATTTCAGTCTCCTTTTCCAAACGGTGATTAAGAACATGTTGAAACGCTCCAGTTAAAAAAAACAAAAAACGAACCAACAAATAAAAAAAAACATTTACATTTTTATTTTTTCCCACAAAAGTTCCAAATACCTTTTTTGTGTCCATAAAAATCCATTTCTCCTATTTGCTTACCACGTGCTCTGCTTTCACACTTTGTTCCGATCCTTTCCTGCGTTGTCCTGTTGGTGACTCTATTCAGCTTTGACATTCTCTCCTCACTGCTATATGACTGATCAGCATAATCCCTTACATGTGTTATCACTCAGATTTAATCCCACCAGGACCTCACTCTTCATTGCATGCAAATTTCCTGTTTGCTTTGGATGGGCTGTGTTGTCATAAGCCAAATTGTGTACTTTATGCCAGCCGAGCTTACTTACTCTGAGAAATTAACATAAATAGATTCCAAAAATGGAAGTCGTGAATTGATTTTTTAAAGGCATCTTGGTGTCATAAATAAATATGTGAACTAGAGAATGAAGTCCCTGCAGAAAATGAGGCCAGTGTTTGTTCACCCATCTGCTGCTAATAGGTTGTATGTTTCTGACACCTAGTGGTCAAAATTAGAAACTGCATTCAAGATGATTGGGGAGCAGGTGGAAATCTTCTGGATCCCAGTGAAATAAAAAAAAGAAAAAAGAAAAAAAAAACTGTTTTGAAAATAAATATGGATGCAGACCTGAATTTTTCTGCATAGGTCATAAATCAAATCTTTGTTTTTTTTTTTTTTTTTTTTTTTTTTTTTTTGGATATAAAGCCAGTTTATTTTTAACTTTGGAATAGCCTTTCATGTTTTGTATGTGGGGTTCTCTTTACAGTTAATTATTTAAGCCTTAATGGCCTTTATTGAACAGTAATTGGACAGGAAATAAGGAGGAGACCAAAGGAGGAGACATGAGGAAAATTACCCAAGGTCACAACTCAAACATCAAGAAGAACTACAGTCTGTGAGCCACCAAATGCCCCTTTCACAGTTAATTCGAACATACTGGAGTTATTTTCAATACTCTGTTTACATCCACATACAAGTATTTTTATGCATGTAGTTGTAAATATAATTCTACCTTATGAAATATGCCTTGCCAAAATACAGTAAAAGTTAATTGTAATAGTGGTTAAAACAAAAACAATGTTACTAATCAAAGATTGCCTGGTTTGTGTGAGTCCTAAAATGCAAAAATATATATTTTACATTCTGCGTTTATTTGTTTGTACAAATGCTATTACGCACATCAACTATACCAGTATTTGATTCGGTTGATGGAAATAGACGATGTTTGCTACAATGATGTGCAACTGTGACATTTGTTTATTTTGTATTGAGAATAGTTTATTCACACTTTATTAGGAGTATTTCAGTTATAAGGAAAAAAAAATCATTCTAACAAATTCTTATTTGATCCAGAGGTGAATGCGGTTGTGGAGTGTGCAACACGAGGGCAATGTGGTGTCAAGCTGTGTTAAGCTGCATTAAACCAGAACCTGGTGCTTCCCGTCTCATCATGTCTCCCTTTTGATCAGGTAATCTTGCATAAAATGCACACAAAATCGCATATTTTGTATGCATAAGTTTGCTTTACAGCAGACTTATGTGTGGTTTTATTAAAGTTAATGTGTGCTTAGGCTGTGCTTATCCCTAAACAAAGGCAAGGCTGTGTAATGTGCTCCATCCCTACTTTAACTCTGATATTAATAGATTATAATCCGGGCGCTGTTATAAAGTTATTAATAGGAAAATAGTTTTAGTACCATTATTAGTTTTATTTGTACATTTAATATAGTATAGTATTGCTTTGACAAATACAAAAACTGACTAGGAGACCAAGCAAGCAATTGGAAATATTTCAGTTGATTTTCAAGTCACTAAATAAATTTGCATTGTGTGGAAAGCTCCAGATTCATCCAAGTGAAAGCACTATTTTCTGGTAATATGTCAGTTGCAGCTAAAAAAAAAAAGCACCTAGAAATAGATTGGATTTGTCAAGGTAATTATAAAAATAATAGAAAGTCATAATAAACATGGTCTTTGTTTTATGTGTATCATGTAAATGGACAGAAATGTGAATTGAAGAGTATATTTGAATACAAATGTGAAATTAAAGACACTATAAAGTGACGTAGCATGAAACCAGAACACTCTGTTTCCGGTCTTGTCATGTCCCCTATTTATTCAGGACTATTCTTCTGCTGCAGGTCTCTGTCCCCGTAGACCCATCACATAATCCGTCAATGCATCCATTATCTCAACCCACTGGTCTTTGCAAGGCAGTGAGGGGTGCTGGTGCTCGTGTTCAGCACTCATTGGGTGAGAGGTAGGGCGCACCTTGGACAGGTTGCCAGTCCATTGCAGGGCAACATGGATACACAAGTCAACAACCATGCACTCACACACACAGAGATCTATGCACACGCACAGACAGTCTAGAGAAGTCAGTTAACCTAACAGCCATGTTTTTTAGACTGTGGGAGGGAGCAAGAGTACAAAGAGACTGCATGCATGCACAGGGAGAATGTGCAAACTGAAAATTATTTAATGCCACATAAAAATACATTTAATCATTTTCTTAGTACTAAAACTGGGAAAATGCTATTGTTTTAAAATTTTTGAAAAATAAGTCCTATAAGACATTTTTACACAGGATTGTTTATCAGTGGGTCCTTGCTGATGTTTCCTTTCATAACTTTTCATTACTAAATGAGCTCCATGAAAAAAAAATGTCTGATGATATTACCATTTAATATTTATAAACAATTGACACCAGAATTAGTTTAGCCCATTTGATCTGTAAAATGTGCAATTTGTGCATGGTCTACTAATTAATATTTTTACATTTTGTAAACACACCTTGTTATAGTACATATAACAAGGTAACATGACCAATTTTACCAGAAGGAGGTGCTAGTTTATCAGTTTTCACTCTGTACTGCAGATTTGAAAGATGCTACAATGAGATGAGATGAGATAATGTTGACTGCAAAAATATATTGCACAAATAAATGTTAAAATAGTTGCTTCTTACTTAAACAAATAATGCAGTTTTTTATCATTTTTTTTTTCTGCCATGTCATAAGAATTGTTGTAGGCTTCAATACTGGTTAGAGTAATTTTAAGAATAATGTTTCAAGACAATCAGTGCTAATTATGCAGATCTTGTATTTATTTTTGTCCCATTTAACAGTTTCACTGATAATGTTCAGGATGTTGTTGTCTCGTTTATTTGTTGTTTCTTTTAACAACAACAAATATCTAGTCCCACCCAGAATTAGAATAGATCAAATTCAATATCCAGTGTTAACACTGGATTAGCTGGGCTTAGAAAACTGCTAACGTCACAAGTCCAAGTCGAGATGAAATAAAATCTGGAACAACATCTGATGCACTGCAGGCCACTTGTCCCAGTTAAGGTCACGATTCAGGATTCAACAACAAAAAAGAATCCGACTCAGAATTACATCTGGAAAAGAGTTTCAAGGCAAAAACATTGCTGCCCCAAAAGTGTTTCTTGCAATTTGCTTTGCAGACAGGAATGAACCTTTTTTACATATCGATTGGAATTTAACCTGAGGAGACATATATCCAACACTCTAGATAGATCATTTCAGTGTCTCCCTGGATGGGACTAATTAATGGATCTAATTACCAGCAGGCCATTAACTGATCTTCAGCACCAATGGACACTGATCAGTATTATGTTGATAATCCCAAGAGATTCTTTTTTGGGAGTACTTTTTCTCTTGTTAAATTATTTTACGGTAGCTATAAAATTATTTTATTACTTTTACAGAATATATGACTGACCCAAGACCTCAAAGTTGTCCATAAAACCTAAGTAAAAAGTCACTAGGTATCTCCCTCCAACTTCAGCTATCAAAATTGTTCTCTGACTTATGTTCTGTCTCATCTGAAGTTGCCCAAAGACAGCCCAAAAAAGAGCTTTAACTTTTACAAAAAATGTATCCTTTAAATTCTAGGAAAGTAAAACCATTTACTGCTCATTTTAAAGACACTTTGTATCTTTTGGACGGTGCTTTTTATTTAATTCGATCTATTGGACCCTCTTGGAGTAGTTTAGGTGGCACGTTGTTAACCCAGAGGAAATTGAGGACGTGTGTTATTCAGATACATACATAACCATCCATAAAAATACTACATTTAAAAACCTTAAGGCACAATAAAATAAAATAAAAAACTGCCACAAAGATAAATTATTAAGACATCAATTTCCCCGTTTCTTGCCGTTCCTCTCCCACCGGTAGCAGCATTATAGAGTCTAATGGCCTGTGGTACAAAGGCGCTCCTGAGCCTCTCGGTTGAACAGCCCACCCACAGGAATCTGTCCCTGAGCGTGCGCTATTCTTCTGGGAGAAAACAGTGCACAAGGGCTAGCCATCTTTGTTTCAACAGACTCCAGGCTCATCCCAACAATCTTTAATCGGTAGTACTTTTAATATGTAATTCATCTGTCTGGGAAGTGCAACAGGTTTTTTGTATTCTTTGCAATGGTTCAACATGCGTGGAAATTTTTGATTCCTTGCAAGACTTTAGTCAGTTTAAGCTTATTTGTTATGTACTGTAGCATGCAGATCCTTGTGGAAAGTAGAGAAAACAAATTTATCCTTTTTGGGTAGCAGCTCAATGATAGAAATCCTTTCTTGGCAACAGATTCCAGCGTGACAGTTAAGTAAATTAATAACTTTACTCACTTGCATATAGTAAAAAGACAATTTTAAGGAAGTTTAAAAGGAATCTGTTTAGCTTGGTAAAGAAAACATTTCATTATATTTCTCTCTAACGTGGCTACATTATTCACATACTAATACAATAAATTAAAGGAGCACGTTCATATAGTTGCCTCTTTAATCCACTTATAACTGAAAGAAAAAAAATGCAATTTATCATGAGCCTGCAGACATGAAAATGTGGGGCTAAAATATAAGTGAGCTCTTGAGGTAATAATGCATGTTGAATGAAAAAAAGCCTGTTATAACGTATCTAACTATTAATTCCTACCTGTTCATCTGGCCAACAATCCTGAGGGGTTAGAAGATAATTATACCTTGCTCATGGACAAAATGAAAGAGAACTGTAGATCACACTGGGGCAGAAAAAAAATTAGAGAAAGGCATAGAAAGAGAAATATAACCCTTTGGGTATCAGGACAATAATGACTACTGTGGTCATCCTGTGCTAGATATCGTTGTGATATAATGTAATGTATTCTACCTGGACATGAACACACTAATCAGACAACGGTCTCATTATCAGTTGATGAGCCTGTCGGTCTTAACTCTAGAGCTGACCTAGAAAAGAAACTTATACAGGATATCATTATGACAGAATAAACAATGTTTTGATTTTGTTCGTATTCATTTGCTGCTGCCCATTTCCTGCAGCTAATTGCAATTGGCTTTTTCTGTTCAAACTGAAATATTAATGTGAGCTGGTTTCCATTATGTTTGAATGTGATTAGTGATGCACTTAATGCTCAGTAGGCTTTTAAAAATCAACTTGAGGTGATTCTCAAATATCTTTCTTAATGAAGTCATAGATTGACTTATTTTTAAAGCTCCAGAAAGCTGTTCACATTTTAGATTTCATTTTTCATTTAATTTGATTTGTAATCAGATATATTTAGAAATCTACTTAGACTTGCAAAATGAATTATTACTTTTTGCAGTTTCTAAAATGATCATTACAAATCAAAATCAAAATGCACTGTTCCAAATTATTATGGACGTGTGTAGCAGATTTTCTAAACATTTCATGAATTATAAAGAACTGCAAATTGTCATTGTTTGAATGTGCAGCATTAAGTGGTCACATGTACTAAAATCAAAAGCTATTTCAATCACAAACATCTTAACAGACTGAGTTACATGTTAACATAGGACACCTGCTTTGATATCACCTGCGCAAGTCTTGCATCCATTGAACTTGTGAGTTTGTGGAAAGTTTCTGCTTGAACTTCTTTGCAGGATGTCAGAATACCTTCCCAGAGCTGCTGGTTTGAAATGAACTGCATTCCACCCTCAAATCTCCTGCTTGAGGAAACTCCAAAGGTTCTCAATAGGGTTGAGGTCGGAGGAAGATGGTGACCTCACCACGAGTTTCTCCCCTTTTAGGCCCACAGCAGACAATGACACATTGCTGCATGAGATGGTGCATTGTCATGCATGAAGATGATTTTGCTATGGAAGGTACGGCTTTTCATTTTGAACCATGAAAGAAAGTGACCAGTCAGAAAGTCCATATACTTTGCTGAGGTCATTTTCACACCTTAAAGGACTCTGAAGGGGCCGATCCATGACTCCACCACCTCCTTGCTGACGTCACAGCTGTGTTGGGACGTCCAGATGGACGCAGTAGAGGATTTGTGGTGGATAGCCACTCAGTGCCGCAGTAAACTTATCTCAAGTTATGACTGGGATAATCTAATCCCAAGTAAAGACATGTAAGGGCCTGTAAAATAGTCAATTGAAAAAATCCCCAAAATTTGTTGGACATTCACCTCTGAGTTTGACTATAACCCTAAATAGAAATTCATAGTTATAATGGAAAATAATATTTATGTATTAAAATTGCCCAGTCAAAGACAGCAGTCATGGGGCTGAACGTGGGGGTCACAGTTGTTAGTCTACCATATAAAATCCCGAGAAAACAATGATATCCAGTGATTGTGAATGCAACATGAGAAAAAATGTGTAAAGGTCAAAGAGTTCTTGGTGAGGTAGGTTCTGTGTTTTTATGCATAGTAGAAACATGAATCAATTGTTTTATTGAAGAGAAAATGCTAACCAACCATTTATATTTTCCATTGATCATTGAAAATAGCTGATACAATACATTTTTTATTGTTTAATTTGAAAATTTTGCACATTGTAATGACATGAAAAAACATGTTTTCTTAAAATAATAAAGAAAAAACAAACAGATGACAATTAACTACATATGTAATTTCTTCAACCCCCCAGACAGTTTCCTCAACAAGAAATACAAAAAAAAAATATGGATTGCTACACAATGAATGAGCATCTGCCATGTTGGATATGGGATTGTTTAATGAACACTGACTGGTGTCCAAAAGCAATTAACATGTTCCCTGAGAGAGAGGAGAGTGTTAACAAAGGACAGAAAAGGAAGCGCTCATTGGCTTTTGCCAAATACACTGACAGAGCCAGCTCTCACCTGAGACCCAGCACAACACCAAGAACAGAAAACTCACAGTTCACACACTTCAGAGATGCAGACAGAGACAGAGAGAAGAAAAGGAAAAAAACAAAGGGAGCCAAACGCATCCCCAGATGGTAGGGCATACGGTGAGATGTGTGCAAGACAACTCTGGCAAGCTGATGTGACTTGGAGAGAAATGAGGAGACAGGGGAATTTATGTGGAGGTCTTTGATCACACCACACTCCTCTGACTTTAATGAAGATATCTTCTGGAAAACAAAAGGTTATGCCAGACACGAATGAGTGCATATAAACTTACATGACATGTATCAAATTTATCTTGGAAATGAACAATAAAGGTTACAGCAATGTGTTGTTTACGTTAACCTGCAGGGGGCAACGAAAGCAAATACTTCAACCTCAGTGATTTTTGCTTCTTGATATGCAATTGCATTTCTATGCAAGCATACATGTCTTAAAGACATATACTTTTATCTCATAAACCTTGATAATAGGTCTTCCCTTTGGAAAGTGGTTCAATAAATATTTTTTCAGTATTTCTTTGAAGCATCACACCTGTTCCCTAATCTCTCTCAGGGGTATTTTTGCCAGTCGGTTTGCCCTGCTGCTGTGTAAATACAGAAAGTGTATCGATCTGGCTCTGATTGAGACACTGTCTAATGAATAATGCATCAGGTGTGCTCATCTGCTGTGCTTGTAGTTTCCCCCTGTATGTCTGATTAGGAACAAATCTCAAGACATGAGGAGAGAAGGGTATTTAATCACCTTATCTCCTGTTTTAATCTTACTCCTGCCAGATTTTTACAACAGAGGTCAGGTGTGGGAGGATGGCATACATAAGTCATCAATCTAAATTGATCATGTGGGTCAAAAACAATTTATAATATACTTAAACACTGCTTGACAAAGACAAACGCAACATAGGCGCAGTCAAAACATCTTCATAGAGAATAGTGACTGTGTCACCATTGTTTTGCTATTAATTGTGAAGAACGATGAGTTAACTGAGCGATGCATTTCTAATTCGTCTTAAACTCAGACTTTTAACAGTGATGATTTCAAGAATCATTGCAACCTCACTTTTTTCTCTTCTTTTGATATCATTCTTCCCTCATACCAACAAAACCTATTAATATTAATGTAAAAGTAGGAGGAAGCTCAGACAAAAGGTCAAGTGGTGTCATGGAGGTTGGGCGGTGGTGTAACCTAAGTCGATTATTGATTAGCTTTGGGTAATGATATGAATACAGACATTCCCAGACTGTCTAATTACTTAACTCATGAATAAAATGGGGGGAAAAACTTGCAATTTTGTTTCTTTTCTTGTCTTTTGTACATCTGTAGTTTATTTGAATTCTTTGTTTTTTATTTATATATATATATATATATATATATATATATATATATATATCTACACACACACACATTGGATCAAAAATTGGAATCCTGTTGTTTTGTTAGAGATTAGAAGGATTGTCATCATTCTTCACAGACTATTTTAAACAAATGGAAAACAACTATCATTATCTGTGGGATACAGAATGTTATTGATTTTAGTTATTTATTGTTATGCACTCATTATCATGACCAAAATGTTTCCATATTCACTACAAACCACCCTGCAGAATGCTAAAATTCTTCAGCAATCCTCATGTCATTTTACAGTTCAAACACAGTTAACGCAGACAGAACACACTGCAGATTAAAAACCTGTCAAACTCACAACTGCTGTCCTACTGACAAAGGATCACTGTCACCTGTCTTTGTGCTGGATATAATCACTTCCAAAACATCCACAGTCACCAAGATTTGTGTTTGCTGCAGCACATCATACATCAGAGTTGGTCTAATGTTCACTGGAAAAGGGAGGTGTCAGAAAGATAGTGTTGACAGCTGGTCAGGTGAAGAGGAATTGATGCAGTTGATGCATTTTCTGCAAACATCCTTAGTGTTGCAGCTATAACTGTAGGTACAGATAATTTTTTTAATCGTGGAGGTCTCGGCTGCGTCTGAGAAGACAAACAGGCACAAGTGTTAATGGGACTTTTAAAGAGAAAGGCTTCACCAGAGCATGCAGAACAGACAGAATTGGTTAAAATGTAACAGAAACAATAAGGCTAAACACAACATCACCTATAGAAGCTCTGGGCTGAATCATCGGCTCCAATCACAAGTAACACTGGTGATCTGCAACAGTAAGAAAAATGCAGCAGATACAACTCTGCACCAATCTCATTGTTGGCTACGGGGTCATCAGTCCTCTTATCACCTCCAGCTGAAATTGATACCATCCATAAATTGCCTGTTCCATTTGTGGGCAAAGGCTGTATTCAAGGACAAGTTGTGCAAAACAGAACGATGGATTGATTGAAGAGAATGTTGACTCATGTCACAATAATCTAGCAGCAAAATATAACATTTAAATGATGTGTTGATTTTTCTTTTGAGATCTAGTGATGTCTTTATTTAATGTGGCTATTAGATTTTTATTCCATCAAATTTAGCTGTCTTTTCTTTCTAAATCAAATTATATATGATGGGTGGGACTGTGAGAACATCATCAAGGTGTAAAATGCCAAACTGGGCAGCTGGGAACATCTTGGAAACCATGCAAAAACATTTAGGAGTCACATAGAAGAACAGTATGTGGACAAACATGTTGGGTAGAGTCCTTGGGGGTGGGCTTGTGTGTTTCTGATGAATTCATAAGACATCTGGCATCCCTGAGCCCACCCTCGTCCTACTTTCCAACACACACCAATGCGCTCACACACATGCACCAAGACCTGAATAATGAGGTGTCATGTCTCTCCCATACCCTGGGACCTCCATTCATGCCTCATCTATTCACGTCAGCATTCAAATCTATCTCTTGTGCTTCGGTTCTCCTATGTTACGCACTCTTTCTTTTCCCTTCATACACACATGCACACGCACACATGCCGACACACACACCATCAGGAAGGTCAGGTCATAGTGATGAGGGATGTGACTTCTATATTGAGAATAATTACAGTTGAGGATTTGCTGCTTGCCGGTTTCTTTAGTATAACCAATTCTTATTGGTCGGGCTGACTGGTGTCTGGCCTACCAGCTGCCCTGTTTGTCTCTGGTGGTAAAGTGATTATTGTGTCTAATGAAGACATTATTTATCATTGGAGATAATTTGACAGCAAAGCTGGCTCTCGCCGCTTTACCACAATGGCTCCCATTGTCAAGATGGCAGAGTTTCATTTTCTTTTCTTTACACATTTTCCCACTCTTCTCAGGCTAATTGTTTTACTCCAATATAATACTGAGCTCCAGAGCATCATTTAAGCAGTTTTTTGCAAGAATTAACTAAGCTATTTTAACCATGATGCCAGAAAATGTTTGTACCTTTTAAGCAGACACCTGTGTGCCTCGTCAAAATAATAAATTGTCTTGAAAAGCAAGCTCCGATTCTTTTCTCGCGGCTGCCACAGTTTAAAAATTCAGGCTTTTCCGCATCAAACATTTAAGGAGAAAGCACAAAAAATAAATCAAAACTATGTCAACTGTGAGTCAAAAACAATAGATTATCTTTGTCTTCTGAAAATAAGGGAAATTTTTACACTATATACATCTGCATAAACTATACTCGATGCAAAAAAATTTGATTTACACTGGACGTTGTCAAATTTACACAAAGTGAAAATTCTGCATGCAACCTGAAATAGATACACACATCCCCATTAATATTTGGACAAAGTCACATAAGTTAAACAACACACCCGTTTATGGAGCCTTCAACAATTTTCTAGCATAGTTTCAGAGTTATATTCATGGTAGACTTGCTAGAGTTCATTTGAATGGTTTGGTTTCATGTTATGAACCCAGTTTTTAAGCAAATCTCAATTCCAGGTTTTGATACAACTGATATTCTGTATTATTCCAAACATTTTATACAATGCTTTTTCGCACCCTCGATTCATAATGCTACCTCCACCATGATTTACAGCTGGCACAAGTTTATTAGATTTGAAAGTGTTACACTCTTTCTTCTCCTTGCACTTTTCATGGTAAGACTTTTGACTTTTCCATGTGAGCGCCTGAAAATTTTGTTCAAGTTTAAAGCGTCAATTTTAAGCAGGGGCTTCTTTCTTTTGGTCAGCACACTCTCAGTCCATTGAAATTTGAAACTTGCTGTACACTTAACAGTGACACGGATGTTCCAACCAATTTCAGGTCATGGTGGGCTTGATCTTTGTTAATTCATTTTTCTTCATATGAGGGTGAAAGTATTGATCAGATGGTTGAAACCTGAATAGAATCTAGTGTGTTTACAAAAAAACATCAAACCTGGGTTTGAAATACGTAAAACGGAGTAACAGCAAGGTATGAAATGTACAGAAAATGTGTTTAGTATAATTGAGTCAAATCAACAAAACCAGTCAGTTTAATGAACTCTTGTCATTATTTCCGCAAAGAGTTCTCAAATATCTAGAAAGAATTAGGTAGAAATCATGCAGATGGTTAGTAGTGGTATTAATCAGGGTGCATTTGATATAATTTTGAGTGTTTATGTACATCCTTTCTTATATGCGAGTTAAAGAAAATGCATTGTCTATTGTCAGTACAGACAATGGACAGATGGGTCATTTTGAATAAGAATTAGTTCTGGTCATGCTCTGACTCTTCTTTACTTGTGACGGTTTTACAGAACTGCAAGCCAAAGCAAATCTATGTTGGTTTATTTGTATGTATCTGTGCATCATGGGCAAATAGAAGCATGACAGCGAACGCTAAACGACTGATTTGATCCACCTCATGTATGTTTTCATCCATATTTTTTGGTTCAGCTGCAGCAATATTGGGGCCCAGACTAAATGAGAAGCTAGTGATAAATAAAGAAAGAAAGGAGGCGGGATGTGCAAAAGCAGATGTGAGGTTCAAATAAAGGGAAGCATTGAGCAATTGCAGCTGTAGGAGGGTTAGTAGATTGGATTGGAGCAGGATAATTTATTCTGCCAACATGTAAATAGTGTGAAGTATAATGCCATTAGCTGTGATTATATTAGGCAGCTATTTCAGGGAGACTCTGCACCCAGCTGCTCTCACAGATGTTACAATAGAGGTGAGGAAAGGAGAGGTTTGTGCAACTTCCCAACCATGAAATTTCGGATTTATCAAAGGCAAATAAACCTCCCTCTGTATGTAAGAGCATGAAAGTTCTTTTTTTTTCTGTCTCCATGCTCATGCATCCCGATACCAGTATTATTTTCTCCCCAATGGGAACAAGTATGCGTAAACCTTGATTGCATTATTTTACTTCTTTGTGGGAATGTGCTCTTCATACACAGTTTCAATTTCTTGTTCATTCCATTTTTATGAAATGAATCTGAAAACTGTCAAATATGTAAAAAAATATGTACATGACTTTCATGAGTAAAAACTGGAATCATGTTTGAAATTATTGTGGGACTAATCTGCTATCAAAATTACACATACACTTAAAAACATACAGACACAAGACATTACATGTCTATTTCCACATTGCACTTTGATCAAACATTTTTCTCTTGATATTTCACTTCTCTACTTGGCAGCAAGTATAAAGCTACGAGGTGTGAGGGATCATTATCTTTTGGAAATCCAAATAATCCCTCAGTATTAATTGTCTTACAATTGGCTTGAGGTAAATCTGCAGAATTTTGAGATAGACTGACTTTATAATTCTATCCACTTTGTGCAGACCTCAAATAGCACTGGTAATAAAACAATTTTACTACAGGATATTGCCACCACTTGCTAAGTAATTGGTACAGAGTTTTTCAATATGATGTTAGCCACCAAAGAGAATTTATAATGTGGACAGTGGAATTAGGTTGTTTTAAATGTAGTGTAGAGCTAACATTAAATGTGTGCGCAATAATATGTAATCATAAATGTCCAATCATAAAGACTGATTGAAATCAGATCACGCATATAATATATTGTAACCAAGTTAGTTTGTAGTCAAAGGTCATTTTAAGTAATGTTGCAAACAAATTCAAGTTTGCTCCCAAACCATATTTTTATTAAATTGTGAAAAAATGGTGTCCAACAAAACATAATTTTAAAACCTTATTATATGTTAGCATACAGTATGCTGTATAGCCTGTATGCTGACTAACATACAGGTTAGCCAGCAAATCTTCAGAACTCCTCCATCTGTGATTTCATCCTCCACCACATGTTAAAAGTTCTTCCACCACCAACCCCCACCTGACTGGTTCATGTGTTGACGTATCCTTCTTCTCTGTATTGTGATGTTTTTATCTGTGTGTGATTGCTACAGTTCCCCACAGCCAAAACACGCAGCTCTCTGAAGGCACATACAGCGCCAGCTTTAGCTGCCCTCTGAGGACTTTATGTCAATAAAATATGAGCCTCTGCATGCACACGGTCTAATAAACGCTCACGCCAGCCTCCACATCAGCACACACCGAGGCCTGCCTCGGCCTCTGCATTTAAACCGCCGTGAACATCAACACTAAGTGGAAGTTTGCACGCAAACATGGCGGCAAACAGGAGTCGCCTCAGGCCAGCTGCTTTGCCATCCATCAAAGTGCATACCTGTGTTTCTCTGTCCATCTTCGCTAAATCTGATTCTCCTGTAGATGATGTTTAAATCATGGGTACTGTTTGTCCCTCTATATCTTAGTCTGACATTTCCAGGCATTCCCATTACTCCAAGTTCCAGCAACGTGAGTTTCAAGCAAGAGTGACGTAAGCAGGGAAGAGAGGGAGCTTCATCCTTGTGGGAATGTGGATTCAAGTGTAAACTGTTGGTGGAGCATGCTTGTTTGTTGGGGCATCCGCTGATGGTAACAAACTTCATGTGAAAGCTGTACATGTTTTGCATGGGAATTTCAGGGAAACAATCAGAGCACGAGGCACACATTCCTAGCTGGAGATATTTGACAAAAACGTACGACTCACTATGAGGAGAATTTGCACATAACAAATTGCAAGTAATGAATTTGAATTTAACTACAAAGTTATTGGAAATGTAAAAAAAAATAAAAAAGCAGGTATAAATTCTTGATTTTTGTGATTTTTTTAAGCATTTGGAAGTGAATTTGTTAGTAAGTTATATTATTGAGAGAAACATTTAGATATTGAGTTTTAAATTTGCAATGTCAAAATGTCTGGTATTACAAAAATATATCACTTGATGAGCAAAATTACTTACACAAAAACTGGCAATATATGCAGTGCTTTTGTTGACATATTGATGAGAAAATTTTGCATTTATTTTTATCTTGTTTATTTCAGAAATCTCCTGAAAAAGTCTGTCACAATTGAAAAACTTGAACTTAAAACATGACACAAAAAATAAAAGCTCCTTTGATTTTGTATTCAAAATTAGAAAGAAAAGTCAATGCTTAATAAAAATAAAATAAAAATACCAACACCATTTTTAACAACTGCTAACTTTTCAGGGTTCTATAGTTTCCAAATCTTTTATGGCATGTTTAATTGTTGTAAATCTGTCATAATTCTTATGCAAATACACACTGGCTTTCATAATTATTAGTCCACACCTAATTAGATTCTGGAGTAAGCTAGAATGATCCTGGAAAGTACTACAGGTTTCTCAGACTTTGCTTTTGTCATTAGGAATTTACAGCAGAAGTGTTCAGAAATGTGAAAATAAATGTTTTCATCGACTGTGTAGAGTTACTGATTCTTGGAAAAAATTGTCATGAGCAACACATCATCTTCCTCTATGCAAAATTCTTCGTAAAAGGTCAACGCAGTGACAAGAATTTTGGTACTTTAGCGGTTTTACAGACAGATGAAGTAATATCCCGAAAACACTGCTGCCAGAAAAATGAATATAGGTAGGAAATTCCCTCACAATTGTTGTATATTAGACAGGAGCAAAATCAACCTAATCACAACAAGAATATATTTGGTCAGATATAAAGAAAATCCATTTTGTCATCTTACGTGTGCATCAGATCTGTTAACCGCATGTTATCATGCACAAAGAAAATGATGAATCATTGAAAGCCTAGAAATGTTTTTACTCTTTCAACTTTAACAATCTGGTACCTGCTCTCTCAAACTTTGCCAATTAGTATTGACAAAGAGAATTGGATTTATTATAATGAAGAGTGCTATCACTTTAGATCCAGGCTATTGCAGTATTTCATGGTCTGGTTGTCAGGACATCATGCATGGATTGAGTTATATAACTAGTAATAGCGATGTTGTTTGTGGTCATTTGCAACATTTAATAAAATATTGATCTTAGTATCTCTTATACAGTTGAGTATAGTTAAAGTCTTCCCTCATTGACTATTCCCCTTGCTGCTTCTCCCCTTTCCTTTAATCCTTTTTTTTTTTTTATTGCTCTCTTTCTTTCTTCTTTTACTTGTGCCCCTTTGTGAATGGGCAGGGGTGCTCATTAATGCCATTCTTTATCATTTAATGAAGCCATCGGATTAAAAACGACGCTTTGACCAGCTGAAGGGAAGAAATAAGAAGTGCTTCAAAAACCAGCGTGAGGGAGAATAAACTCATCTACCGATGATTGTAATGAGTAAACAAAATAGTTTGACAATACAACCTATGTTGCGAAATTACATCATGATATTAAATTTGCAACATAGATTTTGTCAAGTTTCTGCGACAAGAACAAAATGATATTTAATATAAAATGTGCAATGCTATTTTTTGTTTAAGCTATTTTTTTTAACAGATAGCATTACTAACTCTGAATGTCAGTCATATTGTTAAACACTGAAGCAAGGAGTATTTTCTGTGAAAAATGAGAGAGAACCTGAGTTTGAAAGCAGCTGTGTCACCATCAAAAATTTTACAAACAGCTGAACATCAAATCACTGAATCAGACATAACAGAATAAACAACGTGAACAATGCAAATGGTTGCAGTATTTGTAAATAATGCAGTGCAGGAGACGATGTCACTTTCCACTATTTGGTAGAAAGTGTGCTCCGTTTCTACGAACATTGGTGTTGATTTAAAAAGCAACTCATATTTCAACAAGTAAAATGTAAGCTTTAAAAAAAAAATGACACTCTTCCTTCCCCCTCTGTTTGATCTAACATTAGCATTCAGGCCATGAGAGAAAGAGTTCAAAGAGAAGAGAAATTTCAGGCTTTGTCCTGATGTCAGTTCTCGAGGGGATATAAACATCAGATGAGGTGGTGAAGCTTTTAAGTGTGGATGCAGGCTGTGCTATATCTTCCCAACTCCTGCCAAGGAGCCTCTGTACTGTGTGCAGTGTCAACACTGTGATATCTCAGCTCATGGAAAAAAAAAAAAAAAATCTCAATGCTCTGCTTCTCTGGGCTCTTGATTGCGTCTGCTGTGGCTTTATGTTTTTTTTCTATTTGATTTCATGTTTAGCACTTTCTCTCAATCACTACTTGCTCTCTTGTTGAACTTTCCATCTATCTCATCTGTTTCTGTCTCTATTATTTTTGCTTTTTTTTCTTTGCAACCCCTTCAAACTTCTTGTCGGTGTCTGACTCGTTTGACTTTATCATGATGGAGGCACTGCTGGGGGTTTCTTTGTGACTGACATTTTATCTCCTATTCTGTGTAAGGAGATGCAAAAGTTGAGCACTTGTGCAACACAAATGTTTGTCAGCTGGAAAGAGGGTTGTTGAAACCTTTTGAGGATGATAGTCTGAGCAAGGCAGTCAGCTGACAACAGCAGGTGTCGGAACCTGCTGTTGCTACAAAATCAGTGAGTAGCTGAAGGCACTGAAGAAGGGAATTTGTTTCGGTGGGAATTATTATCCCTGATTACAGTCATTAAAAAAATAAAAAAACATGCTTTGTGTAAATTGTCAAAAGACAGGAAGTTAAACGTTTTAACAAAAATATATTTTTAAAAATTAAATAAAACAGAAAAAAAGGGGAAGTAGCCTGAGCTCTGATTAACTTCTCATGTCGTGTTGATGTAATATGCCAGCTACATTGAAAACATTGTTATGACGTGTGATCCAATAGATCTAGATCAAATAGATTTCATCTGTCAGCAATGAGAGCTGAACATGTTAAAACTCTGATCTTTTTGTCCTCCACAGTGAGGCAGAGCCACTGAGTCACACATCAAAAGCCTGAGACAGAAAGAAGGCATGAAAGACTTCATTAACTTATTTTATTTTTTTACCTATTGATGAGGATATGATGTTTCTTTTTTGAAAATCCATAATTCCTGTGCCCTACTGACCTTGAGAATGTGGATCTAAACATTTATGTGGAAGATGAAAATAGTTCAAACGAAAAGTATTTTAATGGGATTCAATGTCATACAACAAAACAAAGTAGCGTGATGTTTTCATATGAAAGTAAAGATGCATGATTTTTAGTTTTTTGTTGAATAAATATTGTTGCAGTTATAGCTATATCTCTTCTGTTGTAAGTGATTTTCACCCATACGTGGCTCTATTTCTACATATGTTTCCTGTGGGGAAGTGAGGCGTCACACCAGTGTGAAGCCTTTCACGGCTTCATACAAGTTTTCCTTCAGAATTTCTTTTGATTCACCATACCAAAACATGACTCCAGCATGACATTTCCACTGTGTATCAAGTTTTCTGATGACACCAAAGCTTTTGGTCCCAATTAACCAAAGCCCATTCTTTTCTCCTCGCCTGCACTTAGTTTTGGTGGATAACTATGTCATGGTGGTTGAATAGCCTGAAAAACACTCTCTCTTGCTGTCCATTTTTTCCATTTTAGGACAAGTTATTGAACAGTTCTACAATGAGATGTTCAATCGTTTGGATATTGATTTATAATTCAACCTGCTCTAAGCTTCTGCTTGTTTATGTTCCTGAATTTTTCTTTTCTTCATGATGCATGTTTTACATGCTGATGTTCAACTAGGAATATTTCACGCCTTTCTCAACATAAAAAGAGTATGCCACACTTTTTAAAGTTAAAGGAACATTTTGATTAACATGGGAGATATTTCCATCTACTTTGTACTGATGTGCTTCATTCAGTTGGTATATCATATAAAATCCATATAGAAAATAATAAAGCTTGTGGTTTTACCACAACAAAATGCAAATAAATACAAAAATTATGCAAAATTCTGTGCATTTTTCTTTGCATTTATTTAGGGATATTAGACCTTTAGCAAACAGATTACAAAGCAATTGTCACTCCTAAGTCTAATAAAGTGCTATGGTCTTTTAATATAGCCAATTTGATTAAGTGTCTATTGAGAAAAAATCAAGTTAAAAACTAGGTCACCTGTTGCTCTGCAATTCTTTCTTATGCTGTATGAAAAAAGTATCTTTAAGTCAAATACCAGTAACTCTTGCTTTGCTGTAAGAAAACTGTACTTTCAGACTTACACTGCCTTCTAGTGGCAACCTAAAATAATGCTATGACTTCACGAATTGTGACCTACCTCAGAAAAAGCAGTATAACACATTGCATGCTGACTAGATTTTGTTATAAGCCTCTTTGCATTGCCCTTCTATTATATCTGGTCCATGTTTAAATCTTGCTTTTTATGTTTCTCTTCCAAAATCTGCCATCTCTCACTTGTTTCTGCAGTCTCTTCCCGTTTTACCCCCGCCCCCATCCTAGAGGGATAGAAACCCAGTAGAATTACCATCTTCTTGATCTATAATTACCACATAACTCTCTCTACCCTTGGCTCTCTTTTTCCTTGCTTACTTGCCAGTTTGTCTTAGATTGTGTGAAAGATGGATACATCCTTACTGAAACTTCTTTTAAACTAAAACAACCTTGAGTTTGCACAAATATGTATGAAATCACAGCAAATTAAAAGGTGTTTGGCATATGGGTTTCAAGCTCTTAATTTGACCTATATATTTGAAGTGCCATCAGGAAGCCATTAAAATTTGCAACATATATAGGCCTATATATTTTTTACCTTGTTAAATAGCTGTAGATATAAAAAAGAAATCTGAGCATGGACCTTAAGCAAATGCCGCTCTTAAACGGAATACTAATTGCAAATGCAAATGTTCAAATTTAGCTGTCTCAAATGCATTTCCAGTCAGTCGTCTTCTCAGTTTTTGGTTATTAAGCTCTCTTTAATGTATGCTTATTTAATGCTACAGTCATCTAATGCATTTACATAAACTGAAATATTCCATAATGAAAGCCATAATGATTTGGAAAGGGTATTCCTTTTTTTAGCCTTAAGGGTGAGATGCTAATTTCTATCACTAAAATGTGATATTTAAACTGAAGAGTAACTCACACAGCTGTTAGGTCATCGATAATAGCCTTGTGGCATTTTGGCAGTCTGAAATAAAAATTACAGATTAAAATGCTTTTAGTGCTAGGTTGTTATATAATGTGTTAATTAACACAAGATTTTAAACAGCTCAAAAATAAAAGTAACACCCTATTTCTGTCATTAGTGCCTGAATCTGAGTATTTTAATCATATGTATGTTTACAACTTTGGATCTTTGGTAGTCTTTGATTATAAAAAATATTAACTCTGAAAAATAAGTCTAATTTCTTCACATAAAATAATAACTCTGAAGTTATAAAAAGTACTTTCATAAGAAACATGAAAAAAATCATGTTTAGGATGTACTTTACAAAACACGTTACCACCTGTAAACCTGTAAAACTGGGGTCTCATAACATGACAAGTAAATAGACACTAAGATATTGGAACTTGGCCTGTGTTATTTTTGTAATGAAAAAGGCTATCATTTTGTTTCTTCCACTTATGCTTTCCAAAGTGTACTTCTTCACTAAATTTATCATCTTTTTTATTACTGGAAGTTAAAAAGAAGGAGCTGCTAGGGTGAATAAGTTTACTAATAAGAAGTAGTTTCTTCTTTTAAGAGAAGAAACTACTGGAGGAAGTGACATTGTTCTTCAACAATTAAAATTTTCTTACTATCTATCAAACTTCACTGAACCTGTTTCTTAAAATTAATTTGATGGATGATAAAATTAGCATTTGTAATGCTAATCGTATTGTACAATTTTCATCTATTAAATGGCCACCCACTCTCCTACAACTTATCCGATGATTATCCTCCTAAGATCCAGAAATTGTTTAGGTGTAGCAACTGAACTTCTTCTCATAGCCTGCGCTAGTGTTTAGATTTTCCAGCATTAATCTTGACTATAAATTAGTTAGCAGTTACATATCTCAGTTATCTTCAAGTTGCTGCCTTAATTGCAATGAGCAAAGGAAACTAATCAAGATTTTAAAAATCTCCATTATTTGTAATTCATGTAATTTGAACATCTCAGGTGAAGGGATTCAGATTTATCTGCCATAATATTTGACTTTGCAGCTAAAACAGGGAAACCTGTTCATAATGGGAACGTAACAAAGTCAGACATTTGTGTGATGAAATCAATAGAGCAGTATGAAGCAGTGACCCAGAATCTTTGTTCTTCCCATCCGCAGCAGATTTGTGACCGCAGTGACGGACTGGTTTAAACTGTCTCCGTCTTTGATAAAACGACTGGGTCAGATGTTTAGCTATGATGAAATTAATAAGACGAGTTGACGAGGCAGCGAGGGTAAACATAGTTTGTAACCTACACTTCTGTTCTCCTCAGCATCCATTATTTATTGGCCAGGATTATTCTTTCATGAGGCAAGCTAGTTGCACATAATTCATAATGCAGTCTGTGGAAACTAGGACAGAGTGAGATACAAGCAGTGAGGGGGTAGGGAAAGAGAGGAGGGGTATGGGGATGAGAGGGCTGAGTGAGAAAGAGGGTGACGAACAGGATGAAGACGTAGAGAGTGTCTGGATAAGGAGGTGAGAGCAAAAAAAGAGAGGAGAGGGAACAGGATTTGGGTGCACAGAAATAAAACTACACAAAGCGTTGCAGTTAACTGCATAGATGAAACTCTAGAAGATAAAATTGTGGATAAAAAAAGAGCAAAACAGTTGGTGAGAGAAGAGAGAGCTTAAGACGAGGCAGGGGGTTGCGTCTCGCTGATTTGACAGACATCTCTATCAGGCGGGGGGGAGGAGCCAGACATAAAGTGTGAAGTTTATCGCTGGTGCTTCACATTTTACCAAGCAAGTAAAACAAAATTAAAAATAACGCAATTAGTCTGGCTTCTTAATGGGGGGAAAATTTATTTTCCTGCTTCTTTTTTTCATTTTAACATGAAGCACCCCCCCCCCCCCCCCCCCCCTCTATTAAAGCAGCTTAATCCCTCCAAATTTCACTTAAGATTGCAGAGAAGGCTTTACTTATTGCTTAAAAAATTATTTGATTTGATTAACATTGAACTTGTTTTAATAGGCACTTGAACCAGATTAAAAAACTAAGTTAATTGAACAAGAGATGCGTGCAACACTCATGTTTTGCTCAGTTCACCTTTTGTGTTTTTTAAGTGGTGATAAGAGCAAAATCAAGAGACTAGAATTCAATATTTTTTCAGCCACTCTGCGTTTAGAGGAGAGATGGAAGATGAAATAAAGAAAGAAAGAAGAAAAGAGAGAAAGATCACAGAGTATGCACTTTCTCCCCTGCTTGATAGCTCTGGGCCATGTACACAGCAGAAAGTCACGACCCCAAAGTTCACTACATGATCTGAATTCCAATGAATTTTTGACTGAGATGGAGCATTTGCGACTGTGCAAGCATGTATGCGTGTGTGTGTGTGTGTGTGTGTGTGTGTGTGTCTTTTTAAGGTAGGCAGGATTGCATGTGGTAGAGAATTCTTGTGGGAGCTGAGAGCAGAAAAATAGAATGCTGAATGGTGACAATGACACAATGCCCACTTAGATGCACAAACATGTATATGCTGCACGCACATACAGAGGCAAACAAAGGAAGGGGTGAAGGTGTAGGTCGATACAAGGTGACCACAAACAAAGAACATGACTAACCACCTGGACACCTGCTTTTATATATTCATGTCCGAATATTTAAAAGACTAAAGGTATGTGAAGAGGTTTAAAAACAGAAGACGGTGGACTCCAGGTGGCTAGGGAACAACGTCGCAAATGAATAACTACGATCTGAAAATGACTGCGACTCCCTCTAAAAATGCTTTCATATATGTCTGTCTTTAAAAGTAAAACAACAAATTTACCTTGATGTGCATCAGTATGGACACTGGAAACCATCTTGGTGCTACCATGGAAACAAACTTTTACAGTCTTTCTTATCGCTGCTTTTGGGAGTATAGCCAATCAAGGCCTTGGAAAAGGAATAAATATAAATAATTTTGGTACTAATAATTGACTTAAAGATGAAAAATTAAATCTATATAATTGTAGACTAAGAAAACTTGACCTTGAAAATACAAAATTCTAAAATGTTTCACTATTTTAGGATTTCATGTTTAGCTATGTTTGGATTTCTGTTTTAGTGTTTATACTAATTTATTAGTTATTATTTTCTATGTTTCTTAATACTTTTTTTCTTCAGTGTCCCAGTTCCCTGTACTCCCTCAGCTTTTCCTTATTTCCTCATCAACCCAACCAGGTAATGTTCCAGTTATTAAGATGCAAAGTGTAAATAGTTTTTAGGTTTCTCAGGCAGTGACAGATTCTGTATTGTTGTCTCCAGCGTGTTGCCTTTGTTCCTGAGTTATCTGTCGTTAAATCCACATTATCCATTCACCTCTGATCATTTGGTTTTCACCCATTACCACCAGAAATCATGACTGAATGTAAATATCTCGTATTCCCAACTTTGTTCTTTATTCCATTCATATACAGTATTCATTAGCTACAAATCTGCTCGTACAAAACAAAATTGAGTGTGGATTTGATATAAGTATGAAGATCTTAGTGTCTCATTTTCTCTAATAAGAGAGTGAAGCTCTTAAAGAAAAAGCATTGCATTGCTTTCTCACCTTACAGGGAAGGAGAGAGGGAATTCTTCCAGAAAGGCATTTATTCAAGCACTTTACCAAAATCCAGCACAGACACAACACTGAAATGAAAAATAATTCTAGTCAGCAAGTCTATTTGAGAACTGAATAAATTAAAAAGTTATCCAAGCACGTTTTTCATACTGTGATAACCACTATATAAGAAACAACAGTATTTGTCTCAATATTATAAATAAAAATATTTTATTAGGTCAGTGTTAAATTTTATGTGATAGATATATATTTTTGAGTGTAATGATACCAACTATTTAAAAAATTCCAACATATATATTTTCCACCAAAAGCTTAAAAGATTCTTGTTCAAGCATAAATAAAAGCAAAACCATACAGATACTGTATGCTATGAGATTTACACAATCACTGTTTAATTGACAGAACTTGAATGCTGAACATGTAACCTCTAAATTTATATCTGATCTTCAGCTAAAAAACTTGACGAGGTGACTGATTCTTACAGTTAGTGCATTATATTAAGTAAATCGAAAAACAAGAACTTTTTCTTAGGTTTGGATAATTTGCAGACAATGTAACTCAAGGTCATGAGTAAAACTCTGTCAGTCTATTCATCTAGTGAAACTTTAGAACAGTGTTTCCTTCCATCCTTTACTTAAAACCCTTAGATTAGCACTTAGCTGAAACTTTAGTAGACCCTTTTGCTACCAAACCCATTTAGAATCAATACCAGTGCACCCTGTCCCCTTTAAGAGATCAATAGTGGCATTCAATGTGCACTAAGACGTTGGAAAATACATTTTTATTCATTTTGTTTTTTGTTTAATGAAAAACTAGCAATTCAAAAGAAAAACTTGACTTATTATCCATAAAGATCCAAACAAACAAAAAAACACATTTATAATTTTCTCTTACTTTCTCACAAGTTTGACTTGCATGATAATTCTAAATACGACAGTTCATGTCATCCAGCGAGTTCATCAGATTTCAGTTGGTGTTTTTCTGATCACCTTTTGGGATCAGTAGGGGTGTCCAAAGTATTTGTAATGTGGGAGAGGCACATTGGCTAGAGCAGGAGTGGATAAGAAAGAAGCTAAACTAACTGACTATCATCTGGTCATAAGTTGCCTTGAGGTCCCAACCACAGGTAAAAACTGGGCATGGGGCTTTGAAGAACACAAAAAGTACATGAATGGAGCATATTCCTTAAATCCTATCCCAGGAGATTTTTAACTGTTACACCTAAAAAAAAGTTTTTCAAGCACCTCTAAGATGCTGAAGTTAAATAAATTGTCTGAGAGTTGCAATGAGATACAATTGACGCAAGTTAAAGATTGCATTCTTAATGAAGAATTATAATCTGAAAAGGGCTTGTGTCTCAGTCATTACATCCCTTGAGTTGTGGTCCATTATAAGCTGTATGAAACTTTTTTCCCGTGGGTGCTGGATTGTGCCATGACTGACATGACTGCAGGTATTTTCTAGGTGCAGCCAGCTTTGATTTACATCATTGCTCTGGTGGATAATGTGGTCCTCTAAGCCTCAGCAAGCAGACACCCCACAAGTCAATGTGCACAATATCAGTTTACAAGTGTCAACCTATGATCATTAGTTGAACAAGGATGGACTGTAAACACCATTATGGCAGTGACCTCAATGGATCAAGTGAAACTTTTTATGGATCTTTAGGTCTTAAACTACAAAATATGAAAAAAGAATAGATTAAAAGAGAGGAATCCTTGTTCCACATCATTGTTTTGTTTGGACATGATGAAGGGAAATCATCTGGACAGACATCTAAAACTCACTGTTTTGGATGACTTTGGGTTGAAAAAACAACTTGTTTACTACTGAGTAAGGAATAGCTTTAAATAAAACTTTCAATTTAATATTTTGATGCCAAATTTTCACACAGTTTGCACCCAACAGATCAAGCAGCTGACAAGCTTGAGTTTCTTACTTCTCCATAGTGTTTTTTTTCTTCATCTGCTTGCTTTTTTGATTCCTGTGCAGAAGTAGGTTGATTCCCTCTCTCAGGACACTTTAAGATCTCGAAAGATGTCTTCAGGAATGCCTCTCAGTATGTGTTTGAAGTCGTGTACACTGGAGCGTCACATGTGAACTGAGCATGTGCTAACTTAATGAATGCATTGTGTCAAAGCAAAGTAATCACAAAGCGTAATTAGCTGTTTCCTGTCAAGCTGTTTACAATTTGAATCATTGACTCTGGAGTGGCCTTAGGGCTTTTGTATAGTAGTTCTTGTTTGTATATGGCTTTGTAGCTCCTGGGGGTAAAGTGATATTACACATTTTTGTCTGCCGAAGCCCCCTGTTGTGCAGGTGAATCTGCATAAATATTTATGCCTGTAAATATTCTTTTGTTCACATCACCACTATCAGAGTCTCACAAGGTTGGTAAAAGTTGCTATATTCTGCTATATTCTTAGTGTATTTCATTGCCTTGACCCATGTAAAAAAAAAAAAAATACGGTATATATTTCTGCCGCTCTTGAGTTTTTGTCCTCACCCATGTTGTTAAACACATTTTTTCTAAATTGACATTTTCTTCCTCTTTCGCCTTTCCTCCTTGTCAGGATAAGGGATTACACAGATGAGAGTTGTTGGAGATATACGGGTCTGTGATTCTCTGGTAATAAGTCAATGAACTCAGCTGGATAGAGCTGCATCACTAGGATAAACAGCAGGCAGCCATCAAATACATGTAAACAAACATTACTGCCATTACCCTGTGAATCATAAGCATACAATTTAAATACAGCAATACCTGCACATGTTAAGGTAAACACCGTGTAACTGATGAAGATCCTAATGAACGTGCAGAAACATAATCAACATACATGCTGTGAAAAAAGAACACAAATCATTTTTAAAAAAGTACCTACAAAGAACCAACAAAGCTGTCATAGGAGCAAAACTAACTCACTGAGACAACCACCGGGGAGGGTTGACTCTGCAGATGGGGGTCTGTGCTCTTAATCTTTTCTTTTTTATCTCGACCAGTTCTTTTTCCTTTGAAGTATTAATTTCTCTCTCTGCATGTTTCCCACTTGGGCACGTCATATGTTGAAAGAGAGGGACACACTCACACTATGAGGGCTGCACCGCTCATGCTGTTTTGTATAAAAGCATTACAATGTTTCCAAATCCAGTTAAAATTGATTAACTGGATTAAATTTTACAGATTGATTAACATTAAATGATCCATGTGGTTCTCATGTGATTACAAAGTGAGCAGTCCTCAAAAATATGTCTTGTATTGTTTTTCTGTTATTTTCCAACCTATAAATATTCTTATATTCAAAAAACAACAATGATTGGATTTATTGTTTTCAGTCAAATACCAACAGGTTTATTCCAATTGGACATAAAATAAAAAAAATATAATCTTCAGAAGAATCACATAGTTAAACTCTGCAGGTTCATGCGTCCTCCTATCTCTTTGGAGATATTTTGAATATCATTTTAAAAACTCATGCCGCATTTTATTACTGTGTATCTTCCAAGTTCTTGTGTATTATTGCTAATGAAAGCTAACTTTTCCTCCTCATCATTTTTTAACAGAACATCTCACACTGGAAAGAAAAACAATCTTACTACTTGTTATCCTTGATGTATTTTTGTCCTCCTCTCTTTCCCATCTGTTTTAATTATCAAGTTATGCTTTCCATTTCCTTACAAAAGACCTCAGATGTAGGTGAACGGGGTTTTCTGAATGTGCGTCTCTGAATGAAATTAGCAGTTTCAGCATTTTTGGCTACAGCTTCTCCCAGCACATGAACCGTAAAAGCCATCAAGTCTTTTTAATGTCTCTTTTTATTGCTGTCCTATATGTCTGGCAGCAAGCTGCTCTCCCTGTACTGCTGCAGTGCCACCAGCTGTGCCACTGCTCCCCTGGCACGAAAATGATGAGGCTTGATGAAGTGAGATGGCATTGCAATGTCAGTTTTTTGAGTAAAAAATTACTTTGCATCCCGAGTAGTTGCATTTAAAATAAAATATGAGTAATTTAATATATTATGGCATATGGCACATAGACAACATGTGAAACATGAAGATAACAGCCGTTCTGACTTTTAGAAATCCTTGGCCTGGACAGTGACACTATATATGGATGTAAGCGACACTCAATGTGGATTAAATATGCCTTTGAAAAAAAGGACATTTTGTTGCTACATTTTAATCAGTTAGAAATTTGTATTCCCTCTAAAATAAAAAAGAAATAAATTAATAAAAAAATAAACTCTTGAGTACCCCGGTATTAAATGATGTGTAATGAACAATCCATTGGGCACAACAAGGATATTTCTTCCAGTGATCAATTTTCAGTGAGCCCATCTACAAGCTGTTTTTAGAACGTCTCTACAGTGTCTACCAGCTGGACCAGCTCCCTGTCCTGGCAGTCGGTTTTGTCCTAAACCATCTGTGTCTGAAAGCATCAGGAACTATAGTAGTACTTTGTCTCTCTCCAGTGAAGCTTTATTTTTTTTCTAAAAAGTACAGAATCTATACATGAAACTATTTTTCCAAAACTGATTGATTATTGGTTTGATATTTTCAGCATTCTTTTGTGCAAATTTAAAAAATACTGCAATACTTACCTGTGAATGGAGAGGGAAAAAAAGACGTAATGTGTTATGACAGGCACAGGAAAATATCTCAACAGCAAGGGAAGAGGAAAATCCTGCTGAGCTAGATGACCCCTGACCCTTTAATTACTGGCAAGCTTTTGCTGAACAGTATAACATTTCAGTTTTACAAAGTGTGGAAAAATGAAAGCCCCTTTGAAAATGACACAAATTCCCAGAATTAACAGCATAATGAAATCCAGGACTGTTTTAAAAATGTCGATAAGATGCTCTTTCTTTTTTGTTACATAAACAATATATCTACCTCGCTGCAAAGATTGGAGTTTCTATGAATTAACTGAAAAACATGCATTTTCTTCTTTTGTTTATATTTATTGTGTGTGTTCATCTTTAAGGAGATAATCTTTTCACCTGATTTATTGGTATACAATTTTGATATTCTCATGGTAAACATAATTGTTTGACCTATGTTACTATTTGAGAGGTATTGAATGCAGATGAGATTAAATTAATGGAGATTGGACTTTGGTAAATTGATCAGAGAAGTGGTTTGACCTAAAATCTTCATCAGTACATTTCATTTAAAATAATGAACAGAACTGCACAATTGGTCCCCTAAAACCTGTCTATAAAAGCCTAAGTAAGTATAGTTTCCCAATGAAAACAAAATCCAGCTTCCCACTACATTTATGTAAAAAGTAACTGGCAGCACTTCTTAGTAACTTTTCTTCAAATCACCGTTTTGACCATTGCACCCTCCACAGATTTTCGTAGAGTTTTCTAAATATTCCTCTCTTAGGAATGAGATGCTATCCTTTATATTCATGCTCTAAATTATTAACGAAAAGCAAAGGATGTTGGTTTCAAAAAAGCTCAATCGGATTTCCATCTAACAATTTTTTTTCAGTTAATTTCCTGATAGTTTCAGAAGCTTCAGAATTTGATGTTTTTCCAATGATAAAGTAAAACAAATACAAATATGTTTTACTTGTGCTTTATTTAAAACATAATAATATTGGAGTTGCTAATAAATGTAAAATCAGTGTTTTTTGTAAGAAACATTTTCAAAGAGGGAGCTTCTTCCTTACTAAATAATAAATATGTATTTTCTTTGTGTTCTTTAGTATGAGGTCATCCTGCTGCTATAAAATATAAATTTATTTCAAGACTTTTTACATATCTGTATGAGGGGAGAGAATAATTAGTTTGGATGGCTCTGTAAGAACGTAACAGCAAGGGACTCTTAGCATCCAATTATTTCAGAAGATTTCATCAGATTCTTTTCATGATTTTGGTTTTGTTTCAAGGCATATCTTAATGACACGTCACTTTATATTGTTTGTAAAATATTATTTCACACATATTACCTCTGGCATGTTTGTAATATTACTTTCTTCAGTGTAATGTGAACCATCCAAATATATGAACAGAAAGACCTACTTGGAAAACTCCACAAACTAAATGTCAAGATATTTCCTACATGTGTGACTTAAAACAGGGCAACATCACAGCTCCAGAGTCTTACATTTCACTACTTAAGATGTTTAAAAAGTACATTTTTATTTTAATATTTTTAGTGCTTTTATTGTAGGTTTTCATTTTTTCTATTTTTCATTAGTATCACTATATATGATCATTTTGTACCCATGCATATGACATTTATTTTAAAATTGCTCTACTGGGAGCAATTGCCCTTTTCGATTATATGGGAGAAGAGCTAACCATTTTAGAGATATGCAGAGAAGCTGTAGGTAGGTTAATGCTAGACAGCAATAACCTACCTACAGCATTAACCATGTCTAGGTAGGACATTACCAAGAGATTAGGTCTAGGTAGTGTCCTACCTAGAAAATTTTAGTAACAAATTTTACATGTAAGGGCACTGCTTGCAAACCAAATCTAACTTTCTGACATTTGTTTAAAAACTAAACATGTCTTTTCATTTTGAACAATCCATCACAAATTCCACCATGATGTTTCATAATAAACAAAGATGAAACATTTAATTTGAAAAAAAAACCTAATAATTCAAATAAATCTCAGATATAGAAAAAGTCTCTACCTGAATATTTACCTGTTAGAATTTTTTTCCTTCCTCCTAAAACTTCTCTATATACATTTTTTTATTTATTTGTTTTTTTTAAATGTTTGGATTTTATTACAGTTTATTTTTTACACAATGTTTGTGGGTCACAGATGACCAACTTGTTTGTACAAAAGGTCTCACGTTTTGAAAATTAAGATGGACTTCTTTATTATTTCCATCATGATCAGATAACTATGCTTGCTGTGACCATTAGGATAGATGATTGGGGATGTTTTGTCTGCTGACTTTTCATTGGGTCACACAGTTCACTGGTTCAATCAATGCTATTGGTAATGTAATGGTGTCATGTAAATTGTCCCTCCTGAAGTGGTGTCAGCACACAGAATTGCAGCCAGTCATTACAGGGATGTGTTATTTATTTTCCTTTATGCTTTAAGATTCCCAGAGTTGGTTGTTGTTTTTTAAAATATAAAGAATGAAGATGGGAGACAACAGAATCAGCATCTTCTTTGTTATCTCTCAATGTGTCAATCACAATGTTCAGTCAAACAAGCGTTTTCTATCCTCTTTTTTTTTTCTGAGGAGATGGTGATTACTATCCAGTGGGTGAGACAAAAAAAAGTTCTATAATTAACTAAAAAAATTGGTAGTGCCAGAAGCACAGTGTAGAAGGCCCTAGAGAGAGCAGTTAACAAAAATAAACTCACTCAATGAGCAAAGCATTATTTATTTAAGCTTGCGTTCCTTAATCAAAGCATTCAAAATAATCACTGAAAAATTGCAGAGGCTGATTGCAGAGAAAACAATTTAGTGCTCAGACTATTTTAGGCTACTGTGACTTAGTCACTGAAACTACACTCTTAAGTGAGCCAAAACCTGCTGATATACATTCAGGCTGGAGATAAAATAATTGTGTGTTAGCAGCAAAGCAAAACCAAAAGGTGTTGGCCTTGTTGTAGTTGACTATTATGCATGTTATTTGCACAAATTACCTAAAACAAGCAAACAAATTAAGTTAAGATGTTACAACTTAATTAAAAGAAGAACACAGGCTCTACAAAAAGTAATGCATTGCATTTATTATGGGTGTAATCAGGTTATGGCCATGGTGTGGAAAAACATGGCCTTCAATTGTTTTCTGCCCCTGGACACTTCTGGGTTCTGTGATACATCAAGGAAAAAACACAGTTTATTTCAGGATTCAGTCTAAAAGAGAAAAAAGCTGAGTGAAACACAAAGAAACTGATGAAAAAGTGTAGAATCTGGTGTGGAAGACTGGCAGAGAGAAAAAGAAAGAAAAACAGGGCAGATTGGAACAACAAAAAGGGATGAGGCTGATTAAAAGGATAGGGGAGTGGGTCATGTTTGGAAAAAATGGAGCCCATCAATGGGAAAAAAATGCCAATGGGCTGCAAAAGACCGGGTTTTGTGTTATTTAACTCCAAGACAGCAGCCTTGGTTTTCTGAATAATCAGGATTCTGGAGCGATCCTTTTCTCCCAGACCCCTGGGAAGATTTCTGTGTAATCAAATCACAAACACTGTTGACTGTGAATGTGCATAAATATCAAAATAAGCTGGTTCATTGTCTGTGCATCCCCAAAATGCCAAAAGTCTGTAAGTTAAAATTTCAACACTGAGGGGAATTTCCCATTGTTTCAACAATAAAGAGTCTGAAACATCTCTAATAGGATATAGCATGAAAGCAGTTGTCCATCTGTTCAGGGGATTGAATGAAATGTTACTGTTCTTGTTGGATTATTTTAATGCTGTACAATGTTGTCAGTGTTGTGCAATTTCACCTGTTAAAACAACTTTTTAAACAACAAATTTTGCTCACAGAGATTTATGACAGCAGCAAATTTTTATGAGTTTCCTATTATTTTTTTACTTGATTGACTATTTTTGTTTTTTGTTTAGTTTTTTATTATTATTGTTATTTAAAAGACAATAAAGAACATTGTAACATAAGATTTTCATGTGTTAATGCCAATCATATATTACATAAATGGTAATATATATAATGGTCTATGGCACCAATCATCCGAACTTGGATGATTTTTGTTTTTTGTATTTTTGCAGTGTTGGCAAAGTTGTCAAATTTTAGTCTAAGCCTATTGGATCACACACTGTCCAGGATGCACCTCAACTCTTGCCCAATTACTAATACAGATAGTCAGTTTCCCACATTTGACCTGTTGACCTTAGTAGTTTCTTCAGCTGTACCATAGAATTGTCTGCCGTTTTTATCCGTGCCATCCTTATCCAGACCATCAGTTTAGGTAAAAAATATCTGTTTTAAATCTTTGAAGTTGTATCATACTTTTTTGGTTTTCAAATGGTGGAATTAAATATGTTGAGGAAGATTTCCAAAGCTCTGATATTATTTAACGTTTAACTTCTAATCTCAGTTGGTTAGATTTGGTTTTTATCCAGAGGCTTCAGAGTAAATGGGGAATAGTTCAGATTTTTCAAATTTTCTTTTTTGTGTTTTTTTCAACCGTGTGCTTCTCTCTTAGTTAGTTACATATAATTTCAATAAAAAGGGGGATATGAATACTTCTCCAAGGTATTTTGAGGGCACTCAAACCTAAAAAATTTCCCTTCCCAAATATTTGCTCTTTTTAAGATCTTTCGATTTTTTTCTAAGCAAATGCATTAAATTGTGAAGAACTCAGAAAAGCAATGCTTACACATTATGTATCTGTGATCTTCTACTTTTCTTCCCCACAGTAAGCACTTAGAATCTATCCTTTACCCCTTACATTTTTTTCTGTGCGTGTGTGGAGTATTTTTTTTTTTATTTATCCTGAGTTAGGAGATAAAATGTGTGAATCGAGAGCAGCAGGATTTGGAGCAGTATGCAGAGAGTAGCAGCCAAAATAAAGAGAGAGTATAAGCGCCACTGCCTGCCAGGCTCACTGAGCTGCTAAGCAGGGCTTAACGATGCCCAAGGGGTTGTGTGTGTGTGTGCGTGGGGTGTGTGTGTGTGTGTGTATGCACATCAGTGCCACAATGGGTGCTTGTGTGTTTTTTGTGCCTTCTTGCTTGATAAGCCCAAAACAAGGGCTCCATGTTTGGGGGTCAAAGAGAGGCCAGCAAATTTGAAAAGCCGAACTTTTTTGGGGAGCTGACTTGCAAAGAGGTTAGTAAGCTGTCAAAGTAAGCACAACTTGTTTTCATTTAAGCAAGAAAAAGTAAGAAGGTATTTGAGTTGTTAATTCTTGCCTTTGCACCAAATTCACCTTTTTTTGGAACTTAAGAATTGTGTTGAAATATCTGATTTAAAAGCAACCAGTTCTTAAGTTTTTGCTCCTTACTGGAACCGTTTCACTATTCGACTTTGAGCAGTCATTCAGATTTGTTGTCTACTGCACAAGCATTCATCTGGTAAGGAGGTGCCTTTGCATGAGCCTGGACCAGTTTCTCACTCACTGTGAGTGCTGCAGTAGACCAGCAGTAGACCTGTCAATGAAAGCAGAGGCATAGCTGATGAAATTGATGATGGCTTCTCTATATTTAAGTGCTCCAGTAAGCTATGATAGGGAGCCAGCAGGCACAAAAGCTGGGTCTTGGAACTGGAACATCTAAAAAGAATGCTGTCATGACTTATGTCTGCAATTAGAAACACTTTTTCTGGTGTCAAACACAACAAGTCTGAGTGTCCATTACTGTCTTTGTTCTAACATCAATCAAGACACAAAAAGCATAATGAGATGTCTGAAAAACCTCCAGTTCTTAGATTAGAAATGTAGTCCAGCTATTCTGCAGAATATTTGTGGGTTTGGCTGCTGGTTGTTTTATCCTTTTTGTATGGCAATGTGTTGAAGTTTGTTGTTTTGCTCCATTTGCTCTATGTCATGGGAATGAAATGGAGCTGTGGGCAAGGGGATATTTTGAACTTGCTATGCACCAATTTGTACTTTCCTTTGAGGCATTACATGCCCTGATCTGCTGAAAGGGCAAAGTGGGTTTTGCCATTAGAAACTGCTCAATGTATTAAATTTAAAAAAATCTAAATTATTATTTGTTTTACACTGTTTTATTTTTATTTTATTAGAGATGCTTGCTTTGTATACCAGAAACAATCGCTGTTGAATTAAACTGGTTTTAAAACTAAATGTGCAGGAGGATTAAAAAATGTTGGGCTTAACTGTAAGTGTAAATTGGGTGCAATATAACTGTTCAGGAAATATTACACAATTAAATCATGTTATCTGTGAGATTTGAGCCTTTAACTAGGTTTTAGCTTCATAATTCATAAATATAAAACATTTTTCAATAAATCCATCAAAAGTTTCTTAGAATTTTGTATTTAAAGCTTTGTCCTTGATTCAAATGATTTAAACCATGAAGTCATATTTGAATATATATGTTTTTAAATAAAATACATTTTAATGAAACAGACCTTTGTTTGTGAGTGTCTCTGCATATGAGAAACAAGATCTCTTTCAGTTCAAAGACTGACTCAGCTTTGACTTTTTACTCCTACAACAGATGAAGAAATCCTTTCTGTGCCAACAGGGTTCACCCTGAAAAACAGTTCTAGATTTTTCGGCATGTGTGAACGATAAGAGACAGTGGGAGAGAAATGCAAACATGTATGTGTGTGGTGTGTGCTAAACTGACCCCAAACGACCTTGCTTTTCCATTTCCCTCCCCTACTGGTATGAGTGGGCAGACAGAAAATCACAGCTGACCATTAAGCCCCCAGGGAAGCACCACATCAGATTTTATCAAAATGTTGGTTTTTGTAAAATACTTTCAATATGCTGGAATAAAAGAGGAAAAAAAATGGCAAAAGACATTTTGTCTGATTGCCAGCCCGCATTTACAATTTAATGCCCTTTTAATGTAAATAAACAAACAATTAATGAAATGAAAGAAAAACAATAGCTTAAGAAAAGGTCTGAAAACTGGGGTGTACATTTATGTGTATTCTCCTGTATGCCAAGATTGATAAATGAAAGTCAGTACAGCATCAGGATAGCATGTCCTCAAGTTTACCAAGGTATCATTGCGATTAGCGAACCACAGGGATTATAAAGTTGTGCATACAACTAACGGGGGGCGAAGTTCAGAACAATATGCTTCATTTGAGTCATCGAAGAACACTGCTCCATCCATCAGGTAAAAATAGAAGTAGTGTATGGCACAACTGCAAATCTACCATGACATGGCCATCTGTCTAAACCAGCAGGCGAAGCAAAAAGAGCATTAATCGGAGAAGTAGCTAAGAAATCCACGATAACAACGACAGAGCTGCAGAGATCCATAAGAGAACCTGTCAAAAGGACAGCTATTAAACCACTACAGATCTGCTTTAATAGAAAAAAGGCAAGACAGAAATCATTCTTAAAATACAGCTATACCCATAGTTTACTACAAAATCATGTAGGGGGCACAGCAAACATGTCAAAAGGGTCACTCTGCTCAGACGAATGGCCTGCAAAAAAAAGAAAATATAATGTGAACACACATGATCTGAACACACCTGAACATGGTGGTGGCAGGATCATGCTGTGGTCTACTAACACAATTCCTTGTGTTTTAGTGATCATTAACCATTAAGGCAAATGTTTTTTGTCAAAACTGGACATGACCACAGTGATACTTTTTTTACTGGCATCTCATTTTATACTTTTTAAATGCATACTACACTAACAAATGATAACATGTAATATTTCATCCAATATCCTTCATGTCTGAAAAGAACAGATAGTAGAAGAGACATTATGTGTTGTCCTGAAAAAAGTTAACTTCGTAACTGTTCATTTTCAGATGACAGAATTTTTGTAAATGTATATGGATGACTTCAAACAAACAGAAATACTCTGAAAAAGAGTAATAAAGTAGTTTGAGAATTATGAAAGCTTCCAAAATGTTTTTGCAGAACTAACTTCTAAGTTTCTGGTAATAATTCTGCTTGGTGATATCAGTTTGTGTGACTCTACAAGACCCAGTCAGGATATTAATGTTTTGATATAATATTATGTGTTTCTAATTAGTTTCCCAATTTTCTATTTTGACATCCAACAACAGTTTTTGGTGTTTCCAATTTCCTGCCTTCTCTTGCACATAATGAAGACCTAATACAATCAAACCTCATAATTACAGATCAGATAATGTTTCAAATAAATCTCACCTCATTTTGTTACCAACACCTCCAAGGACAAAAAGAATTAATTCCCCACACAACAAAAGGAGAAAATGTAACATTGCGATCTGATGGTAACAGTGCTTTGGAGGCGTATTTTTTCTTAAGCTCTTTTCTTTTATAGAATTAAACTCGCACCTCACTAAGACAACCATTTCTGGCATATCAGAACCACCTCCACACCTGCTGTCTGCTCTGATCAGACCCTCACTCATCTACAATGTACCACCGCCCTGGTCTGACATGTACAGTAATGTAGGGATGGTGATACTTTGAGGCAAACTACAAAAGGGGGAGTTGTACTTCTGTTGAGGACTCACATGGGTGACAAAAAAGGGGATATCAGGAATACAGATCCATTCCTCTTACATTTTAAGCATGGTGCAAATCAATATATACATGGACATGTAGGGCTACGCCTGTGGGGATACACAAGGAGTGTGGGAGGGATTGATTGGGTAAGCCTCAAGAAGATAACCAAAGCATCATCAGAAATATTAACTATGCTGTGAAAACTGAAGCAAAACAACAGCAGACAATAAGCAGTTGAGGAAACGCGACAAAAACTTTACATTTTTAAGTTTTGTGCCCGACACAAAATGACGCTAAGATGAGATTTATGTTTGAAATGCAAAAAAAAAAAACATGTAAAAATTAAATTCTATGAATACATTTGCAAAGCAGTTTAACTTAGTTTCTGTAGTTTTAATTGATATTTTTTTGTACAAATGTAGTTTGACTCATTACAAGAATACAGTTTACATATTTCCACTCAGAATAATTCTTCACAGGAGGTCAGAAACATAAGAAAGGTTGTTTCTTAATCGCTTTACGTGGACCAATAAACAAAACCATAAGTACTTTATGAGACAATGTGATAATTCTATTATCACATTTATTTAATTCACCATACCAGCTTTTACCGTAAGACTCAGCAAACTGTAAAGCTTCTCACCTCTGCTCTTCTACACCAAGTCAGAGAGATGGAGTATCATAAATGGAACAAGAAAGTAATGGGCTTAGAACTAAAGTGGAAAGGACTGAGAATCGATGATCATTTGGGCAGCAGTCCAGCAGCGGCGGGTTTCACCTGTGGGTGGTCTGTGATTGGAGAGACCTTGCGCTTTTGCTCCGCCCCCCGGCGCGTTGCCCGCCTTCCCCAAACCGGAGCTCACTCCGCTCCTCATTACCGTCCTCTGGCCGCAGCGGAACATGAGCTCCAATCTGCGCGAGCGGACGTTGAACAATACAAATGGTTTTCTCACGGCTTCCCGTCTGACTCTGACTGAAGCTGCTCTTGTTTAGGGGACGACCCGCCGGGCTTTGAATTTTAATTTTTGTTCCATTGTTTTTTCTTTCGTTGTTGCTTTTGGATGCGCCATGCAACCTCGTTGGAGGAGTTGTGGCATTCGGCCGGTGGCGTGGACGTGGACTTGGAGCCTGGCAGTGATCGGAGCGTGGTGCATCCCCGCGAATGAAGGTAACGCGGGGGGGGGGGGGGGGGACAGACACGCTCTGGGGGTGACCGACACCAATCCCGAGCGAGCTGCTTAAATCAGGCTTTAATTGGCTCTGAAAAAAAAGTCAGATCGGTTAAAGGTTTGCAGTCTCTCTCAAGTGCTCTTAACCACCAGGGTCATGTGTTGATATGGCTGCTTGACAAAAGAAGGGGGGTGTTATTAAAGCAGGTAAATTTATGACAGCTGTTCTTTCAGCCTCTAATGACTGTGTGGTCCGACTCGATAAAAGCAGAAATAAAACAAGGACCTTTGAACATGTCCCTGTCAGATAACCAGCGCACTTGGACGTGGCAGCAAAGAGACATAAAGCAGCAGAGATGTCTGGATGAGTCCTGAACAATTTCCTAGAACACATAAACTGCTCAGTTTAATCCGTTGCAACTCTGCCAGTTCGCACATTGTCTTTCCAGACTTTACATCATCATGATATCATAAAAAAAAGTTTTAAAATGACATTAATTTTCCCATTCTTTCCCACTTCTTGCATGCCTACTTGAGCTACTTGGGCTACGTTGTGTTACAATAACAGGTCTTGCACTGCAAACTGTTTGAATTTAAGCCATACATGTATCATAATAATTAAATTGAATTGTATTTAAGTCAATATTTCTCCACAGAAATTGTGTGCAATTACCAGTTACAACAAATTTTCACATTTTTAATTTCCTTATTTGCCAAATTAGTTAATAATAATACAAAAGAATTTGTTGCTGAACCCTGGAACATCTGATCAGATCTCTCAGATCCACTCAAACAAAATGATGAAACTGCAAAATAAATATCATAACAATCGCCAGTGCAATTTTTTTTTTTTTGTGCCGCAATCAAACTCAACTGCTTAGACATTACATGTGGTAGACTGTACTGATTTAGAAAGCTTCTTGCCAATATTATTTCTGGCCAGTTGGAGGATTTTGCTTGCCTTTTATGCCCGCTTCAGATCCAGATTCTGAGCAAGATGCTCAAGAAGAGGGGTGGGATCTTCATGATGTAGTAAAAAAAAAAAAAAATTCAATATGTCATAATAATATTCAACAATAACGTCACAATTTTAAGTTTTCCACCTTACTAGGTGCTGTCTAAACTAGAGTCTTATGCCATCGACAGGTCTGACATTGAAGTTGAGATTTTTTTCGCTGTTCATTAAATTCTTCAAACCAAAAACTCTCAGTACCTTTACTTATGCGGTTTATTATTAATAATATTATGATTAGAAACATATGCTTCAGGGCAAAAAATAAGGATGATCTCAAGACGTCTTAACTTTTTGCTGGATTCAAAAATTTCCAGAGCATATTTGTTTTTCTATTTTCTATCTTAAAGCAGCAGAAGCCTGATCTGCAGATCTCTAACGAAAAGCCTTTTTCCTGACAGTGACAGATAAAATTTGGCTTTTATTGGCAGCAACTGCCTCAGGGTTAAGAACATGCTGCAAACCTGGAGATTTGACATTAGCATTGAGCTAAAGCTGTATACAAACTTACTGTTTTATGTCTTTATAATTTTATGCATTTTTATTAATTATCTTCTGAAAATCCTTTTTTTTAAGTTTAGTTGTTCATTACCCTTCATTGCCTAGACATTATCTGCATTTGGTGTTACTGTCTCAAATATTAACAGGGGCATTATGAACCACTTATGTTTTCCATTATTTTTAAGTGTCTTTCCGAAAGAAAACCATAAATTGACATTTTCTCAACTTGTATTATTTCCTGTTGTAAAACTAAACATTTTTAGTGTTTTATTGATAAATGTTACATTATGGCAGATGATGAAAATTAACATTGAAATAAAAACGTAAACTTGGTCCATTTAGTAAGTAGACATACATAAACCTTTTAAAAGCAGTTTTTTTTTGTTTGTTTGTTCTTTGATCAACCTTATGACAAGGTAAATGTTGGTAAGCAACCATTTAACTTGCAGACTTCTAAAAAGCTGATGACAAAACTGATATTAGGATCTGATTTGGATTGTGTAATTTTGTATCTCGGGAAGTGATGCAGGGCTTGATTCAGCTGTTGAATTGGAAGCTACCAATCACATGCTAACTTCAGTGTTAAAGAACAACAACAGTCATTTGCCAATTAGTGAGACACAATATTCCCTCATCATGCAATGGAAATGTCATCAGTAAATTCAATACTAATTTGTGATAACATCTTGAAACTGTGGCAATTTTTTTTTATCGTCACCTGATAATCTCATAGCAGTATGTATAGATACATTTTGCAAAGTAGGGAAAATGGGGCTACGGTATTGTTTGGAGTCTTTTGTCTGCACAGTGAGCAGCATTTTAATGGCACCATTGTTCAGAGCTGTTGAACAGCATTAAGCTATCCAGGAAATGAGGAACATTCATCAGTCTGCGTATTCTTCCCATGATGGATTTATTTGGTCAAAGTTTAGTTTGACAAAAGTGACTCCCAATGTGTGGTCTTTCAAATAGCTTGGATGGGAGTCTGCAGGGCACCTTTCAGGAGTCCTGCGACATTGTGTTGGCTTACGTCTTTGTTTCTGGATCCCAAGGGTTGAAATTATTCCACCAGGGGTTCAGGAATTACCTTTTTGTAGTTAATAGGATGAGTTTGTCACCATTCTGAATGGTGTAAAAACAGTCTCACCAAAAAAGTACATGCAGTTTATCCCCTGAGGGGTTTGTTTTTCTCAACAACTCAGAATTTTAAATTAATCAACATGCAATAGCATTAAGAGACAGAGAGATGCTCTGAAGCAAACTTACATTTGAGGTTTTAATCTAGGATTTAGTCAACTCTTTGTCCTCATTTATAAACTCATAATCAGTGTTTTTGTCTCATTATTTTTAAAATTGGGTGTCTTATAAGTGTTTTTATTCATTAAATATTCACTACATAAGTACAAATCAGATATTCAACACAAGTTAAAGATTAATTTGATTGATATTTGCACTGTGATGGATAATCATAGAATTGCATGCATAATTGAAGGGAAGAGCACAGCCCATAATTAAATCAGCCTGCTTTTCCATTTGACTAATTCATTATAATTGAAGAGGGGAAAACACTGGGGTAACACACAATCACAAAGTTTATCTTTGTCAAAATCTTAACTTTGGCAACTCTCAGGACTTACTCATTTTGTCTCAATGTTAGCATAACTTTGTCACGCTTTGTGCTACTACAAACATGTCTCATAAACAAATGTTTTTCATCAAGTTAGAATATCATTTAGGAATAAATTTATTTTATAAACATATAGATTCAATCAGCAAATACCTCAGCTCCTCAAATCATTGTTGATGATAAGGCATTGCTTCTAAACTTTTTCCTACCACATTTTTTTCCTTTCTCATTAATATGTTTGCCAGATTCTGACCTTTCGTGGTCAGGCTGCTACATAATGCCATTGACCATGATCATTAAAACCACTTGAGATGAACATTTCACATACCCTTCTGTGGATAATGAGTCTGTGTAACGAGTTTCTCTTTTTAGTTTAGATTACTGAAATAAATTAACTTTTCAATTATATTTTGCTTTGCTCAGATGCACCCATGGTCTTTTTGTGTTAGTAGGAAGCCAAAAGAACATCAGATGAGAAGAATAATCTTGATGCTTATTTTAATGGGAACAGTTTCCTGTAGTGATGAATCCCCCGACGAATCATTACGAGGAAAACTGTACACACTTCTGTGATTAATTTCATCTCCTGAAGCCAATCCATTCTTATTGAAATTGATTAATTTTAGAGAATGTTTGAAAATGCACTTTCAAACATCCTCTTTGGGGGGGTGTTTGGGAATTATCCTAATATTAACAGTGCAGACTGTTAATATTAGTAGAATAAAAAAATAAATAGATAAATAAATATGTGTTGCATAAGTGAGTCAACACAATTAAGGGGGAAGGGAGAGAATTCATCACAACAGGTTTGAGAGACGGTTATATCTGCCTGTCTGCATACAACACAGCAGATGGAGAGCAGACCATTTAGCCAAGAACAATAAACATGTAAAATGTAAGCATGTAAATGCTACAATACAATTGCTGGGTGTAAAGATAGGAAGAAATAGAGTTGGGGGGAAATCTTGTAAAAAAAAGAAAAAAACCAATTGTGTGGCTTTTATTTCACAAAAAAGAACTTAAGAATCACTTGGGTAATGTTGCAACTAATCAGAGTATCAAAATTGCTCATATGTTAACTGTATTCTAATTGAGAATTTTTAACATTCAGAGCAGAAAATCTCCTCACACTTCGGCATATTTCAAATCTCAATCTTTGAAACAATTTCGCTCACGACTTTAAGCCGCTCCATTCATTCAGTACTGATGACTTTTAATAACACGTTCTGTAGATGCTTGTCATTTCTGAGCTCCTTGACTTGACTGGTTTTATCCTTAGAGAGTGAGATAGAGAGAATGAAAGAGGTAACGTATCCCTTATGATCTAGTTCAGTATCACTTATCTGTTCTTTATGGCCTAATTAGGTGTCTAATCGCCTCCTAAGGACATCTTTTATTATTCTCAGCAGAGCTGTGGAGACAGTAAGACGCGGCGAGTGTGTGAGGGGGAAGTGTGCTTTTGTTACAGTACTGGCTTTGTCCTTGTTTTGTTCTGCTCTCCTGTCTGCAGGTGTTTTATGTGTAGCTTTCCTTTTGTTTACTTTTGAGGGTTGGCTGTTCTTTTTGCACAGTGCTAATCACAGTATCTACAACAAAAACAAAACTGCTGTCCAGTTATATACAGCTGATGTTCATAAGCTTCGCAAATATGAAATCAATGTTATAACTCTTTAGAGAGTTGTAATTTTGGGTTTACCTCAGATTCAAGACATTTTTTTTTCTAGCAGGTTGGTTGCCTTTGATTTTTAATTAAGTGTCTTTAACTTATAGTTAATGTTTTAGCCCTCAGGGCAACGGTTACTAAATACAGATTTTTGTCACGAATCTGACCAAATTCACAGTGGCAGTATAATACATTTTTATGTCAGCTCATGTAAGGAAGTGGCTGTAACTAGCCATTACTTTGAACTAGTACATGTTCTAATGCATCATGTGAAGTCACCTTTGCACTTCACATGTATGCCGACACTTCACAATTTCCACTGTGAATTGTTTGTTCATTTAAAGATACGTTTCTTTTTATTCCATTATTAGTTCAAATTCTCCATCTGGAATAATTTCAGTATTTTTAGTAAACTTGAACTGTGTTATTCTAAATTTACAGATTATTTAAAACAGTTTCGTGATTAGCCTTTACTTTCATTTCCCTTGGGAAACAGTGAATCCATTTAATTTGGCATGTAGACCAACTAGAGGGCCAAGTAGCTTTGAGCCCATAAGAGATTCTCATGGCATCACAACCTTGAGTAAAAACATCACTGTTTCATATCATCATTTAGAGCTGAGCAAAATATTAATCGCAAAGGTCTTCTTCAATGCAAAATTTGGAAGACTATAATATTTCTTGTGCCCTGCATGAAAACCCTTTAACTACTTGGATAGACTTTGATTGAGCTTTGTATCCACATTTGATCTACGTCTTTGAGACCAAGGTGAATTATCTACCAAAGTGTAGATTAAACAGAAACATGCAAGTTAATCATTATCAATATTGTCAATACGATATCCTCAAAGTTATCACAATGTCATAATTCTAATGTTGTGCAGGGTTCATCTTTTGGTTTTCAAAAAAAAAAGTAATGTAGAAGTGATCTAAGCACTTTATATTTCTTTGCAACAGTTATTAAAATGCTGCTGCTTGAGTTTTATGCTGATTATTATGCATATAGGAATGTTTATAATATGTATTAGTTGAGAACAGCTGAAAGTCTGACTGTATCTATGAAAGTTCATTTTTATAATTTTTTAACATGAATAAATTCATAGTAAAATAATTTTTTATGGTTTTTTATGCTTTTAACTTATGCTTTACTTTAAAAGCATAAAGTAAAAGTATTTTACTTTATGCTTTTACTTTAAAAGCATAAGTTAGAAAGCAAACTGGCTGTTTTCACAAAGTATCTTCACATTTGGCTGTTTTGTTGTTTATGGAGTTAAACTGAAACCCAATAGTTGGCTAATTATCTGAGCTACTGGCTCCACATGTTTCACTTTTGGAAAAGCTAAACACTCCAACAACAATAAAGGGTGGCGCTGCCTTAATTGTCACAGCATGCTTTTCCAAGCTGGAAAAGCAATCTTTTGCAGTTCAGATAGTGACAGTCTTGAATTCAGTTGCTGAATTGGAAACTTTAAGTGTGCACTCTTTCTTTTAAACAAGAAAAATAAGAGTCACATTTAAACAAGTAATGGGAGCAATGGGAGAATGGGGCAACTTGGTTCCTGACTGAGACTACCTTTTATATAAAAAAAAGACTTTAAATTGTAGGAGCAGTAGGAGGGGAAATGTCAAGAGATTTGAAATTTTAACCTTTTTAAGACCATGGTATTTACTGAGACTGATAAAAGGCGAGTGTCTGGGGTCAAGCATGAAGCTGGTGAACAAATAGCATTTTTTATTTTTATTTTTTTTTATTGAAACAAAAATGTGTTTGCTCTATTTTTTAATTAAGCTGTATTTTAGCTGGGATGTCTATATAATCCATTGCTATGCTTAATTCTAAGATTGTCATATTGCCAAATATGCATTTTTTAAGTGGTCCTATTTGTGCTTTTAGAAATACAACATTCAAATTTTTTTACATCAAAATAGTGTCAAGCTTGCCTATAATATAGTCTGAAACGTGGATATCTAAATCCCAGCTTAAAGCTTAGGGTGTCATATCTGGGGCCCATAATAATGATTGCATTTTCTTCACCAGAAATAGTTACACATCGGCAGTGAACAGAAAACGTGCCACTTTAACAAAAAAAATTATCCTGGCAATTCATACCATGGAAACTTGTGTGGTGAGATCTCATTACATCCCTTTAGTTTAGTTTAGAACAATTCAGTCAAGGTTTAACCAATCTAAGTATTTCAGATTTTAAACAAGAGCAGAGCCGAGATAAACCAAATTCCTTAGAAGAAGAGAGGGGAACAAAAACCCTCAAGAAGATTGAATGACAACATCAATGTTATTTCTTTACTTTCCACTGCTGCTAACATGGTAACAAGCATAACTGAGATGGTATTTGCAGCCTTTGTCATATGAAAAACACTTCAACCCTTAATACCCTGTTGCTCTGTGGAAGGACTGTACTACTTTGCACAATTTGAATACAACTTGCTGGCAGACAGTAGTAATTCCTGTGCCCACCACTTCATGTTTATTGCATTTAAATATAGTAATTGCACCATGTCAACAATTAAGTTTTTTGTAGTCATTTTTTTGCAATAAATGCTGCTTTTTACATTAATAGTTGCAACCCGACTCTTTAAAGTATTACAGTCATACTATAGATATTTAAGTTTCAAACATGACAAAAGGATTTAGGGGGAAAAAGTATTTAAACAACTTAAGACAGAGAACCTGATACATTTGGTTTTTCTTTTCAGTGCATGTCGGTTTTAAGCTGCTTCAATTCATCACATATTTGAGTGTAGATGACAGAACTTTTATGGCTGGATTGCACAAACATTATCATAGAACAGATAAAGCACATCAAACTTCAGAACACGGGTTGGTTTTATGACTCTACAACCTGCGAGAACAGAGACAAAGTCTGGAGCCACCAGAAAAGCCATTCATCATCTGTCTGTAATTTATGAGGGACTCGTTAAACTGCTGCTGAGAGTTTGTCCTGACCCAGTCATCTGGAAAAAAAAGGCTTCAGCTCTTGTCAAAGTCACTTAAGTCTTTACACCTGCCTGTTTCTCCCACAGCCAGTGTGTTTACAGCAAGACCTGTCTGTTCGTTAATGTGCGCTGAGCCATACCCACCATCCAGCAAAGACAAGTTGCAGCTGGATGACACTTTGACTTTCGAAGTCTAGCAAAGTGCATTTAAAACCTCCCACTATGAGGTCATGGTCACCATAGTCAGATGCTATTTTTTGCCAAGACCTTGAGTAATTTTGCTGCAGAAGAAGCATTCAGACTGTGCAGCTAGAGGAGATAAGTGACTGTAAAGCTGCTACCGGTCAAGTAGTCACACTTGACAACTTTCATCTGAGAGACTGAGCTAAGAAGGTTTGGTGATACATATTTTTGAATTACTGCATTACATAAAATTTTTGAGTTTTTAATCAAAAAGGTGGAAGATGTAATGTTGCTCTGCTTGAAAGAATAGCTGCACTTTTTTATCTGCATGTTTTTGCTGAAGTATTGCTTTTCAATCAAAGTTTAATCTGTTGTAAAACTTAATGCTAAATGATATTAGAAAAACATGCAGTTACAATACCATTGATGACAGAATAAGTTGCAGTAATCTATAAGGTCTCAATACTTATTTCTGTCTCTGCATACGATGTCCCAACCTCTTTCTGTGAAAATGTTTTGAAAAAAATTGTTGCCTTCAGATAGACTGAACTTGCAGAGCATTTTTCCAGTCATCCTGCCCACTTACATTTTTTACATTAGGGATATTCATATATTCACGCTCACACAAACTCGTAGATCAAGAGACAACTTGGGGTTAAGAGTCAAAGGGACATTAGCATGTGACAGGAGGATTCTGGAATTGAACTACAGCCGGCTAAATATATGATTGGCATGCAGATAAATAATGTTGAACTCAAATGTGAGAGTCTAACAAGAATGTAACGTATTTGCAGTTGGAGAATTGCTAACTGGTGTTGTGATCATAGTTTGATATGGTGTATAGCTTTCAAATCTGCCCGGTACTCAGCATCTGATTCGGCAGCAGCATGCCACAACCTTCATCAACTGAGTTTTTGAAATATGTTTCCTTAGCGTGTCTTCTTTTCAGAAAGCATGTCTTCTTTTTAGAAAGCATGTCTTCGTTTTAGAAAGCATGTCTTCGTTTTTGAAGACATGTCAATAAAATATTTTAGAACTGATTGGATTGGAACTGCATTGGATAACATGCAAATGTCTCATTTAATACCAGAGTTTTTAAATATACAGTAATAACAAAAAACATAAATATTTGCTGTTCTTGATGTTTTTGTTGTTTTTTTTCCCCCCACATACATTTAAGACTTATGTTTGTGTTATTTTTTTCTCTCTCTTCCTGAATGAAGTGAACCTGCTGGATTCTCGCTCCGTGATGGGAGACCTTGGTTGGGTGGCTTATCCAAAGAATGGGGTGAGTCACTTTATTCCAAAGGCATAAAATACATTTTTCATAAGTCCAATTTTATTCAACTTAATATTTACTTTATTTATTTCTATCTTTAAATGAAGTGCAGAAGACATAATATATTTCAGGTTTTCACTAAGCATATCATTATTTCTAAAGAAGCGTATGGGTCGGTTGAAGCTAAAATGTGTTTTGTATTATTTCAAGATATTTTTAGCTCAAGTCATGAGCTAAAAGTAGTTTTGCGGTATGCTTTAGCTTCTAGGTACGCTAAACATACCTAGAAATACCTACTTCCCATTTCATTATACATTTTAAGTGCTTCATTTGCTTTGTCGAGGTTAAAGGTCATTTAATTTCTGGAAACCCTTACTTCATTATTAGGCTAAATTGAATTCATGAATAAGATATTGAAAGTCACCATGGAATAGATCATTCTCAAGCCAGAAGTTGAATATCCATCTCCAAGTATTCCCAAAGTGAAGGCCAATTAGAGAATGAGTTACTGGAGTGGTAAAAATGTAATTTCACATTACATTATAATATAGTGTTTTTAAATGAAGAAGTGGTGCTTGGAGAAATATTACCTTCAATATTGACAGGTTGCTTGGAACAGAATTACCCAACCAGAAAAAATGTTGTAATTCTTTATTTGGTTTAGAGCGATTACTTAGCATTTCCATTAGATGCATGTGAAACATTAGTCACAGTCGTAGCTTTTGCTTGTTTAAAGCAGGAGAAACCCACCAGACGAATAGTGCTGACCGAGCTGTTTTATCTCCTCTTGATATTCAAATCACGGCTCACTTTGAGGCTGTACACTATGTAGATGGGAAAGATAATGCTGAAAAAGCAGACATAGGTGCAATCATAATAAGGAAGTGATTATGTTAAGTGTGTGTGTACGCGCATGTCTGCGTGCGTGTGTCTGTGTGTGTTTCTGACATCCAAGCTACATAAATAACTTGAGGGTAGACGGAGAGGAAATGAGACCCAAGACATATTGAAGTCTCCTAATGAAATTCCCATTATCTCTTCACGTTTATCTATGTCTTAAGATGAATATTAAGTCATTGTCTATTTAATTTGTGTTATAAAATGGGTGTGCAAAGAAAGTAAAAAAAAAACAAAAGTTGTCTTTCTGTAAATGTATAAACAATATGACTTTTATCACCAATTTATAACAATTTTAAGGGGCTATATTTTCTTACACGTCTCACCAACAGAGTAATAATCCCTCTTTGGAGTGTTAAATGGCACATAGTTGGAGTTGGCCATTGCAGTTTATCTTTCGTGTTTGTATCCCATCTGTAGCCCACTCCCCCTCCACAAACAAATGTCCGCATTCACACTTCCAGTCTTGGCTGAAGAAGTTGTAAAAGTGGCACCAAAACTTTTTATCATTTCAATTCTACTATACAGAGTCTGGCAGCTTTAAACTTGTCCCCTGCTTTGGTATGATCTTATCACCAATGCATCTCCAACTGAGCTTTGCACATGGATTGCCATGCAAGGGAATTATTTGGTTGTCTAACAGATGAGGCTTGCCAAGACCAAAGCAACAACAACAACAAAAAAATGAATAGAGAAAAAGAATTATAATTGGAGTGGACAAACAAGACTATAAAAGCACCTTTTATGGAAGTCACATTGGTGACGATAATAGAATAGATTTTTAGCCATCTACTGCTTTTACTGCTTGAACTTTCTCTGATTTTTAAGCTACTACGACTATGGGATCAACTTTGCCATCCATAGCCTGAAAGATTTAACCTTGAATTGAACTTTACCATTTGTAAAGCATGACTGTACCATTGGGGCCGTGTATCCCCTCACTGGGTGGGGACTTGTAGTTAAGTCCCCACAGTTCATTTGTGTTGTATCTCGTCAATCTCAAGTTGTGATAGCAGTTGCCGTTTGCGGATGTTGGAACACTAAGCTACTAGTTGTTTAGCGCTTAGTGTTGACTGGGGATGTCGAAGGAACCATTCCTTCCCCAGTCTTTGCATGTAACCTCTCTCACTAGGGTTACTTGAGTAGTAGCATTCCAACAGATCCACATTTTCATCTCTCGCCCATTTCCGTCTTGTTAGCCCATTTGTCATCCAGGTGCTCTGGTTTCCCAGCTCAGAGGATAAGAACCACCCGCGGTGGGTGAGAAGGGAATAATATATATATATATATATATATATATATATATATATATATATATATATATATATATATATATATATATATATAAGGTTAATGTGATATATTTAGACCCTTCTTCACATCTGGCCGTACACCATAACTTTGCTTAATACTGGCTTCTTTTTTCAATGTATGGTGTGGCAAATATTCACCATATTTAAAAAGAAAACAGGAAAAAAAAAATAGTGCAGCTTCATATCAAACATTTTCATTTACACTTTAAATTATATTTTTACATTTTTATACAGCTTTTGAACTTTAAAAAAAAATCAGGGAGTTTTTTTTTTTATATTATTTTTTTTTATAATGAACAAATACTAATAAGTCATCACTTCAAGGATCATGGTGCAAATAACCTCCCAAGAGATGTGATATAGCAATCTGAGATCTGATATAAGATGAACTTAAAGTTGAGACATTACCAGAATATCATGGTATAGAGATGGAGAGCTGCCAGACTGTAAGGAAGTGACAGACTGTCATTTGAAGTGTGTGAGCTGAAATTTGGGGCTAGAAAAGCTAATTTTGGCTTCAAGAATTAAAGTTCTGCTTAAAGTAGAGTGTACAATTTGCTGCCATATGTCAGTGATGGAAGAGGTGAACTTGTCTATTAGTTTGGTCTCAAAAAGATTTTAATTCTTTGTTTGAGACAGCATAAAATAAGTAGATCTCACAATATAGATTATATTTTGATTCCCATGTAACCCATCAGTCCAGTAAATCCTCAAACCATTTCACTCTATATCTAAACATCAATAGGTGATGGCTGATGGGTTTGTAAAGGCCTTGCAACAAAGCAGACTCTGAATGTAGGGGTGACAAAAGAAGACTGATGAAATGTGCTTTGTGCTATATCAGGGTTGCCATTAAACCTTCACTAAAAGAATGGAAAAACAGGACGGTTGGCTGACAGACGATGGGAGAGGCCTAGATTGTCTTTTAAGACTAGATTCAAAAACTAAATCTGTTTTCAGATCAGATCTAACCACTAATATTGAGATTAATGCTTGAAAAACAAATCTCTAAAAATATTCTCTTATGCCACAATGTCACCTAATGAGGCAATCTTTGCACAGATTTGCTTCAGCTAATGTTTAATCTTACTATCACAGAATGAAGAGGCAGTGTTTCACAACTCTGAATGCTGGAAGGCAAGGTTCATAGGCTTTTACTTAACAAGCTTGACAAATGGTTAGTCACATTTAATGCACAAGTTCCACACTATTCATTAAGTTTCTAACCAAGCTACTATGTTTCCTCCTGTGTATCCCTTTAGAGTGTTTCCATGTTCTTTAAGCAACATCTATGCTATCCATCTGATGTCATTGTGAGATAATCAGTGAATCTATTTGCCCTCCTTTGCCCATCAGTTTAGCCGTGCAAGTCAGGCAAACGAGGCAAAATTCACTCTAAATTGATGTAATCTGTGCTTTGCTTGACTGAGCATCTAGTCATAAAGGTCTGTTTCATCCAGGGCCTCCACTGATTCAGTGTGCTTAATTGAGCAGAGACGAGGACAGGCGAGCATAAAATATGCTGAGCACACTGTACAAACCAGGCAGGCGATGGGAACATGTGCAAAACGTTGGCGAATGTCACTACCACCAGCTGTGTGACACATTTGAGAAAGCGAACCTGGTTTTTGACCATCTTAAAAAGGGTGAATAGACGTTTTTTTTTTCTGATTTTTTTTCTGATTTTTTTTATCTACCAGTTATTGTTTTCACTTTCAAAAGATGTAAGGCTATGATAAGAGATGAAAAACACCTTCTGCAGTATTTTAAGCTAAAAATTCCCTTTTTTTGTATTAAAAAAAAAACACCCAAAAAAAGCAAACTCTTAGAAGGAAGATGTAGAAGGTAGAAAACAATTATGCCTCGGATTGATCACTCTGGATATTGCAGATTGTATGCCTGTGTAATTGTACAGTGGTCACAATGCCAAAACACTATAAAGAATACTTATTTTATGTGTGCTTTAACACATATTCTGTTTTTAATTTAAGTGGAACTCCTGCCATGAGATCTCATTACATTCTTGTTTTTTTTGTTTTTGTTTTTGTTTTTTTTTTGTCTTGGTGTATTGCAGTAGGCATGATGATATGGTTCAGAGCTAGAAATAAAAATACAAAAAAAAACACAATGATGTGTAAGATTGGCAGGATATATAACACAAAGCAGTTAAGGGAAATGTAAAAAAAATGTAAGGTCTCAAAAAAAGAGCAGAGTCTGAAAAGAAGTCTTAAAAGGGTGAAGGTAAAGAAAACCTTTTGAGTAGTGTTTCTCTGTTAGACCTAAGATCTGATAATTAAAACTGAGAATGCAGGGAACTGATGACAGACATGACTCAAATTAAAAAAGCAGTGAAATGACACACGAGACGAGGGATGAATGAGATGCGGATGGGAATAGAAAAAGACGAGGTGAGGTGTTCTCTGTGTGAGGAGCCAAAGGAACAGTTCTATTACAGTGTCACGATGGTCAACGGTAATGGGTGGTAATAATAAGTTGCAGGCGTCTTTATAGAATTAAAGCTGGGAGAGCACTCAGCGCAGCCACAGGGGGTCTGCTGATGGAAGTGTTACACAGCCACACATTTTAAAGTAAGAAAAACTCAACACACACACTAATGAGGCTCTGCAGGGATGCCTATAGGGACTGCTGTGTTCGCGGTGTGGAGGGAGCGCGGGGGGTGGTTGGGCAGCGGGGGTAATAAGTACGAAGTGCAAAGGAGGCAATGCAGAAGGTTAATGTTATATATTTAGACCCTTTGTCACCACTGGCCGTTATACTATTGGCTTTCAGAACTTGGTTAAATTGAAGCATAATTTTACCTTTATTAAATACTATATGGATATTATTCTATTCCTTCATATGTAATTAGGTGTGATTTGGAATGAAAAAAAAACCCACATCAAATCCCACAGTTTCTGAGTATCCAAGCTTTTATTGACAGTTTCAAATGGAAAACGTTTTGTCAAGCCTTCAAAATGTGATGTACTTTTATCAAATGAACTGCTTTGTAAAGGCTTTTTCTTCATCAGGACAAAGTTAACTCCATTGGTGGTCTTGACATGCTATATTAGCTGGTCGTGTCGTGCTGTGTGCAAGTCTTTGTGTGTGTGAGACATCTGACGACCCTAGCCCCAAATAATATGCAGTCTGCTCCTAATGGAGAGCAAGAAAGAGGTGCATTGTTGTGTTTGGCTAAAAGAAAATGAAAATGAATGATCTGTTATCTATAGACATTATTTGTTTGTCTGTTTTTGAACCATGTCCCCATGTTAAAAAGACTGTTGCAGATGCAGCATAGAATCCATGCTGCTATAACTATCATTGTTACTTAAATTTACAATAAGGACTATGCCTTCCCTTTCCCTGTCAGAACTGCATATATCTCAGTCAGTTCAGTAATTAATTATTTCCATAAATAATAACCATGTAAAAATATTCCCTGGACATTTTCTTTTTTAAATGAGCAATCAGACTATGCTTTTCTTTCTCCAAAAGGCCCAATAAAATACTTTTTTTTTTTTTACAATGTTGTTCTCGTGTCTCCAACCAACAGTTGAACTCATTTCTGAGTTCATCCGTATTTTTTTCTTCTCTTCTTTCAAATTCAGTGGTTGCCACAGCGAATCATCTGTCTCCATTTATTCCTACCCTCTGTATCCTCTACCCTCACACTAACTAACTTCATGTTCTCTTTCACCACATCCTTAAATCTGCTTTTTGATCTTTCTCTCTGACTTTTTTCAACTTTTTTCTGTGTTAATTTAGTATATATATGTCCTCAGTTTGACTTGACAGCAGGCAAGCTCCTCATAAACATTCTAAGCTGAAAATCTTAAAGTCTATCAAGTCAAAATACCATCATAAAAATATGTCAGGATAGTTAAAATAGGATTTAGTTTAATGTCAGAGACAGATGGAAATGTGTGTAGTGTTCAAAACTGTTGCATAATTAACTGAGATGCATTATTGCACATACACGTTTACATAGTAATGGAGAAACAAGGAGCAATGATTTCTGATCATTTCTTGGTGATCAGAAATTTATCCAGCCACAAAATTATCACACTATTGTGCTAAACTAATTTAATTTATTGTATTTTTAAACTTTTTTGTGCTTCGATTCCATGTTTTGATTCTCTCATTTCAGCTGTTTCTTCCTCTATTATATTAAGCATAGATACATTTGTGAGACCACAATAATTCTCCTCATAATATACAATCACCTCTGAGACATATGCAGTCATAGGAATAAATTCAGTCAAAATTTTTAGAGTACTAAATATATTCATTTAAGTTACTCAATAAATTGTCTATTTTAAAGCAAATATTCACACTTTAGCTGCCAAATTCCACATGTATGATATTGTGTATTGTGTATACATTTTGTAACCAGAATTTAAACTGAAGATTTTGAAGACTTTCTGTAATGACATTCATGAATACTGAAATCATTTGGCTCTAGGCAAAAAAATTATGGAAGGTCATCTGTTCAATACCCTGCTGAGATGCCAATAATAACGGGTAGCCCGTTAACTGTGTGCATGTGTGTGTAGATTGTGTTTTAAGCTGTGTAAAGCTCAAGGCAGGCTGGTGGATCTGTGTGATCTAACCAGTAAGAAGCTTATGTCTGCAGTGGGACCAACTGGGCTAAAGTCAGGAAGAAACAGGGGGTCACATACCCGTGCATACAATTTTCTTTTTGCCATCATACTTAAGTAGACACCCGCCAATGTAATATACTTCATACGTCTTGTATTCTCAAGTGGTCCACGTTTGTCTGCTAAACTGTCAATTTCTTCAGCCTCAATGACGAAAAAGTTATTTTTGACACAGAAATGCTTATGGAGACATTATGAATGCCATCTTGAAACTGTGTGAATTTAGCAGCACAGAAATGTCTAAGTGAATCAATTACCCAGAGAAATGCTTGAGCAGCTGATTAATTGTAACCAGAAAACAAAAGACTCAACCGGTGCCGTGGCGGCTGAAAATCAGACAGATGGTGAACAAAACGGAGAGGAAAGACGGAGACAGAAGGTTTCAGATCGGCTACAGCAAGGATTGATTAATATAGGCTATTAAGTTATAACACCAGATCATAGTTTCATCCCTCTGGCCATATTACAGAGACATGATGAAGCGCCTGTATTAGCCATGGGAGAGTGCTAGTGACGCAGATAATAGCCACATCCCAGGAGACCCTCAGAAGAAATTAATGCTGCTGTCTGAGGCACGCTAGTAGAGAAAATACAAGCACACATTAATACTTGCAGAATAATTTGCATATATGCACACACAGGCAGGAATTGACTTGCACTCACTTTTGGAGGAATAATAAATTAAGTTACAAGGGCACCTTTTTTATATGTTGGTGTCATTCCTCCCACAGAGTAAATTCAAATATATATTTGAACATAATCCTCTTTCTACTTGAACAGTAAGTAACAGATAAACAAAAATATAGACAAAAATATATCAAAGGAAAATTGCTGTTGCTGCTTCATATGGAGTACCATCAAATGGTATGCTTCCATTATAGTGTATCATCAGGCTTGATATTAAAATTATTTTACCATTAAGGGTCTATTTAGGAATATTGGTAAATATATTCTGAAATGGAGTTATAGACACTTTCAGAACATATTGCTGTACATATAGATTAAATGTAAAGCTCTAACAATCATCACTTATATTTTATTTAAAGTATACATTGTCCTCATTTTACAAGCAAATACCTCACAATATATTGAAATAATATATTTACAGTATATTTGCACAATATCAATATAATATTCATCAACATAGCACTTGTTTGTCTGCAACATATGGTAGCTCCTTTCTACCCTAAAGTATTCCAAAACTATTAGCTGAAATATAAATCCAGCTTCCCCAAGTCAGCATCTTCAAGCATTTACCATCCTGAGGTGAGGGAATCTTGATCCATGCAGATGAAGGGCCATCGTTGCATGAGATTATGTAACATTTGTTGTTACAAATGTATTCACAGACAATTGAAATATAACGTGTTACATCTATGGCTGTGTAATGTTTTTATTTGTTCTTTGTGCTGACAATACTAGGACTGGGTGCATTTATAAGTCACAAGTGTATAATTACCTATAAATTTTGACCCTGAAATATTAGAAAAGCCTGGGGCTGCTTGGCAATATTTGGTTGACTTCAAATAATTAATATTTTTTTCCCCTAATATTCCCTGCTTTGCTTTGTTTTTATCCTTCAGTGGGAAGAGATTGGAGAAGTAGATGAAGACTATGCCCCCATCCACACCTACCAAGTCTGCCGTGTGATGGAGCAGAACCAGAACAACTGGCTCCACACCAACTGGATCCTGACTGAGGGTGCACAGCGAGTGTACATCGAACTCAAGTTTACGCTTAGAGACTGCAACAGCCTGCCTGGTGGGGTCGGGACGTGTAAGGAGACTTTTAACATGTACTACTATGAAACAGATGGCGATGAGGATGACATGGAGGACGGCAGGATGAGGGATGGTGTTGGCATAACTGAAGAGGAAGACAGGGTATTGAAAGAGAGCAGATACATCAAAATTGACACCATAGCAGCTGACGAGAGTTTTACCGAGCTGGACCTGGGGGACCGTGTCATGAAGCTCAACACTGAAGTCCGGGATTTAGGTCCTTTGTCTCGGAAAGGTTTCTATTTGGCCTTTCAGGATTTGGGGGCCTGCATTGCGTTAGTATCAGTTCGGGTATTCTATAAACGGTGCCCGTTCTTGGTGAAGAGCCTGGCAGAATTTCCGGACACCATCCCGGCATCGGAGGCGTCGCAGCTGGTTGAGGTGGTGGGCCGCTGCGTCAATAACTCGGTGCCCTTATACGAGCCGCCACGGATGCACTGCAGCACAGAAGGCGAATGGCTGGTGCCTATTGGGAAGTGTGTCTGCAAACCAGGCTTTGAGGAAATCGGCGGTTCTTGTCAAGGTAAAATATGGCAGTTAATTATTAAAATTGTCATTTTGCTCAATAAGGAGATCCTTATTGAGCATTTTTAACAATTAATTAAGAATGTTTGAGTCACTTTTAAAGATGCTCATAAATTTATTTATTTTTTTTCCATCAATGTTTTGTCTTCCGGTGTTTGTTTTCATTGCTGTCTCCATCTTGTTTTATTTTCATATCCACTGTGATGTTTATTTTTAGTGCTATCTGCTCAAGCGTGTGTGCAGATCAGCTTGTTCTTTTAGTAAGTGTGTTCTTACTTTATGTATGTGTTTGTGAGACTGTCTGTGTTTCTCCTTCGCTTAGTGCAGGGCATTCCCTTGAGCCCTGCAGCACTTTGCTGCTCTCATAAAGCCACTGTTCTGCCTTGACTTGTGCCCAAGCATTCCCTGCTCCATCCTTAACTGCCATTTCCATGGGTTTCCCTGGCTGCTGCTATTTATTTTTCTCTATCCATCCTCTGTAGTTGTCTTCTTCTCTTTCTTCGAATTACTCAGTTTTATTCTTTGCAGTCACTCTTCTTATACAACTCATGGAAGGTCTGAATGCCATGGAGACATGTATATTTCTCCATATATTTTGCACCAACTAAAAGCTGTGTGAAACATATTTAGAATTTTTTGGTAGTTTTATGTTCACACGAAGTCTTCCTTTTGACAAACCAGTTTGATGACCTAAATTATTGGTTTTGGTTCACTAGCTGCAAAATGCAACTTTTAAAAAGAGGAATATTTTGATTAATGCCTTATTAATGCTCCTCCTCCCCCAAGTTATCTGATATCTCTCCATCTTTCATTTAGAAATTGCCAAGAAAGCGATGTTTGTTAAGATTCTGTCAGGCAACATTTTCCATGTTTCTTTTTATGGGACATGAAGATCAGGATGATTTCATATTTTCCTGGTGTTGCACTATAAAGCAGGATTAACGTATGCATGTTTCTTAGAGGGAAAAGCTTAACTAACCCAAGCATTGACTGTCATGCTGAAGGCGTTCTCCAAAACTGGTCAATCCAAGGTCGAAACTGTGCATACAAATAAAAAAATAAATGAAAAATCACAATAAAAAAAGACTGAGACATGTACAAATAAATGCACTTATCCTGGCCAGCTGGCAGACTTGCCTTGACAAATAATTCTAAGTCATCACATTCTCTAACTGATAGAAAATAAATCAATTATTGTTTTCAAGACATGATTGATAATGTATTCTATCTCCTTTTTTCCTACATGTTCTTGTCCACTTTCTTTATTTTCCTTCCTATGTGATGCAAAATTTAATTTATTTATTTTTTAGGTTTTCTACTTGGAACAATTATAATAACTGTCTATGCCAGACTACCATCATTCCACTAGTAGTACTTCAGGGCTTTTATTGAACCCCACAAACATGCACAACTCTTATTGCTTCATATTTACTAGAATTAGTAGTTACTTACATGCTTATAGTTTAATAAAAATGGGTCACTGTAGCTTTAGGAGTGTAAATCTTCCTTTTCTTCCAGAAAGATGTTTCAGGTTTTCTGTAGAGTAAGTGGCACGGATGAGTTGAAGAAGAAAATAATAAAGCCAAACATTTTTGTTTTTACGTCTCTGTAGAATGTATGGATCCTGTTAGTTTCAAGAAATAAAAAAGAAAAGATTGTGGGTGTTGTGAAGAAACGCATTAAATTTGGTGGTACCTGTGGTGATGGCGGAAAGAAAGTGGTGTAGACCATTAGGGCAAATGAGATTTCAATTATATTTAAGCTATCACGCTCCATTTAATTAACAAGTTGCTATGGCAATTCGAAGCCTATCACATATGGTGTCCTATCTGCAGCATGTCTCAGTAATGTTTATTTTACATTTATTTTGGATAAAACTGTGACTGTGTGCGACACCTGTCATTCTTGCTAGCGTATCCAATATGTTGTATATCGGATATGTTGTCACTCCACGCAGCTTTCACACAGCTTCTGCATTATGCCATTGTGCAGAAAGTGGCATTAATATTCAAAAATCCAATATGAAATTCCTTCCTACTGATTTTTCCACATGATAATTTCTAAATTTTATAAAGTGGCAGAACAAGGAACTATTAAACATCACAACCACCCTTACAAAAATGGCTAAATGTGAACATTCATAAATTATTTTGCTCAGTTCCATTAGCCAACATCCAGGCATGATCAATACCAATCAGAACATCAGTTTCCTTTAACTTGTTTGAATACATAATGTCAGCTAAAAGATCTGGAAAATCAACACATAATTTCCTGCTCCTAAAACATGTTTAGAACTAACCAAAAAAAAAGACACTGACATTATCTATCAGAAAAATGTTGCAAGATTGTAAGCCTTTGGGAAAATGAGAGCCATTACTCACAGATGGAGAAAACATGGAAACGTGTTGAACGTTTCAAGAATTCACCAATAAGTGGAAAAAAATGGCTTGTGAAGTCTTGAATCAGCTTTTGAGTTACTGAAATGATATATAAGCTCCACAGTAGGTATATATTTCATTCTATGTTTCAACAGGGATATGTGTTAAGTTTTGGAGATCTGTTGCAGGTTAAATGGATGTTTTCAATTATTGAAGAGAGAAACAGAAAGGCTAAATGTGTTTCCAGATAGTTATTGGAGTCATCTTCATGTTTTCAAGTGAACAGTCATTCAAATTCTCTCTAGCAGCACCCATCTGCTGCTGAACACAGCATAAAATATTAAGTTAAGAACACAGGAAACAATACAAAATAATTTTTAAAAAAGCACACTGCCTCATACTTTATTATAGTACATCTAACTGCTTTTTCTCCTCCTGTCAATTAGCCTTCTGACTCTTATTGTTGAGCATTTACTTTATTTCAAAATGAATTATAAAAGTACATATAACAGATGTGAAAGAGATTTAAAGCTTTTTGAGCACTTGTTTTATACTGTATTGCGTTGGACAGAATCTGCTGTAAATTTCTGATAATTAGTATTTTTTCCTTTCCGTCTAGGTGGTTCTTAATCTCCTTTATTGCTCTTTCACTTTTTGGCCATTTTGTAGTTTTTCTAACACTTATTCATTAGTGATATTTCTTGCTTTTTATTTTCATTGCAATTTTGTATCTTTGTCTTTGTCTCACTTTTTTTTTGGCCACAACCCAGGCTTTCCTCCCTTATTTTCTCACTGTATCTGTTTCTGCCATCTACATGTCTGCCATTCAGTCTTTCACACTTGCCACAGCCTCTCACTTCAGTCGTCTTTTCATCCCTCCTTTCAAGATCTGTCTCTTTTTCTCCATTAACAAAGCCATCATCCTACTCTAATCTAAATGCAGAAATACAGTGGTCTGTAAAAGAATCAGTATATTTTTATGGATAGAGTTAGCCACATAATGCTCTGTAAAAGTTAGTTTCTGCAGTTGGCTTTTTTGTTTTATTAAGCACATTTTAATAACATCACAAAAAATGTACATTAATTGTGTAATCAACTTATGAAAACAATTGATTGTTTTGATTATTTCCTAAGTGTCGTATAGATATTTTTAAAAAATCCAATTTAAACAATACGTTTAAAAAAAAAAAATTCTAATTTCAGCACCACCAAATGGAGGGGGGGAATTAAAATTCAGAAGACAATTGCAATAGTAGCAAACTGGCCTGGATTGTCTGGGCAGTCTGCTTACAATGGCACACCTCTGGAGCTTTTTTCCTCATATTTAAAAACGTCAAAATGTAGGCAAATTTAAAAAAAAAAAGAAAGCAGTATATTTAACCACAAGCACACAATGAACACTTCATGTTAAAAAGTTACATTCTGCTATGGTTTGTGTCCTGCTGGCTGTAAAATGACCATACAAAACCACCTTTATTCAAAAAGCAACTATGACTGACACAAAGTGCTGCATATAAGTGCATACCACTGAGGCTGAAACGATGAACAATACACACAGCAAATACTGAAATAAATGTTTAGAATGAAGCCACATTTCTGTCATAACAACTGCTGGCTGAACAAGTGAATAAAACCGTGCCCCCAGTTATTTCACTAAATGATGGAATAACGGCACATTAGCTAAGTGAAATGCTGTAAAAAGAGATAAATGATACAATGGATGAATGGAATAGGGCTTTTAAGGAGTGTGCAGGGATTGCAAAACGGCTGGGATCAGGTTATAAACATTAAATAAAGACTGACCAAATTGTTGGAATGACAGAATAAGGGCTGAATGGGCTGAATGCTTTACTTTGAGGACAAAAAAGGGGATAGAAAGGAATCCAGGGATTGGCAGCTTTCTGGTGTTGAAATTCAAGCTGCACTGAATTTCTGCGACAAAAGAGGAAAAAAAGACTGACAATGTGGGCAGCGGTCTAGACAGTAGATCATGATGGGGGAGGGTAGAAAATCTATAGGTTTACTGCTGAAAATGTGGATAGCAGTTGATATTATCAGTAAGCATAATTATTCAGACTAAAATATAAAAAATCTCTCTAATAAAATAATAAGCATAGGCAGTTTGTTCAGATGTGGTCATGAAATGCCTCATGGATGGAGCTGGGCGACCCTCAACGACACTTTGTTTCACTGCTTGGGCTCCCATGGTGTTCAGCTGTTTGCCTGCCTGTCAGATGTCACTGCAACATATGTCAAACTCGATCTGGTCACGTTGGTGGGGCTGCCATCAGTAACTGTCTCAGCGGAGTGGTAACCCGAGGAAGCGCTCTCGCTTCGATCCACGGGGAATTATAGGAGGGCTAAGAAGCAGTTCACACTAGCAGTGTGAGTTTTGTGGTTGTTGTGGTGACACTGGTGTTACAGTCACTTGCGTAACATAGAGACACATTTGTTATTTTGACAGCTGTGATTTCCGAAAGGACTTTTTAATATTTTAGGAATCATTAGTACTCTCCTCCACCCCGCAATTTATTAAACGACCAAACAATTTAGTGGCATTTCATTACATTCTTTTTCTATTTTTTTGATGTGACTAAGTTTAAAGTATTATTAATATTTCTCATATTGTTTAGAGTTTTTAACAACCTAAAAATGTAAAACTTAAAAATTCCATTGAAGGTAGTTTGGAAGTGAAGCAGAGATGCTGTCATATTTTTGAACTTTGTGCAGTTTGAAAACGGAGTAACTTATTTTGTCAATCAACCTTTTCCTGCTTTGCTCCTGCATTCTAGTCAGTCTTTTCTCAACCCCCACTTCATCATCCCATCATCTGAACCCGGTAATGCTGCCATGACAACTAAAGTGTTTCCTGAGTGCTTGTTGGTTAAACCGACTTCTCCCATTTTGCCCTTTACCCCCAACCGTCACATCTGCAGTTTTCCCCCCCTATAGGCTACTACTGACAACCTAATGTGAAGTAATCCTATTAGACCTTAGTAAACATGGCAACATATGTCAAACTATATCTGGTCATGTTGGTTACCCTGTTACAAATCTTGAATACGATACCTTCAAACAGAATTTACAACATTGTCATTGTGCTCAAAAAGACATGGTGACAAGCTGAAAGACAGAGACGCACAAATCTGAAGTTTGTAAATTATTAATAAAATACTTCGGCACAGCCAGTTATTTCCATGAAAGCTTGTCTGTCCCCAGAGTCCCACTCAGTAGCTATGACTGGGTTAACTGGGAAATAAAAACTCATCTAGTGCTTTAAGATCACATGTAGGCTTAATAAAATCCCAAAAATATCTAATCACAAACTTGTTTTGATCAAATTGCTGGTTGCCGATACTCTCTAAGCTATCCTTACAACTTATTTCTTCATTTTTATCGACTATTTTTTAATGGCATATTATACATTTGACCAAATAAATGGTATGTAATTTTAAAAGTTAAAAGTTTAAAAGTTACATACCATGTATTTTTTTCCCTTTTATTATATCTGAACAAATGCACCTGGTGTTGAGGTTGACTGTCTGCCTGTTTTACATATCTTCAAATTGAAAGTTTTGTCAATTTTCTCTGTCAGACTGAATGAAGAAATTTATTGATCAACAGTGTTTATGTCTTAATATGAAAAACTTTAGCAAAAACATAACCCAACTGACAAAATGCATCACCATCACAAAATGATGCCACTATTTGTGATGCCACAAAATGATGCCACTATTAATTATCAAGATTATGTGACCCTGCCGACAGTCTCTCACTTGACCATTGGGTTTCTAGAATTACCATGGACACCTTTATTTCTTCTCTGACTCATGCACTCCTTTCCTGACCTGTTAACTGAACAGGCAGTGTAAGAATTGGTGGAAATAATGCTGCAGATAAAATCAAAGAGCTTAGAGGAAGCAGAGGAAGCGTTAGAAACAGTCATCAGATCTACAGCGTACTGTTTATCAATGACAGTTTAAATATTTCTGACTGCCTGGTGTGTGAGACATGGTAACCTCTGCTGATGGGTTTCAAGTAGGTTTGCACTGTATTGTGGGAACAAAAAATTGTGATGGCAGTATTAAATATTGTGATGCGAGTTTTGGTAATATGCCTCAAGGGTGTCCATTCAGCTAATCAAATTTATTAATCCAAGCACTTTAGTGTGATTGTCATTTTCACACTGTGAATTTAGTAGTAGTGACCAGTCCTGACGAAGCTGCAGGAATAACTTCAAAACCTGAGTGACCGTTTGATGTTGCATCTTTCTCCTCAGGGCTTACAATGAGTCTCCCATTCAGCTACTCATATTCACCAACACAAACTGTGACAGCTGTTGGTGAAGTAGCCCATCTGCCATTAGAAGCAACTTTAGATTTATTGCTTTTATCAGGGGAGACTTGGGCTCGTGGGGAGGCCAGGCGTTCAGTTGCATTAAGCATGATCTAAGAGAATGGAGATTCCTGATTTGCCATAATCATTTATTGATGATAATTTTTTAGTCTAGACCTTAATAAAGCTATTATATTGTTTTAAATTGAAAAACTATTAAGAATTTGACCTCCTTGTCTGTGCGTAATGTCTGATTGTGAGAATAAATGAGTGCTGAACAATGCCCCGCTGTGTTATTCCACGGGCAGGAAATCCCTATTGACTTGATTGTGTATTATTATTGTATTATCATCCGTCTTTGTTAGCGTTCACACAGTGACATGCACAAATATGTGCATGCATTGGCAAAACCGCACAGACACATGCAGGGGCCTGCACCTAAACAGAAAATGACAACAATAATACAAAAAGGTATGAAACCCTCATGCATGCACAATCTCAAAAAAGTCCAGCATCCACTTTGCTTATGTTTCTTAGACCAGTAGTTTACTGTTGAACAAACACAGGAAGAGGATATTTACTGTTTCTTCTGCTGGTTTATTATTTCACAATCCTATCGGCTAACAATATAAGCATCACAGTGAAACACAGCCTTGCTATTTTTTGTTTCTTTTGTTGGAATTTACTTTCACATCAGTCTTTATGATCAAAAATAAAGGTTGTGATTAGTTGTAATGTGCAGTGAATGAAATTTAAGCCATTTCATTTTATTCTCATTTACATAAATCACTTTTATTTGACTTTAGGACTGGTTCATGCCCAAAATTAAAGCATATTCAAAACCAGTTTTGAATATGTATAAACAAACTGTAGATTATTGGGAATTTAGATGAGCAAACACAAAGTATTGCATAATTAAGCAACACAATATGTGATGTGCATGAAATCTTAAAATTAATTTAAGTTTGCATTTGTATGTGACAATATATGCTGTACTTTCACAACTTATGCTTTGGATATTAATGCACTAGATAAATATTGCAAGGTGAAAATGTCTTGATGTTCTCTGAAGTTGAATTATTAACTTGCTACCCTTCAATCTTCTTATGGCTTAATGTCAGTCACATCCTTGAGATAAGTTCTATAGAGTTTAAGTGGCTCCACTTAAACCAGCTTTGCTGCATTCATATTGCAATGTGTAGAGAGTACTAAGCCAATATTTGCATCCTCCGTGTGCCAATGCTGAGACAAATACTTTTAAATCCAATGTTGATGCACGGTAGGTGGTCTTTACATCTACCTTTTAATTTTCACACCCCACTGCTCAGCCTTAATATGCCTTTCTGACTCAGCCCTAATAGCTTTCTTCCTAATCCCTTCAAATGACAGCCGGGCAAATAAATCAACATGTTTAGTGTGAAATGTTTCCAATTAAACAGGACGTTTGTTAAGAAGCATTCACGGACACCGCTGGATCCCTAATTGTCTGGGATGCCAGTGCGTGATGCATATTAATTACGTATTAACCTCTCATTCTCAAATGGTACACATACACACACATACATACTCAAATCCTTACAGATGCATTAGTGTGTATTGCATATTAATTACCCATTAGCCTTTGCACCATGCATTAAGAGCTGCGTGGCATTAGAAAGACAGCCTGCCCAAGGGCAACATGCAGACACTCACGCACACACATGCACTCGTTACTACTATAAACTGTCTTCACAGGTTGCATTCTCAATGAGGAGTGAGCCATTTCAGGAATCCATCCAACTACATAACAAACTACACCACAGGAAGTGTATCTGTGTTTTCAGGTACAAATATAAATTAATTTATGTGATTTTAAAATGGTCAAATGATTTAAGATGCCCATTCTAATCTAACAATCTGTTTAACGTAATTTATTTGAACGTGAAATAGTCTTAAGTAAATAAATTCTATAGCCAAATAAGTAAATATTCTTAGGAAAGGAGGTGGCATTCATGCTTGAAGTCATGTCTTTATGCGTAGAAAAAAAAATTAAGTTCTACCTTTAATAACTTTTGTGGTAATTGCGACCTCTTATAGGCTCAATGGTTTGAGTATGGAATGTAGTGACTTTAGATGGACTGTGCACTTGACTAAGCTGAGCTCAGACTATGTTTGGGACTGCAGCGACTTGTAAAGGATTAATTTCCTTTACGATAATCTCTTTATGCGATTTAATCATGTTCCTTATGCTTCTACGTCATATTAATTGTCCTGACAAAATCAGGACTGAATTTGTCAGGACTGAAGTCTGAAGTCGACTCATCAATATTAATATTGGCCCCATTCTTGACTTGTTTCCAGCACATCCGAGAAAAAGACGAGCACTAATAAAAATATAGTTGATTCTGTGTGAAGCCGGGGTTTAAAATATGGGCTTGACATGAAGACCTGCCTTAAGAACTACCATACTGCTGTTAGCTTTTCAAAATAAATATACCTTGTTATATTCAGGAACTCTACATTTTTCTTTATATTGCTCACTAAATTAAACCTCACTTTCCATATAGCCATTTTTAAAGTACCTATTTTCTGAATAGACATTATTATTGACAATTTTTCAACTGAAAACAAGAAATAATAAGTGTCGCACTACATAGTTCAGTTGTTGAATTCAAAGGAAGTGGTTGATCGGTTTTCACCCAGTCATTGATTTAAAGACATTTATGGTTTTCCAAAGACAAAAAAATATATTTTTATTTCTTTATATATTTTTTGTTGAATTTAATGTTAAATTCAGCAATATAACATTAACGGTGGTAAGGTATTTGCATGTTTATCTTCAAACATGACCTTTAAGCTTAATTAAAACAAAATTAAGTCTTGTGTGGTGAATGATTTTTTATTTTTTCAAAAGAGAAAATAATTTTTATATATTGAGTCCAAAACAGGTAATTATGGTAATTTACAGCCAACAACAATGCAGTCTTATACAGATAGCATGCATTAGATGAGAACATGTTAAATTATGTTTGAAATGACTTGGACATGGAGAAAAATATATTTTCACATCTTCAACCACTCGATTATTTCATGGTCCTCTCTTCATGGATTTTCCCCACAATGTTAAAAGAAGACAGTCAAATTGCAAATGTAGTAATTTCATATCATATGTCAATATGATATGCCGTATCGTGTCGTCTCAGATGTTGCCTTGTTGAGCCTAGCCAGTATATTTATTCTGCATAAAATCTGCCTCAGTGGTATGAAATAGCCTAACAATTGTGAGGAATTTCAGTGGCATGTAACCGATTTTTCTGAACACTGAGTTGCACATTGTAATTAGATTTTTTTTCCTTCATTCTCATAATTTTATACAGCTTCTAGAAGGAAAACATTTCAATCCATTAGTTAAGTCAAACTGGAACACTAGAAGTCAATTACTTTTTGCGTTTCTTTCAGTCCATCTTGTTTGAAATCAAGATTTTAATTTTTGGGTAAAGTAGAATGAAGCAAATGTCGACCCAATTACAAAAAATGTCACTCTTCCACTGCTTATAATGGCGGAAACTAGTATGTCGCATATTCCTAATGTGACCAATAATCACTGCTGTCACAAGAGACCGCTGAATATGATCTTGGTGCAGAATCAGATTTGTTTGTGTATGTGGAAGGACCCGACAACCCATTTTTATTGACTGGCCTCGGGGGATTTTAAATGGTCAAAGTGAGTTTTACAATAGTAATAAATGCCCCCATTCTTTGAAGCCATAAATGGCTGTGTCTTTATTGGCTTCAGATTGTGGATGAGATGAACATGGATCTTACTGGCACATGCATTTATTTTCATGAATCAAGGCTGCTTTCAATGAGGAGTACGAGGGTTGTGTGTTGGTGGGCAGGGGGTTCAGTATGTGGTTTAGTTATACACTAATGTGTGTTTACGTGTGTGTGTTGTACACATTGTCGGATGTATATAATGTTGGGCGAAAATCAGGTTTTTCCAAATGAACAAAGTCTTTTTCTGTCCTGAAAAAAGACAAAAGTACCAACTTGTTTATGGTAATTGCTTGACATTGGAGTCCTACTACTCTAAAATGGACATGAACATCTTGAAGTGATATTGAATACATATGATTTTATGAAATAGCAAGTTCAAATTGAATTCAACAGTCACTACAACATTGATTCGGTGTTTCTAGTTTTATGATCAATGTCCATCAGGGTTTGTTGGGTTTGTCAAATATCAAATAATTTTTCCTATGAAAGCCTTGTTCTCCAGTGTCTGTGTAGGTGCGCATGCACGTATGCATGTGGGTGTGGGTGTGTGTGTGTGCGTGTGTGTGTGTGTGTGTGTGTGAGAGAGATTTTGAGGTGAGACTCGAAGTGATCCAGGGCAGAGGGAGAATTTTTCAAGAGTAATGTTCCATGACAACAGACCAAGGTTCCGTCAAGGTGAATCAGAGGCACTGCTGCCTAACGACTTACACACACATGCACACTCACAATCCCACCAATCCTCCATTGTCTCCTCTTTTTTCTTCTTCTTTTGTGTCCCTCATGTCTCATTCTTATGAACCTGCCCTCTATCTCTTCCTGTCCTATTTCACTTTTAACATTGTGTTTTTCATCTCCTTGTCTTTATTTTGCTGTCTTCAACCAGACATTTAATTATGTAGGTGCTGTCTGCTTCATAACAGCTATACAAAAACCAACATTGGTCAAACAAGTCTTTAATTCTGTGGATAGAGAAAGAAAACGCATAGCACTTCAACTTCTTACTTTCACCTCTGTGATATTTACTACAATGCCACAAAAATATGTCACCTTGTACAGATTTTTTCAACTTTTAGCTTTTATGTTTTGCTCAAATGTCTCAATAAGCAATGGTGAATTTCAGACAAAAAATGAGCAGATTTAAATACAAAATGTATATATTTTGAATTACTTAATTTGCTAAGAGTTAAAAAATGGTATCCAAGCCAGCCTCAACAAATCAATTTCACTTACATTTAATTTCAGTTAGAAAAATGTTAAAACAATGTGAAAATACTAAAAGATATGAAAAGCAAAATGTTAAAGACTGATCTGAAATGTAATATTAGGATTAGCAACAGAGTCATTTACATCTTTCAGCACGGAACCAGTTACAAAGTCACGTAAAACATTTTAGATTCCAGTGCACAACAGTGAGAGCCAGTTTAAGTCACAGTTTATGAAGGGTTAAAAAAATTATTTTGAAGTTAATCTATTGCCCTCCAATATGAATTAATTCAATTGGCATATTCATTCATTTTCATTCTTTCATTTATTTTATTTTGGTAAACTGTTCACATCACCAGAAACGACAAAGAAATAACAATAAACAATAAATAACATCAACAGATTGTTGATGTATTGTAATTCTAACTGCATAGTTCTCCTGTCTATCTGCCCCACTTAGATCAGCCATTGAGTGTGTGTGTTTTAGGAGAGCAGTATGCCGTTTTCTTTGCTAGTTGTTTATGTTCTGTATGTGCTTCACAGAGGGACCCATAATTGTGCAGCAGATGTAAGTGCAAACAATTTGACAGGTGCAACTTGTATATCGCTGAACTGAAGCCTTTGAAATAGGGTGGGAAAAAAAAGCAACTGTAAGGGAAATGCCTTACTTTTTGATGAAGACAATATAACAGGAATAGTGTGACATGACTGTGTGGGTTCACTAAAACAATAATCTCAAGAGAAACATGAGAAGGAATCTGACTTCAAAAGAAACAAAGGTAGACAAATCCTTGTTTTCTTTTCAGACTACCCTTGTTATCTCTAATGAAAAAAACTTACAATTCCAACTAAAAAACTTCAGGGGTGAAACAGACTGTTTTACATTCTGTACTCTTCTTTTAATCTTGCGTCTCTCACTGGGCCTGCCTACTCTTTACTGTTTTGAAGTCTCCTCCTCATCTCATTTTTCCTTCACCGAACTTCTCATGCAAAACTCTTTCTGTCTTTCAGTGTGCAAAATGGGGTTTTACCGCTCACAGCTGGAGACTTCAGCCTGCAGTAAATGTCCACCCCACAGTGTGGCCAGACAGATGGGGGCCACGGCCTGTAGCTGTGAAGATGGATATTATAAGATCGACTCTGACCCTCCTAGTATGGCCTGCACACGTAAGGATTTAACACCTATATTGTTTCTACAATATAGGTGGAACATCTGACATGCTGTCAGATGTTCTTAAAATAACGTGAAGTATAAATACTATGATTTCTCACTATTTAATTTAGACAGTTTTTGACAAATACACCATCTGCAAAAGATTGACCAAAAATTTCGACACTTATGAAAACAACTGTTGTCTAAATCAGCTGAGCAGCAGTGATCTGCACCAGGTTAGGGTAACTTCAGATGGAGAAAACATTGATCAATTGCGCATCGTGCTTTTGTGCACTTCACAGATTTAAATAATGTATTGGGAGTTCAGTTTCATTTGGAAAACTCTCAAAAGTTTTAGATAACTGTCCTCTTTAATCCCTAGCATACAATATATTGATTGTATGTTTGACACTCTTTCCTGCAATCTTTAGTTAATCAGATGGCTAACTCATAATAGCCAACAAAAAATTGTTTTTTGTGATGTATTTAAATTGTCTTTTTTAGGTCCTCCCTCTGCACCACGGAATGCAATTTCCAACGTCAATGAAACCAGTGTCTTTTTGGAGTGGTCCATTCCAGTGGAGACGGGTGGCAGGAAAGACATTCACTATAACATCTTGTGCAGACGTGTTTTACCAGACGGCAGAGGACTGGAGGAGTGCGGCCCCAACGTGCGGTTTCTTCCACGCAGACTTGGCCTCTCGAACACCTCGGTGATGGTGGCTGACCTCCAGTCGCACACCAACTACAGCTTCCTGTTGGAGGCTGTCAATGGGGTGTCCGAGCTTGCCAAAGACCATGCAAAGCAGTATGTGACACTTAATGTGACAACCAATCAGGCAGGTATGTTGCACCTCATTTCTGTTGTGATTACTGAGTATTGTCAGACTTTACATGTGCAGTTTACGTTCCAGTTCGTCTGGTACAATCGCCTTTTTCATGCACATCCTGCTATTGAAAGAATGTTCCTGTAGAATAGAACATTATTACATGTTGCCAAGCATTTTTTTTAAAATCTTCTGTCTAATCAGCCAACGCAGATCAGCATGTCTGCTTCCAGGAACAAATAGCCGAGTGTGAAAACAAAGACTGCAGATGATCAAATTATCACAGTATTTGTCCAACAGATCTGTCGCTGTATTAATTTTCGCTTATGTACTGTGCCTGTTAACAACAACAAAAAATTCCATTGCTGTCCGATAAGTCATCAAAAAAGCAGCTTGGTCCCTTCATTTGGGGGAGAAACATTCCATAAACAAGATTCACAGAAATCTGTGGCATAATGAATGTTCCTGATTTGCAAGCTGTTGTGTGTATGTGTTCTGTGTACGGTAGCAGGTGTTACGCTGCTTTCATGCCCACAGTGATAAATCATTGTGATAAAGGAGTTTAACTGTCGGAAGAGTTATACACACACTCCTGACCAAATGTCTAGTAAAGTGGCTAAACCCAATAGACCACCCTGATGTTGGACAATAGAGAGAACCATTACATTGACTTGAGGTTTGCTTACATACTCACCCAAACAACATTGTTTTTGCTTGGTGTCAGTTAGCAATGCCAAAATGAATTTAAGTGCAAAAATAATGAGATAGAATTTTATTTCATTTTATTTTTTTGCTATTTTTATACCCTGGAACTAGCTAAAGAACCTTAGAGAATGTTTTTAAGGATTTTGTACGCTTCTGATTTAAAGTTAATTCAAAACTTTACATTTTCAGGTGTATTTAGGTGAAAACCGTAAACATGTTTCCTTGTGTGACATCAGGAGAATGGCTGAGAAGGCCAGTTACGGGGGAAAAATCCATTTCTCCAAAATCAAAAAAGAAGAAAAAAAATGTCTGACTACAGTTTTCAGTTGTCTGATAAAAGTACAGTCAGACTTGGTTAGGGGCAAAGATTTGCTTGGCCCTAATCACTGTTTTTGTATTCAAATGAAAAAGGAGGAGGCTTCCAACCCTTTCAACACGACCCCATCTTTAAAGTACAGTGGTGGCAGTATCGTATACTTCCCAAAACAAATTGCACTAAGAGGAAAGAACCAAAAGCTGTACCCAAACCAACTTCAAATAAAATAAAAATAAATGAGGAAATGTTTGAATTTGAGAAAGGTTGCAAAAACTTTCTATCTTTGTTGCATTGCATCTCTCATTGCTTTGGCATTTACCAAATAACTCTAGCTGGCCCAGGAAGTTTAGTGTGATTTAATGTCAGACTCACCAAAAATAGGTTGGGGAGTTTCTAGTGCATACAAATGTATATTTATATTGTGTTGCTTTAGGGCTCCTTTTTTAAATGAAAAACAGAGCTCATATTTGCTTCGGTAACACATTATCATATTTATAGGAGGTATGCACTTGTATAGCTTTTATTTGCTTATAATGATCTGGTTAGCTCACATGATAATGAAATGAGAGAGACACAAGATTACAGTTCTCCTCCCCTAGGCTTCCATCTGGAGGAAAAGCAAAAAAAAAAAAAAATGCGTTGAAGGATACAGTTTGATGCGTTTTGCTGAACAGATGGCATGCTGGGATTCAAAGAACAGTAGGTAGTATTACTAGCAGCCTCAGTAGGAGTCGTAGTGGTTGTAAAAGGGCAGATAGCAGATATGGTATGTGTTGAAGGCGGATGCCTACAGATAGAGACGGAGGCAGATGGCTGTCTAACAGTCAAGGCTGCTGACAGTCCTCTAAATGTCTTGTCACTACGGCTGTCAGCGTCCTGAGTGGATTACACTGGGCTATAAAACTCAATTTCAGGTTATTGAAGTTGTAGCTGGATTAGCCAGTCACGCGACCAAATGGAGATTTGGGATTAAGTTAGATTATACTCAGGAGACGGAAACAGATAGACTGTGCTGCTCTTTGGCAATGAGCAGCACATTAGCTGTGGTTTGTAACCTGATATGGCGCTGAACTGGTTTTAAATAATGAGCTACTAAAATCAGAGCAATTGTGTTTAAAACAGTTAGATTGCTTAAATGAACTTGAGGTAAGCCCTGGATATGCATCAAAGAACATGTCCCAAACTTTTTGTCTTTTTACCAGTTTTTTCCTCAAAAACTGGCCATATCTCACAGTTTCATGGTCAGTTTTGAGCCAGATAGGAGAATGTAATAGATGGAATAAAAAAGCATATCTTTTTGTTGAGGACTTGACCGATCAATCACTGATCGAAGTTGATAGAGTGAAAACTGTCCAATTCTGATCACTGACTACTTTAAAGTAAACTGTATCTTCCTGGAAGATTAGCCTGTTGAGTCAGTCTTATTGCATGGGAAAAATAACAATATTGAGTCATTTGTGTGTGTGTGTGTTTTTTTTAAATTAGCAATCAAATTGACCATAAAAGAAAAAGTCGAGTTTATTTGTACAGCACATTTCAGCAACACAACAGCTATGTGAGCTGGAAAATAAAATTGTCTGCACAGCCAGCTGTGAGGCAAGTGCTTGTAGTAAAAAAGTGCAACAATCAGCTATATTCACTAATGCTACGACCGGTTGCTGCTATCTTTTTTTTCTCATTTTATTACTTGAAGGACTGTATTGGAAGTGTACATTATTTTCTTGGTGTAAAGTGTCACTTGCTGAAGCGTTGACACTTGAACTTGACAAGTATTTTGACATGCTTACAAGGGAAAATAAAACGTTGCACATGATCTTCAACTCGCCAACTTAACTGTAGAACATGGTGGGAGTGGCTTCATGCTGTGGGAAGTTTTTTTTTTTTTTTTTTTTATTAGCATATTTTATTGGAGGTTCACCAAACAGCGGGGAAAGAACAACTTAACTTGCCGGAGTTTCAATAAAATGGTTTAGTTCAGAATATTTCTGAGATGTTTTTATTTGCAAATAGTCGTGGCCACAAATTTCAGTTCTAAATATCCCAAACTGGTAGAGACACACTTCTGATGACTGGGAAGACAGAGAACAGTGATTGTTTTTCAGAATTTTATTTGCAAAAATTTGTAATCGTTATTTCTGCCCTTCTTTTTGTGGGAGAATCAGATGAAATTCCCCAAAACGAGGTTCAGTTGGTAGATGTAGTTTGACTGTACAATTGCATATTTGAAACTACAAACGCATTGCAGCACCATCAGATAGAGAAACATTGATTACTGGTGTCATTTTGATGACACTAAAATCCGTCCTATTAAATATAACATTACACCCGTAGCAATGTTTGTAATGAGAGGTTTAACTGCCTCTGATCTACCAGCCTTTGACTCAAAAGTAATTACCTTGTGAGCACCTTGATCACTGCACTGAGCACACGGCAAAATGTTCGTGTTCAGTCTGTGTGCTTGTTGTGCTTTGGTGGTGGTAGAAAGCAAGTCAGACAGAATTCCTGAGGGACACAGGAGTGAGAAACACTCTGACTGCTGGGAAGACTTGGAGGACCTGCTGTTTGATGTGTGCACAGTGTCACATGTGATAAGAAAACCATGAAATAGCCGATTTCACAGCATCTCTGAAGTCTTGCTGCATAATAAAGTGTTGTCGCGAGGAGGTGATTGAGGAATGTGAAACGTTGGGGAGGGTAGAGAGAGACATGACGAGGTAGAGGCAAAGGGAACAAATTGGAGAATTGATGTGGAGGACTTTGATAGAAGGAAAGGTCACAAAACAAAGAACAAATAAGAAAAAAAGCATCTTGTTGCTTTTGGAATCTGCTTTAGAAACAACTTGCTCTTTAGTATTGAACTTGGATTTATTTGTTGTCCAGTTTATAAATAAAACAAACATTACTCGGTTGTGGAAGTTCCCGCAGTTTTGGTGATTTCAGTAATTATTTATGTAAACATCAAAATGGATCATTTATGCATTTTTGAATTTTAATATAAGTCTTTCACACCTTATTTCTTTTGTTTCAAAAATTTGTGAAAACCTACATATTTTGGTACATATTTTCCTGTGAGAGTCTCATACCACCCCATGTGTATTTTGCACTCTGGTAATAATGTGGCAAAGTGATTAGATCCCTGCTGGCACATAAAAAAAAAAAAAAAAATTCCATGTGAGCAAGACCTGCTGGTATAATCCAAATTTATGGCCCAAAACTGGCTTTGGAATGCAAGTGAAATCATTTTAAATATCACATAGCCTCTTCGAAATTCTGTTATTTACATCTCCCACAGTTGCAATTATTCTGAATTGGGTGAGATAATTACGCAAAAAATCCTTCTAAATTGCCGTCCTTATTTTGGGTTAGTCGTGTAATGTTCATAAATGTAGGGCCATTGTGTAAAAATGTACATGTGCTTTTACCTGAGTTAAGCTCTTGCTGGCTATTCATCAAATAAATTGTGACGCATTGCCTGTGCTTGTTGACAGTGCATTTCCTCCTGGTGTAGCTGTGTATTTGTTGTTGGTTCCCATACAGAATGGGAAGAGGGATTGCTGGAATCCAGTGTATTGGATAGGAGGCTGTACAAAATCAAAACATGCGTGAGAGGGCAAAGACGAAGTAGCAACTAATTTTTGTTAGTAGATAAAGTTGCTGCAGCCTGTCTGAATCTTTATTTTTTTTTTTTTAACTTAGCGTTTCTTGAAGCAAAGAAAATCTTGACAACCCAGTTAAGCCTTAAGCCTTTTAGATGAGCAATCATCTTATTTTGGCCTTGGTTGCAGTTTCAATAATGCCTCTTTTCTTCGACTTTAGTGAGGTGGCAGAGAAAAATAAACGATTGAAACCAGACATATACATACACTGTTTAAAAAGACAAAACCTTTCTTTTGCCACTGACATTTAATTAGAAAGTTATTGCTCTATGCTAAATGCAATTGTATCTTCAAATTCACGTTCATTTAATATCACTGCCTTTAAACAATTTGGAAAGGCAAAATCCGAGTTAAATTTTGGCAAATCTGAAACATATTAATATGTACAGATCTTAATATATATATTTTTAAAAGCAAATGGAGCATGACGGCCACAATTACAATTTTTTATAGGATGTCATTAGCAACTTCAAAATGCAGTGCATGAGCCAGACTGCTGGGAGCCTCTTGCAATCCCGGCTTTGTTGTGAGCAACACTGTATGCCACATGTGTTCCTCTGTTTCTTCTGTGTCTGCTACCCAAATCACCTGATGGTAGAGGTGTGTTTAATTTTCTGTGCACTGCTTTACCCTTGCAAAGCTGTCTCACACAGCATTGCTCTGTGCGATAACAATGTTAAGGGGGTCTTCCTATCAGTTTGGAATGCATGAGCAAGTGAATGTCGAAGAAATCATTTGATTTTTAGTTGCAAGGCTGAAGATGGTGACACAATGTCTACCACTGCTTTATTTAGTTTGTATGCAAAGCCAGAGCCACAGATGCAGGGATTTCAGAATCCCTCTCCAGTTGTAAAGTATGTGGGTGGCAGCATCATATATATATATATATATATATATATATATATATATATATATATATATATATATATATATATATATATATATATATATATATAAATAAAACTTCACAAACTAAGTGGCATCATCAGAAAAGATGGAAGCCACATCTGAATTGAAGCTTAGGAACAAATGGGTGACCTTAAGAACACTAAATTTAAGAAGGCTAAATTGTTTACAAAATGGTTCAAAAGATAAATATTTTTCAAGAATGGTCAATACAAAGCTCTGATCTTATCCCTTTACACTATTTGTGGATTCTAAACGTGTGCAAGCATCATTCCTTACCAATCTAACTCTAATTTTATCTGATGAAACGACCCAAAATCTACTAATGATTGTGAAGCTTGAGGAAATGTACCCTAAACTTGTGGTCAAAGCCAAAAAGTTTAAAATGCATTTCTACTACAAAGACAGTTCTGTGAAACCAAAGTAAATCTGGGTAAACTTTTCAATTTGAGGAATGTATGTACATACTTTTGTCATTATTCTGACAATAAGCAATATAAGAAGAAACTGACAAGACTAACTGGTCTTAAAATGGAAAATGTGGTCATACTTCATCTTATCGCAGTGAAAAAATTTTTATAGTTGAAGTAAATATGTTTCATCTGTATATAACTACAGATATCAAAACATGATGTCATCACTGTTGAGATAACGTTGCAGACAAAACAAAGCATTAGCTGGAGGATATAAGCAAGTATTTCATTGGTATTTTATATGTTTAATTTGAAAAACAAAAACTGTCTTCCCTGTAAAGCTTCCTCTAAGAACTTCGACATGTATTTAATTGACAAACGCATTAAATGGTGGTTATGTAGTTGCTTTACACTCCGAGTTTAAGATTATCACCATCTAGCAGGCAGGGATGAGGTTAAATCATGATTTCTAATGAAGGCTTCCCCAACCCAACTGTCTGATTTATTGTGACCCTGCCTTTCTGACATTCTCCAAGAATCATTAAAAAATAATAAACCAGTTACTTTAAGGCCAGCATTGATTTTTGCGATGGTGCAGACAGATAGAAGTCTGACAGGGTTATGTTCGGCAATGTAATAATGTGCTTACCTGAAGAAAGGCATGTACTCATCCTCTGAGATGGTTTCTCACTTGCTTCTAACATTTCTCTTTAAGAAAAAATATTTATTATCACCGCCAGTCTTAGGACAAAGAGAAAATTAGTATTATGTCTGGCATTATGACATCAAGCCAGTCGCTGAAGCACGTTCTTGTTCTGCATTACTGTTCTGAAGTTGCTCATTAGCAGGTTTAATAGGGAGTGGAAGTGTTTAAGCAAGGACGCTTCTTCACGCCGTCTTCTCTGCTGCTAAAATAAATGTGTTGCTTAGGCCCTGCCAACACTTTTTCAGCAGGTCTCCTTCTCATCTTCTCACTAATATTTTTGTTTCTCAGTCTTTTTTTTTCCCACTTCCCTCCGTATCATTTTCAAAACTGTCCAATCTTCTCTCGCCTGTTACTCTTCTGCAATTCCTATTAAAAACCTATTTTAAATTACAGTGTAGATGCAGCAATCAGAACTTTGATGAACATGATACTTGACTAGCATATTTGTAAAACTCTGACCTGCCAGAACTGAATTTAGCTGTTATTAATTTCAAAACCTTATGGATATATTAAAAATTAATTTATTCTAATAATTAAAAAGGTTGAATAACGACTTCCACAAAGAGTTGTCTTGTCAGAGTGACCTGTAACCTGTAAATAAGAGGTGTTGAGTTAGTGGAAAAGATTGGCTTCATCTTAAAATCAATTGATTCTGATCTTCAGTCTATTTCTGAATGCATCTCTAAAGTACTTTACAGTTTAATCAAATTAATTTGGCTAATGTTTAAATTTGGATGCACCAATATGAAACTCTGGGACAATTTTTGATATCAATATTGCTGTTTGGCCAAAAACCAATATTCACCGGTATTATATACTGTATTTTTCCTGCCCCTTGTGACTATGAAATAATCACTACATTACTTTCCTGCTTAATCACTGCAACATGGCCAAACAAAATGCTCATTGCCAAGCCCATTTCCACTCTCACTTTTTAAAAACATGTACACAAAATGGAGGTAAACATATTCTTTTGTTGCTAAATTCAGAGCTGCTAAATCTGAAGTATAAATTGCTGGCGCATATGAAGAGGGCACATCAACCTTCAGAATGTGATGGTTGATGTTTACAAAATCAGACTGGATCAACTTTGTCTTCCAGTGTCAAACAAACCTTTTTGTCTGCAGTTGCAATGTGTGTACATGAAAGACTGATGGAAGTAACAAACAGCTCAACAAAAGAGGAGTTGGGGAATATACTTGTTCAATAACATTTGATGGTTGAATCCTTTTTAAGTACCAAGGATTGCCGCACAATTAACTCCCTGCTATTATGAGCACAATGCATCATAAAGATAATTGCTCTAGATGTATGCATGTTTTCTACTGTCCTGTATTTGGCGCTAGAATATTGCCAGAGTTGGTACACTGCTCACGGCAGACTATAATAGCAGCTGGTTTCCAAAACAAGCTTTAGCCAAATGTATAAACTTGAGTTAATCTGATAAGTTTGATGATTACATCCGTTTATATGCAATTTGAGATTCCCTTGTATAATGTTTTGTCTTGGTGTAAAACATTTCTTTTTCCAGCAAACACAAACTCCCCAACATAAAAGCAACCAAAAATATGACTTAAAGTTGCAAACGTCTGGCATCTGCTTCAAGCATTATGCAAGTACTTGATCAAATACGCCAATATTTTATCTATTCTGCAAAAAATGCAGTGATGGATATGCTCCTTGAAGCAATTAATGTGGCATGTTGAAAAATTTATTATTTAGTCATTTAAAAAAAATATATATGTCCATAATGCAGCATGATATGGCTCAGCAGCAAAGGGGCACACTGTATGCTTAGCCTACACTCCTCAATGTAGATGTTGCATGTTCAATTCCCAGCCCCGGGTATCTTACTGCACATCTTCCCTTTTTCTCTTTGCACTGCTTCCTACCAGGCTGCTATTGACTAGAGGCAACCACTTCCAAAACCTTAAGACAATACATATTTAATTCTGCTAGAATCACCAGTAATCAATTAGAAAACTTTTTTTTTTCTGGTTTGTAAATCCAAATGTAAAATCCTTTATTTAGTCCTGAATAAAGGATTTTACATTTGATTATTAACTATAATCAAATGTAATCAATTATGACAGCACTGAACACAGCACCCATTTTTGCAGGATTTAAACTTTTTGGTGTAGTGTTGATCATGATGCTTCTGGGAAAATAATCCTTCTGTCATTACTGAATCCCTGCCTTTATTCCATTTAAGCAGTGACATTGTGTGTGCGTGCATGTGATGTGGTCTCTAGTTTCAGGCTTTTAAGATGTTGCAGATAACACTTCTGTGCAACCATCCACTCAGGATTTAGTTACTGTGTTTGTAGCAATGATTTATTCCCTGTGGAGTTCTGCTGAGGCTATTGAAACCCAAACGCTGTTTAGCATTTGTGCAGAAGACAGGCACTGCACATGCACAGGAACGTGCACATACGCTCACACTTGTACGCCACCAAGATCTTGCCTGAGGGAGCATTTTGCCTGGTTAAAAGCTCTTTATGTGTCAGAAACTCGCCAACTGTCCCTCTGAGAGACGACCGAAAAGCTCAGGTTACAACTGGATGGCTCTAAGATTGATGGAAACTCACACAATTTGGCTTACTTCGCCTCAAAATAGAAACAATACCTGTACTCAAAAGAAATAATTGAAAGTGAAATCATAAAGGAACCGTTTTTGTAATTCTTTTTTGTTTAAGTTTGTTTCCTTCTTGAAAAGTTGACAGCATCCAATAAATTCTGGGGGTTGCCAGGTTTTGCAGCTTCAGGAGATGGTCCCACCTAAACGTGAGCAGGCGCTCAATTGACTTTCTGGCCTCATCAAAATGCACCTGCTCCATTTCAAGATATAAAAGGAGTATATAATTAAATACAGGTGCACCCAGCTTGTAAACATCCTTAAGCAGTAAATCTGCTTTCAGAACCGATATCTCTCGTTAAATTAGAACTCAGTGGACCGAGAATGAAAACCTCAAACAATTCTGGATTCCAGGAGACTTTTTGGTAAGAAACCTGCAGGAAAAACATAAGGCAGTATTCTCCTGTTTTAAGAAGTAATGAAATTTAGAATTCTGTAAAATGTTTTTTTCTATTTTGTGTCTTGGCAAGTTTTCTCAGTTCTGTTGTTTTTTAAAGTTATGGAGGCTTGAGTTGTTATGTCAAGCCAAACCACGAAATGATAATTTTTTGCACCACCTGTTATCAACAAATAATGAAAGGCAATATGATATTTGTGAACTGTTGTAATATAATGTAATGGTATATTTCTGTTTGCAGCACCATCCCCAGTAAGTGTAGTGAGAAAAGGCCACACAGGAAAAAGCAGCATTGCCCTTTCATGGGCAGAACCTGATCGTCCCAACGGCATCATCCTTGAGTACGAGATCAAATATTTTGAAAAAGTAAGGGTGAACAACTTATTTATTCCTTGACTTCTCTTTTCTGTTATTGAAAATTTTATTAGAGTGGAAGTGTTTTGGGTTAGTGTTCAGTTTAGTGATGTCATTAAGATTATTGCAAAGTACAAATATAAGTTTGTTGGTGTTGTGAAATGTGTTTTTATTCTTAGAAATGGCTCCATTTTTCTATTTTATATCTTTCTCTAATGATTGTAAAGTATAAAGAGGGGCTGCACATTGATATGGGCAAATTGAAAACATTTGATTGACGTGAATTTCTTGTTTAAAAACAGAATTTCCCAGTATTTCCATGAAAATAGACTTCAGAAACGGGCTTTTGGAACAGAAAAATATCTTTGCTACAATAACAGTTTATATCAAAATGCATCCTTTTCACTTTGTTAACCAATGCAGTAGTTTAGTACAACAGTTTTTTTGACTAGTTTGACTTTTTTGATGATTCATATAGTTTTTTCCACTGGATTAAGGTCAGCACAGCAATTCGATGCTTTCATCCGTATCACTGTTTCTCTTCTGCCCTTCCTCTTTTCCCTCTGCCTGGCTCTAATGTCTTCTTTTATGGAAGGTCAAACTAAAGGTTCACATGAGAACACAGTGGAGTTTGTGGTCAGTGGTCGGCTAATGGCCTCAGGCTTAATGGAAGGAGCATTTAGTTGTGTTTAAACCTGATGTGGTTTCAGCTTGGAAACCGATGCTTGCACACAGGGATTAAAACACATTTACCATACATACACACACACTTGCATCACAGGTGGCCTAAGTACATAAATTCTCAAAAATCTGATTGGAAAAACAAATGCTTGTAAATGAATGTCATACTGCCCACCATACTGAGAGATTAAAAGCTAATGATGTGGATTTAATTTCTTTTCTCTGCCTCTGCTACAGGAGCAGGACTCCAGTTATACCATAATAAAATCAAAAGAAACAGAAATGGTGGTGGAAGGCCTGAGACCTTCGTCAGTCTACATATTTCAGGTAAAAGCTACCTTCAAATAATAAAAAAAGACAATTGGTAAATTGGTAAATGGTATTATTACCACTTGAACTACTCTGCATTTTGACATGTTAGAACCACAACCTTAAATGTATTTTATACACATAAAGAAGTTCAAATTTTAACCATTTCCTCCTGAGAAACTTAGCTCAAGATCAGTCATATTGAGTGTCTTGCTTTGGTTCTCAATTTGATTTAGGTCTGGACTTCAACTGGACCATTCTTACACATTATTACGCTTGGAATTTTGCCTCCAGATTGTGAAATGTAGTTTTTGGTCTAATTTGATAAGAACTTTTTTGTGTGTATCTTGTCTGTATTACACAATAGAAATGACTAAATGCATTGCTTTCATCCCTTAACACCCATATTTTAAGATATGACTATGAAGAGTTGTCCATTCATCAGGTGCAACTGATGTTTGCACCTGAGCTAGAAATCTCTTAAAAAATCTGGATAAAATCCATTAAAGTTTATGGTTGTAATTTTAGTTTTTAAAGTAAAAGTTATATGAATGGTTTTCCAAAGCAATGTAATGACAACAAAACAAATGTTGTTATAGGGATAGATTGCAAAAAATAGCACCTGATTTAAATCACTTACACAGGATCAAATTCAAAATAAGTAAAGCAAACATGAATATGGAAATGTTTACAATGATGCAAATGATTCTTGATGATTCACTGCAGGTACGAGCCAGGACCTCAGCAGGCTATGGCGCATTTAGCCGTCGTTTTGAATTCCAGACGAGCCCTTACTGTGAGTACATCAGAGATGGGAATGCGACAATGCAATCAACAATAGGTGCCAGGTGCAGCTTTGTGTGCTTACTCCGTGTGTCTAATCTCACATCTTTTTCTTTTGGCAGTAACTGCCACCAGTGAGCGTGCTCAGGCTTCGATAATAGCAGTGGCCATCACGTTGGCGCTGGTTCTGCTGGCGGTTGTTGCTGGATTCTTGCTCAGCGGACGGTGAGGCATAAATAAATATGATGGAAAAGGAATTAAGCATTAAAGATTGGAAATGGGGGGTAGACATTAATTAGCATTTGCAATAATGTATGATAAATGGGCCAAACAATATTTTAACTGACAGCATTATGCAAACTGGAATTGTTTGATTATAGTTTTATTTTGTGTGCTCATAGCACACAAAGCAAACCTATTTCTATGTTGGTTCATGTTGTGTTGTCTTTATGGGATTTGTCTAGGGACCACAGTTCAACAATGTCTTTAGTAAGGTTTTTTTTTTCTTACTCTCATGAGGGAGTCAGGTGGGTAAAGGCCAGCCACTGATCTTTTTTTGCAGATGTTATGACACCTGCTTTCTTTTGACGGTGCAACTCCTTCACCACAATATGTGCAGACATGCTGAGTGCTTCAGTGTCAGAGGGAAAGTTTCTTCGGAAGAGTTTTATTTTTTATGTTTACCAAAACAACAAATTTGTGTTTTCTTAGAAAAAAATAACTAAACTGATCATTCACAGTTATGAGGACAGAAGCAGTACTGTCTTCTGAAACAGGGCTACTTAAAAAAAAATGGAGCTGAGAGATGAATCAGTTCCTATAAATGATCCTATAAATATACAAAGTTTATGAAAATTTGAGGAAACAACAATTTTAAAGCTGTTATGACTATATAAACAATCACATAGTCTGACACTAAAAGTTCATTTTAATTCATATATCTAATGATGGGGAGTCGGGAGAGTGGGGAGATGATGTTTTTAAAAGTTTCCAAAAACAGATTGCACAATAATTGCAATCTGTACAATCATTGGTTGGTACATTAAGAGGAACTCATTTTTTAACTTAAAACACCTTTAATTGAACCATCATCTGTTTGAATCTTGAGTCCTTTCTTATGTTTTCATTTTCTTTAGCTCAGTCAACAGCTTTTATGTACGATTTACCTCCATGGATTATGATGGTCAAAGAAAAAGTTTGATTTTGTGCCTCGTGGACTGTTCGTGTGTTACTTTGGTCATGTATTTTGATTACTTGCTCTATTAAAAACATTATTTTTCACTGAAATAAATTCAACATATTTTTGTCTAAAATCTCCTATTTCTAATAGCTTCTTACCTTCTCTTAGGGTTTGCTGAGGATTTTCAGTAAAATTAAGCTCACAGCATCAAAGACCCTAAACCACACAGAAAAGTGGGAGTGAATCTCTTTTCCTCATGTTATTTTGTTTTATGCCAAATGCCCCTGGAGCATCTGCTGCAATGTAGTCTCATCTAACCAAAGCTCACAGTTCTAGTTTAAGTCCCAGGAGAGATTCACAAACTGAACACATTTGCCTCAGTGATGGTTGGACAGAAAAAGCTGTTTTCTCACATCAGCATATAGATAACATCAAATAAGGTTTGTGAAGAAATTAGCTTTAGAGATTTTTTTAGCCCACCTTGCTAACCTGCACACTGTCTGTGATGGGAACATAAATATGGATCCCCATTTACTCTGATTGCCTTTGGCTAAGAGAAATTGGTGTTTTTTCAGATCATTTTTGTTTACCCAAATGAAACAGAATCCATAAGTATAAAATATTCCTAGAAACTCTGATCAACTAAAAATCATCAAATGTAAATTATAGAAATGCCTTAGTTACATTTATCTTAAATAATGATTTAAGATGAAAATAATTATTCCACCTGATTTAATCAAAACAATTTTTTTAGCATAGATTTTTTTTTCTGCACTAAATAAAAGTATGCAAATTACCAGCTGTATTTTTCAGCATTGTTTGCTGTTAGATTATGCTCCTGCCATAGAATATGAACTCATGCAGAGGGTTTATTGTTCTTCTTTTCACAAATCTTAATGAAAGAGTGGAAAGCACTATATGTATGTAGTTGGAAGGCTGTCCAGGCATTAAAGGTGCTAACACCTCTTTACTCAACCTCCTAATAGAGCACTCTCCTTCAGACACAGCAGACATCCCTCCTTCAGTACACCCAGCAGTCTTTTCTTGCCTGGCTGATCAACACATTTGGACATTATTTCAGTGTGTGTATGTTTTGTGTTTGTGTGTTATTGTGCTCAATTGTATTTAAGTACCAAAAAAATAGTTAATCACCTTCATCCAAAACAGTTGGTTGACTTCTTCTAACGCATATGAGGCTGTTATTCAATCAACTCTGCAAATACACAAGAGACACGTCTGTTTATTTTACTTATTTATCTCTATTGACATGTGCAGTTTTTGTGTTTGCTTGTAGGATCACATTAAAAACCCAATCACCCCGTTTAATCTGGGATATCTGTGATTATCTCTGATGCCATTTGTCTAAATATCAACATACGGGAGCAGTCTAAGCACAAACACGCACAGATGTAAACATGGAGGCAGCATACAAATTAATTCAGGCTTTGGCAGTTAAGGTTGTGCAGACGACCCTTCTCACATGAACACTAGAGGAGAAGAGTAAGTGGTTTCAAAAAACTGTACTGCTGGCCCACTTGATTCGCCTTTTTTTTTTTTTTAACATATGACCTTTTGCTGGAAAGTAATAGGCCTTTTTCAAGTGAACAAAAACGGCAGTGTTGGTTTTGTTGAGGGAAGCTTTTTTCAGACAGCTGTATTATAGGAAAACTGCACGCTTATGTTTGTCTTCAAAGCGCTGTGGTTTTCAGCATTTTCAGCAATAATATTGAGCAGCTTGAAATGTGGGTTAGATTTATAACTGAAAATATAGAAAGGATTTTCTCCTTTACTGTGTTCACTTGGGATTCAGTCACTAGCTATAATATTTGAATTCAACTTTATTCCTTTTATATCTCTGAGTATTTTCTGGTTTCTAAATCATGCATATTATGAATAACAAAAGTATTTGTTTAAAAAATATTTCCTGACAAGTTTGTATCAATCTTGTCTCCCATTTATTAGGCGATGTGGCTACAGCAAAGCAAAGCAGGATCCTGAAGAGGAAAAGATGCATTTTCACAATGGTCACAGTAAGTCTAAATCAGCCTAAAATGTAGGGTACATCAATAATATCAGTGTGCACACAAATCCAAGTTCATCTGAGGTTTGCACCGCTAAACATGTTTAGCGGCAGGGTCAGACAGTGGTCATGTCTCTGTTTATCTCTGTAAGCCCGAATGTCTGCTACCAATGCGTATGTCATGCAATGTGCCAAGAGCTATTTTCTGAATGACATCCATGTTAGCAGAGGACACATAATGCTCTGATGCATTATAGGTTGTGGCAGCTTAATATATTTGTCCTTATTTTTGACGTTGTACCATACTATCCATCTGTCAATTCCTGAACCAGCTGTAATGGATATAACAGCCAGAACGGAGAACATCAAGGAACCAGTATGCAGTCAAAGCAGTTCTTGACATAGCTTGGCTTATATCTGTATGCAGTTTGACAAATGCTCAGAACAGGATTCAAATATTTTTTTTGCTTTGATGAAGTTCTCTAATTGGGGAAAGCTAATGAAGAACTGTTGGTGAATATGCATAGGGTACTAAGCGTTTATATTAATAGAAATAATCATCAAATCTGCAAAAGAGTAAAATTATGAAATTGACTGAGACTTTTCCTCAGTTATTATTTAATTAATCAGTGAGCTTTTCCCTCTTTATGAAATTGGAATTACCAGGCATCTTCCAGTAGACTTTTGTTGACATTAGTTGCAAGAAAGTAAAGAGAAATCAAAATTATCAGAGATTCTTTTAGCTAAAGTCCTTTTCAAAGGTTCAGAGTGATTAATTCCTTAACTTAGAAGGCACTGAGCTTGTAAATCATTTCCAATAATAACAACTGCTTGAAGCAAATTACAAGTGGTTTTAAAAAGAAAGAAGTAATATGGCAAGCACCATTTATTGCTTTTTGTTTACACAGCCTTACTTTTGGTTTATATGTTTTGTTCACAGTACGTGTTTTATACAGAAAGTTCATTGGGGCGCACGGCTTCAAAGCTCAACTTCCCATTTAAATATTCATCAGCTTCCTGGTACACAACTGCTCGATATAAACATAACTGGAGTTTCAAGGTTTCTAAAGTAACATTTACATAAAATCCTGTGATGTTTTCAAGACTGGAGTTGTTTCAAGGCGGACCCTTTTGGTCTTGGCCCCACTCAGGCAAGATTCAAGATTCAGCATCCATCACTTGGAATTTACTGTATGAGCGATTTCTACGACTCAAATCTAGTAAATGATTTTGAGGTTTAAGCAGAACTTTACTACAAAAGTACTAAATACTCTTTGAACAGATGTTGGAAAGCATTCACCATAGTCGTCTGACAAGATCTGTTGTAGTCATGAATTACATAAAGAGCTTAGCTAAAGTCCTGAGTAAATGGTAATTGTTTAATATGAAAAAAGAGAAGGTGGCAACATTTTGCAATAAATCATTGGATGACCCAGCATGCTAAACAGAAATTATGCTATGTTTTTCTTTTTTCTGCAGTAAAATTCCCTGGTGTCCGTACTTACATTGACCCCCTCACTTATGAGGACCCCAACCAGGCAGTGCATGAGTTTGCACAGGAGATTGACGTCTCCTGCATCTCTATTGAAAGGATCATCGGTGCTGGTGAGTAAAATCAGCCTGCCTGCCTCAGTCTGTTCATACCTTGCAGATAAATATGGGTTCTTATTCAGAGAAGGAAGCTGATCTAGGTATAAAAATGAATAGATTGCTTTATTTATATATTCTCAGTCACTAAATTCACTAGAGTGCTTAAAGTTGTAAGGAATAAAAAAAGCAAGTCTTATTTCCTTTGATGGATTGACCTAAACTTTTATACACCATGTTTTTCTCTGTCTCATAAATCTGTATGTTGCATTTGCAGTCAGATGTACTCAGTATCGATGGATCATTTAACACAACAAAGCTCTGGATGGCTGCAACATATATCAGAATCTAAAAGAATTGAATTTGAATTCCTGTTGCTTTTAATATAAGAACAGTAGATTGGTACTGCTAATTAGTTTTCATATATCATTATACCAGTTTCAGACATAGGTCGAATATTCCATCTATTTAGGAATTTATTTAACCTTTTTTAAATTTATTTTTCCATTTCCAAACAAGATAATTTTTGAGGCCAACAAGGATGTCTCTTCGTTTGCTGCAGGGGAGTTTGGTGAGGTGTGCAGCGGACCCCTGAGGCTGCCTGGCAAAAGAGAGATCCAGGTTGCCATCAAGACCTTGAAAGCAGGCTACACAGAGCAGCAGAGGCGGGACTTCCTGTGGGAGGCATCGATCATGGGCCAGTTTAACCATCCAAACATCATCCGCCTGGAGGGAGTCGTCACCAAGAGTAAGTCACCTGAATGATTTCCAGAGCTGTTTTTTAAACCCACCCTGAACTTGCATAATTCCCGCGTTGCAGTGCCAAAAAGACAAACAGAAGAAAAGGTATTATTGAAGAATAGAAGTTTTCCATTACTCCTGAGACTTTCTTGTTGGTTATGATGCCATCAGAGTGAAGACTTTTTTTAACTGATTAACTGCAGTGGCTTTATGATGCATATTATTAAAATTTAGAGCAATTGTGACATGAGTTGCTTTTATTGAAAATAATTTCTAACTGTTAAACATGCTTTTGTCAGTATTAAATTTTAATTTAGGTTGTGAGAGCATTTATATTTTGTCCTCGCACCTTTATATCTTACATAATATTTCTTAGTAAAATGTGTTTTTCATACCTTTCAGGCAAACCTGTGATGATCATCACTGAATACATGGAGAACGGATCACTGGATACCTTTCTAAAGGTAGGTGTGAGAAAAGATCAGAATTCACAAAAGGTAGGTTCATGGGGAACTGATGTAAAAAAAAAAAGTGTGAAAAGAGCTGATTCGGATAATAATCGGAGTCATAAGTACCTTGTCATTTGTGTCACTCACAGTAGAACAATGTGTTCACACACTAGTCTGTTTTGTGTGTTAAGAAACCTATTTTTATGGCTCAATGATTCACAGGTGAGAGTAAAGTGGTTCAACAAAAAAGCTATATTTTTTCAAAGCTACTTTAGAAATTGGACTGAAAATGAGTGGGGAAAAACAGTTCAATTGAACAAAAGAAGAAAAAAAAGACTACCTTCAGTAAGCCTATCAAAAATCCGATCAAGACCATAACATCACAAACTCATTATTTATGTAGGTGTCTATATTTTTTTCTGAATCTTGCAGTTGAATGACAGTCAAGCTCTAAAACATACTGAACTGTAATTTTGAACAGCATGTTGTTTTGAAAGAGTTGAAGCATCAGATTTAGACCATGGATTAAAAGGGCTCTGCAACCCTTACTAGTTTTTCAGCTTGTAGTTTTTATGTAGTCTTTAGAGTTTAGATTTGTAAAATTAGGTCACTGCAACAATCGTTGTCAAAGTTGTGAATTGACAAAACAAATAAATAAATAATAATCCCATAAAATAATCTAATTTTGATATGCCAAGCAAGTTTGTCCCCTACTGAAGCTTAATCAACAGCAATTATTCTTCACATTTTAACAGAAGTAAATAGGCGTTTCATATAATTGTTTATATAGATTGTTTTTGTATAAAACATGCCATTCAAATATATAGCAATGATGGACTTGATAAAGAAAATACATTCACTTTGTGTTGGTTCAAGAAATGATCTCTCTGCTAAATATGCTGCAGTTTTTAACAGCTATGGAGAAAACGATTCAGACAATCTTATTTTTATATTCTAAGTGTAATAAATATTGATGTTTTTGTCTTTGTGCATTTTTCAATAGCAGTCCCATTTCTTTGCTGATGGAACAGTTGAGAAATCTTGACATAACATCCAGTGATATTAAATATTCCAAGAAGGTGTGGAGGGAATGTGCTTTGAATACATTTTCAACACAGTCTACCTATTTTAGCATCATATCTCACCTTAAATGTGTCACAGATCACTTTACCAGAAAATTTGAAAGTCATCCAAGTACTCAACTCCAGAATAGTATCTGTGCTGTGAAGACTAGTCTTTACTGAGAGCAGAAAATGAGTTGTAATTAAGAAGCAGGCCAGCAAATCTCTGAATGCAATGAGCCGTCTCCAGTCTATTCAGTGATTACAATACCAAAATTCTCAGGTGGCACAGAGGACTAAATTCTGCTAGAAAAGGGTATATTTCTGAGGTGGGTGGCTCATAGAGCAGTGCACAAAATGAGGTCATGTGATTTTGGTGATATTAGCGCCTCAAAGTGCAGTTGTGCTGCAACGGCAAAGCAGATCAGAGCCAAACATGATGTTCTTTGTGTGACTGTATGGAAAAGCTGGACGCTGCGAGGCGATATTCAGAGACAGAGCTGTGGTCAGGGGAAAATGCTGACATGACTGAATGGTATGCCTTTGGCTATAAACTTTTATGGCAAAAGGAAAGCCTGGGATATTGGGACCAGCAGTTGAAGGGTCACAGAAAACCCTGTGAAGTAATTACATGGATGGCTGGTGTACTGAGGCTGGTGTAAATGACACACTCAGGAGAAAACCAGTGACTGGGCCCAGTCCTGTATTAACTGTCAGAGCTTTACATTGTGCCCCTGATAACTCACATCTTTAGCTTAACCTCTCATTTCACATGTAAGTGGGATGTTATGCTGTGGATGGATGGAAAAAGTTGTAGTACTAATGAAAACCAAAGTTGGAAATCATCTTGGGGAAAAGGAGTGTTGTGGCTACAAGCCTGCTGTGGAAACATGGAGATTGGATGAGAGGAAAGTTGGAGAGTTTACATTTGGATTGGAAGGAGCTGAAGCTTAAACTAACAGTGAAAGCTGTCATTGGGTTGAGTAAACCAAAGCTCCTTTTCAGGCACTTGCTGCTTTCCATTAATCTGGCAGGAACTCAAAGTGTCGGCTTTGTCTGAATGAGCGTCCCGGTGCTTTTCCGAAACAATCGGCAATGACAGTCCTAGATCTAGTTTACCACATTATCAGCCTGTGAGTGCCCACATGACACCTTGCAAACTTCCCAAACTTCATAGTTTTCACTATGACAAAAGTAGAACCACTGCTTTAGTTCCTGACAGCATTATGCATTATTGATAATGCAATAAAGCCCTAATGACATCACACCACCTGCTTGAGTGGTATAAACATGTTAAAGGTGCTATTTTTACCCTGCTTCTCTCTCCCTTTATTTTGTCTAACACCACAACTGTTTGCGTGTTTGGCTGGCATAAAGAGTTTTTTGCGATGTGGCTTACTGTTGTGAGAAAACTGTGATACCCAAAGGGCTTAATAGAGTTGTAGACTGTGCTGCGGCTCAACCTCGCACACATTTATGACTGTTTTGACAGTGTTCCCAGGTGAAGTGAAAAGTCATTTCTTCTTGGGCTAAATACAAATAAAGTGCAATAAATCCCTTTTTACTGACCACAAAAGTCTTACATATGGGGGGCAGCTTAGGTAAAATGACATTGTGTAATCTCATTTTAGCACTGATGAGCCAAACTATATTTGTTTTTCTTGAATACTTAAGTCTCAAACTAGTCTGAAAGATTACTTCTTTACCTCTCGGCTGAATTAACATCCCAGTTAAAAGAAGACAAGAAAATTACTTTATTTTCCCAGGATTAATATTTATGTTAGAAAAAGGTTAATCAAAATATAACCAATTTACCTAATGGTAGTAATTAATTATTTAACTTCTAGACAACTCACCAATGATTCATCAATGCATTGGTTGTGATATCTAACATAGTAATTAAGCTTAACTGTTGAAGTTGATTAAGAAACTAAAAGCTGTCATAATTGAATATATATCAAAGAAGCAAGAGCCAAACTGGGAATAAAAAGCAAAAATTTAAAATAAATAAATAAAAAAAATTAATGAAGCCAAAACTCTAGAACCCATCCAGATAATCGGTCAGCCTTTGTTAACAGACTTCCACTAATTGCATCTAGTAAAGAAAGTCTTTCTTTTGCTGGAGCTGCTGTTCATCTCTCTCAGTGAAAGTTGAATTCATCCTGGAACAGGCAGCTGCTTGGTCAGTTGGTCACAATATATAATAGCCTAGGTCTTCTCAGACCTACAATCCTTATTTTGGATTTTGAACCAGCTTACTGTCTTGTATGATGTTAGAAATTAGAAAACCCATGTCTGTAGGGCAACACATGTCGCACTTAAATCTCTTTTTAATAGGTGTGTCTCCATAGAAGGGCACATTTTCAATGACAAAAGTCTGTACGTCCACAGAAAACTAGCTTTGGCAAGATGCTGATAAAGTTTGCTTTATATATTTAAGATACCATGATGGCTGTGCTATTGTGCATTTCCTTTGATTTAATAATCTTCTGAAGCATTTATGTGATAAATCTCATATTTAAACTGACCTTACTTGAGAGGAATTTACGTCTCTTCTGAAGGACGGAAAAAGCTGCGACACATTTGAACAAATGCACAGAGGTCAATGTGCATTTATGTAGTAGTAGTCCTGAATGCTTCCTTACAAAAGTTGAGGTGTACAGGTTAAAGCTGGGTATGCAGAATGGTGCTTGTTATTGATTCTATACTGTAGGTTAATTAACTTTGCGGTTAGGGCAGCCTGGGAAAAAAAGAAGACAAAAAAACAGTGTATCAGAAGCGTTGCCATCTTTGCTGGCATCTTTGTGATTTTACTTTATGGATTCACTTCTACAAACTGCTGACCTTTGGAGTTACAGAACAAAAGACATGTAATTAGATTCAACCAGATTTCTTCAAGAGAATTTCATCACAAAGCCATGGAGTTAACCGACTAAAAATTCTTTGATTGAAAAACAAGAACATCATAGAAACGTTTGATTTCTTCTCATTTATCCTTTGTATTTTAACATTACATGAAATCAGTTTGATGTACTCAACAATTGTATTGGTATATATAATACTATGGGATCTAGATGTCATCAAGTTTATGCCTTCGTATGTCCTGAATTTGTGTTCACCCTAGAAAAACGATGGTCAGTTCACAGTTATCCAGATGGTTGGTATGCTGCGGGGCATTGCATCTGGCATGAGGTAAACATTGTTTTGACACAAACACATCTTGAGTGAATTTGCTAACCATGCACAATCCTTATTTTTTATTCTAACCATTGTGTTGATCATTTCAGATACCTGTCAGACATGGGTTATGTCCATCGGGATCTGGCAGCGCGTAACATCCTTGTCAATAGCAACCTGGTGTGCAAAGTGTCTGATTTTGGTCTTTCCCGAGTCCTGGAAGATGATGCAGAGGCAGCATACACTACACGAGTAAGGCTTAACACTCTATTGTGTGTTTATTAGTTACTAAGATTATTAAATTGTACCTTTATGTAGCATGACTTACAGTAAGTCATCTACCAATTCCAATTGTGATTAAAGATGTTGGTATTGGAGCAGATGATTTCTTTGGTCTGCACCTTCTCACACACTTTTAAGTCGGTAATAAACTTGGTGGTTCTTGAGTTGTTTTTGAATAATTTTATTCCTTTTGTAATCTGTAAATCAAGAAAATTGAAGTCTTGCATAATGTGGTATCTGACACAATTAAAGTCCTAAAATCAATAAGCACACACTGGAGCTAGTTTTGTAGCAAGGGAAGCAGGAATAAACCTTCTACAATCACCCCAACCATTTTTAAAATCTGTCCACAATGTTGTACATCCAAGTATGTGCCAAGAACATGTATGTCTAATTTAGTAAATGTCTGAATTTATAAAAAAAATTTGCAGGCAGTTGTTTCTTGAAATCACTGAAGATTTATGTCATAACTTCCCCCAACCGTGGAAAGAGAAAAGTCAAAATGAATCAGACATTTTGTGTGAATCTCTAGTGTGTCAAACTTTGGAATAAATAAGAAACTCAGACACAACACAGCTAAAATATGCATGTGTATATTTATGCACTCACACAGCTGACAGCAGCCGGCTTTAAATTGAGCCGTACGTCCTCGGCTGAATGTCGTCTTGCTAGCCAGAGACAGGCGGCTTCCTGCAAGTGGAGGACCAATTAGTGCTCGACTCGGGCTCCACAACACTCAATTAGCACCAAGTCTTTCTGCCTTGGCACCAAATATCCTGTCACTCACTTCTCACTGCCAGGCCTCAACCCTTCTTGGTCTCTTTCTCTCTATCGCTATCAAGCTCCTCTTTCCCCGACAAGTGAGAATAACATGATTCACATCCTTGAAATAATCAGACCACGAGATATCCTGCTGCTGTATTCATCAATACTGCATCAAGTTAATTTTACTACTCATCAGCTGAAAACACATTTTTCCTGTGGAACTCAGCAGTGTTCCAGTGAACCCTTTTTTTAAAAAAATCTGTACTAGGGAAGCAATATAATGAAGATGAAGGAACATGAGTGGAGCAATCTCAGGCCCCCGACAGTTTGGATCGGGAATTCATGCATGTGGGGGAAAGTTGTCACTACAATGGTGTTCCTAAATCTGTATTCATTAGCATAGGAAGTGTCTCAATTACAGTTTGTTCTTGGTTGCCATCTGAATGCAACAAAAATTTGTGTTTTTTCAGCCTGCAGCTGTACTTATCAAATGATTATTTAGGACCACAGAGTGTGAAATGGATTTATCTAACATTAAGGAATTATTCAAACTATAAAACATCAATAGAATGTGATTACATGGCCCAGTCTGTGCTTCATTTAAGCAGAGCTTGTACTATGTACCGTGTATTGACAACACCAGCTTTGTCTGCTGTAAATGGTAATCACACGATTAAAACAAACAATTCATGCAGTCTTAAACTGCATAACAATTCACACTCTTTGAAATGTTTTCCTTTTGTTTTATTAGACCTAAGAAACTCTTGTGTTTTTCATTTACACAAGAGACCAGCTCAATATAAAAAAGTAAAAATCTAAAATGTATACCTTTTTAATGAGATTAAGAAACACAATAGACAAGTCAGGTTGCCCATAAAGTTAAAACTGTCGACCTACAAAGACATGGCGGCACAAGAGGAGGAAAACATGTAATAGCGGTACTGTTGATAAAACAATAGTGATAGTGAATGAACCAATTGCAAACATTTTTATGGCTATATTTTGTTTTTGTAATACCAATGTACAATGTGCCCACCACTTGGCATGAACTTTAGCATTTCAACCGATAAAAATATATAAAGTGTGGGATTTAAGTGCAGTTGGAATCCAGCCAGCTAGCTAAATATATTATCAATATGCCAACTGTGAATGACCGACATTTGAAATATAATAGTATATATTGGGTCTAAACAGAACTTTGCAATTGTGTTGGAGGTGAGCGGATCAATCCAAAATATTAATAATATCAATAACAAGTCAGTATTGGTATCATATTGATGTCAACATGGTAAGGCTGATACTTTGTGTGTTTGGTATCAAAATGAAATTTTGTTTCATTTTTGTAATGTGGTTTCTCAAATCTACCTCAATAAAATGCAAGCTGTGTAGGGAATGGAGCAAATATTTTTTTTTAGATTTTGCTTTGGTCAGATGAGATTAAAATGTAACTTTTTATGTATCTTCATACAAAACGCAATACCCTGAACACACCTTCCCCAAAGTGATGCCTGGGGTAATGGTTCGCCTGTCAGGAGGAAGGCTCTAAAAGCGGAATCCCTGACTGTCTCTCTTCTTACTGCTGTTTACTCCAATATCACCCATGGTGTTAAGTAGGTCAGTGTGCTGCATTGAGCTGCACTTACAGCCACTATTTTCAGCTGAATCTGCTTGCGACATTTCCTACTCAGTTCTTTAGCACAGTTTTTTTTTTTTCTTCTTCTTACATTGGCAGGTGATATTTATAAATGTTGTGATAAACTGCTATTTGCAGCACCTTGGATAGCAATGAGAAATCAGCCAGTTGGGACTGCAAGGCATTTACAGACACCTCATGTTTCTTAACTGGCTAATTACTGGAACTGTTTTGATGATGAGCCTTACTTTCCATTCACATTTTTCCTGTCCTGCTCTAGTCTGTTTTTGTCCTTTATTGTGTCATGTTCATAAATTCCTGTTAAGACATCTGCATATGGTTGCTTCAGTGTAAAACAATTGGGTCTCCAAATCCACAGATATATTTAAGTCATTATTAAATATAATCTCCTTTTGTTGCAGGGAGGGAAGATTCCTATTCGCTGGACAGCTCCTGAGGCGATTGCATACAGGAAGTTCACCTCCGCTAGTGATGTGTGGAGTTACGGGATTGTCATGTGGGAGGTTATGTCATATGGAGAGAGGCCCTACTGGGATATGTCCAATCAAGACGTAAGTTTTGTGAAAAATAACTGTCTTAGAGATGCATATTTTAGGCATATAACAATAATGGAGTAGATGCTTTGATATGTAGTATTTCCTCTTAGACACCACATATGTACTCACTACTCAGCCACCCACTCATTTACACGGGCAACATATGTGCACACAACCCCTTAGTGACCTTTCTAGACTCCTCCCTCCTTTTGGGTATTAGGCTGTCTATCTCAAAGACTAGAGAAGGGTAGGAGAGGAGGGAAGATGAGGATGAGTGGGAAGGAGAGGAGAAGACGTTTGATGTTTAATTGAAAGCGTTATGCAGGATTTTCTCTGATCTGCACAAGAAAGTGTAGGCTCGAATGTTCGTTCTCTAAGCTGTCTCCTTCTGTTTCCCATTCTCTCCCTTTCCCTTTCAGTTTCTCGTCGTCTCTTGTCTCTCTAAAATGCAGTATTTGTCTCTGTTCTCTTCTTTTTGCCTTTCGTCCACCCTCTCCTTCTTCCTCCCTCCTCGGTCTCTGATCTTTGCACCCTGCTAGTGTGAAGTGCAGTCCTTCTCCCTCTCAGCCAGCGATGATGTCTGATGCGGCGCTTTTTTCTTGCACTTTAGTTGAAGTGTATGCATGCACTTCAACACATCTGTGTGTATTGGAGTGTTATCGTATGAGTCTTTTTTTTTTGGAATTTAACCAAAGTAAAGGCTGTCATGAACTCAACAAATCAATTCCCTGCAGCATCTTGCACTGGTGGATCTCAGCTGAAAACTCCTGCCTGCTCTCCACTGCAGACTCCAACAGAAAGAGATGGAGTTTATTTATTATTCATTCAACTCTGTTTCCCTTCATGTAAAAAAAATTATTTAGTACTTAGTTGCAAAAATGAGTAACTGGGCTATGCAGCACTTGGAATAAACAAATAATTCAATGTTCTGTTAGTCTATTCTCAATGGGGGCTGGTTGCTGCTTCTTGGTGTTTAAAGGAAGGTCAGATAAAGAGCACAGGGGCATCCTTGGAGCAAGTATTAAGATATAAGATGTTGCAGGGTGGAAGTCTATTTCAAACTAACATTGCCCTCCTTAAGTGTGTCACAGTCTTATTGTGGAAAAGTTAGTACTTCTTGAGTTCGATGTCATGTTTTGTTCTTGATATTTATGCCTCAAAATGAAGAGGTGTTGACAATTTTGACTGCATAGCCCTTGCTAGTATAAATGCCCACATGCTAAGATAAGATGCATCTGCCATAACCTCAATAATAGTACACTGACCTGAAATGTATATTTCAATTATAAATAAATTCATCAGTAAATTTCAGAAAAATCCTTGTGATTGTCGTAAGGTATTGCACAACTTCTAACCGTCTAAGATCATTTAAATGGACCACTATGAGAGTCTTGGATGAAAGACACTAAAAAAGGAGAAACTGTGTTGGCCTCTGCAGCTCTCAGTCTGTCTGTTGATCTGTCCTACCGGATCTTCTCAAACATGCCAAATCATGGACTATCTATGATTGAAATTTTGGTCAGGTGAAAGAAAGCATGATGTGGATATGATCCACTTGTACTATCTGCAGCTATCTCATAGCACTCAGCAAAATGCGGTGCATGAACAGATCGCCAGCTGGAGACAGGAGACTGTTGCTCTTCATCTCGAGTCAGTTGTAACCTGGCCTGTGTTATAGTTATTGCTGTGTTGAAAAAGTAGTACTATAATACTGGTGAAATGTATTGTGATATTTCTTTCACTGAACGTCAAAAAAAACATATTCAAGCATTTGAATGCCAATCTTTTGTGGTTTGGTTTGATATAAAGTCTTATTTGTAGAAAGTTGCACTCATGTGTCTTTGTCTCTTTGATTTGCCGGCAGGTTATAAAAGCAGTAGAAGAGAGCTACAGGTTGCCTGGCCCGATGGACTGCCCAGAGGCCCTGTACCACTTGATGATGGACTGCTGGCAGCGGGAACGCAGCAGTCGGCCTAAGTTTGATGAAATAGTTTGTCTACTTGACAAGTTTATTCGCAACCCATGTTCATTAAAAAAGTTGGTCAATTCCTCACACAGGTATGGCGGGACAATCTAAAACCACAAATTATTTAGACAATATAAATGTGAATGCCATACAGACACCTAACGGCCTTTTTTTTTTCTTTGTAAAGATTTAAAATGAACTTCTACATGCATACAAATTGAAGCATGCTTAATAAATTAAATTAGTGCCATGTCTAATATACAGTGACATGTGACAGCTGTCAAGATTAAAGGGCTGCCTATAAGCCCAGACCTTTTTCCAGAGCAGCCTCCCGTTCCTGCCGTAGCATGAAAATGTTGTTACCTACTGTGAATGTTTCATTTGATAGCATGGGGAGCTCTATTTGTCAGCACCAAGAGTGAGCTGAATGATAAAGACTTTTGAGGGGGAAAGCATTTGCAGCTTTGTGTGCTGGTGCATAGCTTGCATTATCTGTGAAGCCTCACAGGTAACTCTTGGGACTGATGGGTTGAGCTATGGGCTATAAAATCAGTGTGTGCATGTGTGTGTGTAAATGTTTGCACATGTCTAGGTCGTTCAGTTTATAATAATATTATGAAATATTATGAATCCTTTTGTCTACTTGGACCACATGTGCTTAAAATTATTTGAAGAATTTCTCTTTGTTTGACAATAATCGGTTTCGAGGAGGCCATTCTCTGATTCTCTGCAGAAACATTGTAGTGGATAAATTATGTATCTGGAATTGTTTTCTTATAATCTTCATCCATGTGCTAGGGTTTCCAACTTGTTAGTGGAGCATGCCAGTGTAGAGGGAGACTGCAGTACTCGAAGCAAGACTATAGGAGAGTGGCTCGACTCCATCAAGATGGGCCGGTACACAGAGCTCTTCATAGAGGGTGGCTACTCTTCGCTCGAAACAGTTGCTCAAATGACATCAGAGTAAGACCACTGACATATTGAAAGGAACTGTAATGTTTTTTGGGGTTTATTGTTGTTTGTTTGTTTCTTCTTTTTTCTTTTTGGATAATATAAATAAGATATATTTTAATAAAAAAATTGATGACTCGTGGTTTAAAGTTTTATGTCATCAGATAACATGGTACATACCATTCCATCATTTGCTTACTGTGTTACAGAGATCTCCGGAGAGTGGGAGTAAACCTGGCTGGACACCAGAAAAAAATTATCACAAGTATTCAGGAGATGAGAGTCCATATGAACAGCACCAACTCTACTGTAAACATCTGATGCATATGTACAAGCATGCACACAAATTAGACCTCCATATGCGCACATGAGTTAAAACTGATGTTTTGGACCTAGCATGAAATCAAAGAACTGTTGGACCTAGAACGGCTTAGCACTTTGTGGAGATAAGGAAACCCTATGTTCTATGGATCTACACTTGATGATCTGCAATTTGGTGAGTTTTGTGTGTGGAGCTCATGGAGATATAATACACTGCAGAGCTAAAACCAAACTGAACTGGACTGAACGGTGCTATGCGAAAGACTAAGGAAGGCAAACAAAGCTGGGTCTATAGGATGTTTTTCATTTGACTTTTCCCAATTTTCTGGAATTTCCAGATTCTTACGTGATTTGCACTGTTTGGATTCTCTCAGATCAAACTAGAAACAAAGATTTGGCCCCTTTTTGGCTGTATCACATTGGAGTTTTCATAAAGTGGGCTCAAAATGGAACCTTTTTAATCTGTCTCAGGTGAGACGAGCCCACCTGATCGGAACAGAATTTATTCACTAGCCATAGCTTTGGACATACACTACCTTTTACAAGTCACTGAGTTGAAAAGAAAATCTCCGGCAGGGCAAAATGATGGACCAAGAGCATAATTATTACAAGTGTGAGCTGTTGGTTTAGCATATTTATCTAATTTTTTTTGTTTTTGTTGTTTTTCTGTCACTGGGAGGTTTTAATGCCACAAAACTTCCCCAACAGTGTTGCTGCATAATTAATTTACTTTTAAAAGTGATTCTCCAGCGTAAAACAAGTCATAAATGAAATGGTCATGGAATGAAGATGATACACTTTAGGATAAGTTTGGTGTAAGGCAACAAAGGGCTTTCTTTGTTTGGGAATGTTCCTTTGCCTGAATGTGAACATTGGTGGAATATGGCAATAATCTATTGATGTCTTTAATCCCAGCTTCTGAATAAAGCCAGAGATTGTAAAACATTTAGCTGACAAGCCTGGCAGTCTTTAAAGACTTGAAATTTTATTTTAAAATCATCTATTCAAATACAGAAAATTATTCTAAACTTCAATTGGTTTATTTCAAAAATCAGATACTTGACAGATGCATATTTTAATAAAATATTAGAGATTTTGCAAGCCCTTGCCGTTACAGCATACATGATTTGCATATTCAACTCATGCTGGAACATTTCACACATAAGCAAGAACCTTTGTTTATTCTTTCATTGTTTGCTCAGAAGTACTCAGAATTAACAGACAAATCTCTCCCAGTGAAACTCAATTGGAGTGATTTATCTTTTTTTTTTAGGAGTTTCATGGAAAATTGAGAAAATCTTCATGGCAGCATTGAATACGTTGTGTTGGCCCTGCCTGTCTTAATCTGTGTGACTTTTCCCCCATGGAAGCCTGATGAATCTAATGGAATTGTTTAATGGTTTGGTTTGAAACCTTTACAGGATCCCAAAGCAGCTTTCTCTGGTTGGGAGTGCATTTAGCCGTCTTTACCAAGCCTTCACTTAGAAACCGTAACTTTCAGGTACCACAGAAAACTCTCGGTAATCTGTTTAGTTCACCGCTCCGCAGAGTATCTTTTTCACGCTTGTGTGCCACACCGCAATAAACCTCATTCTGACAGGACTGCTGTGTAGAAAAAAAAAAAAAAAAAAGGCAATATTGATAAACTTGATAATCATTTATTTATACTTGTTTAAAAAAAAATTGTGTGGACAGTTTTGTTATTGTGCTTTCTCATGGACTACTGAGCAGCTCCCTACATGTCTTTTCATGTAAATAATGTACTATACATTTACAGCAGGGAGCATTGTTTCTTTGTTTACCGTCATGTGGACAACTTGACATTGATTATACATCTCAGAGTAGGTCAGTGGTGACTGATACTATGAAGCTGCAATTCTGCTTGAATGTCCTGGTGGGGGCTAACAGCACATTTATCTCCTACCGACCGTTTTAAAAAGGATGTGCAGAAAGAGCAGATTTATCTTTCTTTTTGTTTGTTTGTTTGTTTTTGGTGGTTGCATTTTATTTAACTTCCAATGAAAAGCAGAGGAATATATTACAGGAACCATATTTTTGCTTCCCCTATTTTATGGTTTAATAATAAATGTCAGTAATTAGTCAAGTCTGTGCTTTACTTAAACTTCAGTGTAGAATAATTTCATTGTGAATTATTACTAAATCTTGACCCCTTTGACTGCAATGTCCACAACAATCAAAAGTATTCACACTAGATCTATGTTCGCAGATGACTTGCTTCTATATGTCTTTGTCCATTTAATGTAAAGATTTGGCATAAAGTTGGGAATGGATATTTCGTTCTATTTAGAGGTGGTTTTACTTGACCATATGAAAGCACAGTACAAGAATGTAAGGTTTTAAAGGGTTGTTCCACTTTTTTGAAGAGCATGTTTAGCTTTGAAACACATAAATCCGTGCTTACAGATCAACATTTCGAGTGTTGATTGTGGAAAATGGATAACTTACTGCTGTAAAGTATCAGTTGATTGAATGTAAGATGTTTTTTTTTCCACATTTGAAGTTCTCCAAGGGTTGATGGTGTTTCTAAGAGTAAAAATGGTCCAACTGAACGTTTTCTTCCAGGAAGCATAGCATCTGCATAGTCTCTTTAGTCTTTTCATTAGTTGTGGAGCTTTTGTCTTGTAGATTCAAAGTCTTTTAATTTTACTATAATTTTTCAAGCTATTACTTTGTAACTTTTTTTTTTTTATAAAGGCAGTGAAATTATTTTAAGAAAATACAAGGAATGCAGTAAACTTGTAGACTACTGTGGCTATGCAGATTTGTTTGTTATAATGCATCAATATCATATACAGGAGTGTTGAATAACTTAAATCAAAATGCAATGTTTTCAGCTGTTGTACAACCACTCTTTCTGGCTTAATGTTAAACTTAAATTCCACGCGTGGTGCATGAACAACTGGTGAATAATACAGCCATATAAGTGCCTCGCATCTTCTAAGCACTGTTTCCTCTCCTGTCAAAATATTTTTGCCCTAACTGTGCCCCAGTTTTGTACAATATTAATGTTTTGCCAACAATGTCTACAGGCAATAAGAAGAATGTCAGACAAAGTGTATGTTGGAACTAATTTAATTTGCACTTTATGGGATTTTTTTTTTTCTTTGACTGCAATGTCTATATATGACTTAACTTTTAGTTATTAAATATTTACTTTGTAATCCATTTCCTGATGATGATGATATTACTTCACACTGTCAATGCTTCCCTGGACATAAAAGGTGACAGCTAAGCACAAAGAGTTGGTAATATTTTTCAAAGAAATTAAAGCTATGGAACTGTTGATATATAGAGCACCATTTTCTTGTGTATGACACATCACACCTTCAAAATACAAGCACAAGGTTTTACAAAAACCTGTTTGGACAGTATGTGGATCATGACTTTTTATAAAAGATCATTACCACAAGTCAACAAACTTCTTCCAGACATTAAATCTCATCATTGTAGAATTATTAGAATTATTTCACCCACTTCAAGTGAAGAAAGTGTGAAATTGGGCATAACTACCCTGTTAAGATGATAGTCTGAAAATATTTTGTTTGTATTTTCTCTTTAGTTTTTTGTTGTAGCTCTACATTTGCTGGGAGACAAAAAAATCCACGAATTGCTGAAGAATCAGGCAATAGTCAGTTATGTAACAACAAAGTATGAAGCCTACATTTGGAGCCAAATTTAAATTTCACAAGGTCATTTTAGTCAAAATAGCAGATTATTTTTAATATACAAATATGGTTTTGGTGCTCTTTTTCTTAAAATAAAATCCCTGAATGCAAATGTAAGGTGTGAAAAAATTGTGGTGGGAGTGCAGAAGCAATAATAATGATCAATATCAGGAAAAATGTGCAACAGACACATGGGGAACAACAAGATCACACTTGCATCTGACAAGTTTTAATCTTTAAATGTCCTGAGCAAAACATTTGAAAACCTATAAATAAAACGTTTACCCCAGGGAACAGGGTTGTTATAGTAATTTTTTCTGTTTTGAAATCTGATTTCCTCAGGCCTCCAATTTATAATAACATTTCTTTGAGAAAGATAAAGGCTGAAACTTGTTTCCATTTGCAAGGATGTTTGGAATAAACTGGAACTTGATGGACCAACTTCATCACGCCAAATGCTAATGAGGTGGGTGGCTATTATAATAGTTTGTGCCATATAAAGACACAATGTGGATTAAAAAAAAATAAATGCAAAAAAACTTATTGCGGGCTAAAATGCAAGCAGTTTTTTTTTTCTTTTTTTGGAACGGTAACTTAATTTTCAAGTCTGCAAATATAAAATATTTTGTGCTAGAGGCCCTCCCACTTTGCTTATTGCTCTCAGGAAGTGGAAAGTTGGAATGTTCTGTGTGGTCAATGGGGAGTAATGTGCAGCTTTCTATCAAAATGTACAAAAAACAGGTTTGCGCTGATGTTATTGCAAATCGTCAGTTATCAGTAACTCACGCATTATTGTTTTGAACAACTGAATAACTGTTGTGTTTCATTGAAAGCACAGTAAAAAAATATATATATATTGACTGTTGATGTGCTATTGGTTTGTCTTGGAAATTGTATTGTGTATTATGTTTGTGTTGATGTTTTTGTAGTGTCCTATCAAATTCTATATTTTTGCAATAAAACTTGGAAAAAATAAACCTTATGTAATGTAACCATCTATGGCTATACCAGCACCACCTTTGTTTGTCAAATGGGTGTTTTATTGTTGGAGGTTCTTGTAGTTCTTCCAAAATTATTCACATTTCTTTAATAGAGGTATAGTCAATCAACATCGCTCCACATAGAAACAAGAAAGATATTTGCCTAAACAGAACAACACCACACATAACGATGGTCTTTGAGATGGGAAGCTAATATCTACTAACATGGTGTTCTGTCTCTCTGGTTTGACCTTTTTCAATTCATCATTTTTTCAACTAATCAGTTAAAATTCAATTGAAATTATTTACATATCACCAGTTCACAACAAGTGTAATTTTGAGACGCTTTACAAAAAAAAAAAAAAAAAAATCAATTACATACATAGGAGTTGATCCTAATTATCGAATGAAATCAATGACATATCAGAATAGTTGTTGGCGTCCACCATTCCTTCTACTGCTGGGGGAGAAACTATTGCCAATTATTATTTTGTACAACACTTTTAAAATTCTAAGTGAACCCTTTTTTCTTCAGATTATCAAAAGGCTGCTAACATTTCTGAATCCAATAAATGCCAAGACACATGTAAAAATAAGATGGAGCAAATAGTTTTATTCTGTTTCCCCAAGTATCTAATTTCTCAGTGCATTTCTAATATTTACATTGCTTCATACATAGACCTCCAAAAGTTACCAGTTAATTTTCTGTTTTGGCTGAAGGTATTTACTTTATGCTCTTTACAATTTTAAATTAATGTAACTGATTGCAATAGCTGTGTGAGTGTCTACTGAACAGCACTGTTATTGAAATTATCCCAATGTAGTCGAGATCGAGGCTGACAAATTGGTGTAAGATTAAAGAAACCAAAGTGTTTGGAAAAAAGGCAACTTAAAATGTTTCCAAGCAATGCAATTAGACATGGTTTGTTGGTTATTTAGACACCATCTGTCAGGATAACAAGGGAGCCACTTCCAATGTTCCCCCCACCCCTCTTCAGTTTATTGGAAGGTTGGGTAACAAAGGGGTGGAGGATGAATAAATGAATCTAAAATTTCTGATTTAGAGTGAAAAATTGAGCACTCCCTGATATATTGTCAGGTGATGTTTTTTATCATTCTTTTTGTCTTTAATGTAGTTCCACATTGGTAGCGGTGCAGCATACAGGAAGCAAGGAATAGATGGTTCATTGCTAGGTCACAGTCATAATGAGTTGAGGAGTTCTATGAAATGCAGTATGTTTTTAAATCTGATGATGCAAGTCTTGGTAAAGTCTGCTGGATGCAGTGAAAGTAACTGCTGATGTCAGCAACAATAAAGTGGCGATGTTATCACTTTCTCATGCAACAGCCGACAATGTGAAAGCTTCGCAACAATAAACATTTAACAATGGCTGATTTTTGTGAGCTTCAACATTTAATAAAAAAAACTACTTTTAGTTGGACTGTTTTTTTTTTAGATTTATCTACAAAACTGCAATGAAGATATTTATCCTTGTATTAACAATTTATTGTAATCTCTGTTAGCACATTTAATTTAATTTCAGTCATTTAACACTGGCTTTATAAATGTATCTTTGATGTTTGCAGTTGCCTTGAAATACGTGTGAAGGTGACATTCAAGCCCAACCAGTGCCACAGCAGTTAATATGCAAATATCAGCCCCACAATGTTGTGTACGTGTGCAAATCTATGTATGTGCGATATGTCAAATCAAACCACGTGGATCTCTGGGGGAATCCACTGCCTGCCTGGCTTAAGGGTTATTATTACAGCCAGACACAAAAAGTGTCAGAAAGTGTGAAATTAGCCATCGCACAATCAGCATGGCTATTACCAAAACCTCTGTATCAGCGGCTCGAAGAAAGACCTGCAAGGGGTGTGTGTGTGTGTGTGAAGGTTGGGATTGCGTTGGGGCCAAATTCCCACTGGTGCTGACTTGGATTGTTTTCAGATGGACAGACAGGTTTGTGACTGCACTAGCCTCAGTCTCTAAGCTTGTCTAAGCTTCCATGTCTTTACTGGCCTTCCTGTTTGTTCATCCCACTCTGTTCTAACCAGCTAACTGGTCTGGTGTTGTACGCGTATCTGCATGACATTCAGTGTGACTTTATTAGGACCTACTGGCTTTCTCTCTGTTTTCCTTTACATTTTGCTGAAGGCTGTCATAGTGTCTGACTAATGTCAGGTGTCCCAGGGCATAGTAAAGTAATTTTCTCTTGAAAAGGTGTCAGTGGTCCAAGTGTCCCTTGGGTCATTTGGAAATCATTGCAGAGGTGCCTCTTTAATCATCATGAATGACCTTCAGCAGAACCTTAACTGTCACTTTAGATGGGATTGTCTGGTTGTCTGTGAATATATGAGACAAAATGGCTCCTTTACCTTCAGGATAATTCGACCAACTCATTGTATATAATCATGCTGGATGTACTTCTCTGTCCCTGATTTTTTCCTGCTTGATTTATTGCCGCTAATTATAACTTAACTGCCCTTTTTATTGTGTGATTATAGAAGTTGGTGACAAAAAAACACCACTAATAGTGAAGACTTGAAAGAGGTGGGGTCTATTATATAAAGGCTTGCTAGGATGTTTTTTTGACTGAAATCAAATGGTCTGTGGCTGAAACAAAATATAAAGTGAGCAGGTTCTGGTTTTCAGCTGAAACTAAACAAAAAAATAAAGTAAAGCGCCTCATCTGGTCTTCACAATTTTTAATTACATCACTTTACAGAAATTGAGCCAAAAAAATAAATTCTAAATAAATTGGCTGCATCTTCATGATTTTTTTTCCACATTCTGTATTTCTCTTGCTGCTCTGTAAACTGACACTTGTGTGATCACTGTCCAGATTTATTACCTGTCTTTAGGTTTTGGTATATCTGCAGTTAATAAATTGTGCCATTCTGGTGTTGCTCATTGATCTCCAGATTATGTTGAAGAATTTTTAACGTGTGTATTGTGGTAGCAGCACAAACTAAGATGTAGCTGGTGGAAAGGGAAGCTAAACAACTAGGTATCCACAGACATTGGTGAACAATCTGGCGATCCTTCAGAGACATGCTGGACCTCCTGTGTAGTGTTGTGGTGTGCTAATGAGATTTAGGTCAATAATTGCATGAACTACCCGACAGCACAGTTTTCACCGCGCTGTTGCACATCATTCTCACTACTAAACAATGGACTCCAAATTAGTGGCACAATGGTCTTGTTTCACACTAATAGGCAACAGCAATAGCTTTTCTATAGTAGCATGGAATGCAAACTGCCAAAATGTCTGCTTTTATTAAGGAAGTCTTTATGATGATCATCTGGAGCAATTACTTCCAACACTTGTTTTTGTCATATGACTGAATTAGAAGCAATAGCTGATGAAACATTCACAGCTTATTATTTTTCTAAAGCAGTTAGCAAAGCATTTAACTGCTTAAGGTCGAAACATGTCCAAAACATATCAGATTCAAAATTCTCTCTTTAAGATGAAGAAGAAGGCGAAGAAGTCTTGGAATTACAAACAGTGATGCATATATGTATATGGAGGAAGACTTTTCTACTCCTCTCCTGAACTATGTTTTTGTTACGTCTGCTTCCTAGCCGCTGGGTTGTCAAAATGTAATTTTTCCAAATCAGTCTCCATGCAGATGGGAGCCCAAGGTGTATAGACAGATAAAGCTGCTCCCCTCTGCATCGTAACCACACTCAACAGCTATTAAGCTGTTACTGGAGGTCTGACCTGGACCAAATAAGCTGCTGGTAAATAGCCTTATCCATTCAGCTGCTGATCCGAGAAGCCTGCCATGAGAGGGCTGTGTGATGTCAAGTGGCTGGCAAGGACTCGCATTTTAGATGCGCGCAGACACACACACACACACAACACACACACACAACCTCACCAGGGTAGCCGTCTGGCAGGTCTTTGTGTAGCACCGGCGATAACTCCACACACACATGCAGACACACATTTTTTTTTTCTCTCTTGCCCTAGGTATCTGTCTCCTTCGTACAAAGGCATCCAAGGGGACATATTTGTCACCTACCCAGATGTTTTTTCCAAGGTTCTTTATTCCAGACAGTCAATCATATGAGCAGAAATGCTCTTTAATGTGAAATCCCTTTGGTGTAATGTCTGTGTGTGTGTGGGGGGGGGGGGGGTGTAAGTGTTCCATCATGTGTATGGGCATCCATGCGTGTGGAAGGTCATTCAAGGTGATATGAAACCACTGTCAACCTAAGACACAGGAAGGTAATACTAATAACCGTTATAATATTTTTGCACACACTGCACTCACACTACAATTGCTGTTCTAATAACATCTGTCACTTTGACACAAATTGATTTGAAGACACCGCCCTTCTCCCTAAGACCCCATGGGTCATTTGTTCATGTAGGAAATTTTGACCTATAATTATACAGAAGGAGTATTTGACTTCCAAGCTTGACAAAGCAACTTTATTGGAAATGTCAACATTTTATTTATTAAGAAAGGCGTTCCACTGGGGAAATATTGTATTTTAAGCCTTATCGTTGTCTTTTCTAAAAATAATAATAATAATTAAAAAAAACTGCATTTGGTGTCTTAATTCTAAAACTAAATAAAAACCATGCTAAGATGATGGTTTTTGATGACAAAAATAGTAATTTACTGTTTTAGAAAAATAACGAAAAGGTATGTTCCAGCTATAGTCTCAAATGTTATTTAACCTAAAGCTGTTAATCTTTTTATACATCAGCCAAGAACAGTGGTGTCTCAACATTTTGTCTCATGGGCTGAAATCATCACGTCAAGTAACAAGGGGCTGGTTCACCTTTTTAAATCTAAAATTTCAAGCTGCTGACGAGCTTTTTGCTATCCTGACTATTGCCTTCCTGCGCAATTCCTTTCAATTCTCATTTCCATCTGGGATTTCTTTCATTGAGCTTGATTTCTCCGGTAGAATTTCAACTGGGCCAATCAGCAAACAGAGAAGTTGTAAACAATGACGATTAGTTCCTGTGTCCTTTTAGTATTGTAATCTGCTTGTAGTTTGGCAACAGCGGCCGAGAGAGTAAATTAAGTTATTCAGTCTGTGTTGTTTCATTATTATAAGTACTTTTTAAGATATTTACATTCAAAATGGCATGGGAAAAGATTATGCATGATTGTTTGAATAATCCAAACGAGTGCAAGCAAAGTCATTACAAAAATCTGGTTTAAAATTAAAAGTGCAGAAATAAAAAAAAGTTGGGAAAAGCCAAGCTTAAAGGGGGTTTTGAAGATTTTTCTGAGAAGCTTCACTTTGACTAAGTACCCATTCATCTGGAGCTTTGTTGCCCCTTCAACCTTGCTGTGATGAAGAGGTGCTGCCTGCCCAATGAACTGTCTTGTCTGATAATTATTTTGACATTACCTGCTGTGAGCTTGAAGGGAATTATCCTCCACAGCGTCTGCTTGCAATGCATTCTCCATAATCAGCCTTGCCACGCATGGATGCATTTGTGGATGCCTAGAGTTTGAATACAAGATGTGACTATTTTCACTGGAAAAGTGAAAACTACACCTGCTGATTTTACTTTCAGTTGTCATAAAAGTGTAAGGTAATAAATCTGACTAAATTCAAACCGACATCAGGGTATTAGTTTCTGCTGTTTTACATGCTAAATTGACGTGATCACATCTTAAGTTGTAAATGTGGAATTAGAATTTTTTTTTCCTTCCTGTTGCAGTTTTCTCTCCTCTTACCATTTGCCATACACACATATATTCACGCTTGTCATACAATAGCCTTAAATTTTACTGTTTTGATTGGGATTTTAATGTCAAGAGGAAAGTGTTACATTTATAACCATCCATCCATTCAGTCTTCTGCTAAATCAGCAGAAGCCTTAGCAGAGGTGCCATTGTTCACCCACTTGGTAAACAATCATGCAGTGACATGTAGAAGCTACACAGATCCACACCTTGAATAGGTCTGTGAGTAGATCTATTCAGGGAGCGAATTCCCTGAAAAGTCACAAGCCATGTAAATGCTCCTTTTCAATATTACCTACTTAGTGCGGCTCGACTCATATCTACAAACTAAACCTGCTGATTTTAATTTCAGGGGAAAGTTATCGGAAATTGTCACTGTAAATTGTTGTGTGCTACCGGCCCCTTTTTCAGTATCTACTTTGCTGAAGGTCCGAGTGTGTCGAGATCGGCTAAAAACGATAAGTCTACCATTCACTGATTGGCTAGAGGTGGAGTCAGTTGTGTCACAAAAACTACTCCCTCACAATAATCAGTTTAGCTTTTCTGATGTTTTTTTTTTTTTTTTAACTTACTACTGAGTGTACATGTCATTTTAAGAAACATGTTAACACTGTAAGCCTGGTGGCCTATTAACGAAGTGAAGGTATTTTTTGTTCTTGCTGTGTTGCGCTTTTGTTTCTCGCAGATCATTTTTGTTTTGTATTTTTGTCATTTTTTGTTTGACGAAATATAGTTTAAGGTGGTTATGTAGTTGGCAAAGTTATTTATTTAATTTAATTAGTTGGGTGGTTTAGTTTCAGAACCGCTTTCTACACCAGGTACATCTGGAGATGGATAAAGCTGCAGTGACTGCTTGAAGGAAAGATTACGACAGGGGGGGTTCCGATGGGACTGCCGAGCAGTACCCTAAGCCATGCTTTCATCTCCAAGAGCTACCTCAGCAACAGCTTCAGCTTCCACCACAACTCCTGGTGTGTATGATGCTCCTGTCCACGGTTTGCACAGCAGGGAGTCATGTTTCACTTTAACATAAATGTTTTGAACATTTAAGTGCTCTGTTAAATTTAACCTTCGAACGAATCTTTATCTTGCTATAGTAAAAAACCTGAACCAACCAGTTTTATCAGGAGTGCAAGAAAAACAAGTGTTTACTCATCCTTCGTTGAAATAGATATTGAAATAGATATTGAATAGATATTGAAATAGATAGGCAGAGGAATGATGCCTATCTATTTTAATGATAGGCATCACACTATAGTGTGATTTAAGGCTTGGAGGAACATAGATTGCTATGCTACTGCTTGTGTACATGAAGGAATAGAGCCTTTTCTGTAAAAATTCTTTTAGAATTTAATTAGTTAATCTATTGATATGGAGACTGATAAGTTCACAAATTTGCTGAGTTAATTCAGTTCCTTTTAGCCTAAATGAGCACAATTTCATTTAGTGGAGACTAATTAGGCTTATTACTGCTCAATAACAACGGCTGATCGTAATTTAGTTGGATTGAAATCCAATCGAAGAGCAACTGAATGGTTCCAGCAGTAGGGAGAAGTGGAGTTCTTCAATCAGAACAGAACATTAAGCTACTTTATTTCAATAATGTCGTGAAGTTGCGGTTTTCTGTGGACTGACTGTGAGAATATCCTGAAGTCTGTAAAAAAAAAAAAAAAGAAAACAACCCATCTGTCTTAATATTCTCCATGCTCAGCATAGACAGAGTAATGACTGCAATGCATCATCGAGATAATTCATTTCAATGGAAGCATGCAGTGAATGTGAAGGACTTAGGTTTGACTTGTACTATAATCTTGATTCCATATACATTTTGGCAAAGATGAGAATTCAACTAAATTTAAATGTAATGTAAAAGGTGTACTCATAGAAATATTCACATTTATTCGCAGGAGTGCAATGTCAGACTGAAACGTTTTGATAAATCCAATGTTTATTTTAATTCAGTCATGGTAAAAGTTAAATTACAGATTTTGTGGTAACACTTTATTTGACTGGGTGTGAATAAGACTGTCATGACACTCTCATAAACATGAGTAAGTCTTAATGAATATTTATGACTGTTGTGTTTTAAAAATATGTTAAAAATGTTTTCAGTGACCCAACAAATACCTAGCAATTATGAAATTCTGAAGTTCCTAAAAGTAAATGAAACATGCCTGTAAGTTGTGCTTCACCTTTGTCTAATTACATTTTCATGTTCTTTATTAGAGCAATGCATTATGGTTTGCCCTTTGAATGCTACCGCAGATATATCATTACCAATTTTATAACACAACACTTTTACATAGATCTTTCTGCTTTGGATAATTTTTTTTTCTTTAATAAACAAATTTGTCTGATAAAATGTGCCTTTTGAATTAACCAAGGTCATCTTTGTCTGATTAAAAAAATTATTTGATGCTCTGAAACATTTATGTACCTAAAACAGTAAAACTGGTGGACTCGATTTTTCACCAGTAATGTATGTTGCTTGTACAAAATAATACCTATGCTGAATATGATTATAAATTTCAGACAATAGATCTAGGTCTGACCTTCATTTCAGCATTCTGGTGCTGTCTAGTAAGTCATTATTAAGTCATGTTTCTAAAATGGTTATTGATTTTTTTCCCCCTACAGAGATAGCTAGGTGCCAAGAGTCACGTGAAAATACAAACTATGAGTGAAGTTTCAATAAGGACCCCCCTTTAGACAATTACCATTCTCAGCTGATGAGGACTCGCTTTGATCATCACGTGCGTTCCTATTTGTGATCACACAAAACAGCCCCACAGGTGTTTGCTTCATATTTTGTTCTCGCTGGTGGCAGGATAATTGGCTGTTTAAATTCATTTGAACAGACATATTTAAGGGGCTGGAAAAAGAAAAGTTAATGCATTTATATCTTTAAAGCCTTTTCAGAAGATTATGATTCAGCAGAAACTGCATTTTAAATTGCTTGACCTCATTTGGTGCAAGGAAGACGCCTGTTTAATGCCGTAAGGTTTTCCTGCACTGAAAATTCAAATGCAGTTTAGGAAAACACCTGTCTATCAACATGTGTATTGAACTCATTAAGCTTTGTGTAAGAGTTTTTTTTTTAAATGTATGTCATAACACATTCAGGTCCATCATTGCATCTAAATGAAACAGAATCAGAAAGAAGACAGAGTCTTGTGCGTGCACACACACACACACACACACGCATACACACACCCAGAGAGCATGGTACATCTGTGATAGCTTCTATTATCTGGGTCTCCCTCCTGGCTGCACATCAAACATGGATGAGCTCCAACCATAAAAGGCTGCATTTTCCTTTGATTTAAACAAGGAATAAAAATCAGAAAGGTGAAAAGTCCAAACCATGCATATTTTATCGGCTCACTGACACCAAAGGCAAGACGGAACAAATTTTAACGTACGAACACAACCCAAAATAGAGCATGGTGGAACCGAACGGAGAAGATGCTGCACCAAATTCCCTTATCTTTTTTGTCACTTTTTAATTTCCATCTATGTTGATAAAAATCAGTCTGTAACAATGAAAAGAAAAATAGTACTTGGAAAAATTGAGCTGTATATTTTTGTGTTCTTGGTATATACTTGTTTTTGTTGAACAAAAACCTAAAAAAATCCACATTTTACTGCAACTAATCCTTTGTATCTTGGATGTTTCTGCACACCAAAGTGATGGAGTGAACAGATACTGCCTTAAGATCAATAAGTCAGGCCCTTGGGCCCAGTTTGTCTTATTTCTCGATAAAAGATAGCAGTGATTGCATCTGGGTTCTGGCAAAGCAGGGCTTTGTCTCAGTGCCTCCATAGTCCGCTCATATCGCGGCAAAGGCTGGGGGCTGTGTAGCAGCTGTGTGTGTTCATAGTGGTATCATTTTTGCCCAGTTTATTGGCACTGGGATCTCGTGCAAAGAACAGTAAGTACTGCCGAGTAAGTTAAAATTCCTCATCTTTTGAGTGGCTGGATTTGTGGGTAAGAACATAAAGTAGTGCCTGTTTCCATGTTGGAATTTGTGAAAGTTCATTTTTGGCCATTGCCTAATATTAGCTGTGGCAGCATTTTCTCTAAGTTCTTTTTGTAGTTTGTCACAAGTTATGGAAACACATCAAAGTTGTAATGTCAAAGGCATAATGGTGGCTGCATCGTGCCATGGGAATGCTTTTCTTCATCCAGGAATGGAAGTGGTGAGGGAACCATCAATATCTTAGGTAAGTGCAATTATGCATTAACTACATTGATATCTTCTTTTTTGCAATGAGAGTCCAAGAAGGGTTTCTTTTAACAATGGCTTTCTTGTTCCCTCCCTTGCATAAAGGCAAGATGTGTAGAGTGCACCGTTAATTTTTGTTGTGTTAACAGATGCTTCCTTCCAGGTTTTGGAGCAATGTAGCTTCTCCTTACATATCATGTCTATCAGTTTTGACAAACACATATCGCCTTGCTATGGATGTTATTTAGGAGTGAACACACCCTTCCTTCTGTCAATGTTTGGAAAATGGTCAAAACATTGACCATTTTCCAGTGGTTAAGATAAAACAACCATCATTGTTTTATCTTTTTCTTTCCCTTTACATTTAAGGTCCACTTTGAGTTGGTCTGACTTCAAATCCTATTAAAAGTTCTCGAAGTGTGTGGTTGGATTATGATACCACGTGAAAAAGCTCTAGGGGTGTACTTTTGCAAGTACACAAATTATTATAACCTATATCCTTAAAACATTAGCCCTTCTAGATCCGAAACCAGAATAAGTTTGTTGCCACACCTCACCTTGAATATTATTAGTTTATCTTTAGTCCTGTTTACTGTAGTTCCCAACATCACTGCAAAAAATCTCCTGTCTTCTGTAAACTTTATCTTTTCCCCTAACCTCAAACAGTTTCTTTTCATAAATGACTTCATATGTAAACCCAACCCGTTCCCACTTTCAGTTCCTCCCCCTCATGCTTCCTTCCTGTCCCCTCTTGTTCCCACTCCCCTTTTTCTCCATCAGCCATCCGGTCTGAATAATGCAGTGGCTGTCTACCGGCACAACCATTGTCCTTACTTCACTGTTAATGTTGTGTCCTTGTCACATTTATTGGGTCACTATCATCCATCAGAGCTAATCATTGTCATACAGACATGGAAAAACAAAACATATCCCAGAGAACAAAGGAACTTGCATGGAGAGAACAAAGGAGACCAGGGACCAAAGAGCCATGATGTGGTTTATGACAGTCCCGTTAAATCAAATGAAGAACTTTGAACAGGCAAACACAAAAGGAACCTCATTTCATTACTGAAACAGACACAGCATGCATAAAGTAAAATGCAAGTTATAATATGGTTATGATTTCTGGTTGTTGACCACTTAGCCAGAAACAAGGAATCCAAACTCTATGTAACGCAAAAGTACTCTTACGCTATAATAAATACCTTTTGGCAAATTACTGCCTAAAAGTATATCTGTATTTTGATCCCTATTTTTCCATTGTGTCACAAGAATTTGCATTGAATTAAATCAGTTTTTCTACAGTGATAAGGTGCACAGTAACGCAATATACTCTGAACTTAATACTTGCCTGAAACAACTTCAAGCTAAACATCACAGATGCTGAAGAAAACTCCACTAGCCTTTAGCAAACTGTGAGTCCCAACACCAAACATCTAGCAACACATCAATGATGACAGTTGGAGGAATCTCTGTTGCTGAGAACAGACTTTTCCCAACACCTGCATATTTCCTTCAGGTTCAGCTGTTACATGAGGTTATCTAAGCATCCAAACAACTCTAACTTTATTAAAACAGGTTTCACTCTCAAATGTGAGCACAGTCTTATTATAAAACATTGACCATTTTCCAGTAGTTATTCGATCATTGTATTGGATTGAATCTATTCAGTTATTCACTACGCCTGCTTATGCTTTTTTATTCATCGGGAGAAAATACATCAAAACCTCCAGCTGTTCTTTCCACTTTAGAAGTTCTAAAACATCTATTAATTTCAGAAATCGATTTATTTATTTATTTATTATTATTATTATTATTGCATTCTGCTAAGCAAAACAAACAACTAAAATATGCATCTCTATTTATTTTCTTCCTTGATTTGGGAAGAACCAAAAGTGTGCTAAACTACAACTTTTGTGTACTATAAACTATTTCAAAAATCAAATTTGTCGTTGTATTCAAATTAAGATTTAGTTATTGGGCTTTTACTTAGTACTTAACTCCATGTAATCAGATTTTACGCTTTCAGTTTTACCTTATTACAGAGCTTACTCTGATAAGGATATGTTAGTTCTCCTATTTGTCTCTGAAACCTCCAAATTGACACTATCCAGTAAAAGGGTTCAGAAGAATTCTTGACTCGTACTGGAGCTAAAGAGTCAAGGCTACTATGGATTAGTTTAAAGAAGCCCATTGAGACATGAAAGCCAGTTGATAGCTGATGTGGGAGTATCAGACACGTCCTCTTAGAGACCCAGGGCTTTGGAGTGTTGGCCTTGTGCTTGTGTTATCCAACACGCAACATAAGTGAGTGTCTGAGTGCTTCAAATTAATCAATAGAGATAAGAGCTGACTGTTTTTTTTTTGTTGCCTATTCAATTATACTCCATTAAACAAACATGATCGCACCATGATCTCAGTTAGACTGTTGTCAGTCAGAGATACGGACAACAGTCTGTCATACTTATGCAGAGAAAGAGCAGAGTTACTTTTATTTTAACAAAGAAATAAAACAAACACTGAAGGTCATCTAAGAAGATCAAACACAAACAGGCTAGTAAAAGTAGTGGAGATCTTGAATTGACCCTTTTTAACAATGGTTGAGTAGCAGGTATAATGAAGGACCAAAAGCATTTTGACCCAATTAAGGAAGATGGACTTGTTAGATTTTTGTTTTAAGCCCCTGTAAATAATCAGTTATTATTGTGATCGTTTTGGAAAAAGAAAGCTTGACTGCTACTGACCTCAACACCTTCAACAGTTTCAGTTTCAGCCCCAAAAAGCATGATCAGCTCTTTGTTACACTGCAATAAACATGTTTGGTTTTTTTGTTTTGTTTTTTCTGGCAGTATATTGATGACCTTGATTGTCTGAAATAAAAATGTTCACCATTTTTAAAACTTTCTCTCTCTTAATAATGGTGATTTTCTGTATTTAGCTACTGTAGAAAAGAACGACTTCTAGGAATAAGATATAACGTCACACCAAAAAAAGAAAAGATAGAGCTTTGAGTTTATCTTCACACCTAATGCTTAATGTTAAAAAATTGTAACAAAGAGAACATCCAAGTCTCTTTGACATCCACTTATTTTAAGAGTGTTAAACTTATCCAGGATGGATAACAATGGTGGAGAGATAGTGTAACATTGATAGTAGCATTGTTCCTATAGGAACTGTTAAAAAACTATGGAATCATAATTATTTTCCTGACTTAAACAAATATATGTGATAAGTATGAATCTGCCAACCATAGTCTCCTTTGTGTTATTACCTGCCACATTATGCAATGAAAAACACACACAGGCAAACTCATGGAGTGAAAACAATAGCAGTCACACTGTTTGGTGCTGGTGAGAAGACATTTGTAGACTGCAGCTTGGAAAGAGCAGAGTTGCTGCTGTCAACGTCTGACAGACAGCTGTGAGAAGTGTGTGAGTGTGTCTGCTGGTGTCTGATTAGTGCCTCTTGTCCCTCTCTCTCTCTTTCTCCAGCTTCCTCTCTGGCATGATTATATAACGGCAGTTCTGGTCTCTGTTTATGAATGTGTGGGCGCGTGCATGCACAGCATGTGCATGTAGGCAGCAAGTTTGTGTATTGTCTGCCCCGACGCGTCTGACCCAGAAATGCCCAACAGTCTCTCATGGCTTCATTAGGACACATCCAAGAGTTCAGAATCCATAACCTTCAAATTATCACCCTGCTGCCTTCTACTTACTGTCTTTTTCCAGGTTTTCAACTTTCTATCTCTAGCTTTTTGACAATTTTACTTGGTTTGCCTGTGAAGAAAAGTCTTACCTACATTCATTTCCACATTTCGATTAAGTATATTGTGAAAACAAAATTTTTGAGACGATTTAATTATAGATAGGGCACCCCTTACAATTACCTAAAAAAAGATGTTCAATGAGCCTTAAAATAAGTGTATTTTTTTCACAATCACACACTGAGATTAAGAAAAACTACAATCATTCAGAGAAAAAAAAATATCCCATGAGAAGTAATTAAATTTTTTTCAAAGAATCACTTCTTCTCTAACAATTTCATTAAAATAAATGTAACTGAAGCATTTTAAATAATCTACACTTTACTGTTCATCCAAGTATTTACCTTTTATTAGATGTAAATGGCTTCCTGTTTATCTGGTCTAAAACATGAAAAAAGAAGTATATATTTATATATATATATATATATATATATATATATATATATATATATATATATATATATATATATATATATATATATATATATATATGTGTGTGTGTGGGGGTGTGTGTGTGTGTGGGGTGTGTGTGTGCATATATACTGTATCATATAATATACTGAACCTGGCTTCATGGTGGAGTTTGTTATTCCGCGGTTTGTTTACTAACCTCAGGTCAGTAAGTGATGCAATTCTGATCCAGTTTGTTGCAACTGGAAACGTGGAGATTGAGACATTTCACCTTCAAAACTCTTCATCCAAATTTCAGCTAGAGTCTTAACGAATGCTCCTAAATTAATCAACAGGCAGATAAAATGTGTTCATTTGTTTAATTATTATTATTGACTCTGTGGCATCCATGCAACATTTTGATTGACATCAACGTTCTTGATGTCTTCTATCTTACCCAGGAAGTCTCTCTTCATTCTGTTGTTTCAGCTGACAGTGAACAGGACTTTTGGTCATAGAACTGTACTCTAACTGTACACTTATACACCTTCACTGCTTTGTGACTTCAGGACAGCGATAAGAAAGGAACGACTGTTATCAGTTAAAGGTCTCGCACTGAGGTCCACTGCAGTATTTTACTACTTCTCACCCTTTTCACCTCCTCCTCTGTTTTTCTCCTTTTTTTTTTCATCCCTTGCCGAGTCCCGTCTCATCACCTCTCGTACTCTTCCTCTCTTCCCTCTCCTCTGCCCCTCTCTCATCTTTCTACCCCCTGCTGTATCCTCTCTCCATCACTTCCTCTCTTTCCCTCCTCCCCACATGTCTGTCTGTTTGAAACTAGAGCAACGTCTTAATCGAGGCTCCGAGACGTGACGGGAATTCCTAAGCAGCTCTGGCTCTGCAGTACAGACACACACACACGTGCACGCACACACACACACACACACAAGCAGAATTCAACACATTCTGCTTTGCAGCCAATTAACAGCGCGATCCAGCACCAAAGGAATAACTGCATGTTGATGAGCTGGAGCCCCATGCGTGTGTGTGTGTGCGCGCGTGTGTATTTATGTTGAGCTGGTGGCCGTCAAAAACACTTAAACAGATAGAAGGATATCTCTTTTATGTGTTCAAGGGAAAGAGGGAGATTATGGCGCATTAAAAACCTTCTCCACATGGGACAACCTAAGACAGGAACAAGGAAGTGCCTGAGATTCTCTTTGTGCGTATACGTGTTTGATGCTGTCCTGGCATTTTCAGGATTGCGTGTGTGTGTGTGCGTGCATGTGTGTGTGTGTGTGTGTGTGTGTGTGTGTGCGCGTGTGTACAAGCTGCATTAGGAGAACAATGCAGATGATTTACTTGGAGCTGAGCCTTGCCGTCTCCTCCTCATCCTCCTCCTCATCCAACCTCTATTTTTGTTACCTTTCATTCTTCTGCTCCTCCTCCCTCCTAACTTCTACCCAGACTCTACTTCGTGGAGTTCATCCAAAGGTGAACGCCTGGCACAGAAAAAGTATCTCTTTCCCCCCCTTCCAAAAACTCGTATATTCTCTTTATGTGTCAAAAATATTGACATCAGCCTTGACACAATATCCCAGAGCAGCAAAGCACAGTGCTTGCCAGGTTTCATCATCCCTCCGTATGTTCTTCAGAGATAGAATATGTTGAAACGAAGGCTGTGGGTTTTTAAAGCTCGCTGATTTCTTTGCCCCACTTCTCGGCGCAATCCCCCACATCTGTTCTTGTTGCATTAATGTGGGTAGGTAAGAGGTTTTGCACTGTTAATACCATGTGAACAGTGTAATCGTTTAGAAAAAAAATGGTCATTTGACTATTAAAATGGTAATTTGACAGGGATACATCAATATATCAAAATTGATTTATCCCTGTTATCCTTTTAGCACCACTCAGATTTTTTTCATTAGGTCTTTTTAATAATATCCAATCCTCCCATGTTCACATGGGAGGATTGGATATTACAAAAGAGGAGGAATTAATGTATGCCCAAGAATTAGGTTTGCAATGTCTCATGTAAATTAGTCTAGAATGAGGGGTCAGTAAATGACTCCAACGCTTGGTTGTTATCTAGTTGGAAAATGCTGCACTTCCCTAAAAAGACCTAAGAATAGAAAGGTTTCACACCGAATTGTTTGGGAGGAAAATGCTGCCATCTAGTGGAAATCTGTGCTAACTACAATGTTTGAACATTCAATTATCATCTAAATATATAATATTTAGATGTTGCCTTTGCTGAAGTTACACAATCATTGAAATATAGATATTATTTAGAACCCCCAAGGCAAGACTCAATGTTTATGATCTCTTAAATCTCTCACATATATATTTCATCACTCAATATTTAATATCTTGTGTTAGGGTACATTTTGGTTTATCATCATTAACTTTCAGAGGCTTAGTAATACATGTGAATAATACTTTCATATTTAAAGATCTTGTTATAAGTTTCTGGGCAGGTAAAGAACTCTAATTTCATTATTTTGTGCCTTGATTTATTATTTTCTTAATTTAAGAATTGAACAAACTTTTAAAAATTTCTAATTTCTTTCAATTTAATAAAACATTTTGTGCACATTTAATACATAATACATTTCATATTTAATTCAAGAACTTATGCACAACTTATGACATTTAATCCTGTATGTTACATTTGAATTGTTTTGCCTTGTATTTCAAATTCTTATAAAATATTGCAGTTCCACATTATGACAGTAAAAAAAAAATTGTAAAGACAAATTACTCAATATGTATAACTGCACAACTTACATTCATGCTGCTGGTAGAACAGAGGTCTGACCTCTGGCCACAGACTGCGTACAGGCCAGGAGAAGTCCATGAATGGACGGATGGCAGACGGGAATCCATGAGAGCACAGCATCTTTCTTCTGTTTAGTCTTGAGTTTTCTTGTTGTTCAGGCGTCTCTTCGCTCCTGTGTTTCTTGTGTATCTTTCTGTCAGTCAGTGGGGCTGTCCCAGCTTTATATTCTAGCAGGAGGCGCTCCAGAGGTTTCCGGAAGTTTCTGGTAATTTCTACAGAATTCCACTGGGTGGAGCTACTTTACCTAATATATTATGTGTTTCTTGTTCGGATATTTTTAAACGATCACTCACTTCATCGTGTTTAGTAAGTTTTCAGTCAATGACAAAAAAAATATTTTATTTGTATGACATATGAAATATGACATTTGTTTTGGGTTCATACAACAACGAAAAGGACTTCATGCTTGCATGAGAATCAACATTAAACTTAGAAAATGTTATGAAGACATTGGACTATAGCCTATATTGTGTAGATTAAGATACAAATCTGTTTTTTGGTAAAACTGCACCGAAAAGGACTCCTATCTTTCTGTGCAGGACCACAAAAACTACAGATTGAAATTTAAAACGACACTGATAAAGAAATAATTTGCTGAATATATGATTTTTACAGCACAATGTGTTTATATTCAGAAATTTCTAATACAAAAACTATGCTTTCATAATTGAAAGCGTAATACTTCATTAACAGGTTCAAATGCTGTGGAACTTTTGTTATTGCTCTAAGCTTACTAAAGTAAACACGATTAAAGAGATGATAGCTGCAAAAAGCGACAGTAGGGAGATGTGAAAAATGTGGTAAATTAGCGCCACCCAGTGGAATTCTGTAGTAATTACCAGAAACTTCCGGAAGCCTCTGGAGCGCCTCCTGCTAGAATATAAAGCTGGGACAGCCCCACTGACTGACAGAAAGATACACAAGAAACACAGGAGTGAAGAGACGCCTGAACAACAAGAAACTCAAGACTAAACAGAAGAAAGATGCTGTGCTCTCATGGATTCCCGTCTGCCATCCGTCCATTCATGGACTTCTCCTGCCTGTACGCAGTCTGTGGCCGAGGTCAGACCTCTGCTCTACCAGCAGCATGTCATGCAGAGAGACCTACAGGAGCTGCGCAGCAGTCTGCAGCTGATGGACAAACTTCAACGCCAGATCCTGGAGGACACAGAGCCTTTCAGGAGCAGCGTGGCTCTGCAGCCCGTCTCTTACCAGCTGGACAAAGAGGGAGAGCACTTTGGCCTAACGCTGGACACTCAGGGCTTTTCTCCAGAAGATCTGTCAGTCCGGCAGGTGGGCAGGAAGCTGAGAGTCAGCGGGAAGACGGAGAAGAAACAAGAGGACGGGAAAGGCTCCTACTCTTACAGCCTGCAGGAGTTCAGACAGGAGTTTGATCTGCCTGAAGGGGTGAACCATGAAGATGTCCGCTGCCACCTTTCTCCAGATGGAAAGCTCCACATCCAGGCAGCCAGAGTTCCTTGTATCGAGGGGACGGAGAGAGAGCTGACTATCAAGAGGAGCTCAGAGGAGGAACCACAGCAGAGTGTGTGTTCACAGGCAGAAGACAGCAGAGCAGAGACTCAGAACAGATCCTAGAACAAACCTGAAAACATGGACGCACATACATGTTGCTGTACCAATGGGAAGATTTTACATTACTTTGATAATAGTCTTGTGTGGATTAATGTTGTTTTTGTACATTACTGTATTTGTAAACAGAGAGTTTTGGAAAATTAAAGAATAATAGACAGTTAGTGGTTCTGTTGGTGCACTTTGTCTTAGTATACTGTAACAGAAATAACATTCGATCATTTAGAAAATATATGCATTAATAAATAAAATGTTTTCTAAGTGTTTGGTGAAACACTTTTGCATTTTATTGTTGTTTATTTAGTACTTTGTGTAAATTTTTCATCGACACACTGGGAATATTAATATTATTTTTTTGCTAATTAAAATCTGCATCTCAGCAATAAAATAGCAGAACAAATTACATATAAAGTGAACATAGACTGAAATAAAAAATTGTCTTTTAAGCTTAATTGATTGAAATGAACAACAGCTGTAGAATAATTACATCTGAAATGTTAAAATGTACACTTGAAATTCTTGCAAAATTATATTAACTGGTTAAAGTAAAAACAATAATAATTAAATAAAAACAAAAAGACAAGTACTTCTCAAACAACAAAATCTTATTTCTTGCTATGTTAAAGAACATTAATAAACTCCAGGCATCCTGTCATGCAATATTTTTTTGAGAAATATTTGTTATAAATTATTTAATAAGCTCATTGTGTATATTTGTTATAAATCTGTAAAAGATTTATTAAAAATGTAAAAGAAATATATTAAACTAATTAGTTATGATGACTAGTACAATATTTTCACTGAAAGATGCTAGTTATTATGTTATTAATGTGATTTTAAGCATGGAAGATGTTCTTGTTTTGTTTTGTTCATATTTAATTAACATATTTTTACACTTTCATGTAATTTCATAGATCATGTTTGTTTCAGTTATATTCAAAATTCTGATGACAATATTTGTTTATTCCTCATTTTAAATTTAGAAAGTTGTGGTATTGTACTGGTGGTGTTCATCTTTAAAAAAACAAAATTTTAAAAATGTAAAACGTGGATTTCTTTTTAACTTAAAGTTCTCAGATTGTAAATGGAAATATGCACACTCATTTGTCATCAAATTTCAAATTTTATTTTCAAGTCTATGCAACATCGAATACATGCTTTAATTTATTGATACTAATATTTCAAACATGTTTCATGTTATTTTCAAATGTGTTCTTATGTATTCTCATAAAGGCTAAATATTGTAAACAATATTTAGGCAGATCAAACTCCTGTCTGAATCAAAAAATTTTTACATTTTTTTTATTTTACAAATGTTTCTTTGTACAAAACCAATAACCTAAAAACTGACCATTAATCCACACAAGACTATCACCAAAGAAATGTAAAATCTTCCCATTGGTACAGCAACATGTATGTGCGTCCATGTTTTCAGGTTTGTTCTAGGATCTGTTCTGAGTCTCTGCTCTGCTGTCTTCTGCCTGTGAACACACACTCTGCTGTGGTTCCTCCTCTGAGCTCCTCTTGATAGTCAGCTCTCTCTCCGTCCCCTCGATACAAGGAACTTTGGCTGCCTGGATGTGGAGCTTTCCATCTGGAGAAAGGTGGCAGCGGACGTCTTCATGGTTCACCCCTTCAGGCAGATCAAACTCCTGTCTGAACTCCTGCAGGCTGTAAGAGTAGGAGCCTTTCCCGTCCTCTTGTTTCTTCTCCGTCTTCCCGCTGACTCTCAGCTTCCTGCCCACCTGCCGGACTGACAGATCTTCTGGAGAAAAGCCCTGAGTGTCCAGCGTTAGGCCAAAGTGCTCTCCCTCTTTGTCCAGCTGATAAGAGACGGGCTGCAGAGCCACGCTGCTCCTGAAAGGCTCTGTGTCCTCCAGGATCTGGCGTTGAAGTTTGTCCATCAGCTGCAGACTGCTGCGCAGCTCCTGTAGGTCTCTCTGCATGACATGCTGTTGGTAGAGCAGAGGTCTGACCTCTGGCCACAGACTGCGTACAGGCCAGGAGAAGTCCATGAATGGACGGATGGCAGACGGGAATCCATGAGAGCACAGCATCTTTCTTCTGTTTAGTCTTGAGTCTTCTTGTTGTTCAGGCGTCTCTTCACTCCTGTGTTTCTTGTGTATCTTTCTGTCAGTCAGTGGGGCTGTCCCAGCTTTATATTCTAGCCGGAGGCGCTCCAGAGGCTTCCGGACGTTTCTGGTAATTACTACAGAATTCCACTGGGTGGAGCTCTTTCACATAATCTATCTTGTCTGTGACATTTCTGATCACAACAATAATTTGTTTCGAATTTATATGTTTTGTTTATCTCTTCTTAAAATATATCACTATTAATATGAACTACTTCTTTAGTTTATTCTGTAATATATGTTTTTGCTAATTTTTTTCAACAATTGTAAAACATAATGTTAATTGCATCAATTATATTCTTAACTGGAGGCACTTCCAGATTCCCCAGGAATTTTCTCGTAATTACCACAGAGCTAAACTTAGTGAAGCAGTTTCACATGAGGTAATTTTTCTTTTACCTTTTGTGTTTCTTGATATAATCTCTTTGCGTATGATAGTTTTAGTATGATGGGCACATCAGACTTTTTTCATGATCATTAACTATTTTATGTGCCAAGTTGTGCTTATTTTGAAAATCTATATTTTATTAAAAATTGTTATTCTTTTATACAATCTTTTTTGAAGTCAAAAGTCAATTTTGCACAACTGTTAATGTTTGATGGTAGTCATTTAATTAAATAAATACAACTTATTAAACGTTAGATGTCTTTCTATTTTTCTATTTGCTGATACAATTTCATGATCATTAATCTCCTTCATTTCAATCTAGTTAAATATAATCATTTCAAAATATATGGATTCATTGTTTGTGTTTCAGTTGTCAGTTATAGCCAAAAACCTAAATTTACCAATGATTAACCAACATCAAGCCTAACATTCCTTCCCATAACTTTTTATTTACTTGTTTATGTTTTTCAATATTAAGTTGAAGGACCTCTTACAGTGCAGGTAAATGCAAATAATGTAGCTTTGACCTATGACAATCATGTAGTTTCATTGTCATTATTTCCTTTATATGCCTCAGATTTTCCATGAACATATATGGAACACTCCAGCTGCTTTACATTTTTATTTACATAACATTGCTCCGAGGCTGACCGGACCTTTGTTGCCTTGCAGTAACAAATGTCCTGAGTGTTTATTTCACAATGGTATATGCCTGAATGTACTCCGTATGTGTAAGAATTTGAGTTTTTCTGTGTGTTTATTTGGATTTGTGTTCTGTTGACTCTTTGTGTTGTCCCTTCTACCCTTTGGTTACTTACACCTGTTGCTTGTTTCCCCTGATTATTTCCCTGTGTATTTAATCCCACCTGTGGTCCTTGTTCCTCGTCTTGTTTAGCCTGTTGTCTGCTGTCGAGTCTGTTGTTTTGGTTCAGTGGTTTTCCAGCTGCTGCCAGCTCTGAGCTTTGTTGAGACGGTTCATCTGTCCTGCCTGGATTGCTGAATCTTTGGATTGCTTTACCATTAAAGACATCTTTTATTCTCTCCAGCCTGGGTCATCAGGGTCCACCTCACCACCTCAATCAGAAATCATGACACTATTCATGCTTGGATATTCCAAGTACATGACTGGATCTATGATTGGTCTTTTTTTTTTTCTTGAGACTTTTGTATTTCTGTATTGTCACCATTATAAAAGGACGGAATTCAAACTGTAACATCCTCTTTCTTCGATAGGTGGTGCTGATACTGTAGAAAGTGAAACTGATATCATCATTGCTGTGTTTTCAAGATTTTTTTATTTTTTATTTAAATTTTTAGTTTTTGCCAGACTTGCCAGAGCATAATTCAAACTCCATATTAGATTTAAACAACCTCTGAACAGCAGCTAGGTTTTCAGCTGCAAAAAACAAAATGCATTTCAGATGATACAAATAATTAAGACTGCCCTGAACGTGTTCAAAGCTTCTTGCTTCTGAATGTTTTCTCGGAAGTGGTTATCAGCTTAGTAATCGTTCTCCTGTGGTCATCAGATGGACTTATGTCTTGTGAGTGCATTACTCCAAACCCACTGTCTGCATATTAGTGCATCGATCAATAGCTATGGCTAGACAACTATGTCTAGCCATAGTATCATGGATAGAAGATGAGAGAATAGTGCAGATATGCACCATCTTAAAATCACAATATAAGAAATGATTTATTGAAAATATTTAGTGTCCCAAGATAAAATCAAACCATTCCATTGCAACATATGCATACAACGCCCAATTTCTCCTTTGTTTTTCTTTCCCCCATTATCACCTACTTCTCTATCCACTGTCTGCACTGACAGAATCAAATCTTGTTACCGTTCTCCTGAGAAAACTTCAACCTCAACTTGGGGTCTTTTTGTAAATCATCTTTACACACTGAATTGAAATAGCCCACATCATGGTACTGCCTCCACCTGGTTAAGAGATTTGAAAGCTTTGAAAGCTCCTCCAAACCTTCTTCTTGTCATTATCATTCAAAACAAAAAAAACAAAATGAAAATCAGTCAGGTTGCCTTCAGCAACCTCTTAGTCTATGGTGAGACAGCCTTGAGACTTAATCGTACCTGGTTGTCCTTGAACAAACTATCTCTTCCTCTACGCTTATGTTAACCATTTAAAGGTTTCCAATGTATTTGAAACATGGACACATATGGATGTTCAATAACACAAGGATTCATAAGATTGAACCTCCTAAAGGCCCCATGTCAGATGAAGCTTTGTGGACTATGCACCAGATCAAACTCACAAATCTATAACCTCTTCTAATTCTGACAACAATGGGTGTATCATGGTTTGATGACATCATGTGTATTGTTTCTTTACAACTCACTGAGAAAACATTCACATTGAAGATTAAAAATAATACTAAATTAAAATTTGTGAATTCAATTCTTGTATTTTGAATCTTATTAAACTTATAAAGCATGTTGACAGTGCACAATGATTCTGATGCATCCTCAGCGGCTCAAAATTAACAGGACAGCACACAAACTTTCCATTAGCAATGCATATTTAAACAATTTTATTTGCACATAAAGCATACTTCAGTCTATCCATTTATAAATCTTTATCTTTCTAAAATTGTGGAGAAATGTTTTTAGATAAAATAGGGTACATTTGTACACGCAATGACAAAACAAGAGTTTGAGGTGTGTTATTGCTCTGTAAAATTCCTGTAATAAAGTACCTTCTGAGGTAGATCAATCTCCTCCTGGGAGTTGCGTAATTCTCCACAGGAAATGTTGATTAAAGGTGACCTTACCATTCACTGCCTCCTGGTCACAGTGTGTAATTTTTTTCAAATTAGTGTAGTGGCCGCAGTCGTCTGGTACGTACTAAATCTTATTTGCTTAGCAAATAAGACTCAGCATTGAGCAGGCAGGTTCTGGAGCTGTTTCCAGAGGGTCAGCATTTCCTTTGGATTCCGTCTGTGAACGAGTAGAACAGATTTGTACGCACAAGGATTGTTTCTGTCTGTAGCGGGGAGATCAAATGTTAAGAAACCTGGGTGGTGGATTGGAGAAAGCCCAAGTCTGTTTAGGCACATCCCAAGGTAGACATCATCAATAGGGAAAAGGCGAACCCTTTCAGACACCTCCTGTAAACGCAAGGCAAGTGAGCCTGAATAAACCACCCCTCCTCCACCAGCATATGGTGGGTACGCACCTTTGTAAAAACTTTCCGGTATGTAGTATTTCATAGATGGCTCACGGTTCGGCATTGCGTTGCTGATCACATCGCCGACAAACAAAGTTAAGTCTGTTTTATTAGTATAGATACTCCAAAGCTTGTGTTCCTCCATTTTTTTATGCAGATAACTCAGAAGAGCATCTGTCCGAACAAAAACATCATCATCCCCTTTGAAGACAAAAGCAGCGGTAGGACAGTACTGCTTGAACCATCTCCACAGCAGCAAGTCCTTCAAGGTCAAATTGAAGAACGCATCCTTGAAATCCCACTGCAGAATATCTCCATACTTTTTGTTCTCAAGTTCCAGAAGGTTCTTCAGGTCTGGGTAAGGACCTGTACTCGAGTCTTGCCTTCCAAGCAGGAAAACCGTGCGCACTAATCCGCCTTTTGTATTGAACTCCCCCCTTACCAGACCACTGTGTCCCCATGTTTCACGTATAGCCTGTCGATTTTCAAAGTTTCCCACTTGTGATTTGATAGCAATGAGGAGGATTGGAGATCCCACCCCAGTGGTATCATTGTTCCTCTGACACATATGAGGCTGGTTGATAAGAAGAGGGTAATTCCTGCAGTGCATAGACTTGATAAATGCTCTAATTTGCTCTGGCATGTTGTTGAAGTCATTCACGCGAGGAACTGAACACTTCTGTGACATACAGTCTGATAGACAATTATCCTCATTTTCAGTGAAAGGCCGACCTTTTGGGCTTCTCTGCATCCTCGTTAGGTTTCCTCTTAATATTGGATTGTGCTGACGGTCCCAGCTGTGCTGCAACTGGTTCCACAGTGCACTGTCCTCCAGGCGAAGGTTCCAGAAAGGACCAAGTGGGTGTGAGGCCAGGGTGGAAGAATTGGCTGAAATCCCTGAAGCAACGTAGTGAATGATTACTTTTGGAGGAGCGTAAGAAATGGTGACAAATATGGTCACCATGATGTAAATCACAAGGTGTCCAGTCATCATACATGGCAGCAAGCACATGCATAGTAGTCTCCCATTGCATTTGCAGCATTTTCCCATCGTTGCAAGTCAAAAACCTGCAAAAAAGCATAGTTTTATATAAATATGTAAATAATCAAAACAGATAACATTATATCTGCGCTCTCTAGACAGGAAACACAACAGTGGAATAGATCAGATTTTGCAAATCCCCTTGAATGCTCTGGAGTTTCTGTTCCCTCGGTGACCGTCCAGTGGGGGTTATTATCTGTTCTTGTTGACACTCTGAGCCTCATTCAGTACAGCGGATTACCTGAGCCCCTGAAGAAAATATTATATAAAAGGCAACCCCTTTGTCTTTCATTTGACATAAATAATCCTCACTACACTTGCCTTATCAAGTATTGTCCCTATTCTCATACATATTACTTACCACTGGTTTAAATCTCACTGGTTCAGCAGGAAAAGAAAGAAAAAAAGAAGCCAGGTCTCCTCTCTTCTGCTGTCTGTGGTTATGAGTCGATCATTTCAGGGTCCACCTGTTGAATATTCTTTATATCACAACAGCACATCCTCTAACTGTACATCTATCAAGTGCTCTTCTAGTGCTGTGCCAGGAGCAGCTGAGCAACGCATCCCAGATGAGGCAGCTTGTGCACAACGAGCATGCGTCTCTTTGACTCCTCATTAGATAATGAGGAGAAAACACCCACAAGGAGGGCGTTTTATCTTTAGTGAACACTGACTAATGTTACTCTGTCATTTCTCAGAAGCAGATTTGATTTGCATCCATGCTCTACAGGCAAATATTGGCATGGTACAAGCTGAATGTGCAACCAAAATGAGATTAACCGTGTAATCGCTCTGTTGCGAGTGATTTGTCAAGGCAAATTTAACAGAGGCAACCAAAGTTTATATGAAAATACAGTGACTTGCAAAATTATTTATGTCTCTTGGACATTTCCATAATATTTTACAATCAGAAACTTCAAGGTTTTTCTATATATTTCTTTGTCAAAATAAAAAAATAGAAAAAGCAATTAAAATTGTAAGCTTGCTTTGTACATTTGAAACTCAAATGTATGCTATTTCTTCCTTTTCAATAACCTAATCTCAATGAGGTTGGATGGATGTGTTAGTGAACATCAGTTTTTCTAGACTTCCTTCTGTATTATAATTTGGAAAGGCACTCAGTCATTAAAACAAATGAACAGGTATTAAGTTTCTTCCATTTTATCATTCCTGCTTACCTCTGTACTTTATGGTTGCTTTGGTCTCCTATAGCATGATTTACTGCATCAATGCCACAATGGTTAGTGAAGTCCAGTTAGTTTCTCAACCCATTTTTATGGGGTTTAGGCCAATCTACTTTGATGGCCCATCAAATAAAGTAGTTATTGGCATTATTACCAGAGTGAGGAGGTGTCGAGATAAAATCAGTATTTCCGAAAAGCTTGTCTGTAGAGAGAAGCATGAATTGCTCTAAAATTTACTGGCAATACATGCACTGATTTTAAAATACAATTGCCCACTTTAATCTGAAAAGACGACTTTGGACCTCTCCTAAACTCGTGAACATGCTTTACTTAATCTTCAATTATGTTTTTGCTTGTGCACATTTTTTATGCCACACGTTTTCCTTCCACTAAACTTTTCGATGATGGAATTGAAACTGCACTCAATCAACAACATGTGTTTCTCCCTATGACCTAGTGGTCATGGTGGTTCACCCATTTTGTGAAAGGTGCTAGTGTCTGTCTGCTGGACAGCTGTCAAGTAAGCTGTAAGACAGACATAAGATACAATTTATGTATTAAAAGTAAACAAATGTGTTGTGAAATGTACATCTTTGACAAACTGAATCTTAGTTTTTTGTTAGCTATGTTCGTCAAACAGTTAACTTTTTGGTTTTCTTTTTTTTCTTATTTGATTTCTGAGACATAAGCAAATTTATGATAAAATTGTAGCTTACTGAACTACATTTGAAAAATACTAATGGCTGCAAATTAATTCTCACTGATCAAAATCAAAACTGCAAAAACACAATTTTTTGCCTTACAGCATGACGGACGCACGTTTGGACCAATAGAATGAAGGGTTCTCAATTTGTTATTCGCCAATTCCAAAGATTTAGCCAATCGAAATCAGGAGGAGGTGGGACTTAAGGAGGCTACTTTGAGTGGGTTTTTCGCTTGTAGCGCAGCATGTTTGGTTGAGCTATGAATGAAGGGCCATTATTCCGGTGGCTCGGACGAGGAAAACACAGTTTTCTACTCTCGCTACGTGTGTTTAAAATGAACGGCCAGGTTTTTCTGTCAGGTACTTGAATGACCAGTCAACCACATTCCATCTCTTTGCTGGGTAAGTGTATTTCAAAGTATGTTTGAAGTCGGTTTTCTTTTGTTTTTTTTGCGGTGACTAAACATGCAACAGTCCTGTTTATTTGTCTGTGGCACAAAGTAGCAAGCTTGCTAGCAGATTTTTTTTTTCTCGTTCTCTTTATAGTGCCAAGCAAAATGGGTTATCAGTCATTTTTAAAGTGAAGAAACCTATGTTTTTCTCTTTATTTGTTCTTAATGGATGGACATTCAACATTTAATTCGACTCGCTTTTGTCTGACTTTAGTCAAAGTCGCCAGCCATGGGGTTGTTTTGAATCGCCGTTAGCGTTAGCTTATTCTTCAGGTCGTGTGTATCTTCTCCTCGGAGTAGAAGTAACCCAAACACGCAGTTTCTCACACAAAACCAGACGCTGCTTACAAAACAACGGGGGTAATATTACCTACAAGACCCTGATAGCTGGAGCTGAGATACCTTGTAGCCATATCATCACCTTTTCCCTCCTCTCTTAGTTAATCAGCTAACGTGGAGACTTTTCCCTCTTACTTTGAGGGCTCCTAGTGCGTTTTGTTCCTGTGGTATTCCCAACAACAAAGGCGTCTGTTGTTTCAGGAAATTATTTCCTCTCATTTGTGTATTAACCTTTAACCACAGCAACATCAAAGCCCTCTCCCTCAAGCTTTCGGTAATGCAACATCTAATGGTGCTGGCACATTTATTAAAGGTGTAGTTGGCCATGCTTGCCACATTTTCAATAGGCTTGCTAGTCAAAACAAAGAAGAAAAGAAAATCGAAGTCCCAGTTTTAAATAATATTAGTATCAAGTGCTGGTTTAAAATGGAGAAAGTTTCAGCTTATGAAATCTAAATTCTGGGGGAATTTATGTGACCTCCATTGACATTAATTGAAACATTTAAAAAGTTGGGGTCCAGTCGGAAATACTCATTGAAAAATCGGCTTGTTTCCAAACCAATTTCAAAGATAAATTCCAACATAAAGCTAGAACTTATCAAAGGAACCAGTTTGGCAATTTGTGACAAACGTGAATGACAAAATTGTTTTTTTTTATCACTATTTTAGTTCTTGCAACATTTCCATAAGCAGATTAATTCCATCATTTCATTTTTTATGTAGATAAATTAGAATATAATAAAGGCCAATTAATTTCAGAAATTTAACACAGAAAAGGAAACTTCTTTACTATTTTGTTTCATTATATAGAGTTCCATATTTAAATTGTTTTTATTTTCTTTTTTTTTTGCAGAAACTAACTGTTATCCATAACTGAGTATGGTTTTATAAAGTGTTGAAAGATACCTGTATGTATGTAAAAACGTTGAGGTTGCATTTAAAAAAAAAAGTGGAAAAAAAAAATTAACTGCTGGTAAATCAATTGCAGATTGGGCCAGACCTAAAACTTGACTTCATGCTACAGCTATGTCGCAAACAGGAAGCCAATAAAGGGATAATGAATTGAATTCTAAGCTAATAGCTACAGAAAAAAAAAGCTTGTTTTTGAGGCAGTAGGGTGATTGCAGGTCTAGAACATTAACTGATGGTTCTATACCTAGTTTGAGGGCTCTTGCATAGCACTGCATTTTTGAGGTATTTATAACAAACAACAAAGGCTTCTGTTGTTTCAAGAAGTTATTCCCTCTCGGTTGTGTATTAACCTTTAGATGGACTAATTATTACAACAGCATGAAAGCCCCTCTCTGAAGCACTTAGTATTGTATTCTTCACATCTACATTAATAAATGTTGCTGGCATATTTATTAATGTAGATGCCTGCCAGCAACAAACACTTTTTTGTGAGTAAAATTAGGATTTCTTTCAAAATAGAATGAAACGGTGTGTTAAAAGTAGAAAATCATCAAATATTGATGCCCCGTTGTTGAGCCTGTAAAGTACTTAGGACCCAAAATCACAAAATTCTTTCATGCTCATTACAGTAATTTTTACCTATTAAAAACTATATAAATATAAATTCTGCTGCTTGGGAATAAAATGGTATTCTGCTTATTCTTTATAAACATTTTTGTAGAATTCTGAAATTCAGACCTTTTTTCAATTATTGTTGGAAATTAGACTTTTTTCAATTTATTTTTCATTGTCATAACTAACAGACTACTTAGTTGGTTTAATAATGTTTTCACACTTGATGGTTCTTTGTCAGGTGTGAAAACCAATCAATTTCAGTTTGAACCAAAATTTGCAACATTTGGTACATTTTCAGCTGATTTGTTTCATTTGAATGCTCCACTGCCAAACAAATCAAACCTTTTGAAAAATCTGTTCCCCTCCCTTGCCTGTGGTGGTGCTGCATCAAGAACTACTGAAGGAAACAACACAAAAACCTCTGAATACGAAACAGTGCAAGTTCCTTCTTCACAAAATGTAAATAAAAGTGGAGTGCTGTTAGATTTTAATGGTTGTAGGATTTATTTTCTGTATTTGGTAAAAGAGCACAAGACATTTCTCCTGCTGATGCTGGGCTCACACTTTTGTTTTGGTTGTGTTTTACCTTGGGTAAATTCAGTCCATAATTTAAGGTAAATATAGACTACTGTCTGCTTTAGAACTCTTCTCTTGTCAGCTTGACATTCACATATACATTTTTACCAAACTAGATTTCACTTCAACCGTACCAAGACGTAGGTGGACCACAGTTTACTTTTTAGGTCTGCATCAAAGTTTAACACATCTCCAAATGATTCTGAACTTTCTTGACAAACAAGCTCGAGTTTGACTAAGTCAGACCAAATAGGGCTGGTGGGAATGCATCCTAACAATATACTCATTTCAGGTAAATCAGGAATGTTTTTTTTTTTTTGATGCACCAGAGCTGAAACAAAAGCTGCAGACTCGCTGATAGTAACATACTTATTGGATATTTTGACCATGTGAACAGTGCTGCCTCACTTGTAGTTAACTATTTTCTGGAATGGCTGAACCTGTGTGTACTGCACAGTTGGGAAGAAGTTCAGAGGTTAAGCATGTGGCTTTCATTCTAGGAGAGAGTAACACACAGATGAGTTATCACGCATTCCCTCTCAGCGAGGTCGAGAAATTCTGCGTTGCTCTTTTTCACAAAGGAATCCTTCAAGCCGTATTGATCAGTTTTGTTGCTTCAGAAATATAAAGGCTGGGGGAGATTGTGTATCTCCAAAGTTTTCATAAGGTCCTGTCTTAATTTGCTTTGCATGAGCTAATGAGAAAAGTCTTGCTGCCATTTAGGGATTTTCAGCTGCCAGCAGAGCTCTGCTTTGTGTAATTTATTCTTGGGAATGAATGCAGGTGTTTTTGTGAAGGTGTTTGATGTTTAGAAACTGTCATTTAACACAGTTTAATCTATCATTGAAAATTGGAAAAAGAAAAGTATAGCTCAAAAAAGCAACCTGACAGATCACATGAGGAAGAGCATACGAGGTCTGTGGTAACTTTTGAGGAGCTGCAGAGCTCTACTACTAAATAATCTGTTGATGGGGAAACGTTTACAATTCACATGGAAGAGCTAGATGGAGGATTTTGTTCAGAAGAAATTATGTTTGAAGCTTGCCACAAACAATGTAGAGGAAGCAGCAGATTTGCAGTGGAATGTGTGACAAATGCAGCAAAATTTCTTATTGATGCCAGTTTTTATTTGGGCCGTTGGGGTGAAGTTGGCTGAATACAAATGTATGTCTCATTTTTCAGTTTTAAATAAATGCATTTAGTTTGGTTTTCCTTATTATGTACTGCTTTATGTTTTTATATGATTTTAAAATTCCTGAAAGACACATTAAAGTTCCATGTAGTCATGAGACTTAAAGGAAAGAGTTTTAAGGGGGTTGAAAATATTTTATGTGGATGAAATTGGCTTTGAGTTTTGATTCTCCAACTTAATTTTTTTTTTCCTTCACACGAGGCAGAGAGGGGCATAAGCATGTGTGTTGCTGGTAGATGGACGTCTTTCAACATTAAGCGTAAAATCAATGAGTTCACAAATGGACCGGCGTACTTCAGATGTTAACATTGATTTTTACAGAGCTGCATATGAGCAACTGTGATGTCATACTTTATTGAATTTGACATTATGCAATTTTTCTAGGTCAGGAAGAGCCACTTAAAGATATGCAGGAAGTTTTATACATTTTCACGGATTACATAACTCGAGATGTTCGCTTTAAGCCATTAGTACTTCTTAGCTGAACATTCTTAAAGGTGTTTAAATTGAAACAAATATATTTGCAGCTTTCCTCTATTGTTGAAGAAAGCTGTTTCCTATTTCAATTGAGAAACAGAACAGGTATGATTATTAGAGGTTAGAGCACACCAGATTATAGTTCTGTGCAGAAAGTGCAGTTAATTAATAGTCTAAGACCACCTCTAAGAAGAGGGTGTGTAGTGTTTTGACTACCACCCTGGTTTATTGTCTTATGAAGATTCTTGGATCTTGAGGCTGTGTGGTTTCTTGGAAAATGTCTATTGTTCTATCTACAAGAAATATGCACAATCTCATCAAACTCTATCTTTCACTGATTGGTGTTTTCTCTCTTTTCTTAGGTTTTCTTGGATGGTCTATTCTACTCCATACATTTTATTCCTCAAAGATTCCCCAGGACCTCTGTAGACCAATGCCTTAGTTTTTAAATCTCTTTCCAGAACCTGCACACAATCCGTTTATATTGTTGCAATAGAACTTAAACCTCATCTTAATAATCCTGACAAATCTTCACCTGACGTCAAGTTAAAAGGACTGTCTGAACCCCTTCGCGTACGTGACAGGAAACAAGAACCACCATGTCCTCCATTCTTCCCTTCACACCCCCGGTGGTGAAGCGCCTCCTGGGATGGAAGAAGACTCCGGCCGGGAGCGGAGGAGCTGGTGGAGGAATCGGTGGAGTCGGGGAGCAGAATGGAGGAGTGCAGGAGGAAAAATGGTGCGAGAAAGCAGTGAAAAGCCTGGTGAAGAAGCTGAAGAAGACCGGCCAGCTGGATGAGCTGGAGAAAGCCATCAGCGCACAAAACAGCAACACAAAATGCATAACAATACCCAGGTAAGGACAGGTGACAACATTTTTAGATGCAAACACACCATATCCAACCTTTGTGTTATCGTGGGAATCCTTGAAAAACACCTAAAAAATCTTTTGGCACCGAGAGCATTTTCTTTTTAGAACCTGCCATTTGCCAACTCAACACACGCAAACACCACCAATTTTTGATAAGCATAGCAGCAGTGTATGAAGAAACTAAAATGCAAAGAAGAGGGTGATGAGCACCAACACAGTCATTTGAAGTAGAGTTTTTGTTGAGCAACAGTGGGTTCACTTCCCTGCTGTGTCGTGCCATAGGTTAAGAAGGCTGCAGAAGTGAAACCCAGCTTCAGGAAACAGATGTCCCGCACCTTTCACCAGTAGAACCGGTTCTAGATTTGACTTGATGGACATCAATTAAGATATTTAAAAGTGGTGTTTCTTCTTCCACTTGATACTTTCACATCATCTGATATTAAAAATATTTCCTCAAACCCGCCCAGCAGATTAAGTTGGGCTGCCTTTAACTGTACTTCCCTTCAGAAAAGCAGAATAATAAAATGAATTTGGTTAAAGCGGTGTGCCGCACACATCTCCACTCATCCCTTTCTCGTCACACTCGCTATTGTGTGTGTGATTGCGTCCCTTTACAACAGTGGAAACATATTTGTAGGCCCTGCTCTTTATGATGACATCATGGTGGCATTAGATTGTATTGAATATTTTCGTTATGGCTGCAACTAATGATGATTCTGATGACTAATGCGTCTGCATTTTTTTCAAATTTGTCGAAAGGTATTTTAATCCATCTCTGCTTTCTGTTGTCACACCTTCTGTTCTCACTTTGTTGTATAAATTATCACAATAAATCAAAATGAATCATGAAGGATGAATTGGGCATGTACACCATCCAGTCAAAGAAGCTGCAAAAACTGTATTATTGCACACCAAGCAGAAACAGCACTAATCAAACTCTTTAAAATATCTGTTTAATATAGAATGATTCAGTCCAGGTGTTGCTGTACTTTCTTTTTTAATTTTGATTTTGAACTAGGCTTGAAAGGTAATTCAGGTTTCTTCTAAAGTTCTTTATTGAACTGCCCAGTTGGATCCAAAATCCCTCTTTGTCTCATGTAACTATTCAATAAGCCTGTAAGAGATTCTCACAGTATGAATTGTTTGAGTGAAAACACCTCAGTATTGAAGCCTTTACCCATAAATTAAAAACCAAAATACGGTCTTCTTTATTATTACTGATGTCAAAACAATAGACAGACTCATAGTTGACTTTTGGTGTTAAATTGCATTACTTTGACTAATAAGTGGGACTCCCAAAAGTTCTTAAATTGTAATTGTGTGTGTTTCTACCAGAAATACTTTCAAATATCTAAAATTGTCTTTTTTATAAGTAAGGGAAAAGCTTACTTTTCCAGCTGACCAGAGGCCAGCTGACCTCCAGTGTACATGAACAGATGGGTAAGGGGAAGATCTGCATTTCTCTACGCTTCGTAACTTAATTTATAAATAAAGATTACGGTATAAAGAGTTTTTGTTAGGACTCTTCATTAATGTCTACCTGCAGGATATTTGTTCATCAGGTGTCAGATTTTGTAGAATGTCACAGTCTCAAATTAGAATTATGTATATTACATGTACAATAATAATAATTTAGCAGAAAGTGGATCTAATATTGTTTCAGCAACTTCCTGTTTTGCATTGAAAACATTTTGTGGTTTGATGAAAAGCATCTTCAATCTAATTTTGGTTCAGTGTTGTTAATTATCATCACTAAATATCACAGCCTTAATTAATTGTTGCCTTACAAAGAAAGTTTCAGCGCAATGCTGTTTGTAAGTAAAACATACTCAGCCACAAAAGCTGTTAGGTTTGGGAACACATGTAGGTGAAGATAAATTGAAATGAAACAATCCAGCAAGAGATAAAGGCACAGGAAAGGGAGTTGCCATGTGCATCAGAATTTAGAAGTTTTCAAAGTTGTTGTGACATATTGTCTTTGAATCTGAAACCTCTAAAGAAAAGAGGTGACTTACGTGGTGTGGCACTTCTATTGGTAAGAAAAACATTCTTATCAGTCGAGAGTTATTGCTTTGGAGCCAGGTTGCACTAGAAAAGATAAAGAAACAATGTGTTTTTTATCTACATCACGGCTTTTTCTGTGAACAGAACTATGTGACCCTAAGCTGGAGCTGATCATAATCTTACTCACAGGAAATAGCAGTTTCAGTAGCTTGAAAATGTATTGAGATTCTATGAAAATGTTATCTTCTGAAATGAGCTTTATGCTCCTAATTTTAAGCTTTTATGTCAGCAAAATATTGTAACACTTTATTTGGCGGGGTGTGCATAAGACTGACATCACGGTATTATGAACATGACATAACACCTGTCATGAACATGAACGAGCCTTTATGAATATCTGTGACTGTTGTCATAAAGTGTCATTCGGTAAATAATGACACTTTTAATGTAAAGTTTCCATGAAAGTCCATTAAAAGTGCCGACTTTGCATCAAAGTGTAATTTTTCACAGAATATTATTTACTTCTTTATGTTCATGACAAAAAGAAGGCTCCTACTTTTGTCCATCACTTGCAGAAATGACACCTATGGTTTTTAAAATATAAACCAAATGAGATTTATTTCTGATACATATTTTCTCCCTGGATTTAAAGGTCTATGCTCTATACCTGATTCTGAAATTAGGATTATAAGATCATGTCTGTTTTATTGTTGTTGTAAAACTAGCTCAATGACTTGTTTTGCTTCAGAATAAATTTTAGCATTTCACCTTTTCTGAAATGTCAGGATGTAAGTTTACTGCATGTAGGATTCAAGGCTTTTTATGAATATCATTCTTTCCTTTTAATATGAGGAAGTAAGTCTGATAGAAGCTAAGGTGAGTTGCTCTGGTTATTGTCTTGTAGTTTTTGTCTTCAGTAGCTGGGACTTGACTTTCAGTAGGACAGCTGAATAACATTTCTGTACTTCTATCATGATTCATGTGTAAGCCTGTAAATATTGCTTGTTTTTAGCTGTCAAGGAGCAAGATACTTGGAAAATAATTTTTTACATTTGATGAAGCTCTTTTTCTGCTTGTATCTGCAAAAATTTTGAGTGTGCTGATGTGTTTTGAGATAGAAAATCATGTACAGACAGGCAAGACAATTATTTTGATCAGAGTAAAAAATCTTCCTTTCTCTGCCTGAACATAGTGAGAAACATTGCAACAAACCAACCAACATTTTGGTAATTCACATATATATGTTTAGATTCAGATTTTCTTTTTCCAATTTCAATCATTTAGTCTTGTTTTTGAATGTTTTTCCTCATTAAAATCTATTTTAATTTGTCTTTCCTTCCAATTCACTTCTTTTGTCTTGGGAATATGCATGAATGTAACTTTTTTATACAACTCAAATAAGGGGTGGAACTTTTTCTAATTGTTGAGAAACTCCAAAGTGGTTTATTTTTTTAATATCACCAAAATGCTTCACTCAGTTTATAAAGATATATTTATTTTTGATAAAAAAAATGTTCTCCAGTTAATCAGATGTGTTCCTAGATAAATGTTAGGTTTTTTCCAGCTCCTTGCACCATTTGATTGCATCACATCACTTTTCGTCTCATTTGAAATTGTCTCATAATCATTGTTCATCTGCTTGGTCTTAAGGAAAGTAAGAAAATGTTGCCAAAAGTATTCGCTCTGCTGCCTTCAAACACATGAAGTTAAGCGACATCCATTTTTAACCCATTAGCTTTATTACAGCCGATGGATTAAAAATGTTCTCATCAAGATAAATGTTGAACAAACTTCTCATTCTAAATCATTTCAAAATTGTTCAACCTATCTTCTTGCAGTGGAGCAAACATTTTCGGATTTGGGGCTTTCACAAAAATACAAAGATAGTAGTAAATTATTTGTAACAGTTCTGTCAGACAGTGCCTTTCTCTTGGAAGCTACCAAACCAAAACTCCTTCAAGGTTGTTGGATTTCAACGTTCAGGTTAGGATTAATTTATATTTTTTCACAAATATTTATAAAAGAAGCCTGGGTTCATAGGTACGTGATTTGTCGTGTTTTTAATAAGAAAAGACGTGTGACAATAAAAGTGATTGTTAGTTTGGAATTCAGTGAGCGAATACTTTTCTGTGTGTGTCTATGTACATTTGTCATGAGATCAACTATACACATTTGTGGTTTCATTTTTTTTAAGTTGAAACACCTCATGTTTACCATCTGTATGCTTTTATTTTGATCATGTTTTCCACTTGTCCTGTGTATGTGTGTCTGTAGCAATTGCTCAGAACTGTGGGGTCTGGGCTCAGGCCACACGATAGAGCAGTGGGACTCTACAGGCATGTATGGATACCCTGACCATAGCAGGTGAATACACTCGCATGCACCACCAATATGCATCTCCTGATCCACACAAACATCGTGCAGCATAAAATAATGCTCACTTGTTTCTTTAAATCATACAATACGATTGTAAGTTGCATTTAATGCTCATTTCCATTGTTTCCTCATTGTTTATGTTGGTTTTACGGCTGCAATTATAGAATACTTTAACCATTTAACAATTTGCAGAGTAAGTGATGAGAAGAGCCTGGAGGTGTTTATTTGTATTCTTAAATACTTTTTTTTGTTCCAATCAGCCATACCATTATGGCAATATAACCAATATTATGGTCCATCTTCTGTTACCAAACCCCTCTGATGGGGTATTGACAAAGAATGTCTGGAATGTCCTGAAGGGTTTAGTGACAAGACTTTAGAAAAGGAAAACAGTTTGGATTTGAAGACCTTAGCAAACTGCCCCTAAGCTCAGAGACTGACTGTTTTCCCTTTTTTATGCCACATTCAGTCAGATATTCTCAGTTGGTTCTCAGCCAAGACTTTAATTAGGCCATTCTAACACCTTAATGTACTTTGGATTATCAGTGATGTTGTTTGTGTAGTGTTTTCCAAGACGTCTCTTGTATTTCTCAGGTTGTGGTTTGCTTTTAAAACTGCTCGCCTGTGTTTCTTTACTTCTACCAACTTTCCCTATACTGACTGAACAAATATGTCTCCACAGCACCCTGTTGTTCATCATTGAACCAAACCTCCTCTGTTGAACCACATTTTATTCCCATCTATTATTTGAGTTCTGTGGGCAATTGGTTGTACTATACTTTATTTAGAGTGTTTAGAATAAATTATGCAATTGGTGCACAGCACACTTTCAGTGTTTCTTTTCCTTCCACTTCACAATCTGGTTCTGATTTTTAGGTCTAAAAAATTCCATAAAATGCGATAATATCGTACTACATTTTTCCTTGATGAGCCATGTGTCTTAGTTATAACAGCTTAATTTTTTACAATTTTTTATCACAATCAGAACAGTCATTTGATATTAAACTCATAGTAGTAGTTAATAGCTGTGTTTAAGGTATAGTGTCTTCTCAAAATGATTTTTTAAAATTTATTTAACCTCAATGGTTTATTGTTTCTTTGTGTATTACCTCAATAAATATCACCAAACTTGAAGATCTGTGCAGCACAAATGCATTGAGTGTCTGTCTGCTGTTGTTCCAGTTTTCTGAGTTGAGCTATCTGACTGTTTTCTTCCCGGTTGCATCAGGTCACTGGATGGCCGCCTTCAGGTTTCTCATCGTAAAGGCCTGCCCCATGTCATCTACTGCCGCCTGTGGAGATGGCCTGACCTTCACAGTCACCACGAGCTTAGGGCCATTGACACTTGCCAATATGCATTCAACCTCAAGAAGGATGAAGTTTGTGTCAATCCTTACCACTACCAGAGAGTGGAGACGCCTGGTAATGATAATTGGAAAAATATTTATTTTCTTTCCAGTAAATGTGCACTAGCAAGGGTGAATTGAGTTTATGTAGTTTAAGTGTATCTTCCTTGTCATTGTGCAGCATCTTCATGACGTTTTTCAAATCTGTTTCTATCTCCTCAAATTTCACTTGCATAGGGAAAAAAAAAAAACAATTGTCTGACTTTTCTTCTTAGTGCTGCCTCCTGTGTTGGTGCCACGCCATGCAGAGATTCTGACCGAGCTTCCACCTCTAGACGACTTCACAAACTCTATCCCTGAAAACACCAACTTTCCTGCAGGCATAGAACCTCCTAATAACTATATACCAGGTTTGTATTGGGCACAAGGGTACTTTTACCACCTTCACACATAATCTGTCAAACAAGCCCAACATATTCAATTCAACGTCTGACTGTAGAGTTGAATTACATCATTGTTTTAAATAGTTTTTTCTCTTATAAAATTCTTGGAAAACATTAGGATAATAATCACTTAATTAAAATAGTTATTTTATTTTTAAGTGATTTCACTTCAACTGACTGAACAAATAATTATATTTCTGCCATAAAGCTGCATTAATTTTTAGGCATGAAAACTTCAATTAAACATATTAGAAGTATGAATACACAAAATAGGTTTGTGCATTCAGTCTGTTTTCTATTATATACAAGCAAAAGCACTTGGAAAACAGATACCACATTTCAACTCTTCACTAATTTGTTTTTCATGAAAACAAATGCATTAAATTATTTTCTGTTTACAGACACCCCTCCTCCAGGATATATGAGTGAAGATGGAGAAACCAGCGACCAGCAAATGAATCAAAGTATGGAATCAGGTAGATTTGATAGCTGTAATTCAGGACTGCTGTTAAACTCACTTCTCTGAAACATACAAAAAATACCTAACCATTTCAGACCATTTAATGTGCATAAAATTGTGTCTCTCAGTATCCCACTGTATTTAAAATCTCAATTTATGGTAGAAAATAAAGTTCTAAATATAGTTTTCAAACCTTCCCCAATGAACAATTATTAATTATTTGTATTAGGAGCAGAGGTAACATCATCACACTAAATAAAACTGGCCCCAAAAATGACAGTACAAAATATTGATTTTCACAGTAATATTGTTGTTCACTTAAGATTGTAATAGAATGAAATAAGTAGAAATGATTGTTTTCCCACCAGGCTCACCAGCAGAAATGTCACCAAGCGCTCTGTCACCGGTCAGTCATGGCCTCGGTAAGTTAACCTCTTAAAGTGATTTTCTAGCTGTGGAAATGAATGGATCACTGGCGTTTTAAAACACAAATTGAACAAATATGTCTTTGTTGTTCCTCTCTCAGACCTTCAGCCAGTCACCTACAGTGAACCAGCTTTTTGGTGCTCTATAGCTTACTACGAGTTGAACCAGCGGGTCGGTGAGACCTTCCACGCCTCGCAGCCATCTCTGACTGTCGATGGCTTCACGGATCCCTCCAACTCAGAACGCTTCTGTTTAGGCCTTCTCAGCAATGTCAACAGAAATGCCACTGTGGAGATGACAAGGAGGCATATAGGTATAGACACACACATATTGGAGAGCCAGTAGGTTGTAACTATAACTTATTACGATTACAAAAAGGGTGCTTATTCATTATTTGTCTACACTCTTATATTGTAGTGATAGAAAACCTTTCCATCAGTCTTTTCTATCAAGAAAAGACTGATGGTAAAATCATCACACTAAATAGTCTTTCTGTGAAGAAAAGACTGATGGAGTGAAAGCTAATTAGAAAAACTTTTCTAATTAGCTTTTCTGATGCTAATTAGAAAAGCTGTGTACTTTTAAGATTGTTTCCCTTTAAGTTATCACATTGGGAATTTTTTCCCTCTCTTTTGTTCTCACGTTTTGCCTAAACCTCTGTAGGTCGTGGTGTCAGGTTGTATTACATTGGAGGAGAGGTATTTGCCGAGTGCCTCAGTGACAGTGCCATCTTTGTTCAGAGTCCCAACTGCAACCAGCGATATGGGTGGCACCCAGCTACTGTCTGCAAGATACCACCAGGTCGATACTCATTAAAATATTTATTTTTTATTTTTTTACTTCCTTTGTGTCTTAGTTTGTACTAAAAGTCACCAAGTAAACTGGTACAAATTAACAAAATCTTGAAGAAAGCCACAAAGAGCCTCCAAAATATGACAAGATTTGTCACCCACACACTGAATCATCTGTACTCATGTAACTTTGAACATTTGATTCATGGCCAAATGGACTGGGTGAGCAATATGATTACTGAGGTACAGGAAGCTTTACAGAGTCGTGCAAAGTGAACATGGGGATGTTGCAAATTGTTAACAGGGCCTTCTGTTAACAAAACACACATGACATTGCTTGTTTCTCTAATTATAGCTTCATAAAATGAATTCAACAGTTCTGATTGTCAGAATTTCACAATGTTTGTTCCAGTTTTCAGAAGAGTTTTATTATGTCAAAATTTGAAGAAGAAGTATTGGGTGCATTGGTATAATAGTCATCAGTTAGTCTGAAAAACTTGGTGTGTGTGAGCCTGTGTTTGTTTCTTCACTTCTTAGGCTGTAATCTGAAGATTTTTAACAACCAGGAGTTTGCAGCCCTTCTAGCTCAGTCGGTCAACCAGGGCTTTGAGGCAGTGTACCAACTAACCAGAATGTGCACAATCAGAATGAGCTTTGTCAAAGGTTGGGGAGCAGAGTACAGGTAAGTTACGTTTTTAGACTCATTATTCTACCCTTCTGGCATCCAGAACAACCATAGGCTTTTAAGATTCCTATCAGATCAGTTGTAAAAATTTCTTAGGGTTTCAGAGTGTAACAAGATCTCATTCCTGGTGCTTCCATCCTTTTTATGGATAGTTTTACATGGCTTGTGTCGACGTATAAACAGGACTAATGGATTTCTTTTTCTTCCTTGCTAGCTCTTTTTTTTTTTTGGAGCGCACAATTAAATGTTACACTGTCCACAGATTCTACCATGTGACCTATAGGTCAAAGTAGTACCTTGAAGGGTAACATGGGGCTCTTGACTGCTTTGATTAATGCTGTCTTTATTTGGCCTCTTAATTAGGCGGCTGGTCATTTGTTTGCTGATGCTCTGTGATCAACAAAACTCTGTGATCGGCTGTATTTATACTAAGATTAATTCCACACAAGTGAACTCCATTAATTGGTTTAGGTGACTTGTGAAGACAAGTGGTTGCACCGCATTGCAAGGGGCTAAATGCATTGAACTTTTTTTTCTTTCAAAGCCCATGTGTAATCTGCTTCCACCAATACCAAACAATACAGAACTGTTTGGTGTTGTTGTATACTAATAAATTAAAATATATCTTTTTGTGGTAATGTGACAAATTCTTAAAAAGTTCAAGGGTAGGGGATATTTATAATTGGTGTATGGACAACTATAGACTGTTAATATTCTTATCAGATTAGTGTTTTGTTGTATGTAAAAATGGACAATTAAATTAATTTCCCAATTGCCCAACTAAATGTGTAATTGGGAAAATAATTGGTTAAATTTTGTGTATAAATATATTTTCTCTTATTTTTTGGAATGTTCTCTTCACACAGACGCCAGACTGTAACCAGCACTCCTTGTTGGATCGAACTGCATCTCAATGGCCCACTCCAGTGGTTGGATAAAGTGCTGACCCAGATGGGTACCCCAACAGCGCGCTGCTCTAGTATGTCCTAAAACGAGATCCATGCAAAGTCAGACTGACATTTTACAACTTCAAAACAGTTTGTCTTAAAGGAGACTACCATGCAGTCTTACATAATGTACTAATAGCGTTTAAAAAAATAAAGCGAAGAACAAAATATCATACAGTGGACCAGAAGACAGAAGAACGGCATCTGTAAAGGATTACCCTGGAACTTTGTTTGTGGAGCTGAATATTTGTCAACCTTAAAGTTGAAATTGGCCTGCAAATCCATTTGAGAACTCGGTGTAGAAAGAGTGATTTTCATTATGGACAACGACGACGTCAACATCTGGGCTCTGATCAAGAAACCTGAAGCAGGACTGAGCCTTACTGTCCTCAGGGACGACACAGCAGTTTTGGGGATCAAGCACGACACCTAGTAATATTTTGAAACCGTCTGTCCTACCCACGAGCTCAGCTCAACTCTTTGATTTAGTGTGAATAGTTCAGTTTACACAATGTTAAACAACTGCCACTCCAGCTTCTATTTAACCAAAGTCAGACTCACTACTTTGCATGTCTTTTCCCCTTTCATCCATCCTGTTTTATCCAAGTCATTGTGATCATTGACCTGGTTATCTTGGAGTGTGCTCTTACGCTCTTGAAGGAAACTATTTGTTGGTGTTTGTATCATCACACGTACACAAACACTGTTTTTAACACAAATTGTCCTCTGCAAACTTGATGTAAGTTCAAAGATGTTTGTTCATTGGATAGTGGCAAATTAAAACTCCTATATATAAATATATTTAGAGCATTGTCAGTGATTGCTCAGCACAAATGAATAATGGATAAATTAAGAAATTCTTAGAGCAAGAAGAAGAGCATACAACATCTCATTTCTCTGCATCTGCAGGAAACCAATCAAGTGTTTAAAAAAAATCTTTGCTATCACAGTATTTATCCCACTTTGCATGCTCTTACTCCTTCTGTTACACGATGTACCAGTAGCTTTGTTTAGAGCTTCATCTTCGCTTCTTTCTGTCTGACACGCAATAAGAGGATTGTCTCTGAGATTTCCAAATGTTTAAAAAAAATAAAAAATGCACAAGTCTAATATTTTGAACTGATGCAGTTTTCAAATTATAACAAATTATCAAGAGAAAAAGTCCTCCAAGGTGGGACTTTAATCTATAAATCTATAAAATAGCTTCTATACTGTACTTGCACTGTCCCAAATTATGCACCCCTAAGTAAGTTGCCTTCAATGTCAAATACAATATGCTCTGAATTGTCCATTAAAAGTAAACATACATTTTTCTCCTCTCCCTCCATTGTCATTGTAAAGAATTTTGTTCTTCGGTCTTCTAATGCATTCATTGATCTGAAAACCAGCAATCTCCTTTGGTATTTTACAGTATGGTGTTAACGCTTTAAGTGTTCAACAAGCTAGTTATACTACACATTTATTGTTTTCTTTACAATGGTTTTAGCTACATTTATTTTGTACTTTTTTATATATATATAAATATATTTAAAATGTTCTCTTTTTCTTAGATGGTATTTTTGTTCTTTAGGATATACCCTTTGTTTTGAATAGTTACAGCTTGATGATGACTTGTGATTTTGGTGTATTATAAGGATTTACAGTTTCCAGTAACTTACCACTTAAAACATGTTGAAATGTGCACCCTTCAACTCAGAATTTGACTACTTGAATCAAAGTGACAAGATCTTTGATTATTATAATTAGCTACTCTCAAGGTTTTTTTTTTTCAAAAATAGATTATTTAATTGTTTCCAACTTTCCAGCAGCACAAAAGCTGGGGTGTAACCAAAGATTAAGCATGCGCATAGAATTTCAGGACTCTGCTTGATCAGTCATATCACCTTTTTTGAGAGAATTAAATAACAAAATAGAAGATTTTTGGCGTAATTTGACCTATTTTACAACTGAGGAAACTGTTTGTTGAAATGTCTTACAACCCAGAACATTCCTGTATGCAATAGACATGGGCCGCTGTAGGATTTTCAGTTTGACGGCGAAAGATGAACTTAAAGACTGAAGTCAAAAATGAATATCCTGACCATATTGCTGCACATTTGGATGAACACTGTGGGTATTGCAATTATATAATCTGACATTTCTATTCATATCATATGTCTAAGTTCATATAAGTGTGCATATTGCATTTTTTTATCATCCTGCTTTTTATTAGATCATGTAATCGTCTGTACCACGAGACGATTTTTGAACTTTGGTCAAGGTAAGTGGCCCATGCCTGTTATGCATATGAAAGCTCTCACCAGCATTAGTGAAACAACAGTTTCAAAACTGTGCGCACGCACTGTAGATTTTTGTTTACGTGCTCATATTCACTCCTAGCCGTATTCTGTTTAAGTGGGATTAAACAGAATGTCTTAAAAAACAGAGGATTTTGAAAAAGTGGGTCAAACGTTTAGATGTCATTTTGATTCATGATTTTAATCTGTGTATTTACGCCAAATAAAACTGAATTATTTGGTTTGCATGCTAAAGCCGAAGGGAAACTGCACATTGCAAATATGTTTGGTAAGAGACATCACAGAAGGTTTAGTTTTTTTTTTTTTTTTTTTCCTTTAATGTCTTTGCAGAGACTAGATTTAAAGCATTTGTCTGCACAAATTTGAAGCAAAAGTGCATAAAAACAAATGCTAGTTCTGCAGAGTATCTTTGTCTGGATGTTTATTTAACCCACAATGACACCTTATCATGGAGAACTGTTAATAGTTTTTCTTTCTTTAAATTGGATTGAAGTTACTCATGACCTGAAGCCAATTATATTATGTACCTGTTCTGCAACTTTCCCACCTGTCTCATAATTTTACTGGCTCAGCAATGTCTTACAAGCTGAGACTAAGATATGTTTACTTTCATTTCACAGATGATACAAGTGTTAGTTCTATGCATTGACCTAAAAGTGTTCGAACTGTATGCCCAGGAAATCTTAATGGCTATACCTTTTATTTGCATATTGGCATGATCCATCAAGAGCCTTTCCAATATGTTGTACTGTCAGACCAACCAGCTGTTCTCCCTTTTAGAGGCAAGCTGTAATCAAATGTGGTTGTAAAGGACACTTTAACACATTCTGATGTCTGCATTTCTACATACAGATCATACTGTATTTTCTTCTTATTGTGATGACAATTGTGTATTCCAAAACGAGCATCTTTCCAGCAAATGTCCTATGAAAGAAGCTTTTTGGATAAAGTGAAGTTTCTACATGTCACTTGTGATGTTGTATAATGCTATATCGTTATTATTTTTTATTTTTCCATACACGTTGTTCCCTCTGCTTGCTATAAAGGAGCATATCCACTAAAACGCAACCTTGTTAGAATTGATGTTCTTCAAACAATGATCTCCATAGGCTTTCCAACTATCCAACATTTACGACTTCTTACAGTGTACACTAATAAAGCTGTTTTACTTCAATGAATAATTTTCAGAATTTTTTCATTATCTCATGTCTACAGATTTAGAAACAAACTTCAAATATGTCTCTGGCTGAACAGTGTTTTTTTGTTGTTGTTGTTTGTTTGTTTTGTTTTGTTTCTCCTTGGTGTTTTTTCTTTTTTTTTTACCAGTACATTTGAGCCATATGTTTACACACTTTGTAGAGTTCAAAAACAATTTTAAAGTTTGTTTTAACAAATGCAATTCAGTCCATCTGTCTCTACCATTCCAGTGAACAGTATAGGGAAAAAGTAAGAAGATCTTACTGCAGGCACCGAATGACCAAAATTAAAGCTCAAGTTAGTCAAATGTTTCAAAATCAAAATTTAAATAAGTCTCTTCTTAATAGAATAGAAACAAACCTTATGGTTCTCTACAATGAAGGCAAATGTAAGTACAGTGTTAAGAAAATATTGTATTGATTTAAAATGTCACCAAGCTGAAAGACGTGGTGCTAAGTAGTATAATTTTAAATGTATCCTGAATGTGAATGCATATTTGCACCAAGAAACATCATGTTCTTTACAAGAAGAGGGACAATTATGCAAATAGCTGCAGGGAACGTATTTGAAATGAGTAAAATTGAACAAAAATACCAATAGGCATGTAAACAATCAGCTAGCTTTAGTTCAGAGCAGTGATGTTTATGAAGGCAAACAGATGCTGGAGGAAAGGCCTAAGGCTCCTTTATGTATCTAGGGTGCACCAAGTCTGTCACTGCAGGAGCTCTCCAGTTCAGCAACAGCTTCATGCATGGGGCGGGAGACAATGGAGACATTGTCCAACAGGAGTGTTATTCTGTCTTCCACCAACTGCACTAGAAAAGGCATCCCATGACAAAGTCGGCCTTTATTTACCTATCCTACTACTGACAGCTTCATTGTAGTAGCTCTAGTGATGTCACTCAAAGAAAATAAATAGTTATAAGTTTCCTCCGATTTTAGACTTAAGCAGTAAATCGCAAAGTGGAAAGAAAATGATGCAATCTCTTTTCATACCCAGCTGTAAGCATTGCGGCTGCAGAGTCCCCTTACTAAGAATGGAGGCAGTAAGTTGGACCGATCAGAAGGTTCGAGCCTGAGTTTCTGCGTGAACCAACGACCGCCAAGACGAATGAATTAGATCAGAGGAAGCAGCTGCGCGAGGTTACGGGTTGTTTTTGTTTTATTTTCTGGTTTTCCGCTAGTTTTTGAGCTAAGACGATGACTGCCGCTGCTGAAGCTTGAATTTAATCGTCCAATTACAGGAAGTGCAGATGCCATTTGTTTCATCCACTTGTTGAGGTTTCGTCTCACTGACTTGAAAAGGTAAGCATAAAATAGCACATTATTTTTTTTAATGCTCTAATTTTAAACTCATCCTATTTTACACACATTTTATTAAAACTAATCTATCAATCCTGACATTTAGGATATTTTTTGTTGTTGTTTTTCAGTCTTACGAGTTTGTTTCCCTAAAACCCTGAAATTGTCGGAAGAGGGCGCCAGAAGCACACAAATAACTTTGAAGAATTGAACGTAAGTCTGAAATGTCTGATACTCCTTTAGATCGTCTCCATTAAGCCTGTGGTTCTGAAACGCTCAGAATAGCTGAGGTTTGCAAGGTTTTGCTCATTCTGCTACGTTATGTTTCCTTTTTCCTTAATTGTATGACTTTATTCAGAAGTGCATGCACTCCCAACTCTGAAGCAGAACGTAGTATGAAATCAAATCTGAAATATTTATTATGTTGTGATCAATGAGACATTGTTATTCGTTGCAACAATTCTATTTTCCATTTGTAAAGCATTTCTGCTAAAGTGGATTTGCAAAACAATTTGAGTATTAAACACGTCTGGACTGTTAAAAGTATTTCAGTCTGTCTTTTTTTGCTGTTGCAAAGGTTCTAGCAATTGCTAAAACACATTTTCTAACTGTATTAAGAGGATGACTATTTCCTGTTTTTATTCTGTTTACATATGTATGTTTTTTTTGTACATAAATAGCCATGAATTTGTGCATTTATTTATTTTTAATGTGCCAGAGTGAGTACTTCAACTTGACCCACTCCATTATCAGAGTATCATCAGGCATTTGTTGATCCTCAGTCTCCTTCCATATGGTTTGGCCTTGGATTCTCTCCATTCTCATGAGTCCTATTGCCATGGAGAGCAGTGAGGATTTCCCAAACAAATTAATACAGATCCTGAGTGTACCTAAACTTTCTGGAAGAGTAATATAGACTGGTAATGGCAGAGGCCATTTTTCTGTGGTTGTTGTTGTTACTGCTGATGTCTTAGAACTGATTTCAATTACATTCTTTGTAAACATGATCCTATTAATGCTTGTAATTTTAGCAGCCTCTTAATGGACTAAACAAAATTCAGATGCACAATGAGCACAAGCTTTCATACAGTGGCTGCAGATGCTAAATTGTTCCTCATAACTTTCAGTTATTTAGTTATTGAGGTTGATGAATTACAGTAAGCATCTCACTCAGTGTAAGTGCAAAGTTAGAACTTACTAGTGTTTATGCTGATTATTGTCACATTCTGTCATGTTGTATTTTAAGTACCAGCACCCATTCATGCTATACTTATTTGTGGAAACTTTTTACATTTACAACAAAGAGATTGAGATTTTCTCTTGGTTTACTATCCGTTACTTCGTGTTGACACTGCAAGGCAGGACAGTGTGTGCTGAACTCACACTGTCATCTTTACTATGACTTTTGTTTTTGACTTTTTTGCTGACTTTTTGTTGGCTTCTTTACATTTTTACTGACTCGACCACATAGTTTTAAACCTTAAACCAGCAGGAGAATATGAAATGTGTCCTTCTTGTTTTCTGTGCAGTGTGCCATGTAGATGTGTATTTAGAGTTTGCCTTTATACCCAAAGAAATATTGACGGCCATAAGAACTGCAGAAGAATTCAAGTTATGTAAACTAATTAAGACTGGTTCCTAACCTATTGCTGACCCCAGTGGTATAACAATGCACCATGTAAAAGCTTTTGTACTTCAGGCCTCTTGATCACACTAGAGTGTTGGATGTCCTGTGTGTGTGTTTTGGCTGACTGGTGGTGCGGGGCTGCCTTGATCCAGTAATTGGAGCACAAGGAGACAAGAAACGAGAGAGCAAAGAGAAAAGGGCAGCGAGAAAGCAAAGGAGAATAGAGAAGGGGTGTAAGAAAGAAAGTGGCTCTTCTGTGAAAGAAAGTAAGAGAAGTAGAAGCCTGGCCCATGTAATTAGGTTTAAATGAGTTTTCCACTGACTCAGTGGGTCATGGTAGCACTGGGACAAAGACGGGCTGAAGGTCAGGCAGTCATCGAGTCGAATCGAGCATGACTTGGTTCAAGAAAGTCACAGGCCTCGTGGCAAATGTTTCCAGCAAGCTGAGCAATATAAATATATCACAAGTTTTCATATCACTAAGACTTTCTTTGAAACTCAGTTATACATTGGGTTAACTGAAATCGGTATAACAGCTTCAAAATGTGGGTTATGTGGAGAAACCACGGCGACAACACCGTTTTCCGTGGGCAAAATGAAGGGATGGTCCACATGACCAGTGTTAAGTGAAAATCCAATACATTTTTTTTCATGGCGAATTTAAATTAAAGCAGCTCTTTCAGGAACTGAAACAATATTTTGCTCCATATGTTGCTATAGGTGTTTAAACTACATTCTTTTGCTATCTTTAAAAAAATATATATATATATATTTTGCTACCCATAATGGTTATTGCAAAATGTACATATTTTCTGTGTGCTGTTTCTAAGAGCAACAAATGTGGTTGAAGTTGATCATGTTATTTTTATGCTGGTTATGTGGACCATTTAACCTTAAAATAAAATATAATAAAATAAAAACAGCTAAGCTCATTGTCCTAATACACACAAGACCAATTGCAAAGCTGCCTTGGTTTTGTGTGCCGAAATAATTAAAAACTTTTTAATGCTATTGGTCATCTGTGAGTTGGACATAAACATCAATGATTCAGCAAACAATTGATCATAAAAATGAACAAGCAAGACCTGGTTGAAATTACATCACTGCCACATACTTGTGACTGCAATTAAGCTCCGTTCAAAAGGTCACTGAATTACAATGGTAATTTAAGTTAAAGATGGGTGTATCATTATTCAATAAGTTTTGGTTTTGTGTTTAATTTGTTCTTGTCAAAGTTATGAATTTTTGAAATGCATTTAATTGTTTTTTTTTTTTTTCTGTCAAGCTTATAGCAATAACTAGGTCTCTGATTTAACAACTCACTGATAAAGACCAGAAAAGACAACTAAAAGCCATTAGAAGGAGATAGTGACATATACTAATTTTATTGACAATGTTATGAGCCGTTGTACTGCAGTATGAAACGCATGCACCATCAAGCAACATTAAGTGTCGATGCATAACAAATTCTCATGTAAACGCAATATTTTTTTATCAGAATGATGGGGATACCTGACTTTCATTTTTACAAATCTGAAAAGTTGCTGTGCACTTGTAATCAGTCCCTTTATTCAGTACTTTGCTAGAAATGTACCCCAAAAGGTGGTTCTAAAGTTTTGCACATCAGACACTGAAGTTTTTGGCAGCTCCTTTTTATAATTGATCTCTAAGTCAGTCACATTGCATGAAGACTTTCTGTGAACTTACATTTCTTTGTCTAGACACAAATTGGGGTATTTTAATTTATCCTTTGATCCACAAGAATCATATCTTTTTTTCTTTTTTCTTTTTTTGTTTAGCATCGAGCAGATTTTCTTTAGCATTGACTTTTATATTTAGCTCCACTCACTTGTTCTCAGCAACATTATCCAGCCTTCTTGTTCATGCTGAACAAAAGCTTTCCTGTGGTTTTACCATTCAGGGAAATGCACAGTGTTTTATTTCCTGTCATGAATATATATCACCTGTCATCATGAAAAAATAATATACAATGATAAAATCATTTATATTATTATTTTCACCCTGGTGATTTTGAGTTGTACTTTAACGGTTTTTCCCTTTGTTGTGGAGCACAGCACACAACCAGTGATATCTATATGTCCACATTTGATTGAGTTAACAAAATTATTCTAGTGCGGCAGTGCGGCTGTGGATGACATGTAAAAGAATAGTATTTTTGCCCTCTAGCGTTGTCCGCATGTACAAAACTTTCTTATGTAAACAATATAATCTATATTTGTAAAGCTAATTATGATTAAGTCAGTGCCTCACAAGCTATGAACTTCAAAAGAAAGTGTTTGTCTTTCTTTTGAAATACCCGCTTTGCAAAAAATTTTGAAAATTATGTTTATACCTTATGCTTTACAGTTATACGCTGCTGTAACGTGATTGCATACAGTAATATTCAAAGGGTGTGGATATTTTTTTACAATACTTCAAGTTAATCCTTATTTATTTTATTTATTTTATAATATATAATACTTTGATTTTTCGTTTTGCTTTATTCTATCTACTTTTCTTCTCAGTATTTTCATTGTGCTTTTTGATTGCATAGCGACTACCTACACCTTGTCTTCATCGTATCACATTACACTATAGAAGCGAGATGTGTTCAGACCTTTCATTTCTTATCACCCCTAACATTCTTCTTCTCCCTCCCCTATATGTGCTACATGCTGGGGTGTGTGTGGGGTTATGAAAACAGTTAGGCTTAATAATTGATGTTCTGCATTTCAATCAATTTCAACACAGTGTTAGGCTAATTAAGGTTAGCGCCATCCTCCCAGGGGCTGTCCACGTAAGAGAGTGTGAATAAAATTGTGTGTGTGCAGTAGCTGGTGTGTGTTCGTTTTCCTGCTCCTGGGGCTCCACGTTCCATTTTATATCCCAAAATACTTGGGAATTCTCTATTTCAGGAACAAGAGATGAGAGAGGATCTCTCACCGACTGTTTCTCTTCCTCCCTTTCCCTCATTCTCTCTTTCTTGCCCTCGTCCTCACTCTCCCCCATCTTTCTCTCCCCAGGCAGGATACTAAATGCAATTAACACAGCTGCTTTACTGCCTACTAATTATTAACACACACACACACACGCCCACACACACACTTTCTGCACTTTACTGCACACACACAAAACGGAAGTGATTATTTTATGCTGGACTAATTTAAAGTTCATTGACAGTAGGTTTAATTAATTAAATACAAAAAGTACCCTTAAAGAACTCCCAGACAGATATAACTTGATCATACATTTAAAGTAAATATTTATTTATTGTGTGCCTTCGCTCACTAACATTTTTTTTATACTTCAATCCCTGTAGTGTGTCGTTCACCCAGATACCTCAAGGTGTGTAAGTGTGATTGCATGTTCGTTAATGAGTCTTTAAACCCTCTGTGACAGTATTTAACATTAACAGGAATAACTAAAAAGTCCAATTAAGAAGCAAAGACAGCTTTATGTGCTGTGAAGTAGTTGCTCCCATTACATAAGCAACAGTGGGCCACACATTAGAAAGCTGGCTACTGAAAACCACTTATATGAACAGTATTTAATTATTTAAAATGTTTTATTTTCTTCTCTATTTCCACACAAGCTATAAACTTTTGCTTCTTATATTTTTTCAGCCATTTTAATTTCTTTGTTTCTCGATCCTTTCCTTTTCTTTTGACATTATTTTATAAACCTTTAATTCTGAACACTTAAATAATCACAGAATGTGAGCTGCTGATTATATTAAATGCATATTTAAATTGAACAATCTGCAACATTAAAATAACTCCATGCTGTTCAAGAACATTGTATTTACCCTGATTAATTCTAAACAGCTGCTCTTGTCAACTTTTTCAGGTGAGAAACGGCTGCTCTCTGCTGTTGGTTTGTGGCAAGTCATACCTAAAACAAAAGAGCTCAGTGAGCGCCTGTGACTGCTACCAACTCAGGAAAAAGAGTACAAAGACAAAATTAAAGGTGTTCTAGTTGCAGAACCCACAAACTAATGACTTGAAAACTCAAGATGTTCCACATTGTGGTAAATCTTGGAGGATGTGCTGAGAAGTCAAAAGTAAAACCTGCATTGCTGGTGTTGTAGGAAGTGTAAACAATCTCTAGCTCACCACAAAGGCCATCCTTAAAAATGCCTCCTGTGGCAGTATTAAAGCTCTGCAATCCAATGGTACAGACCAAGGAGGAAGTAATTTATCAAAGAAAGCAGACAAAAAAAAAAAAAACGCTCGCCCTTTTGCAAAAGTCCGTCTGACCAAAGAAGATTTCAGGTCTTCTATTTTGTAGTTTGATGAAACAAAAATTAACTTTTTTTTACCACAATTATTGAGCCTTCTTGTGGCAACCGCACCTACACCCCCAAAAAGCATTCAGCCTGGTTTGGAAGTGATGTTGTTTTTACCCAGCGGGAAGGAAACTTGATCAAAGTAATTTGCAAAGTGAAAAAGAAAACATTAAGTTTTTCAAGAAAAATATTAGTCCTGGGGCAGCTTCGTGTGTAGCAGTTCAATTTGTTCTATCCTTTTTAAATATTGCTCTGACTGTAAAACTGAGGAGATTTAAAAGAATATATATTTTCTTGCAGCCATTTCCTGACTAGTGAAAACCACATCTGCCTACTGGAATGAAAAATTTTGATACTTTCAAATGTTGAAGATGGTTATACTTGAGGAAAAGTTAAATCTATTGATTAAGTTTGTAGAGACTGATAAAAAAATACAGCATATTTACATTTACTTTATAAAATTGTAGAATTTATATTTTATAAAATTGTAATGTGTTAGTTTCATCTATGATGGTTTAAAAACATTTTTGCTTCTTTTGAATAAATGGACTTGAGCCAAAATTTTTATTTTGTCATATATTTTAGTGTGAATTTACAATACACACAATTTTTTTCAGTTTTTTGCACATTTTTAAATCTCTAAATCTCCCTGATTTATAAACAGTATTTCATCTTATTACAGTTAGTGATTGCAGTTAAAGTGGGCTCCAGACTACTGAAAAAAAAGTAATAAGTTGGAGATGTAAGATCATTGGATGTGTGCTGTGAAGAATGAATCTTGCTCTGCTCTTGAAGCTCAAGAGTGAGGAGAAGCTATGCTTTGGCTCAAGTAATTGGACACCAGGTGTGTTTGTTTAATAATATCAAACAAACAGGACCAAGCTAAAGGGACAAAGTCTGATACTGAAAGATCAAAGAGGGCCATAAAAACAAAGATGTCATGTGGACGTGTGTTCTTGCTTGTGGTGGACTCAGGTGTTAAAGTACATCCCTATTACACTTAGGATTTGTCAGAACAGAAGGGTGGAAACACAACGCCACCGTCTTTCCACCTCGTGACCTCTTCTCATTTTATGTCCTCACAATAAGTTCCTTTGTTCTGGGTTTAATCCCACTTTCAATTCCCATGTTGCAGAGTCTTTCCAGCATTGCTAATTGTGCACCTAATGCAGGGCATGTAATTTTAATAAGTTCTACAGGCCTTTACACATTTTTATATCCAAATTATATACTCATTCTCAAATTTCTAGCATTCTGAATCATATTTAACCCTTTATGACAGTATGAATAAAATAAAATTTCACTGGAAAATATTTCTATGACGGCAAGATGGATAGACAAGTGCATGAATGGATGGAAAACCTTGGATGGATGTAAAGACAGATGGATGGACAAATGAATCCAAAAATATATGGACGGACAAACGAATGAGGAGATAGATGAATGAACAAATAGATGGTCATATCCATGAATGAATGGAAAGATTGATGAATGAATTGATTCATGGGCAAATGTATGGACAAATGTTAGAAAGGACATAAAGGATGGATGGATTCTCTGGTTAGTTAATATGTCTTCACATGATACTAAAAGCATCTGGAACTGCAAATATGGTTATATTTCTAAGGTATTATTAAGAGCATATCTTAGAACCATAAAAATGGTATCTTTGATCTAAAGAAACAGAAACCAATATATGTTTAAATGCTGTACAATGCAAAGAGGAATTTGGTCCCAAAAATAAATCTTCCAGTGTAAAATGTCATTACTATTTTTGCTGTTTATGGGGAGAGAAAGACCATCTGTACAATAGCTGCATGTCTTTAAATGTTTGATAAATACATAACAGCATAAATAGCTGCAAGTCTAACAACTAGTGCCTTTTTCTCATCCTTGTCTCAGCAGAAAATATAGAAAAACAACCTTTACCCATAGTAGAAAGATGAGAGGACTGCAACAATGAATTGTTGGACATTTATTAGTGTGATCTTTACACAACATTAAATCATTTACTTCACAGTTCACATTTTGTGTAGATACAGGGCCAGATCTGTGAAGCAAAAATTCAGTTAAACTGAATATCCTGCCAAACTTCCAAACTGGTGAGAATGTAATAAATCATATTCATATATATTATGTTAGCTATTCAGTATTATAAATCTTTTAAAATGTTATCCTATTTACAAAAAGCGAGAGTTGGTATGTTGAACAGTGTTAACGTAAAAGTAAATATTCACAGATGAGTACCAGAATTGTTCTTTAGTTTTTCCTTAATTTTTTGGTTTGTTTTATGAATAGCCATTTGAAACAACCAGTTTGAAAGCTTTTAAAGCATTTTATTTAGGCTAACTAGTTTGTTACCCTAATTATAAGAAAAATCCTATTAAACAAATTTCTTATTAGTTTAATAAGAAATTAAACTAATAATTTCACATATGGTGTGTGTTTTTCTTCTTGTACAGATTCACTATTAGTAAGAACAAATTTATTCCTTTTATATATTTTGTAACTGTAAACACAGAGGAGGTGTAGTAGCACAGCAAAAAACATGGGGTACTGTGTAGGGGGTAAGACCTCCGGCCTGAGGGCAGGGAACCATATTGTGTTCATGTGTGCGTGTGTGAGTCCAATGTGTTCCTCTGTTATTCACCACTAACCTTACCATCTTGTGTGTGTCTGGTCTTGTGTGTGTTTGAATGCATGCATGAATATGTGAAAGTGTGACATATGGGGGTCTGCGTGTGTGTGTGAGTGAGAGGGGGCCCCTGGCCAGGGCTTTTGTTATTGATGCTCTTGCCTCGGGGTACGTCGGGGGAAATAATGTGCGCGGGAGTGTTCTTGTGTAAGTGTGTGCGTGTGTGTACAGGGGGGTCATGCAGTGTCATCAAGCGGCGGCTGGTGAAAGATGGCCAGCACTGACATGATCAGTCATCTGTTGATCAAGATGTAATGCTGCCGCCCTGTCGCACTTTCTCTGTCTGAATTTCACTGTTAACTCAGTTTAACTTTTCTTTCTTTTTTCATTGTGACCCAACTGTGTCTATTTTTTTTTCTTTCTTCATTCACAATTTTAACATTTTGGATTGTACTTGTTTTCCTATGCTTTCTATGTTTCTGTTCCATTATTTAAGGCAACAACATGGTCCTCTGGTAATGCCAAGATAAACTATGAATTCTCTCTATATTCTATAGTTTTTATCCAATACTTTATCCACTCTTCTTACTTTACTATTTTTACTTTCTCACTCTCTCACTCTAATATTTCTTATCTTTCTTTTCCTTTCATTAAAGTATCATGTTGCATTTACACACACATAAGCACTGAGGCAGGAAATGATAAAACACAATCTCAGTCATGTGAGCATGTACATGGGTAGTTTGAGACACAGACATTGCTCGTACATAGATGCACACCCACAAACTGCGGTAAGAAGGTAAAGTGCTTGAGCAACTGTGGTTAACAGTAAAGCACCATCTAAAGTGCTCTGTCCTGCGGTGAAAAGCTAACAGGCTTCAAAGAGTTTGTTTTTTTTAATGCTATGACGAGGATGTTTTTTGTGGTTAGAAGATAATGGGGTTTTACTGTGTGGTTAAGAGCTGTGTGTATCATCGTGTGTGTGCCTTTGCATGCATGTTCTTTACATGCTAAGAAAGGAGAATATTGTTAAGTGCAGTTAATTGGTAAAGTGCCATATTATAAGAAATGCAATCTTATCACTAAGACTTGTGACAATGAGGATTGTCACAAGTCTTAGTTAAATACATGATTATATTCTGGCAAAAGATGAGGCGTTCTTGATGGTAACCTCTAGTAATATTGGTGATTTTGCTTGACTTTTTGTTTGCTTTTTTACATTTTCAAGTTTCAAGCAAAAATGTTTGTGTTTTGGGGAACCAAGGTTTTCAAAGTGTTTGACTAAAAATCTGAATATGTATTTAGCTCCATTTAATCTGAAACCCCAAATAGTACTTGCGTATAGTAGTGGACTGAAATTAGCTGTACAAGGTAATTTCAGGCCTTAGAAGATGAGTAGGGTGCACTGAAAACAAATCGCTTAATGAACACAAATGGAGACAAAGAACATGTCAAAAATGAGACATTTATCAGAGAGGTAGAGAGGGGGACTTTGGATGATTTTCTTCAATAGGGACAGGAACTTTGGGCAGATTTGATGAAAAGATGGACAGACCTAAAAATCTGTTAGAAGCTGTAAATGACCTGACACTGAGCAGTAATCTTCAGCTAAGAAGAATGAGTAAAAAAAAAAAATGTCCCTTCCACTTCAGTCATTTGCTTTTTTTATGTTTGTCACATACAATCCTGAAAAAAAAAAAAAAAAAAAAAAAAAACATTGCAATGGGACAAAATACAAAAGTTTTCTGTTAGCTGAACATATGTTACTTATGCTATTCTTTAGTCAACTGAGTAAAAATGGTAAAAATAAAAATGATCTGAAAGTACTTGGTTAAAAATATTGCTTCAAATTTTGAATTTAGCAAAATAAATCGGTAAAATTGTACATGATTCTTCTGAAAAAATGAAACTTCACCAAGATGTAATACATTTTTATATCTAATATCAGATTAAGTCTCAAGCATGGCATGTAATCCACTTTAAATGACTCCGGTTGATATGAAGGAGCATAAAATCTTGATCAGGATATCCACACCCATTACTCTATTAGTGTTGTTTTCAATGGAAAATAGATAATGTCTTTACAATGTGTGGTTAGACTCAAGACCAGCACAGTTCACTGTGCCCTGACCTCAACTGATGCATAATGTAAGAGCACTGACCGCACTGATGTATTAGTGGACTAAATGACTGTATTAATGGTGTTCAATGCAGGGAGGAAGAGGCTAAGAGGCCCGAGAAATGCTTTAAGTGAAGGTGTGGAACAGAAATTGGCTAGAGTGCATGGGTGTGCATGTGAACGTGCTAGAGTCTGAAACGTCCAGAAAGACGGGGGAATTCCCCTCAAGTTAAGAACTTTATTGATATTTTTGTTTAAATAAAGATACAATACTTACGCTAACATTTTTTTCCAATATGAAACTGTCAGAGGCCAACTGCATGACATTTTTTTAAATAATTCTTGTACTGTACTATCAGACTATTCTGCACAACGAGAACAAAACTGAAGATCTCAAACTTTGAATATCTGAGTCTTTTCCACCATATAAGCTTTAATATCAGATATGTTAAAACTTTTTCATTATGTACTTGTATTGCTTTACGTCTTAAATTTGTAATTTTATTAATTTGAGGCTTTGCATGCATGAATTACAATCAAGCCATAAATCACAATATAATGATGTTTTTCCAATTCAAATAATTTGCTTGACAATTGGATCAACAAATGAGCATATATGAATTTAAACTCTCAAGTTGAAGTGTTTGTAGGAAACCCTCTATGGCATGACTTTTTATTTCAATGTATTTAATTCAAATATTAGGTGATGGATCAATAAAATTGTTGATCTGTCACACTGAACCATTAATTCAATGTTGTATGTTTATGGTTGTTGTTTTTTCAGGAAGTTACAACTCTATCCCAACCTCAAATCTTTTCTAACTCATGTCCTCACATCCAACCAGCTTTTCTTTCCCTACAGAGGAAAATAACTTCCTTTACATGAGGGAGCCATCGGTGTGTTTTGCCAGGTAAATGGATGCGCACTTTTGTGTTTGCATTCTCAAAAAATACGACAAAGTTTGTGGTTGTAACAGGACAAAATATTTTAAAAAAAGTATTTTTTTGTTTTTGTTTTGCAAGGCTCTGTAGATAGACTTAGTAGTGATGATGGCCATGTTAATGGAAATGTAGCATTATTTTAAAATCAGACTATGCCTGCGTCTCTGTCTTGTTTCATAGTAGCCTATGCATACTCTTAATATTTGTTCCCTATACAAGTAACACTATCCAACCTTTCTTCATGCAAATCTTTCCTCTTGTCACTCTTTCCCCTTTGGCCTTGGATTCCTCCCCTGGATCTTTGGTGTCCTTATCATTTTGTAAACAACTGTCATATCTGACCCTCTTAAATAGCCTTCAGAGTTTTGTTAGCACACACCCCCCCCCACACACACACACACACACCCACACACACGCACACACACCCCCACACACACACACACACACACACCCCCTCCAGGGGCTGCCACCTTATCGTGGTGGGGGGGTTTGCGTGTCCCAGTGATCCTAGGAGTTCTGCTGCCCAGTACAGACGGGTTCTAGGTGAGGGACCAGACCAAGTGCAGCCCAAAGATCCCTTATGATGATACGACCGTTGGAAACAGGGGTTGTTCTCTCCGTATACATGAGGTCCCACCCTGGAGCCACCCTGGCCTGGGGCTGGGGCACGCTGGGGAGCCCCTGGTGGCCGGTGGTGGTATGACAATAAAAACCCTTGAATCCCTGAACTATATCAACAATATGTGCACCAAGCAATACATACACTTAGCATTCCACAGATAAATGCTTTTAATCTGGTTAAGAATAATAATTGTACTGTCAATAAATGAGGCCTAATCAATGTTCTTAGTGACCAGAGGAACAATAAGGCCTTAATCAGCCCAGAGGTTCAAACTGATGAAACATGAGGATGGAGGCTCTCTATTAAAACATTCCTCACCATCTTCCATGTTCTTTCAGCAAACAGTTGAGACAGAGCTGGTTTTGGTTCCACCACTATTGACCTGCTGCTTTAGCCGCCATTGAAAGTTTTCTTAAAAGTCTGTCAGTCTGCAGATCATGTGACCAAACCAGAAAACACACTGGAAATATAGATTACAGCATTCTTTGTTTTACCTGGCAGCCATCTTGGTAGGCGGTTGCTATGACAACAATAACAAGCCACAACAATACCAGAACATTACAACCGTTGTTTACGTCTATTTATGATACATTTTCTTTCCCACTCTCGTTTCCTATCTGGCCCCTTAATGGAAATGAGTCGGATGTTCCTGATATACGGGATAAAAACAATGAATCATGAATTATTCTTGTTTTGAATGTAAACAAGAATAAACAGGAGGATAATTGGTGGTGGAATGATGTCACTCACCAGCAAAGGGAGATTCTGTGATGTCACAGCCGATGCCGTCAGTGATGTCATCAACGGATAATTGTATGTGACACAATTCTGCAAATTGGTCATTGCTTGCAATACCCCTGACTTGTTCAGACGCTCGCAAAGCTATTTAAGGAAGTTTTCCAAACGACGATTTTAGCGAAAGCATTAGGAGAAAAAATGTCTCATCGTTCACCGAGATTCAACTTTGAACTGATTGGACCCCACGGGAGAAGGGGAGCCCAGCAGAACCACCAAGGCGGGTTCCCTCCTGTGCAGCCCAATGCCTCCCACGGGAGATCGGAAGGCTGAGCTCCCTCCAGGAGATGGAGAGTGCTGGAAGGTACGAAGACCACCAGCGACTGGCCCACCTGGAGGCCGAGCTGGAGCGAGAGAGAGAGAAGAGTAAGGGCCTCCAGGAAGAAATGGAGGCACTTCAGACTTCGTACGAGGAGCTGAGCTCCAAGTACGAAGCTGAAGTTGCTCTGGTGAGGCTGGAGGCCCAAACACAGAAGGATTATGAAGAGGGAATCAAAAACCTGAAAGCAGAGAAGGAAGAGATCATCGAAAACCTGTCAAGAAACATCAACATCATGCAAAAGAGGGAGAAACAGATCCTAAATGAACTTGATCAGGTTTTCTATTCATTTGAGGAGCTGAAACGCAGATATGAGACGGACATCATCTATTTTCAGCAGCAGATTGAGTCGTTCTCGCAGAGGAAAGAGCAAAAGAAAACCACTCTTTCTAACAGAGAGAAGAAAGGAAAACTTCTGGAGGAAAGAAACTTTTCTGCCCTGAAACAGCAAGTTGAAAAACTACAGCAGCAAATCACAGAGGAGAGGAAAAGTCATCAAAAGAAGTCAGAGGAGGACCTGGCCATTCTCCATAACATCAGAGCCGAGAATGCCGTCCTCCTGGAAGACCAGGCAAGAGATTAACATCCTGCAGGAGAAGGTCAGCAGCTCCCAGGATGACTTGCAGAAGGCTGACGGTAGGTACAAAGAGCTCCTCTGCCGGTACGAGACGGACATCATCCATCTGGAGCAGCAGAATGAGTCGTACCGGCAGAGGATAAAGCAACAGAAAATGTCCCTTGGTAACAGAGACCAGCTTCTCCAGGAACGAACGTTTTGTGCCCTAAAGCAGCAAGTTAGAAAACTGCAGCAGGAGATCAGACAGGACAGAGAAAGTCATCAACAAAATCCGAGGGACGAGGCGATGCTCGACACCATCAGAGCCGAGAACGCCGTCCTCCTCGAAAAGAGCAGACAAGAGGTCAAGATTCTGCAAGAGAAGGTCAGCAGCTCCCAGGATGACTTGCAGAAGGCTGACGGTAGGTACAAAGATCTCCACTGCAGATACAAGACAGACATCACTGATTTGATACAACTAACGGAGCAGTACCAACAGCAGGTGACTTGTCTGCAAAATGACTTGGAGAGAGCCAGCCTGGATCTGTCTGGCTCTTTCCAAGTCATTTCTGACCTGCTCAGACAACAGAAGGATGGTCTCCAAGAGAAGGAGGTAAGTTCTCTAATTCAACTCGACCTGGTCCAAGTTTTCAGCCAAGAGGATTCTTCGGAGGAGGCGCTTTCTGGAGGACCTTGTTCCACGGACCAAGAATCCACGGAGGAGATCCCTGGTGAAACTGGCATGGAAGAGTTGGACCATTCACACATTGACACCATGCAGGAGGGGGAGAAGAGAAAGTCTAAATTTTCAATTTGGAAAAAAATTCGTAACACTCTGCGACTGAAAAAGTAAAAAAAAAACAAAAGAGTGAAGGCAATTAGAGAAGGAGCAAGACATGCAAGAGAGACTGAGGACTGGAATCAGACGCAGGAATGTTGTAGCGTCTGCGTTCGGGGCGCCATGCGACGCTCCGACAGCAGGACGTTTACAGCAGTTACGTTTTTCCCCCAAATTCGATCCCTTCCCCACCAAATTGAAAAAAACGTGGCCAGCACGGTGGCGCAGCGGTTAGCGCTGCGTCTTCACAGTTACCCTCTGTGTGGAGTTTGCATGGTCTCCCCGTGTTTGCGTGGGTTTTCCCCGGGCGCTCCGGTTCCCCCCACATCTCCTAAAACATGCAGGTCAGGTCAGTTGGTCGCTGCAAATCGCCCCCAAAAAGAACTCCCAACACATTTTACTGTGTTTTATTGCTAACTTGTCAAAATTAGGTTTTATTTAGGACGTGACTGAAAGGTTTTGTTTGTCAACCTGCGTTTGATTCCCAGTCCTGGGGAATCTGCTGCATGTCTTTCCCTTCTCTCTTCTCCCAATTTCCAAATAATTGGGGAGCCTTAAAAACTTAATTAGAGCCTAAAAACTTAATTAGAGCCTAAAAACTGAAACATTCATTTTATCTCACAAATGGACCCAAAAAAAAAAATTAACTTTCTTCCTCTCTCTCCTACAAAATTAATAGATTACTTAACACACACACACCCTTACAAGCCTAACCAAGCCTTCCCCACCCAATTGAAAAAACGTGGGCAGCACGGTGGTGCAGCGGTTAGCGCTGCGTCTTCACAGAGACCCTCTGTGTGGAGTTTGCATGGTCTCCCTGTGTTTGCGTGGGTTTTCCCCGGGCGCTCCGGTTCCCCCCACATCTCCTAAAACATGCAGGTCAGGTCAGTTGGTCGCTGCAAATCGCCCCCAAAAAGAAACTTACTTAACACACACACACACACACACACACACACACACACACACACACACACACACACACACACACACACACCCCTCCAGGGGCTGCCACCTTATCGTGGTGGGGGGGTTTGCGTGTCCCAGTGATCCTAGGAGTTCTGCTGCCCAGTGCAGACGGGTTCTAGGTGAGGGACCAGACCAAGTGCAGCCCAAAGATCCCTTATGATGATACGACCATTGGAAACAGGGGTTGTTCTCTCTGTACATGAGGTCCCACCCCTGGAGCCACCCTGGCCTGGGGCTGGGGCACGCTGGGGAGCCCCTGGTGGCCGGTGGTGGTATGACAATAAAAACCTTGAATCCCTGAACTATATCAACAATATGTGCACCAAGCAATACATACACTTAGCATTCCACAGATAAATGCTTTTAATCTGGTTAAGAATAATAATTGTACTGTCAATAAATGAGGCCTAATCAATGTTCTTAGTGACCAGAGGAACAATAAGGCCTTAATCAGCCCAGAGGTTCAAAGTGATGAAACATGAGGATGGAGGCTCTCTATTAAAACATTCCTCACCATCTTCCATGTTCTTTCAGCAAACAGTTGAGACAGAGCTGGTTTTGGTTCCACCACTATTGACCTGCTGCTTTAGCCGCCATTGAAAGTTTTCTTAAAAGTCTGTCAGTCTGCAGATCATGTGACCAAACCAGAAAACACACTGGAAATATAGATTACAGCATTCTTTGTTTTACCTGGCAGCCATCTTGGTAGGCGGTTGCTATGACAACAATAAACAAGCCACAACAATACCAGAACATTACAACCGTTGTTTACGTCTATTTATGATACATTTTCTTTCCCACTCTCGTTTTCTATCTGGCCCCTTAATGGAAATGAGTCGGATGTTCCTGATATACGGGATAAAAACAATGAATCATGAATTATTCTTGTTTTGAATGTAAACAAGAATAAACAGGAGGATAATTGGTGGTGGAATGATGTCACTCCACCAGCAAAGGGAGATTCTGTGATGTCACAGCCGATGCCGTCAGTGATGTCATCAACGGGATAATTGTATGTGACACAATTCTGCAAATTGGTCATTGCTTGCAATACCCCTGACTTGTTCAGACGCTCGCAAAGCTATTTAAGGAAGTTTTCCAAACGACGATTTTAGCGAAAGCATTAGGAGAAAAAATGTCTCATCGTTCACCGAGATTCAACTTTGAACTGATTGGACCCCACGGGAGAAGGGGAGCCCAGCAGAACCACCAAGGCGGGTTCCCTCCTGTGCAGCCCAATGCCTCCCACGGGGAGATCGGAAGGCTGAGCTCCCTCCAGGAGATGGAGAGCTGGAAGGTACGAAGACCACCAGCGACTGGCCCACCTGGAGGCCGAGCTGGAGCGAGAGAGAGAGAGAGTAAGGGCCTCCAGGAAGAAATGGAGGCACTTCAGACTTCGTACGAGGAGCTGAGCTCCAAGTACGAAGCTGAAGTTGCTCTGGTGAGGCTGGAGGCCCAAACACAGAAGGATTATGAAGAGGGAATCAAAAACCTGAAAGCAGAAAGGAAGAGATCATCGAAAACCTGTCAAGAAACATCAACATCATGCAAAAGAGGGAGAAACAGATCCTAAATGAACTTGATCAGGTTTTCTATTCATTTGAGGAGCTGAAACGCAGATATGAGACGGACATCATCTATTTTCAGCAGCAGATTGAGTCGTTCTCGCAGAGGAAAGAGCAAAAGAAAACCACTCTTTCTAACAGAGAGAAGAAAGGAAAACTTCTGGAGGAAAGAAACTTTTCTGCCCTGAAACAGCAAGTTGAAAAACTACAGCAGCAAATCACAGAGGAGAGGAAAAGTCATCAAAAGAAGTCAGAGGAGGACCTGGCCATTCTCCATAACATCAGAGCCGAGAATGCCGTCCTCCTGGAAGAGACCAGACAAGAGATGAACATCCTGCAGGAGAAGGTCAGCAGCGCCCAGGATGACTTACAGAAGGCTGACGGGTTGTACAAAGAGCTCCTCTGCCGGTACGAGACGGACATCATCCATCTGGAGCAGCAGAATGAGTCGTACCGGCAGAGGATAAAGCAACAGAAAATGTCCCTTGGTAACAGAGACCAGCTTCTCCAGGAACGAACGTTTTGTGCCCTAAAGCAGCAAGTTAGAAAACTGCAGCAGGAGATCAATCAGGACAGAGAAAGTCATCAACAGAAATCCGAGGAGGACGAGGCGATGCTCGACACCATCAGAGCCGAGAACGCCGTCCTCCTCGAAAAGAGCAGACAAGAGGTCAAGATTCTGCAAGAGAAGGTCAGCAGCTCCCAGGATGACTTGCAGAAGGCTGACGGTAGGTACAAAGAGCTCCACTGCAGATACAAGACAGACATCACTGATTTGATACAACTAACGGAGCAGTACCAACAGCAGGTGACTTGTCTGCAAAATGACTTGGAGAGAGCCAGACAGGATCTGTCTGGCTCTTTCCAAGTCATTTCTGACCTGCTGAGACAACAGAAGGATGGTCTCCAAGAGAAGGAGGTAAGTTCTCTAATTCAACTCGACCTGGTCCAAGTTTTCAGCCAAGAGGATTCTTCGGAGGAGGCGCTTTCTGGAGGACCTTGTTCCACGGACCAAGAATCCACGGAGGAGATCCCTGGTGAAACTGGCATGGAAGAGTTGGACCATCCACACATTGACACCATGCAGGAGGGGAGAAGAGAAAGTCTAAATTTTCAATTTGGAAAAAAATTCGTAACACTCTGCGACTGAAAAAGTAAAAAAAAACAAAAGAGTGAAGGCAATTAGAGAAGGAGCAAGACATGCAAGAGAGACTGAGGACTGGAATCAGACGCAGGAATGTTGTAGCGTCTGCGTTCGGGGCGCCATGCGACGCTCCGACAGCAGGACGTTTACAGCAGTTACGTTTTTCCCCCAAATTCGATCCCTTCCCCACCAAATTGAAAAAACGTGGCCAGCACGGTGGCGCAGCGGTTAGCGCTGCGTCTTCACAGTTACCCTCTGTGTGGAGTTTGCATGGTCTCCCCGTGTTTGCGTGGGTTTTCCCCGGGCGCTCCGGTTCCCCCCACATCTCCTAAAACATGCAGGTCAGGTCAGTTGGTCGCTGCAAATCGCCCCCAAAAAGAAACTCCCAACACATTTTACTGTGTTTTATTGCTAAACTTGTCAAAATTAGGTTTTATTTAGGACGTGACTGAAAGGTTTGTTTGTCAACCTGCGTTTGATTCCCAGTCCTGGGGAATCTGCTGCATGTCTTTCCCTTCTCTCTTCTCCCAATTTCCAAATAATTGGGAGGAGCCTAAAAAACTTAATTAGAGCCTAAAAACTTAATTAGACCCTAAAAAACTGAAACATTGACTTTATCTCACAAATGGACCCAAAAAAAAATCAACTTTCTTTCTCTCTCTCCCACAAAATTAACAGATTACTTAACATGCACACACACCCTTACAAGCATAACCAAGCCTTCCCCACCCAATTGAAAAAACGTGGGCAGCACGGTGGCGCAGCGGTTAGCGCTGCGTCTTCACAGAGACCCTCTGTGTGGAGTTTGCATGGTCTCCCTGTGTTTGCGTGGGTTTTCCCCGGGCGCTCCGGTTCCCCCCACATCTCCTAAAACATGCAGGTCAGGTCAGTTGGTCGCTGCAAATCGCCCCCAAAAAGAAACTTACTTAACACACACACACACACACACACACACACCCCCTCCAGGGGCTGCCACCTTATCGTGGTGGGGGGGTTTGCGTGTCCCAGTGATCCTAGGAGTTCTGCTGCCCAGTACAGACGGGTTCTAGGTGAGGGACCAGACCAAGTGCAGCCCAAAGATCCCTTATGATGATACGACCATTGGAAACAGGGGTTGTTCTCTCTGTACATGAGGTCCCACCCTGGAGCCACCCTGGCCTGGGGCTGGCACGCTGGGGAGCCCCTGGTGGCCGGTGGTGGTATGACAATAAAAACCCTTGAATCCCTGAACTATATCAACAATATGTGCACCAAGCAATACATACACTTAGCATTCCACAGATAAATGCTTTTAATCTGGTTAAGAATAATAATTGTACTGTCAATAAATGAGGCCTAATCAATGTTCTTAGTGACCAGAGGAACAATAAGGCCTTAATCAGCCCAGAGGTTCAAAGTGATGAAACATGAGGATGGAGGCTCTCTATAAAAACATTCCTCACCATCTTCCATGTTCTTTCAGCAAACAGTTGAGACAGAGCTGGTTTTGGTTCCACCACTATTGACCTGCTGCTTTAGCCGCCATTGAAAGTTTTCTTAAAAGTCTGTCTGTCAGTCTGCAGATCATGTGACCAAACCAGAAAACACACTGGAAATATAGATTACAGCATTCTTTGTTTTACCTGGCAGCCATCTTGGTAGGCGGTTGCTATGACAACAATAAACAAGCCACAACAATACCAGAACATTACAACCGTTGTTTACGTCTATTTATGATACATTTTCTTTCCCACTCTCGTTTTCTATCTGGCCCCTTAATGGAAATGAGTCGGATGTTCCTGATATACGGGATAAAAACAATGAATCATGAATTATTCTTGTTTTGAATGTAAACAAGAATAAACAGGAGGATAATTGGTGGTGGAATGATGTCACTCCACCAGCAAAGGGAGATTCTGTGATGTCACAGCCGATGCCGTCAGTGATGTCATCAACGGGAGAATTGTATGTGACACAATTCTGCAAATTGGTCATTGCTTGCAATACCCCTGACTTGTTCAGACGCTCGCAAAGCTATTTAAGGAAGTTTTCCAAACGACGATTTTAGCGAAAGCATTAGGAGAAAAAATGTCTCATCGTTCACCGAGATTCAACTTTGAACTGATTGGACCCCGGGAGAAGGGGAGCCCAGCAGAACCACCAAGGCGGGTTCCCTCCTGTGCAGCCCAATGCCTCCCACGGGGAGATCGGAAGGCTGAGCTCCCTCCAGGAGATGGAGAGTGCTGGAAGGTACGAAGACCACCAGCGACTGGCCCACCTGGAGGCCGAGCTGGAGCGAGAGAGAGAGAAGAGTAAGGGCCTCCAGGAAGAAATGGAGGCACTTCAGACTTCGTACGAGGAGCTGAGCTCCAAGTACGAAGCTGAAGTTGCTCTGGTGAGGCTGGAGGCCCAAACACAGAAGGATTATGAAGAGGGAATCAAAAACCTGAAAGCAGAGAAGGAAGAGATCATCGAAAACCTGTCAAGAAACATCAACATCATGCAAAAGAGGGAGAAACAGATCCTAAATGAACTTGATCAGGTTTTCTATTCATTTGAGGAGCTGAAACGCAGATATGAGACGGACATCATCTATTTTCAGCAGCAGATTGAGTCGTTCTCGCAGAGGAAAGAGCAAAAGAAAACCACTCTTTCTAACAGAGAGAAGAAAGGAAAACTTCTGGAGGAAAGAAACTTTTGCCCTGCAACAGCAAGTTGAAAAACTACAGCAGCAAATCACAGAGGAGAGGAAAAGTCATCAAAAGAAGTCAGAGGAGGACCTGGCCATTCTCCATAACATCAGAGCCGAGAATGCCGTCCTCCTGGAAGAGACCAGACAAGAGATGAACATCCTGCAGGAGAAGGTCAGCAGCGCCCAGGATGACTTACAGAAGGCTGACGGGTTGTACAAAGAGCTCCTCTGCCGGTACGAGACGGACATCATCCATCTGGAGCAGCAGAATGAGTCGTACCGGCAGAGGATAAAGCAACAGAAAATGTCCCTTGGTAACAGAGACCAGCTTCTCCAGGAACGAACGTTTTGTGCCCTAAAGCAGCAAGTTAGAAAACTGCAGCAGGAGATCAATCAGGACAGAGAAAGTCATCAACAGAAATCCGAGGAGGACGAGGCGATGCTCGACACCATCAGAGCCGAGAACGCCGTCCTCCTCGAAAAGAGCAGACAAGAGGTCAAGATTCTGCAAGAGAAGGTCAGCAGCTCCCAGGATGACTTGCAGAAGGCTGACGGTAGGTACAAAGATCTCCACTGCAGATACAAGACAGACATCACTGATTTGATACAACTAACGGAGCAGTACCAACAGCAGGTGACTTGTCTGCAAAATGACTTGGAGAGAGCCAGACAGGATCTGTCTGGCTCTTTCCAAGTCATTTCTGACCTGCTGAGACAACAGAAGGATGGTCTCCAAGAGAAGGAGGTAAGTTCTCTAATTCAACTCGACCTGGTCCAAGTTTTCAGCCAAGAGGATTCTTCGGAGGAGGCGCTTTCTGGAGGACCTTGTTCCACGGACCAAGAATCCACGGGAGATCCCTGGTGAAACTGGCATGGAAGAGTTGGACCATTCACACATTGACACCATGCAGGAGGGGGAGAAGAGAAAGTCTAAATTTTCAATTTGGAAAAAAATTCGTAACACTCTGCGACTGAAAAAGTAAAAAAAAAACAAAAGAGTGAAGGCAATTAGAGAAGGAGCAAGACATGCAAGAGAGACTGAGGACTGGAATCAGACGCAGGAATGTTGTAGCGTCTGCGTTCGGGGCGCCATGCGACGCTCCGACAGCAGGACGTTTACAGCAGTTACGTTTTTCCCCCAAATTCGATCCCTTCCCCACCAAATTGAAAAAACGTGGGCAGCACGGTGGCGCAGCGGTTAGCGCTGCGTCTTCACAGTTACCCTCTGTGTGGAGTTTGCATGGTCTCCCCGTGTTTGCGTGGGTTTTCCCCGGGCGCTCCGGTTCCCCCCACATCTCCTAAAACATGCAGGTCAGGTCAGTTGGTCGCTGCAAATCGCCCCCAAAAAGAAACTCCCAACACATTTTACTGTGTTTTATTGCTAAACTTGTCAAAATTAGGTTTTATTTAGGACGTGACTGAAAGGTTTTGTTTGTCAACCTGCGTTTGATTCCCAGTCCTGGGGAATCTGCTGCATGTCTTTCCCTTCTCTCTTCTCCCAATTTCCAAATAATTGGGAGGAGCCTAAAAAACTTAATTAGAGCCTAAAAACTTAATTAGACCCTAAAAAACTGAAACATTGACTTTATCTCACAAATGGACCCAAAAAAAAATCAACTTTCTTTCTCTCTCCCCACAAAATTAACAGATTACTTAACATGCACACACACCCTTACAAGCATAACCAAGCCTTCCCCACCCAATTGAAAAAACGTGGGCAGCACGGTGGCGCAGCGGTTAGCGCTGCGTCTTCACAGAGACCCTCTGTGTGGAGTTTGCATGGTCTCCCTGTGTTTGCGTGGGTTTTCCCCGGGCGCTCCGGTTCCCCCCACATCTCCTAAAACATGCAGGTCAGGTCAGTTGGTCGCTGCAAATCGCCCCCAAAAAGAAACTTACTTAACACACACACACACACACACACACACACACACACACACACACACACACACACACACACACCCCCTCCAGGGGCTGCCACCTTATCGTGGTGGGGGGGTTTGCGTGTCCCAGTGATCCTAGGAGTTCTGCTGCCCAGTACAGACGGGTTCTAGGTGAGGGACCAGACCAAGTGCAGCCCAAAGATCCCTTATGATGATACGACCGTTGGAAACAGGGGTTGTTCTCTCCGTACATGAGGTCCCACCCTGGAGCCACCCTGGCCTGGGGCTGGGGCACGCTGGGGAGCCCCTGGTGGCCGGTGGTGGTATGACAATAAAAACCCTTGAATCCCTGAACTATATCAACAATATGTGCACCAAGCAATACATACACTTAGCATTCCACAGATAAATGCTTTTAATCTGGTTAAGAATAATAATTGTACTGTCAATAAATGAGGCCTAATCAATGTTCTTAGTGACCAGAGGAACAATAAGGCCTTAATCAGCCCAGAGGTTCAAACCGATGAAACATGAGGATGGAGGCTCTCTATTAAAACATTCCTCACCATCTTCCATGTTCTTTCAGCAAACAGTTGAGACAGAGCTGGTTTTGGTTCCACCACTATTGACCTGCTGCTTTAGCCGCCATTGAAAGTTTTCTTAAAAGTCTGTCAGTCTGCAGATCATGTGACCAAACCAGAAACACACTGGAAATATAGATTACAGCATTCTTTGTTTTACCTGGCAGCCATCTTGGTAGGCGGTTGCTATGACAACAATAAACAAGCCACAACAATACCAGAACATTACAACCGTTGTTTACGTCTATTTATGATACATTTTCTTTCCCACTCTCGTTTTCTATCTGGCCCCTTAATGGAAATGAGTCGGATGTTCCTGATATACGGGATAAAACAATGAATCATGAATTATTCTTGTTTTGAATGTAAACAAGAATAAACAGGAGGATAATTGGTGGTGGAATGATGTCACTCCACCAGCAAAGATTCTGTGATGTCACAGCCGATGCCGTCAGTGATGTCATCAACGGGATAATTGTATGTGACACAATTCTGCAAATTGGTCATTGCTTGCAATACCCCTGACTTGTTCAGACGCTCGCAAAGCTATTTAAGGAAGTTTTCCAAACGACGATTTTAGCGAAAGCATTAGGAGAAAAAATGTCTCATCGTTCACCGAGATTCAACTTTGAACTGATTGGACCCCACGGGAGAAGGGGAGCCCAGCAGAACCACCAAGGCGGGTTCCCTCCTGTGCAGCCCAATGCCTCCCACGGGGAGATCGGAAGGCTGAGCTCCCTCCAGGAGATGGAGAGTGCTGGAAGGTACGAAGACCACCAGCGACTGGCCCACCTGGAGGCCGAGCTGGAGCGAGAGAGAGAGAAGAGTAAGGGCCTCCAGGAAGAAATGGAGGCACTTCAGACTTCGTACGAGGAGCTGAGCTCCAAGTACGAAGCTGAAGTTGCTCTGGTGAGGCTGGAGGCCCAAACACAGAAGGATTATGAAGAGGGAATCAAAAACCTGAAAGCAGAGAAGGAAGAGATCATCGAAAACCTGTCAAGAAACATCAACATCATGCAAAAGAGGGAGAAACAGATCCTAAATGAACTTGATCAGGTTTTCTATTCATTTGAGGAGCTGAAACGCAGATATGAGACGGACATCATCTATTTTCAGCAGCAGATTGAGTCGTTCTCGCAGAGGAAAGAGCAAAAGAAAACCACTCTTTCTAACAGAGAGAAGAAAGGAAAACTTCTGGAGGAAAGAAACTTTTCTGCCCTGAAACAGCAAGTTGAAAAACTACAGCAGCAAATCACAGAGGAGAGGAAAAGTCATCAAAAGAAGTCTGAGGAGGACCTGGCCATTCTCCATAACATCAAAGCCGAGAACGCCGTCCTCCTGGAAGAGACCAGGCAAGAGATGAACATCCTGCAGGAGAAGGTCAGCAGCGCCAGGATGACTTACAGAAGGCTGACGGGTTGTACAAAGAGCTCCTCTGCCGGACGAGACGGACATCATCCATCTGGAGCAGCAGAATGAGTCGTACCGGCAGAGGATAAAGCAACAGACAATAGCCCTTTCTAACAGAGACCAGCTTCTCCAGGAAAGAACGTTTTGTGCCCTAAAGCAGCAAGTTAGAAAACTGCAGCAGGAGATCAATCAGGACAGAGAAAGTCATCAACAGAAATCCGAGGAGGACGAGGCGATGCTCCACACCATCAGAGCCGAGAACGCCGTCCTCCTCGAAAAGAGCAGACAAGAGGTCAAGATTCTGCAGGAGAAGGTCAGCAGCTCCCAGGATGACTTGCAGAAGGCTGACGGTAGGTACAAAGAGCTCCACTGCAGATACAAGACAGACATCACTGATTTGATACAACTAACGGAGCAGTACCAACAGCAGGTGACTTGTCTGCAAAATGACTTGGAGAGAGCCAGCCTGGATCTGTCTGGCTCTTTCCAAGTCATTTCTGACCTGCTGAGACAACAGAAGGATGGTCTCCAAGAGAAGGAGGTAAGTTCTCTAATTCAACTCGACCTGGTCCAAGTTTTCAGCCAAGAGGATTCTTCGGAGGAGGCGCTTTCTGGAGGACCTTGTTCCACGGACCAAGAATCCACGGAGGAGATCCCTGGTGAAACTGGCATGGAAGAGTTGGATCATCCACACATTGACACCATGCAGGAGGGGGAGAAGAGAAAGTCTAAATTTTCAATTTGGAAAAATTCGTAACACTCTGCGACTGAAAAAGTAAAAAAAAAAACAAAAGAGTGAAGGCAATTAGAGAAGGAGCAAGACATGCAAGAGAGACTGAGGACTGGAATCAGACGCAGGAATGTTGTAGCGTCTGCGTTCGGGGCGCCATGCGACGCTCCGACAGCAGGACGTTTACAGCAGTTACGTTTTTCCCCCAAATTCGATCCCTTCCCCACCCAATTGAAAAAACGTGGGCAGCACGGTGGCGCAGCGGTTAGCGCTGCGTCTTCACAGTTACCCTCTGTGTGGAGTTTGCATGGTCTCCCCGTGTTTGCGTGGGTTTTCCCCGGGCGCTCCGGTTCCCCCCACATCTCCTAAAACATGCAGGTCAGGTCAGTTGGTCGCTGCAAATCGCCCCCAAAAAGAAACTCCCAACACATTTTACTGTGTTTTATTGCTAAACTTGTCAAAATTAGGTTTTATTTAGGACGTGACTGAAAGGTTTTGTTTGTCAACCTGCGTTTGATTCCCAGTCCTGGGGAATCTGCTGCATGTCTTTCCCTTCTCTCTTCTCCCAATTTCCAAATAATTGGGAGGAGCCTAAAAAACTTAATTAGAGCCTAAAAACTTAATTAGACCCTAAAAAACTGAAACATTGACTTTATCTCACAAATGGACCCAAAAAAAAATCAACTTTCTTTCTCTCTCTCCACAAAATTAACAGATTACTTAACATGCACACACACCCTTACAAGCATAACCAAGCCTTCCCCACCCAATTGAAAAAACGTGGGCAGCACGGTGGCGCAGCGGTTAGCGCTGCGTCTTCACAGAGACCCTCTGTGTGGAGTTTGCATGGTCTCCCTGTGTTTGCGTGGGTTTTCCCCGGGCGCTCCGGTTCCCCCCACATCTCCTAAAACATGCAGGTCAGGTCAGTTGGTCGCTGCAAATCGCCCCAAAAAGAAACTTACTTAACACACACACACACACACACACACACACACACACACACACACACACACACACACCCCCTCCAGGGGCTGCCACCTTATCGTGGTGGGGGGGTTTGCGTGTCCCAGTGATCCTAGGAGTTCTGCTGCCCAGTGCAGACGGTTCTAGGTGAGGGACCAGACCAAGTGCAGCCCAAAGATCCCTTATGATGATACGACCGCTGGAAACAGGGGTTGTTCTCTCCGTACATGAGGTCCCACCTGGAGCCACCCTGGCCTGGGGCTGGGGCACGCTGGGGAGCCCCTGGTGGCCGGTGGTGGTATGACAATAAAAACCCTTGAATCCCTGAACTATATCAACAATATGTGCACCAAGCAATACATACACTTAGCATTCCACAGATAAATGCTTTTAATCTGGTTAAGAATAATAATTGTGCTATCAATAAATGACGTCTAATTGATGTTCTTAGTGACCAGAGGAACAATAAGGCCTTAATTGTTTCAGAGGAACAATTAAGGCCTTACAATCAGAGTACAATCAGAAGTGGTTGTACAGCCACTTCTGATTGTACAATAAGGCCTTAATTGTTCCTCTGGTTACTAAGAGGTTCAAACTGGGCTGATTAAAACATTAAAACATCCCTCACCATCTTCCATGTTCTTTCAGCAAACAGTTGAGACAGAGCTGGTTTTGGTTCCACCACTATTGACCTGCTGCTTTACCCACCATTGAAAGTTTTCTTAAAAGGCTGTCAGTCAGAACTCTGGAAGGCTGCGCTAGAGAATATTCACAAGTGTTCTGCCAACTCTAGACATTGTCTTATTCAATTTAAAATTATTATTACTGTAAGGTGAAGTTACAGTGGCATTTGTCACTTTGTGACAAATGCCATATTGAAGAAGCCACACTTCTCCATTCTTACTCCTTGTGTACTAAGTTGACCCCATTTTGGTCTGGCATATTTAAAACTTTATCAGATATGTTTCATACAGAGTTAAGGCTGGAGCCACTTCTGATTGTACTCGGAGTATCTGCTCAATTTTCACAATTTAATAAATACCAACGACAACTTTTGTCTTATGCCTTCATCATAGGAAAAAAGCTAGTGCTGATGTTTTGGAAAAAATCTGAGGCTCCATCAGTCAAAATGTGGCTGGAGGAACTGGTAAGGCTCTCTCATCTGGAAAGAATACGGTTTTCACTAACAAATAACTTAAAACGATTCAATAAAACCTGGCAACCCCTTCGACAATATATTGATAACTCCACTTGAAAAAATCTGATTTGACTCTCGGTGTGATAAGATGTAAGTCCTAGGGAATGGGGAGGTGGGTGGGTTTTGAAGTGTCCTTGTTTATGTTACCTTTCTTTTGACTTTGTATTGTTTTCTGTGTTATGCTCACATCAAAAAGAGGATGGATTTGTATTGTTTGTTCCAATCTTCATGTCTGATTCCTCAATAAAACTGTTTGAAATAAAAGTCTGTCAGTCTGCAGATCATGTGACCACACTAGAAAAAACACTGAAAACATAGATTACAGCATTCTTTGTTTGAACTGGCAGCCATCTTGGTAGGCGGTTGCTATGACAACAATAAACATTTGTTTAGGACGTGACTGAAAGGTTTTGTTTGTCAACCTGGGTTTGATTCCCAGTCCTGGGGAATCTGCTGCATGTCTTTCCCTTCTCTCTCCTCCCAATTTCCAAATAACGGCCACAAGAGCCTAAAAAACTTAATTAGAGCCTAAAAAACTTAGAGACTAAAAACTGAAACATTCATTTTATCTCACAAATGGACCCCCCAAAAAAAATCAACTTTCTTCCTTTCTCTCCTACAAAATTAACAGATTACTTAACACACACACACACACACACAGACACACACACACTCGCACACACTCCAACATATCTCATCAATGTTTCAGACACAGGGCTGCATATCAGCTAGCTATACCCCATGTCTAGTCCTCACTTATTTACATCCGGCTGCCCCCGCACATCTGAAACCTCAACACCAACATCAATGATTCATTAGCCAATGTTTTAGCAAAATGCATACCTCCTCTGTCGATACAGAGTAGAGTCGGGGGAGCAGGGGTGGGGGGTTTGAATGGCAAGAGGACAGGGGAGACAGTTGAAGTAATGGAGATTAGAGGCGAAGAAGACAGGAAAGAAATGTGAAATAAGAGATAAGTAACTGAAATAATGATGAAGAGAGTGGACAAGAAAATTTGGACAAAAGAGGGGGGGGGGAAAGGAAGAAAAGATGACTAAGGCTTTTCAGTGTTTCAAGACAGTGTCCAACACTTGATCCCTCTTTTACGAATGAAACATGGTCTTTTTTATTTTATTTTTGTCAGAAATCAATGACATTCAGCAGACATACAGACACAGGAGTCCAATATGTCTTTTACTCTTTAGATTTCAGTAGAACATAACCCTGCTCCCCTCCTGGGGCTTTGCAGAAGTTCATGAACATTTACACATTGATTTTGAAAATTGTCCCTGTGTTTTGAGATTGCTGTGGTTTTTGTGGTGTACTGTTACATAAGATATGAAAAAGAATGAAACCAAATAGGGAGGAAGGGATTTGCATGATCGTAGTAAGCATAAAACGTCAGTAACCACTTTTCTTGGCTTATCCCCCCTGGGTTCCTTGACATTTTTTTATTAAAATTTAGAAAAAAATTTGGCTGTATTTATGAAAATTGCATAAAATTATGCATTATGGCAATCTGAAATGGCATTAGCATTATGTCACAGCATAGCGATACAATCAAGTCTAAACTTGCTGGACCCTGCTGGAATGTACACAAAATAATAATAAAATAAAAAACTTGTGACGACAAAATTATCTTGTCTCTTTAGACTGTGGGAGGGTTGTAGAAAATTGCTAAACTTCAAATGCCTTATAAAAATATACATGGGTTTGAGAGTTTGGTGCTCATCTGTTCTGTCAAGTTATGTTTTTCTGATATTTGTAATTGCTGAAAATGTGTCACATAAAAGCAAAAATGGTAGACAAAACAAATCCGTAAGGTAGCAAATTATCTTCTGTACAACAGAAGTGTTTATTTCAAGTTATTTTTTTTAGTTCTTGCATTGTTTTCGTGTCTTTTACATCAGAAAAGCAATACCTACTAGTATATGATGAACACAAAGATAATTAGAATTGCTCAAACCTGTAAGTAAAAACAAAGACAGAGGAATTAAAATGGGGGAGATTGGCCTCGACTTTGACAAAGACTTGTTTCAGGGTAACAAGGACAAGACACTTCTATGTTTCTGTCTCTCCCTCATCATGCTCTCCATTTCTCTCTCTCCTTTTCTGTCATTTGGCGCCCAGGGTGAAATTATGATAATAAGAGAAAGGAAAAGCTATTACCATGGCTGCTCTCTCATTATGTAAATGATATTAAACAGGCCCACTGTGTGTGCATATGTGTGTGCTTCTGTGGTGTGTATTCAAGCCTGATCAGCTGAGCAAGTTGCCACATACAGACACATTTGTTTGTGTACACAAAGTTTGTTTGTGTGTTGCCTTACTCGGCTGCTTAGATGTGTGGACAAGCTGTTGTCTTTTTACAGCTGTTTGTCTATGCCTGTGCATATCCTGGGGCTGCGGGTGCTAATCTTCATACAGTGATTACAAGGTGTCAAACTCTGCCACATTGATTATGAAATGTTAATTACATGTTATGTTTCCACCTGCTTTGATAACACATACATTAAAATAAGTACAGGATAGTGCCTATAAAAACGTCGCCACATTTTGTCCCATTTAAATCAACATTAACCATATTTTATAAGCCATCACATAATTGTGAAGGGGAAAATTTGCATGGCTTTCACATTTTGTTTTTACTAATTAAACTCTATAAAGTTATGAATGTCTTTGTATTCTCCCCCCTTTACGGTGGCACCCTAAATAAAGTCCAGCGCACCCAACTGACTTAGATGTCTCCAAAACATTGAATAAAATGTATGTCTAGTTAATTTGGAGTATTAATAAAGTTATGTGAAGGGCTCAAAGTTTTGATAGAGGAAATGTGTGAATACACGTCACTATGAAGACATCACAGAGATGAAGTAATGGGGAAGTTTTGAAGTCGATTTAGATTATTAAACTATACTCCCAGAAATGTAGTTGCTCTGTTTCACACTCTTGAGGTCCAATAACCTGAACCACACAAATAGAGTCACCTAGTTAAAGTGCAGACCTAATTCTAGTGGAGTGTGACAGTCACTATCCTTTCAATCTTACTAAAGAATGATCTGAGTCAAAGGTAGAATGAGTGACTCACATTTCCTAATTGACCTTTAAGTGACCTTAATGGCCTTGTTAATCTGACTGGTTTTACTATGACATTTAAGTCTGTTAGCTTCAATCATGTTCAGAACAGAAGAAACCTTTTAGGTGAGAGATAAAATCTCTTCAAGAATTAGGTGAGAGATAAAATCTCTTCAAGAATTGGGTTTTCTAAGTAGAAAACACTCTGTTTTGCTGTGTATGTTGCATTTTTATTTTAAAAAAATCAATATTTCTGCTCAAATTTATTCAGCTGCTTAATAGATTCAGCTGCTTATGGTATAGTATGTCAGTTGAATTGATAAATATTTTTAATTATGAAACCTTTAGCCTTGCATTACTAAATGGACCAGAAATACAAATTTCAATGATCCAGGTTGAGTTTGATGTTGATTTTTAATTTTGGAAATATAAAGTTATTGACTTTTATCAATTCAAAAAAGTGGGTTTTTAAATGTATTTATTTATTATAACTCTATTGGGAATATAGAGGTCAGTGGTCATATTTTCACCTAATCTAATTGAAAGTCTGTACGCATATTACTCTAAAGAACATTTTTTAGAAACTAATTACAATATTACTTCTGATTCTAAACTTTTAAGTCTTATGTTGAAAGTCTGCCAGATCTGTACCTTCAGTGGTGTGTTCAGTCCTCAGTTTTGTGTAACTGCATGTGCACCTTAATATATTGCTGCTATTGTGTGTTTGTTTGGTGGTCTGTCTTGGTCTACTCCATTGCTTGTTTATATGCTTCATACCACAAGTCCTCAGGGATTCATAAATATTGATCGTCACAAAGGATGGATAGCTGCTTGATAGGCTGCCCAGGTCCTGGGAATAGATGCACACACACACACATGCGTGCACACACACACGCATGTACACATACCAGCATGCACACAAACAAGCACACACATTTGAGCAGCCACAGCCCAATACTCTGTCCCTGTTACTTTGATTCAGAAAGGAAAGGCAGTTTTTTTTTTGTGCGTTTTGTTTTTGCTCCATCCCAGATTTAAAACAAATGAAATGCAATTTTATATTCCATTTTTCTGTATGGTGTGCAAAATCAAGAGCTCATAAAAGTCCACAGATGTTTCTGAAATTGAAAGTTTATTTTATTAGTGCTGAAAAAACCCATCTAAAGGCCAAAAATAAAATCACTTCATAGGACTTCAGTGGCTACAGTTGGAAACACGCGAGTAATTGAAAATCTGCCATTGCAATATTTGACAAAACGGATAAAAGGCAACGCCTCAATGTAGGCTTTTAGACATAGTTCTTTTGATCTTCTTGTTTGAAGAAACATTATATTCCTGTAGAGCAGGAGTTTGCATCTCCAGTCTTTTTGGGTTGGTGTCCTTTCATTTTTGATGCCTCTCTGCTTCAACTCACCAAGCAATTAGATCATTAGCAGGACCAGAGAACTTGATTGTACACTAAAGAGATAAGGCAACTATTTGATTCTGGTGTGATGGACAAGGGACACATCTAAAAGTTGCAGGACGCCACCAATGGAGGATTAGAATTGCAGATCCTTGCTCTATCCAGGTGACATAAAGAGAAGCGCTGAAAGTGTTTCGAGTACGAATAAGCTACCATTCATCTAAAACTGATTTGCAATACAGTTATTAAACAAAATAAAACATAGTTATACAAATTGTCTTTCCAGCAAGGACCATGATAAGTTGACATTTTTCTTTCTGAGACAACATAGCATGATGAGTTCAAAATTCTAAATATATTCAGAAAACTTTAAAAAGATGCACTATAATTTATTCTTACTGAGAAGCACACTCTTTCAAACTGCAGCTCTGCTGGACAGAACTTGGTTTTCAAATTAATCTAAAGATGAAAGCTTGTGAATAGAGTGTTTTTTATAATACAGTTCATATTGTCATGTTTTCTCCCTAGACAAAAAAAAAAAATCCTTTTCTGTTTAAGATGCTTCCACTTGCTTTTCTTGCTGTTTTTATCAGTACATGGAAAACATCCAATAGTCATTGTGAAACTTCTTTAGTGACATACTGGTTCAGCCACCACAAAGGATTGTTCAGCAGATGTAATTTTATATTCTCCATTAGTGTCTTTGTGTGTATGTGGATGGTGCTCCATGTTCAAAGCTTGAAAGAGTGACAAGATGGCCCCCGAGAGTGCACAAAAGATTGATATGATTGCATCAAGGCTTGGCTTTAAAGTGCTGCAAGACTACTTGAAGAGTCAGAGTGTCTGAACTGGAATAATGGGAAGCTGAGATCAGACGCTGTTACCATGAGCCCATCTGCAATACCAGATACTTCTGATCACTCTGTAAACCGTCTTTCTTACACACTGTTAAAAGGTCCCCTGTGAGAATGAGAGCTCAAACACGAGAGAATAATAAGATGGAAAGAGGCGAAGAAGAGCTGTGTTTCAGGGCACCAAACTGGGCTGCGGGACACTTGTAAATATTCTGCAGTTCACATATATTGCTTTTCACATGTTTAATGATCTCGGGTGACTACTTGACTCTGAGCTTTTTACAGTAGTAGAATATTTAAAGTACCTAATTCACACAGTCTATTCCAATGGGCAGTAATATGAAATTATAAGATAATACAATACAATTATAAGATCTGTCAATGATGCATATCAAATCATATTTTTAACAGACACATGTGAAAGGTTTCTTATTTTCTGTTGCATATATGTTTGTTCTCGCAGGCCTGAAACACTTTTCTTTTTTGCTTTGGAGATTTCCATGTTGTTTTAAACTTGCTGACAAGCTGATGTGTAACAGCACCCATTGAAAAATGTACATACTTGAAAACCTGCCACGTTTTATACCTTAAATATTGTATTTAAATCTTTTTCCAGGATGTGAAGGCTATACAATACACTTCTCTGAATTGTAAAATTAGATATTTGGATTCACAAGATAAACATTCTGTATTTCATGCTCAAAATTGTAAATATATTGTTGATTTGCTCCAAAAAATAAAATCATGTGATCAAGCTAATTGATTAAAATAAGAACAAAGAAAATCAAAGTATCCAGGTGTTTAAAAATTACATTTTATTTTAAACAAGATTTTAGCACTCCATTAAACAATTTAGCTGCCATTTCAGTGCTGCCCTGTGGAAGTCAGTTAAACACAGCACTTTCCTTGCAACCACACATTATTCAAGACCTGTCATCCACTGCAGTTTTGATCCATTTACTTAGTTTTTAATGATGAAAACAACATAAATATTTTCTGAGGCTAATGTTATACCTGAGATATTCTCGCAATTTTATTCTTATAGCCAATTATCACACTGAAAGAATCCATCTCTCATGTCTAAGTCTTTAGTAAATAACCTGCCCTGATTATCAACACATTGGCATTGAGGCCTGTTTGGACGCAGCTCAGAAAATTGCTTTGGTCATTACTGAAATGAATGTTTTTGTTTTTTTTCAAAATACATAAGTTGCAATGCTGATCAGTTGCATTTATGCCTTTCTTGTATTTTATCTTTCATCCTCCTAGCCAGAATTCTAAATATTTTTATGATTTATGATGATGAACATTTAAAAAATATATAAGGCAAGTTTCTTAAAAGTAAATGTCAGTCAGACTTTTGTCTAATAGTAACTTTGCAAAAATTCATAGGCCTTGAGCTTCTTCACAGCAATGATAATGTTTCCATTTTCAGATGTTTGAATCAATGGGACCCTATAAGATGTCCAAACGTTGGGGTCATATTTTACAGCCTAAATCTATGCTTTTCTAGCATTTACTGATTATGTGACTTCTGATCACAATTGATCTAATTGTCAGTTCAATTGTCAAAACAATTGAACTGGATTTTTGGCATGTATTGGAGTAAAGAGAGTAGAATACACTTTTTAGATTTGTTAGTTGTAAATACTTGAAACTGTAATAGTTTCCATCCACTTCACAAATTTGTGTTATGAGGGTTTATCTCATAAAATAAAAAATACAATGAAGTCTGTCAATACTTGACAAAATGTGAACAAATTCAAAGTACATGAATGTTTTTTTTTAAGCCACTCTATATAAGGTGAAGGAAAAGAGATGCGTCTTTGTGATATTGTGTGTGCGCGTGCGGGCATGTGTGCTGTGTATATCTCATGGTGTGTGTTAGTGTCTAATTCTCAGTGACAGATAACTGGTTGGAGGAGAAGTGTGTCAGCTCTGTTTACCTAGGACAGGCCTCCTGGAAATTAGACCTAACTCATAACCACAGGCGCCAATTGTCCTTCTTTCAACACAAACACACACAGTCTCACACAAAAACTCAAACCTACATGAAGAAATTTTTGAAATACAAGCATTTGCAGTAGAGGCAATATTAAACAGAAACACATGCAGGGAATGAAAACTCAAGTCCTTAAAGGCACACACAAACACATGCACACACACACAGTTACCAGAAAACAACTTATTCAGTACCTGTCACCTCTGCTTAATAAATAAGAATTTGGTTTGTGTGTGTGTGTGTGTTGTTGGTGACAGATTTAAGGATTATTTGAATGTGGGAATGTGTGTGTACTAGTATGAGAGCGAAATAGAGATGGGGCAAGTAGAGGAGCGAAGCTGTCTAGATTAACCATTTAGTCTGTGTGGTCAGGTGCCTTAATGAAAACCAATAGAGATTCACCCCACTTTAATGAACAACATACACACCTCACAGCTTCAATTTGCACCTGCAATAAGGCTCTGTCACTCAGTCGGCATTTGTGTGTGTATGACTCTTAACAGAGAATAAAATGCATGTGAGAGGATTTACTTTTGCCTTGCTTTTTATCTTTCTTTTTTTGTCTATAATCTTTTTTCTTAGTGTTGGTTTTTCCATTCTCTTTCTAATTTACTTCCTATTTTCTCTTTTGAAATTTGTATTTCTGGTGTTGCATGGTCTTATGTGAGCCTTGTGAAGTCAATCTGGCATGTGACACACCCGATCTTGAGTCTGCAACCAGTAAACAACCCTGGCAATCAGAAGCCACCAAATTAATTACTGTGTGAAAGTTACACAGTCGCACTCAAACTTAACTCGATTGCAAATTCTAGATTTCTGGAGTCAAATAGGATGATCTGTGTGTCCGATTTAAAACTAATCCTTAGACAGGTGTCCGCAGAAAAACACAAGACTCCGCTTTGACATAATCTTAGAGCTTCTCTGTGAGATCTACATCAATATTAAGTTTTTTTTTGTAATAGTGACATGTTAAGCAGTGTCATGTCAAAAATATACTTTATTGAAAAATAGCTATAAATCTGTAGAAAACCTCACAAATTTTAAATAAAAATAATTTACCAAACATAATTATATTTAGATATATTACAATCCGTCATCACCTCTCTACAGATATAATACTGTCGCTGGGTCTGACCTCAAGTCAAAACAACAAAAGATTTCATCAGGTTCATTATACTTGAATGTTATATTATTTTTAAGCTAAACACTCATTTCAACCAGACTAAAAATGTATTATACTGATAAATTAAACAAAAGTGGAAAAATTTACTAGCATTTTGTGTGTTTATATATATATATATATATATATATATATATATTTGTCATTTAGAGTAATCCATATGAAGTTTGTGTTTATGTCTAATGTTGCTGATCCTTAGGCTTCTGCAATTTAATAATTGTAGGGAGAATCTGAAAGGCAAAACAAATCTGAAGCAAAAATCTTTATCTGATTGTGATAAACTCAGCAGATGTTACTATTTAGTTGATCCTATTGATGCATCCATGCAATCATGTTTGCACTTAACTAGGCTGGTCAGGGCAATTTTAAATGATGGACTACTGCTTAAAAGTATTGTAGAAACAAGGAGGCTTTTAGATACAGCAGGCAGTGGGCAGCTTGAGTTACCTTTCTTGGTAAGCTCATGTAAAATAACAGTAACAGGTCACAGTGTGTTATCTGAACAGGTATTTGACCTGTCTGCCCTGACTGTGTAATGACTAGACTGGCAACATGATATGTGATGACTGACTAATTTAGCAGCCAGACTCACAAGGATAGAAGAAGCTGACTCCTCTCTCTATGCGGAGAGAGACAACGCCACCTTTTCCCTCAGTATCACTTTCACACACAGTGATGCTCTTGTTCTTCCTCAGTATTGTAATGTTCTTTCTTCAGCTTTAACCCTAATTTCGCTGTCACTTTTCAAGCTACTATGGCATCACTATCTCCTAATGCACTTTTTGACATTTGTTAACAGAAATAAAAATGTGTTGCGTTAGGACTATATGTGTCAGGCTGGCATGAAATAGACCATAACTTAGAAGAAGTAGGAACATTTTCTGGCTTTTTTACAAGCACAATAAAAAAGTGGCGTGTGTTTGTCTTCAGATTCCCTTAATAAAATAATTTTCAGTGAAACCGTCTACCGTAAGGAGTTATGATTGTGTTAAGATCTGTGTGAAGCTGATATCTAAACCTGCACTTTATGCATAGTGTAAAACAAAGTGCGGGCACAGGGCCGGCCCAAGGTTTAAAAATCAGCCTCTGTCCTCTTCTGCTCTACAGTGAGAGGTTTGACTGACAGACCGACCCACCAGGTCAGGTCTGCATGTTTGCAAAACACCCCTCTGTTACCAACTCAATGACTTTCTTGCTATATTTAGAGACATTTCAGACAAAAAAAAAAATATATCAGCAAAAATCAAAATTGGCAGACCAGGCTTTTTAAAGATCGGTAACCAGGGATCAGCCAGAAAACTGCAATCGGTGCAGCCATACACACACATTCATGACATTCTTTGATAAAATAAATTTATTTTAAGCGTTACGCCAAAACATAAAATTTAATTTGAACCAGGTTAGTCTTTCTCCCCTGAGAATGTGGATCAGTACTAAACTGAGTCTTCAAATGATTTTAACATAAGTTTCACATAACTTAGAAGTTGATGTAAAAATAATGCTTGTATTAGCCACAAAATGATTATGCTCAACGGCAAACAACACATCCCCATCTACAGCATAGAGTAGTTCATCGATGTAGCAGCTATGTAGCCTGACGTAAAAACATTTTGCTAGACAATGTCAAAACATTGTTTTAATTACTGTTATAAAATGTTATCAAACGTGCCGTTTTGAAGCCAACAATACCTGAGAAATATAAATATTATTTATATTTTCACACAAACACAAAGACCCTAGAATAAATGATTGGCTGTTGAACTGGACCATTCAAGGTCATTTTCAAGTAGCTTTGAAAATCTTTTACATTACATTACATTACCAAGACACATTAAAACAAACCTTTATCTTGGCTTTTTTTTCTTCCTTTTTTTCCCTCCCTGAAGGATAAGTCCTTTTTTGAGACACTGTTTTGCTTACTTAACTTCTGACAGGAGCGTTGGACTTTTGGATGCGCAGTGCACGGCAGCTCATGATACTGGCGAAGCGTGCAGTACCTACCGCAGCAACCAGGGGCCCTCAAGAGCAATTTATTTTATCTTTTCATCCATAAAATAATGATTTCTGCACATATTATCAAATACATATTATTGTAAAACCAAACCACTTCATTGTGAAATTGTGTGTTTTTTGATATTAGAATGACAGAAATTATAAATAATTTTTAAAAATCAGCTCCACTGAGGGGATCTCTTTGTAGTCCTGGGGCCCTAAGCGGCTGCTTAGTTAGCTTATGCATTGGGCCGGCCCTGTGGTGGCAGTGTCATGCTTTGGGGAGGATTTTCTTCAGTGGGGTGACTTCCTGGAGTTAATTGGAAGATAACTATTTTTATTATGAATGAAAATCTACCAGAGACTCTTTTCCAACTTGCAACTATAGCATCTTTTTCTGCTATAGTTGCAGCAAAAGATGATTCAGAAGTCCAACTGATTTTATAATGGATGAATAAAGGCATTGAAACAAAAAAGGACCCCACACTTTTCATGTTTAAATTTGTAAAAAAGAAAAAAAAATAGAAGAAAAAAACTAACTATAAATTGTATCATATAAATTAAAAATGAAAAATGTAGTTTTTTGTAATTTGACAAAATATGGAACCATTTTAGTTGTGTTTGATATATAAAATCACAAAGCACTGAACACTTACAATCTGCATTAACCTTTTAATTAATACTAAAACACTTCTTTTTTTTAAACAAGCATTAAAGATATATTTTGTTTAGACTGACTTTACATTTACTTAAATGGATTTCTCTTTTTTAACATTTAAGTATCTTCTGGCCTGCCGATTTCAAGCCTTTCCCCTTACACATGCTGACACATACATGGACTGACTTTCACTTGCTTCTCAGGTACATGGCCAGACAGGTGAAACTCACACCACCATCACATCACCTGAGCCGCTGATACGCGCTGATGCCTTCCACTCTGTTACCTTACCATCACAGTGTAACATTTCTTAATAATTACCTTAGCTCAGAGAAATGTTGGGAGCTCAGATAACGATTATCTGTGCAGGAGAACACATGCAACAATACTCTAAAAGGTTAGTGGTTATCAAAGAGACTGTTGGTGATTTACTGTAATATGATGTTTTTTTTTTTGGTACTTTTATTTCTTTTCTGATGGGAATACCTGGAGGGAATAAACAAATTATCCAACTCGAAAATGTCAAGGTGTCCCTTTTTAACAACTCTGGCATGTTGACTGTGACATGGCCACCAGGAAAAACAACTAATGCCATCAAAGCCTAATTATGAGCCAGCTCTAACTATGCTCCAGGCTTCATCCATCATACTCACTTTGACACTGTCTCTGCCCATATAAACACTCATAATTATGCTCTGTATCATACGCTATTTGTCATCCTCTTGCTGGCTGTGTATGTGCTAATCACTGCTATTACAGTCATATCAATACACCAAAGCAGCCCCTAACAGCCTCAACCTGGAATATATGTTAGTAGACTGAGATTTGCGTTCGACCTTGATGCTGCAAAGTGAATGATAAATATTGACTTTTATACTACTGTGCTATCTGGATTTTTTTTATTCATTCATCCAATGATAAAACATACAAACTGAGCCTTTGGAATGGCATCCAAAGGTGGAATCATTATAAATGTAAAATACCTGATGTCACAGTGGATTTAAATATGGATGTCCCTGTGTGACATTAAATTGAAAGCATTGCCTGTGAAAGAAATGGGATTTGGAACATTTTTTTCACTTGAATGAGGGAGAAAACTGAATGGAATGTGAATGGAAATGAAAACGATACATGCTTTTCAAAATGTTTTACTAATAAAAATATGCACTCTCCTTAAAATTAATAAAAAAAATTTAGTTGCAGATTCTCTGAACAGCAACTTCTATGTCTTGAAAAAGATTCTGAAAAGGATTCAGGTATCACTGGGCCTGTATGACAACCCCCCAGTCTCAAGTCCTTTGCAGTGTCTTAAGAGTTTTATTCCATCTTTATCTTCTCTTTAAGTCTGACTTGCTACCCTATCCCTGCTGAAGAAGAGGATCACCGCAGCATGATGCTGTTACAAATGGGATTGTATCTCTAGGTGTTAGTTTTCTGCCTCTGGAGCTCTTTTTGTGCTGGCAGACTTAGTTTTGGGTCTCATCTTTCCAGAGCACCATTCCTCTTCAGGAGTTATAGCAAACCGATATCAGAACATCTTTTGAGTTTCTGTAGATAATGGCTACATAGGTCTTATAGAGGCCAGATTTTCAGTGTACAACTAATAGTTGTCATGTCAACAACTTATCTTCACAAATCTCCATGTATTTCATTGGCTGCTTTTCCAAACAATGTTCTCCTTCCCAGCTAATGAGTATAGGTGAGAGGCCATGTCTTGCTTGGTTTACAATTTTACAACAGCCATTCTTTGAACAGTGCCCTTAAAAACCCTTCAAAGCTTTGTATATTATGTTTTTTTAATAAGAAAAAAATACCACATAACTTTTCGTCTAGGATTGTATGTCATTTAGCTTTATCCATTTTTACATAAACTCTAACCAGCTTCCCTGGCCCTTCTGAAAGAAAGCATGATACTTCCACCGCCACGTGTCACTGCCTCTATCCCTACTACAGTATTCATACAGAAATTACATGTAGGTGGACTTTATTTAATAATTAGCTGACATCTGATGGCAGTTGGTTAATCTGGATTTTATAGATTAAATGTAGTAATATTTAGATGTATACCACACTTTTTAATTGCATAAAATTCTGACAACCATCTATCCCTTTCCTCCTCACAATGATGCCGTACTTTGTGGTGGTCCATTACATAACATCTCAGTGAGCTGCACTCCATTTTGTGGTTGTGGCAGCACATGAATAAGTGACAGTGGTTTGAATACTTTTGAATGGAGTGTTTGTTGTTCCACGCTCAATATACATATAACAGAATTGGCAAGGAGAACACGGTCAGATTCTTTTCCTGTCGCTTAGTAACTTCTACAATTTTGGCTCTGTGTTCATTTCTCCAGCCTTTTTATAATTTCATTCAACCTTCTGTTTTTAGTACTCGATATGCCTCAGGCTGGTCTCTTTGGTCCGATGGCTCCCAGCAGGTATGTGAATTCAAGATGAAATTCTTCTTGGCACATTCGGCATTCTGAATATTATGATGATTATATATAATAGCAAAGAAGAAATTGTTAACATATAAAGAGGTGTGTGACTCCTGACATTTTTCCAAAAATGTATTTTAGTTTTTATGCTTTAAATATTTGTCAATTGGAAAATGACCCACTCTTACATTTAGTAAAACTGTATAAAAATGAAAAATAATCTGGTTGTTTGGATCAACTTTCAATCTAAGTGATTAGATGAAAACATGGCTCTTCCTATCCTAATCATGTTTGATTATCCAAAATGTTTTTTGTATTTTTAAAAGAAATTAACTAAATGGTTGTTAAATCCAAACTTTAATGCAGTGAAAAAAAATCAACATCTTGTAAAATGTTACATTCTTGTAGTTCCTTTTGTTTTCTTTTGAATAACTGTGATCAACAGCACATTCAATATGTATAATATGTTTAAAATAAACTTAAACAGTTGTTTGTTGTTGCCAGCTACATAACAACATACATCCATCATTGGGCAATGTGTTATGTACTTGGCCATGTAGTCTTTTGCCCTGTGTACTTGTAAATTAGTTTTCAGTTGTTATAAATGACACCAATATAAAATGAAGAGTTGCACAAAGAGCACAGTTTATCCAATCTTTTCAGTCTGCTGTCTTGACTGAACCGCGCTGTAAAGTAATGAAGCACGACGTAGTTTTCACAGAGAGAGCTGGTAATTATGGAAGCACTGTGATGAGAAGGTTTTCTTTAGATGGACTAGATTGGCCATTCATTACCAGCACCCCCACTACACACAGGCAAATGCACACCAGCTTCAGAGACAACGGAGCACAGACTGATTCAATCTGGGCTTGTATTTACAGACAACAATGAGATAATCAAGTAGAGAATTACACTGAGTAGCACACGGCTGGCTTTGTGTGTGCATCTCAGTGTGCACACCTTACTCATGGCTGCATATCCAAGTTTCAATGCTAACCTCTCTGTTTTGCCGACCCTCTCTTACTGTTTTTGTGTGAAATCAACTCAGAGTGATATTGTAAATGATAGCAAATACAAACTTATCATCCAGCATGGAGCACATATAAAGCAGAGTTTCCACAATCTGGAGTAGAGTACAATTTCATTTAATCATTACCAGGTCTGGCATGAGTAAAAAAAATGAAATGGGGAGGTATAGAAAATTGTTGTATTTCTGCACTTAATTTCCATCTTATTGCCTAAATGTTCCATCCACTTCCAGTGTGTGATTTTTCCAGGTTCCACCTGCCTGCATCAATATTTGGCACGAATTCAAAGTAAAGAATTAATTAAACATTTGTAGAACCATCAATATGCATGCACCTTCTTTCAGTGTTGTGTTTTTCTGAAAAAAAAAAAAAAATAATAAAAGCAGTTTTACGTTTAGAATGAATGGACATTTTGCATGAAAATGTTTGACCTTTTACAATGTTTTCACGAGTTTCTGCAGAAAAATTTTTTCTGCAGAAACTTTTACAAGAACATGTTTTTTGACATCTTTTTAGGGAGGGCAGGTGGTGTTTGAAAAGGCTGTTTATGTACAGTTTGAGTGATGAACGTAAATTAGCAATTTTCTTCCGTATTTAGTTGTTTCTTATTTCTTCTCTGCGCTCCTAGTTGATAAGTACTCAATTTCAAACAAGCCCCTCTCCAGGGACCACTTTCAGATTTTACACTTTTTTAGACAGATCTGCTTAAACTCCCCATTTACCCATCTGACATCAGGACACACAGGCATACATGTATGGAGCTGCCAGTGGAGAATGTGAAGGAGTGAAATGCTGTGCCCTGGTCCTCTGGGAACTGGATTTAATACAACACAATAAAAGGAGAGACACGGGAGGGGATTTTTGATGTTTTTATCATGGCATAAGACACCCCTCATTGAAGGGTGTATGTTCTAGTTGATGTCTCTCTGCTGGTAAGTGGCTGGAAAAAAACAGTCTGCAGGGGTCCTTCATCAAAGCATGCTTGCAGGAAAAATAGGCTAAGGAAGAAAACGGTAGGCCTTAATGGAATAGAAAAAAAACCCCATAAAAATAATAAAATTTTTCTTCCCGTTTTTCTTTCAGTATAATGAACAATTGTAAATGTAGGGATCAGAATTTATAGCATTTTAAATATTTTATACATTCTTTTGTAAAGCCAGAACATCTTTCCCGACCTGTTCCTCTGTAGGTTATTTTGTGTGTTGACAAATGTTCTTTAACAATCCTCTAAATAAAGTATGTGAATGCTTAATCTCACATGTATGAAGAGATGTAAAATTGTTATTTACAGACATACCAATATTTAAGTTAAAGATTACCTTTGGATTGATTGTTGTCACTCTACAAGCAGAGGTGAGAGCAACACATCATGCTTTTAGTCGTGCTTTCAGTTCAGCCGTCATTGTAGCACACTTCTAAGGATGATATGATTGTTCTCTAAGGAATTCTAAAATTTGGCTCCGTAAAATTTATTAGCTCATGAAAATCCTTATCAACCTTGATATCATACGTTTTTCAGTCATGTAACAATTCTTTTTTGGAGATGCTAATTAGCTGTTCCCAGTTGTAAAAACAATATCTTGTTTCCAAGATTATGCATCATAACAACTGTCCAAAAGTTAGAGCAAAATTCCTTATCAAAAAAGCAAACAATTATGACCAAAAAACATGACAATTACTGCAGATACCTTATGGATAATGAACTATCTGATGAGCTAAAAATTGAATGTTCATTTAACTAAGCTGCAATCGTATTTAACTGATCATCAGTGCCTTTTTTTGAAGATCGTTTGGTCATCAGAACAAATCACTCGCCCTCTTCTTTCCCAGTCCTATTGAACTTTTGACCACCATCTCTGAAGGTCAAAGATCAAGGCTGAGGGTTAGATTGGTAGCACTAAGGAGTCACACGACCTGGCTGGCTGTTCTTCTACGTTTAAGCAGGTGGAAAGAATGTGATTGTGGCGTTAGATTGATTAGTGGCGCATGCCTGAGACCTGCAGGGTCTATGGTTGTGTGCGTGTGTGTGTGTCTGTGTGTGTGTGTGTGTGTGCGTGTGTGTTGTGCTGTTACAGAGGCAGCAATGCATTTCAATGCGTTTAATGTGAAAGCTGTCAATACTCCTGATCCAAACCACAGTGCTTCATAGGAGGTTAATGCCCTTTGGCTTGTTGGTGGGTCTCTCTGTCTGTGTGTGTTAACTGATAAATGTTTGCTCTTCCACATCAGCCAGGAGGAAATGAAGGAACAAGCTTTGATCAAGAAGCCCATGACAACTACAGTATTTTAATCATGATTATTCATCCATTGCTTATTATTGGTGTTATTTTCTATATCTCAAAGGAACATGTTTTATTTATTTATTTTTTTATTATTATTTTTTTTTTTACATCAGTAGGTGTTTAACAATATATATTTGGGTTTGTTTTTCTCAAATGTGTTTAATCTTGACTGTTTTATGGGAAAAATGTCATCCAACATTAGTGCTAGCATTAACAGCGACTCTCAGTAGACTGCTGGCATCGAGGCTAAACTTTTCCGAATGTAAATGTAGATGAAGTGTTATTTAGCCTCAATCAAGTACTCTCAGCATCAGCTTATTGCTTTCCTCCATAGTCAGGATGGATGCGACTTTTCAGCTATTTATATTTAATGTATATGTCATTACTTTGCACCGGATACATTTCTACCTCGATAAATTGTCCTTGTTGTTTCATTGTAATGGAAGGTTGCAAGTTCCCAGTTTTATTTGAATAGAATAATTTTTATTTTAGATTACTGGGTATAACTAAATTACCACTAGGCAGTAGCTCCCTTGTTTGTACAGCACTATGAGTTTGTTGATATGTATTACCCTGTTGTTTAAATGTGTAGAAGCATTTCCCATGTGGGGGAGAAATTGGTTTGCCTAAAGCTTCTCCGTACTATCCCTCTGGTGCCTCCACTCAACACGAGAGATCATACAATATAGTCCTGAAGCACCCCACACAAATCCCTGTGGTGATTATCAGATCTCCTCAGATCCTTTCAAAGCCCCAGACTGAATTGGAAGCCACTTTGTTTGTTATTTACTTGCTGTGTAATGCTGAACTGCACCTACATAGAGGCGAAATGCATGAACACGCAGTCATACAAACCCACACACACCCACACGCAAAACCTGCTGCTTTAATGAAAAATACACTCAATAGTCACGTTAAAAGATACACCTTTCTTGTATCATGTTGAGTATTATTTGTCACTCATGATGTAGGCAATATCAACACTCAGAAGAGAAGGACATGAAGAGATGGACATGTTCAGCAAGAATACAAAATCGAGCTATAAATTAATCCAAAAATATGTCCCACGGTACTACATCACCATCACCAGTGAGACACACCGGATGGATGCTTTCTTGTTGTTTGCAGCGTATTCTTACTTTGTCATCTTGAAAATTAACCTGAAATGAAAACTCATCAGACCAAAGAAAGATTGTCGTTTTTGGTCTGTTGTCCCATTTTGATGAACCTGAATTGTTTCCCAAATTACTGTTCTTAGCTGACACCTGATTGGGCTCCTGACTTGGTCTTAAGTGTGTATTCCGAGCTGGTATTCTACCTAACTTCTTTGCAACCGTTCCATCTATCTGAGAACTCTTAGATTATCGCCTAGCAAGAATTATATTCTATTTGGTACAAACATTTTCCCAAGTCAACAAGACAAAAGTCATAATAAAGTCTCTGTTATGTGTGGTACATTGTAAAGTCCACAAGTTTTGGAATACATCTATAATAACGAGCTCTTCAAACCCTTAAAACATTCAGAACTAATTGATATTACATATTTCTGTGTGCACACGTTTGGATATAGATGCTCGTTTGTGCCCGTTTATGTAATCACCCAACACGAATGAAAGTCTGTCTCTGAATGTGTCTCTAAGTGATCATATTTGTCTTCTGAATATAGCTGAATGTAAACCAGGTCTCGCCGACTCCCCGCAGACAGGCAGATATGGAGATATTATGGGATTTGTGCAGGCACACTCCCTTCTCGCTGTCTTGGAGTGTGTGTGCGGAGATATTATGGAGATCAGAGGCAGGCTGGGAGCCTCTGAGGCTATTAGCTCATCTGTATTGTATTGAGACGAGGGTATGTACACATCTGCTGATGACACCAGAGGATTGAGCACTGTGTGTTTGTGTTTGATCGAAGGCACACCATTTTCTTTCCTCTTTGTGTCTGTATACATGACGTTTAAATTCGCTTGTCCATGTAAGCCTCCAATATTGTCATAATTTAACAAGTATACTCTTGCAGGGAAATTGTGCAGGTGTAGAAAAACAACTGATGAAAAATAGAAATAATGGAAACACATTGTTTCCACCTTTTTTTTTACTTTATGTCGCATGGTTTGATCTGTCAAGGGACGAATTGCTATCAAAATGTAAAACATTTCATTTTGGGAATCATGAATTCAACTGCAAATACTGTATGAGAAGAGGAAATGCTGATCAAATCACCCCAACTGTGGCCAACTTTGATTCAGCATATTTTGTAAACTAGCCGCTTTTGTATTTTATCTTATCAGTACATTCTTGGGCCTGCAAATTTTCAGTAAAATGTTTTATTTGACATTTCTTTAACACAGTTTTGGCTTTGTTCAAATGCTTGCAATATTAAATGAAGTTCCATATTTGCCTTGCACTGTTGACTGTGTCTTTTCCAAAATCAGGTTCTGTCCATCTTTCATCTTTTTCTCACTTTCTCTTTCTTTTCTGTTGAGACAGTAAGTCTAGGTCAATTGATGAATACAGATGTCACTAAATGTCTTATCAACATGACTAAAAAGTTGTAGGCTAAGATGTTAGAGCAAGAAAGGTAGAATGAAAGCAGAAGACGACATCTCGCTCTCACCTCTTTGTGCCAACGTTTGCAGCTTTATCTCACTTTGATTGATATGGTGTCCGAGGTTACTCGATTAAACAGTGCTTCACACTGCATAGATTCCTACTTAAAAGTCTCAGGACCTCTAAATTATTTATTGATGTCTGTTCCAATCTGCATCTGGCTAAGGAGGCCGGTGCACCATGTGAGGGTGAAGGAGAACGGCTCTCAGCGGTGGCGGGGGGGTTGGCTCAGCAATGCCTAGAGGAACTTGTTTTCCATGTGCACTTGTTCACCTGCCCATCTTCTCTAATGGAGCTCAGCAGGGAGGGATGAATAGGCTTGAAAGTAGCAGAGCTACAATGAAATTGCACCGCAGCAGCTCAGCGTGTGCTGTCCTCAGTTCGCACGAGTAAAATCCCTTTGCTGTCTTTTCTTTTCCAAGTCAGGCTTTTACCTATAGGAGGAGAAAAACGAGATGGGTTTGCAGGTGCATATACTGTAAATCACCAATGAACAAACTATCCAGAAAGGAAGCAAGGAAGCACATACAATCTTGTAAGTGTTCTAGTAAAATACAGAGACAAGCAAGTAAGAAGAAATTGGTTAATATCCCAGGAAAGTAGCTCAAGAATCTTTTTAAAGTTCAGTGGTAAAGGAAAATGGCTTCTGATTTGTTTTCTTTCTTTTTTCCCTTGAGTTCACATTTAGAGGCAAAAGAAATTTACATGTCTGATTTAATACTAAGTTATTTGGAGACATTTATGTGTTCCAAAGTGCAAGGTTGAAGTATTGGTAAAAAAGTGGTAAAGTTATAGAAATTCTAGTAAATAAGCTCTGAATCTTAAAGATCTCCAAGGAACTTTAGAAATGGGAGAGTGATGACACTTGCATGGCTTGTTGATGTTCAAACCATGAGCCTTCTCGGCATAAGCAGAGATTGGGTCAATCAAATAAGAACAAAAAGTTTAAAAATTGTTTAAATTTGTAGTTTCACGTTGCAAAATGTGAAACCATAAATTTTTAAGGGATATGAACATCTCTGTAAGGCCCTGGATGATGAAATATGATGTTCTTGTCACTCTGTGTTATCATTCACACAGTCATACCCGTCCCCTCAGTGGCAGCCTTACAAATCTTCCCAAGTATAAAAGTGCATGTCAATGAAAGATGGCTGGGGCTTAAGCATTGAGACAACCTTGAGGACTGAAGCATTGGACGGAGGTCTCTGCTGTTTGGTTAGATGAAGTTCAGGGAAAAGTAGTGAGCTCATTTACTTTGTATTGTGTTGAAAGCGGGATGTGAGTGCGAAGCTTTAGCTCTGTGGGCCGACCCATGTTTCTCTCTCTGCTGTTTATTGAGGGCCTGTCTCAGGGGCCAGATATTGATTTTTGCCTGGATAAGATGGGATAGCCCTGGAAGACTCCATGACGGATGGATGAGAAGAAAAGAAAAGACTAAGTGGAGGTGTAGTTCTTGTGCTTTCCCTTGACCCTCACTTATAATTTGTGAATAAAACAGTGCATGTTTTCCCCCTCCCTTCTGCTGCCAATTTAACCGATGGTAATAAGATAACAATGGCATTAATTTGGATGTTTTTCTCCCAGAAGCACCAAAGGACAGCTTAATTGTTCAATTCATTAGCTTGCACTATCAAGGAACAAATATCAGCTCATCTAGGAACTCCTTACTGACTGAACAGTTGAGTAGATAATTCTAGATTTTAATGAAGTCAAATCATGACACAGATTTTAATAACTTCTCAGTTGTCACATTTATTTGTTGGCCCTTTGTTTGTATTTAATATGTATACCATTTTAGGTTTTTGACTTGACTCAGTTTTCTCCCCGTAGAACTTCTCTCCTATCTCATTTTGAAATTTGACAAACACGTATACTCTTGACTCTATCATTGTTGCTGTTTGCAGTTTAAGTGCCAGGTTAAAATTTCACGAACCAGACAGGAGCACCCACAAAAACACACATGCACACACACCTTCAAGGCTCTCTGTCAACTTCACGTTAGACGATCAATGGCAGCAGGTCAGCCTGGTGATTGTGAAACTTAGAGCTGCATGTTTGTACACTGTCCTCTGTGTTCATTTGTGTACTTTTGTGTGTCTGAGTGAGTGTTTACTGTGTTGTTCTATGCCTGATGGAGAGCAGGGCTTAGGACAGCCAAGTGCGTAGGGGTTTGGGGCGAGTTGGGGGAGAAAAAAGTGCCCAAGATTCATTTTTTCTCATCTTGTATAGAGGGAGAGCAGGGGAGGACGGTGTGTTATTTTTCTTGGCTTTAGCCCTCACGGCTCTAAGTGGGTATTGATCAGGTGCCTTAATGCAAACCTGTCAAATTAATTTTGCAGAGAACGAAGGTTGTGACTGCTACAAGATTGCTTCAGCACTGAATAGTATGGGGGTGGATAGATGGATAGAGGGATGGATAGACATGGCTTTGGATTGTTAGAGATTAGGAATGCATTTGTGTGGTCCAAATAGGAAGCTTGTATTCATTTTTCATTCTCTTTTTGTGATTGATCCAATGCATTCCTTGGCTTTTACAAAAAATATATGTGAACTTACATATGTAGATAATGGTACAAAAGAAGAAAGTTGAACTATATTCTTACTGAAGAATATAGAAATATGTTCATCCTGTTCTAGACCTACTCGCACCTATGGTGTGAAAAACCTGCAGTTACATAATTTCTAAATCAAATAGATTTCAATAAAAGAAAACTAAAACTCACTTTGAATGATAAACCCAACCCTAAGCCCGAGTTTGCTAAATAAACCACATGCTAAATGAGATTAAGCTTTTGACAACAACATTGAAGATGGGTTTGGTGTGAAATAAATGATAAATACATAAGAATTAATCTGATGTCTACTTTTAGATTTGGTGGAGGATCTGTGATGCTGTGAGGCTATTTCTCTTCTAAAAGCCCTTGGGACTTTATTTGACTATTTGAGACCTTTGAAATGCCAAGAGATTTTGAAAGAATGTCTAGTGGCCTCTGCCAGAAAACTGAAAATGGTCATGAGGTCTTCCAGGTGATAATTTTAAGAAACATATTTCGAAATCTACAGAGGAATTGTTCTTTCCTGAAATGTAACTTCTGTTTTCTTTGTAGTTATTTTGAACGCTATTCCTTCAGCCAGCTCATAACTTCAGTCACATAAAGTACTGATTATTTTTCTTAGTTAGATCAGCTTCATAATGCCTTGGACAACAGCTGTGCTAACAGGAAAGGATCACATTTCAGCAGGAAACTTTGTTCATTAAAATATCAAAATATCAGTTTTACGGTACAACCAGTACCGTAAAATTAATTCAACCATTAATTCTTTTTCCATAAACAACATGTGATCTACTAGGTTTTCTCTGTTTTTGAGCTTTAGTTTATCTAAATATAAATTTCACACCAGCTTCTGTGGTATCTGTCTGCTGACTTTTGGAGTTTGATTGGTGTCCAGACGTAGCAATCAATACTAAGCAAGAACACAAGCCGTACAATACTTTGCCTTAAAAAAATTATTGGAAGATCATTCTCTCTGGAAAAAGAGCAGTATAACAGAATTATAGCAGTAAGTTTTATAATGATTCAGAATAAGCTTTAGTAAGATTTCCAAATATTTCAAGATTTTAACTCTGATGACATATTAAGTATGTTTTAAATTCATAATGTTTGTGCACATGAGGTTGCTTAGAGCAGGACTTCTCATCCCTCCCTGGTCTCTCATAAACCTGTTGCGATATAGCAGCATAAACGTTTCCTTGAATGTATATCAGTACGATTGCAACGACGTGTAAAGTAAGAAAATAAACTACAGAAACATTTTCAATCAACACATCTGCTCTTGTGAGTCCCTGATGTTTTTTTTTTTTCCGTTTTGCTTCAGTTTTGTGAATTATGGTGTTTAGTACGCTTTAGTTTCACAGTGGTTTGCAAAAGACTAAATCTTTTTGAGTTCAACAGAAACATTTATGTATTTCATGAGGATTTTATATCATAATTGTGCAGTGAAAATAAAAAAAATATTCAAATTTAATTTTAAAAAAGTTAAAAAAAAACATGGTATCCATTTGTATTTATACTACTCAATCTGTACAGCTGAGTAGTACTCATTTCTACTCATTTCTGTACAGCTGCAGCTGAAAATCTTTTCACTTTTATCTCTACCAGTTCTGTACACCAGGAGATGTTGTTTATTCTTCTTTTAAAAAAACCCTTACATTAAGTTAGTTCTGAGTAGAGAGCGTTTCATCCAGACCTGACCTGTATTTCATTTTTAACTCTGACCAACTTTCTTGTCCCTTCTAAAAAAAACATATTCACAGCATGGTGCCACCACCACTATGTTTTTTGGTGGGATAATATACACAGCATGACATCAAACAGTTAGAATTTGGTCTCACCTGACCAAAGCACATTAATCTACATCTGTGCAATGCATTCTTAATGGCTTGTGGAGTCACTGCAGTTTCCTCTGTATGTTTTAATGTATAATAAAATATATATATTGTTTTAAATTATTAAAATGGTCAGTTTTAATCATGTTTAGAGGATTCTGAAGTATTTGTGGATTTTAGCTATTTGCCAACAGTTTTGGTCCCCAACCTTTGTGAATACCGGCGGCCCTCTGTATATTTATTTTGTCATTATTACATGGCCTACATTATTAGTATTTTGACTCTGTAGCACCAATGGCATTTATTCTACTGCCAGAAAAATATCTTGGGTTTCTCCAGGACGGCCTCTCTAACTCAGTGGTTAAGAAAGCTACAGTGAGCTTTGACAGTCACCTTATGCATTCTTATGTTTGTCATTTGTTTCTGAGTCACTGTTTTTATAAACCCTTGCTGCTGCTTTCATGCAATTTTCTGAAGTGACACCGTGCAGTTTTAATTTATAGATGAAACATATCAAAAAGGCTTTTTCCTCTTAATAAGCTTATCATTTATTGAGAGTGTTAAGTTAAATTGACCGTCTCTCGGCTAAGCCGCATGGACTGTGTAGTCCGTGACACCTTATGTGATCGTGAGTTCAGTTTAAAGGGTTTAAAATTACTGAGTCCAGTTGACATGCTTCAAAGTCTGAAAATTACTTAACACATTATCTTATAGGTTAATGTGTTTCTTCTCTTGTTATTGCAGTCAGGCTGCCTATTTTCAACATGTTAGCAAAAGCAAAACTTATTCCGTTCACATGAGTGTGCCAAAGTAATTCTTGATTTAAACTCCCAAAATAAAAAAAACATTTCATGATTGCAAAATTGCTTTTGCATTTGTAGCAGTATTTGCATTTTCTTTAAACTATTCTTTCTGCCTTTGTGTCTCTCCAGGGCTCACAAACACTGAATTTATTTAAATTGTAACTCAAATTGTCTCACGTTATATAGCAAGCTGCTGTGGCACTCTAGATGCAAATATATTTGTGGGACATATGTGTGTATGCATGTAGAATAAGTGTGCACCTGTGATTGTGTAAAGTGTATTTGTGCTCTTTGTAAATTGGTTGGCTAGTCTGAGAGGTTCCATTACTGCTCAATGGCTTTCATCTGGTCGTAGACAGAAAGTCCTTACATCTGAAGCAAAAGGACACAGTCTGTCCGTTTTGCAAAAACTCATTTACTAAAAACACAGATAAGCATGGAAAAACATAATGTGTGAGAACAGAAATTAAGTATCAAGATAAAACAGAATAATTAATCTAAGTGCAATCCTAAAGTGTACATGTTCTAATATAACACAAAATGTGAAGAAAAGCATTTTCAGAGTCCTGCTGTATCATTCTTAAAATCTCACACAGGTATGCTTTTAATGCTTGAAGTATCCTTGAATATATTCAATATTTCAATAAAATGTAGCATTATCCATAAAACGTATTTCTTTCTATAAAAATGGTGAAAAATGCACTTCCTTGGAAAATCCTAAGTTCGGTAAAATTTTTCTGCCTTTTAGATCCAATAAAAATGTGGGGTTGAGTTTCAAAGAAACAATACTTTGCTACTTCAAACTAGTTGCTATATGAAAAAAAGTTCACACATGATCAGTGAGGATTCTTAATGTAACCGAGATATGTTTTCCCACTGTTCAGAATGATATTTGTGGTAGGAAATTAAGGCTTGTATGGCATGTGGCAGACAGATGACATGTACCAGGATGGCAGATGCAGACTGTCACAGAGCAGGAAATCCAGACATTACTGATTGTGTTTAGTAATAACTGATGTACACACACAGAAATAAACACTAATGGAACTCTGGAAGTTTTGCATATTGCTCTTAAGCCAACTCGGTACAAATTGGTTTTGGTAAAGGAAATGTGTGCCGGATATTTGAGGACTTCTAACTGCTTAGTGTATGTCTGCATGAGCAGACTTTTGGTCTTTGCAGAGAGAACGAAAGTGAAACTTTCTGAAAACTTGATTTTCAAAAGTGACATGAAGAAATATAAGTCTTCGAATAATGAGGCAAATGTGACAAAAATTCTTAAACCAAACAGGTGTATAAAATGGTTCTCACAATATTAATGTTACTGACTCATAGGACAAATATGCATCAGTACAAATAATTATTAACAATTCATAATAAGGTAAATTATGTGCAGGACTCATAATGCAGACATGGACATGACACAGAGGGTTGATTTCTTATTTTTAAAGACAGCTTGTACAATGCCAAGTCAAGAAATTCATGTTGGTGCATGTTGGTTTTGTGACAAATCTAACTGAAAATCGAAACTTCTGAAAATACCTTCAGCTAGCAAATTGTTAGTCTATGTAAGTGTGTTTCGATCTTCTGCTTACTGTAATAAAGGGAATGTTTCTGCCATCTCTTAAAAATGCTTCTTATCAAGTTGGATACATGAGATAAAGCAGCTGAGGATCCTCTGGACAGTAAAATGGAGGAAATAAGGATGAAAATGTGGGTGTGTGTGTACATGTCTGTTTGGAAGGTGGGGTGGATTTCCTGTCAGCCTTTATATGCATCAAAGGCCACATCCCCTTCAAAGCAACATGACAGAGACGTAGAGCAATCTGCCTCACCAAAAGCATTTAATTTTCAAATGTCTCCCAAATAAAACACTATTCATATGAACAAGGTGCAGCAGACATGCATATGCACGCAAATGATTTTTCCAGCACACACTCAAGTCTGGATGTATGTGTGCACAGATATGCATATCCCATTTTGCCCCTCATCTATTACCTCAACCCCCACAGACTCAGGGGAAAAGAGGAAATGTCTTTTTTCAAAGGATTGAATACAGAATGGTGAGCTTTGCCACTTTAACCTTACATATGCAAAATTTGGTGCTATGTATTCATGCAGAGAGCCACAATACAGGTATTACATTTCGGTGTGTCATTTTGCTGCTAATGCCATTGCTGAGAACAAAATGCATCCTCTTTTTTCAGTAAAAACTTGATTTACTAATGTTTGAAAATTAAATGCACAGGTGGCACATATTTCAATCCATTTAGAAAGATCCAAAGCCGAGATTCAAACCAAGGACATTCTTGCTACAGCAATGTAACCGGCTGGATCACTGTGCTGCTTCCAGCTGGGTGCTTTTTCCAATTTTTCAAAGATTTTTCAAAGAAGCTGCAGCTGAATGAAATGTTTCCGTCCAGCATAAACCGATGAGTGTAGAAATTGTGCAATGGATAATGCGCATCATTAGGTTTTTGCTGCAAATTCCTTTGGCTAACAAGTGAAATCACAGAAAGTGAGTTTATTTAGATATTACATTGTTCACAGGTAGTCTCTACTTCCTAGCTGGCTTCTGAATACATTTTTTGCACAAGTTGTATTTTGGGTTATTGATACAAAAGAGGTTAAAAACAAATGTGCGCAACACTTTACAGAGTGTATTTGTAACAGAAAATAAGCCAAATCTTTTTCTTCTACTTCACAATTATGTTTTTTGTTGTATCGGTTCATCCACTTATAGATTGAATTTTGGCGTTCTAATTTGATATCTGAAAAACAGGGGTTAATATTCCAGCAACAGTGAACAAATATTGATTCATATTTTTTCAGGCAATAGGCACACTGGCTTGATAATCAATTATAAATTCTAAAATTTACAAATAAAAAAACAATCAGCTCCATAAGAGATTCTTTGTTCTTGTAATATCACTTTTACATATTAAAAACCTTCACTGCTGGCCAGATGATGTTAGCTTTTAGCAGCATTGTGTGACAGACAATAAAGCTACAAGTGCTACCAGGATCAGGTGTGTTTGCCTGATAGCCAATACTGAGATCAAAAGGCGTATTTCAGTATATTTTAATTGAATTGAAAAACATCTGCAGAAAAACTGAGTTTCTGAATTATTAGGTGTATTAGGCGTTTGGCTAGTGATTGGATGGATGGTGTTGGACGTGTATAAAAGTGCACTTGTGTTTGCCTCTTAATCGAAATGAGTGTTCTTGACCTCTTAAGAGATGTGTGTAACACAATGAAGTATACACTTGACAGGCAGTGATTCTGTGTGCAGATCCTTTGAATCATTTGATGTGAAGAATCTGAAGCATGTTCATTTCTTGTTGTGAGTTTCCTTTCTAATAGTGCTTCCAAAGTAAGATGGAGAGTGAGAGCTTTAAAATGTTTGCTCTAAAAGGGATTTTCAGGGTGTTTTTAAAAAGAGTTGATTCCACTAAGTAGGGCTGCTAACTGTGCAATCCCACAATCCAATGTCCTAAATCCAAAAGATTTTGAACATTCATACATATGGGGCAAAGAAAAATGGGAAGCGGGGGGAAAGAACATCAAATGAAATGCTATTAAAACACTGAAGATAAGAGAGTTACACCAATTTCCCCCTTCCATCCTTGTTTTCCCTCCATTCTGCAATCCATCTTTTTCTCAATTAGGAAATGAAAACTACAGATCGTCTTAAGAGGGGAGAGATTACTCTCTGACCCTGTTGTCCTGTGTGTAATTCACTATACAATACTTTTTGACTTTTACTATAATTAAGAAAATTCAATTCACTTATGACTTTTAAACCATCTTATTGATCTTCAGCAGTCCACTTTTGAAGGAAGAAAATCTCATAACTTCTGCAACTAAGACAAAGTCCCAAAGTATATTAATATTAAAAGCTTTATAAATGTTTGAGAGAGCATTTATGGTATGATGATTTGCACGAGGGAATCAAAGTCCTGCCTTCCTTCCATCTGCTACTGCAGCCATAAATGTAAAAAGTAATATCTAGCTCTTTTATTTGAACAGATATATAGTTATCAGCATATCACAGATTCTCTTTTGTATATAAATTTGCACTGATTTTCCCTTGTTTCCTCCTTCTGCTGCACATCCTCCTCTAGACATGTGATTGATTATTTAGACAGTTGCGCTAAGGAACCAAACTTTTTCTTTTTTTTTCTGTTTTGAATTAATAAATTAAAATAAAGTCTTTGTGTATGTTTGTGTGTTTTGGTTGTGTAGGAAGATTGTGTGTGAGTGGGGCAGGCGGCAGGTCTCCGTATGGTTCCTATGACCCCCTATAGAGCACAGAAGCACTTCATCACCCATCATTTTCTCTGTATGTGCTGTGTCTGCAATGTGTATTTGTGACAGCCTATTGTGACATTCTTGTTTCTACTATTGATGCATTTATTATCTGGTAATATTAAGATGTTTTCCTTTAAGTTTGGTTCAGTGCTCAGATTCTAGAGTAAGTAAACTAATTTAAGATGTTTCTTTTGTCATATTATTGCACCAAAAAAAATCTCTTATAGGTATTTTTAATGGCCTAGTTTTATAACACTCTTCCCTGGAATTAAAATGATCGTGTTAATTCTTCTATTTGATTAAAATAACAAAGCTACTTATTACCAGCTAATGTTCATTTTAATTATTTATTACCTCTGCGATTATTGACTTCTATGTTTGGGGAGTAATTTTTGGTGATCTGTTCCTTCACAAAGAGTTCTTGTGTTCATTTAAAAAAGTATAAAAACAAAACTACTTTTATATAGCAGGTCATTTTACCCTGTGTAAAATATTTTAAATAAAACAGGCCATACATTCATTGACTTCTGTGCAAACACTCATCTGAAGTGAACATTGGAAGTTTAAGTGTTTGTAAAATAGTATTTACATAAACCATCATGATGTTTGTCTTAGTGACAACAGTTCAAGTTTCAGTCTCTTAATTTGACATAAAGTTCAGAAATGTTCTCTTCCACATGATCATGTTTCTTCATTTCAAATGCATCAGTCACAAAAGGAGCAAAAACGCCCTTAACATGCTGGTTCCATCTCACCCTGATTCCTCGATATGCACTCTTATTTTGACCCAATAGCTCAATATCGGTCTTGCATTACAATGAAACTTTCCTTTAGTAAAATTTGTTGACTTGCTGTGTCCTTGTGGACAACTGCATGTTCCTGTCAGAAGCACAGCCCTGGAGTTCGACTTAAATTTGGAGACAGGAAAATTCTTCCTGAAAGCCTTTCCATAGGATGGTGAAAATAAAATCTATTTCTAATAGCATGAGCGTTTGAATATCCAGGCAGAGTTGTACCCCAACGTAAAATTGTAAGTTGGTTCACTCCACCCTGGAAAAAGAACAGATCAAATGCTTTTTTTAACAACTTAAAATTTGTGCAGATGAATGTAGGCAAACTTTGGACCAGAACTGCACTGCTGAGATAACAGATCCTTACTAGACAGAGTCTGTGTTTGTCTGTCTCTGTGTGTGCGCTTACATGAGACCCACAGTAGTCAGAAGTGGTTATAGGAAAACTGTCCTCTTCATCGCCCAGAGGGCTTTCTGCTGCTACTTAGCTGATAACACATAGGACCATCTTTTCACACATTCTCCCTCACCATCTCACTTTACTATCAGCACTCACTTTCTCAGTTTCTCTCTCTTCTCTATGAGTATCTGTCTCACTCTATTCATTTCCCGCGGGCCTCTCTCTGTCTCTCCCTTGCTCCTGTCTGCAGGAATGAATCAGACATAAGAGACCAAACAAGATTTTCAACCCATTGCTTTTGATTAAGTGACTTAACACAGAGGTCTGCGGCCCGGCAATATCACTAATGGTCCGAAGAAAGAGAGATAGTGTGTTTGGGGGGAAATAGAGAGAGGCAGAGAGGAAGGGCGAGAGAGAGGACGAGAGAGAGATGCAGGCTAAATCTCTCACAAGTAGTCCCATTATCTCTGTCCAAAGGAGAAAGTGATTATGAACTTAAAGGAGCTTTGTGCTCATAGCTTTCTCCCTAGCAAGTTTAGTTGGAGAATTACGATTAAGCCGGATTTAAACTCATGCAAAAAGCCTTTTTACACAGAGGAAATGCAAACCCTTTCACTGTCCTTCAATGAGAGGGTCTACGCATTTGAATAATTTTGACATTATTCTCCAAGTTTCCACATTCTGAATGTTTGTCATTTGATTGACGTATAGGTATTTCTAATCAAAAATCACTATGTAACCAGAATAAAAAGAACTTGAATACGTGTACATGATATATATATATATATATATATATATAATATATATATATATATAATATATATATATAATATATATATATATATATATATACATGTGTGTGTGTGTGTGTGTGTGGGGTGTGTGTGTGTGTGTGTGTGTGTGTGTGTGTGTGTGTGTGTGTGTGTATAGCCCCTTCTATTTATTTGTGTTGTTTGTAAGAAATTAGGGCAGAAATGACAACGGATGGATGAACCTTTTTTTTTTTTAATTCCTTGTTATGGTTGGTGATTTTGCAAGCAGATAGTTAATTCTCCAAATGTTGCTTTTATGGAAATGCTAACATATGTCACTACTTATCTGATTTCCTGCAGGATATCAAAACAATTTGGAGCATGATCTCTGTGATGAAAGGATATACTTAAAACACTGAAAATACATTTTTGTAATCATTTCTTAGCAGGAGATTTATTGGGGTGAATGGTTCAAAGAAGGAATGTGTTTTTCTCTGTGTGTGTCATAAACACAACTATAACGTGGTTGTTTTTCGAGGGCAGGGGCAACAATTGCCTTTGTGAACTTCAGTGTATTACATGAAAACCATCAATGTGAAGTGGAAGAAAAATGTTTTTAGGAATAAAGTCCAAATTCTTTTGTATTAACCCATCATTACTCCTGAATAAAATAGTGGAAGAATCTGTCCTGCACTTCAGTAACATAGCTTTAATGGAAGTGTGACAAAAGGACATCATTATGTATTGACTCAAATTGACTCGCAATTCAACACAATTGCACACAAAATCTTTCAGATATTTTATAAAAGGTAATTCTCTAAAGGATGGTTAGTGCACACATCCCCAGAGTCAGAACAAAGTTATGGGGGCATTATTCAGGAGAATATCTAAAATTAACAAACATTCAGTATTAATCTTTTTTCTTGTGTTGACAACTCAAATATGTTCACCTTGCCAGCATTAAAAAAATGAAGAAAAATTAACATTGAGTGCTTGTTATCTATTTTTTGTGTAAAAATAATGTGGAAAACTCATTTTCTCCACCTCTGTCCTACTTTGTGTTGGTTATTTCATGTACCCTCCTCCATTCCTACTTTGAATGGGGGAAAATATTATGCCAGGCAAGGCAAACAATATTATGTAGCATCTAATCATGGATGTGTAAAATTATGTAAAAAGAAATCTTGATACAGATGGATAACGGCAACAGGCAGGCTAAAGGAACATTTTGTCAAATTAAATGTGTTTTGTTATCCAAGAGTTTTGTGATATTGCTGGAGTTGCCATGACATTCAAACACCTAGAACCCATAAAACTGAATTGATTCAATTGTTTTTTTTATATTTTACTGTGCCAATGACCTCCGAAGTTGGATTGAATCCCTGTGGTTGAAGGGCTATTTAGTTACGTTTTACCTAAAATAAATGTAGGCACTGCAAAATCTCAGATGTGTGCGAAATTTAACAAGATCCAGACATTACTCATTGAAGTCAGCAATAGACACGAATTCAGGTTTGGAGCTCTGCTGGTGTCTGAAGGGACTCCAGTGAGAAACAAAGTGACATATGAAGACCATTACACAGTTTGGCTGCTGTGAATGTCATTGCTTAAATGAGGCAACATGGTGAAAATGAATTTGGTTTTCTAAATTTCACTGTTATTGCTTTGTGCTCTAGTCACAGTTTCCAAGAATCTAAGTATCCTCTTGGTGAGGTGTGTCGGAGTTTGCGAGCATGTGTGAGCTCAGGTGTTTATGTATACCACCCATCCCCATCCCCTGCTTTGATGTTTGTGTTCTTCTTGGGTTTTGTGTGAGAGTGTGTGTTATTCTCTGCACATTAGCGGTAATTATAGTCAGTAATAACCCTAACGAGAAGAGAGGGACATGCTGTGTTCAGAGCAGCAATTACAAGTTAATCAGCTACCATGTTGTTGGGAGTAATTAGGCAATGTTGTGAAGAGGATTTAAATTTCAGATATTTACTGCTGTAGTGTCAGAGAGGTTATGGTTGGAGAAATCTCAAAGTTAAGTGCAAGAATTGCAGTTGTTAGTCATAACATATAAATGCATTTGCTTTCTTAATTGTATATTTTATTTTGAATATTTTCTTTAATTATTTGATCAAGTTGAGCTAAAGGGCTTAAACCAGTAGTCTCTGAAATTGGAAACCTTTCTGCACAGCCACAATAAGGACTGACATCTCAGAATGTGTTGCAATCCCATGATTGAAGTAAAAAAAAAATCATTATTTTTACAAGTAGGATATTTGTCAGCAGTAGACAGAGCCTCACAAATCAGGGCAAGGGAATTTAAAACTTTCTGTTTCTGTCTCCAAAAAGCAGCTGTGAATATTTTGAGCATAAAATATCACTTCTCATAAGCAATGTAACTGTGCTGCATTGTGCCTCGTCGAGTTAGCTAGCTGTTAATGTGCCTTGATAGTGATTGCACGTGTAAGCCCTCTAGTTGTTGAAGTAAGCTGTATGCCAAATGCCATTTAGGTTGAAGTGCTAATAGCGAGGGTGTGACACCGATGTACAAACTTTAATTGTATTTTGTGTTTAATGAGACTGAGGGGGTGAGATGGAGGAGGAGGGGAAGCAGGAAAGGGAAAAGAAATAAGCATAAAGACGGTCAGAAAGACAGACGAGGATCAGGCAATGACCTGTGTGATGCAGAGAAACTGTTCTGACAGCTCATTGCCCAGTTCTGTCAACCCTGTGCTGTTTGAGCATGTGTGTGCACACACCTGTCTGTGTGTGAGAACACATATTTAATGTGGAGATGAACAGATCCAGAAAATACATAATTAGTTAATGGCACACTTGGAAATACAATTTTATACTGCATTTACAGGCTTTTTAAAATCTTATTATACATAATAATGTTATATTAAATAGATCTAAAGTTTAGAAGCCCATATTAAAAATGCAGACTTTCTTTGTTGTTCAAAGAAATATTGAGTTTAATTAGACCCATTATATATGATGTCAGCCATTTACTCAGGAGATCTGAAATGAAGTAAAAATATGCTTCAACAAAATGAGTCCATGGTGATGCAGCCAGGTCATCATTTTATTTATTTATTTATTTATTTATTTATTTATTTATTTATTTATTTATTTATTTATGTATTTATTTTTTTTTTCATTTAACAGATTTGTTTGTTTTTCGTAGAACTTCACAGGATAATTACCACGTTATATTTGGGAAGGTTTTAAAGTGATTTATAATTTAAAATGTTTACATAACACAAGCCTGGTATTTATCATAACATTAATATAGTTGCTTAAGGTCAGAAAAAAAAAATCTAAAAAAAAAAAATGAGGCTAGTTTTTCTTTTCTTAACACAGAAATAAAACCAAAATAACACATTTTTCAATCTTGAAAAAGGAATAAAACTGATATTTTTTATCATAGTTATCGCCTGATGAATGTTTTTGTGTTTAACTCTACCATAATGACTAAAATTATGTTTTTGTTTTTTTGCTACATTTTTTATATTCATCCTGTTACTGTATGTTCATTCAAACATAACAAGATGAAAAAAGTGTGTTTGATTTGAAAGCAAATTGTTGAAATGACCTACTAGTTCTGTATCTGTGATGGGAGAAGAAACACAGGACTAGAGATTAATAGTTTGCTGTTTAGGCAGGGAGGCCTAGTAGAGGAGAGAAAGTTGAAGGCAGAAAAAGAACCTTCAGCTTCTTTTCTTAGTCTTAGATGCTGTCATGCTCTATTAAAAACAAGAAAGTGAACCATGATATGGACAGAACTTCCAAATGAATAATTATGCAACTGAAACTAAATGGGTTTCATTGATTTGCTCTAACACACTAATCTGAATGTATTTCCTCTACTTTAAATGCTTGAAAACAAAGTAGCCCTGTGTTTTTGGTAATTGCATCAAAAATCTTCATCTTTTCTGATGCACATTTATCATAGCTGAATAAAAATCAGATGCCTGCAACATGAATAAATGGGGATTATCTTGTAATCCCTTCATTTTCTTCATTAAAGAGTTTATAGGTTGATTTTAAAATGTTTTGCCAACGTGCAACCTGATCGTCTGCTCATTACTCAGGATTTTAGTTTAGATAATAGAAAAATAAGTATATGTGCTTTTTGAAAAGAAAAGCACATATACTTGCTTTTATATATTTTTTTAATGTACAAAAATGTATAAAAGAAAATGAGTATAAATACTGGCTAATCAAAACTCATCACAAAATAATCATGGATTTAAAATAATTATATTTATTCTGTTATAGTTAGCTATGATTTATAAAGTATCCTATAAATATGTGTTTATTAGGCAAAAATGATTGAAGTTGCTTAATGACATGATGTTCAGCACCAGTTGGTATTTTTATTAGTTAGAAAAAGTGTTAAAATAACAATAAAAATGTCAGAAAGATAAACAGCAAAAAAGAACATTGGAATAATTAGCAATAAAGACTGAGAGGAATTAATCAAATAACACTTGTACAAAATTCATCAGAACTAATTAAAACACTGGTTCTAAATAATTTAAATCACTGATTTACCTTTCTTTGTTCCTTAGGCAGGGTGCTCCAAAATAGTTTATCTTTAGGAATATAAATAAATAAAAATAACAATTATGTTTTGCCCTGGGACAACAACTAATAAAAAGATAGCAATAATTTTACTCATGCTGTGTAAGAACATTGGAGGACGCTGTTCAAGTCTGGGCCTCCTCTCTGACACTGAGTTAAGGCGAACTGCAGAGTCTGATTGTAAACATTATTGAAACGCTGATGGTGCTGTTCACGTTGGTAATTAATTACCCTGATTGATTCTGACTGCAGCTTGTTTTTGAGTGGCATTTCATCATGATGTTCTTTGCTTAACGCACTCACTTTGCACTAATCAGGCAACAATTAAAACAGCCATTTGCATCAAGGCAGATGTGAAAACAGTCAGTTGCAGGGGTTACTGTGGATATGGAAAAAAAATCTATGCTAAAATCTATGCACCTTACCTTAGCATGATGGTAAGGTGTGAAAGTTGCAGAAAATGCAACAAAGGAACATGAACAAGCAATCATTCCCCTTTAAGCTTTTCATATTCTTATGTTATGGCTATATCGTCTGATGTAGCTGTAACGTCTGTAACTTTGAGTAATTACATCTTCTGTGACCACTCAAATCAAACCAAATCAAAATCTGAAGACATGGAATGCATTTGTGTTTAGCTTCATAGAGCCAACAATCTTAGAATGTTTTGGGGAATTTTTCTACCACCTTTACTGATCTTGAAACTGATTTTTATTCCCATTTCTATTTGCAAAACTGTAGGATTGGATTGAGAGCATCTCTGATCACTACTTTTCAAGTCTTTCCCCAGACTTACATAAGGCCTGGACTTTGACTGGACCAGTCTAGCCAATGAATCTGCTCTTTTTTTCATTTACAGTAATCATTTTACTTCCACTTCACAGTAATGAAATTCTATGTGTTGTGTCACTTTAGAAATCCTATTAAATACAATGACGTTTGTGGTTGTAACATGACTAAATGTGCAAAAGTTGAAAGGGTACAAATACTTTTCCGAGGTAGTGTAAGTTTATGCTCTTTATGATGTCTTGCTGATTTATGGGAACTGTGACTGTCAGTTCCATGACCCTGCGACGGTACTTCATGTCCGACCCGTGTGTGTGATATCCCTACACACAGGGGTCCAGCCATCACTCGTCAGAATATGAGTTGCCACGCCAAAGCGGGCGGAGTGGTGGCGGAGTGAGGGGGTCCACAGGCTGTCCTTGGGGCTGATTGGCTGAGAGTTGTCAAACAATCACAATGGTGGTGAGCAGGGGGCCTCTCTCCCCCGTAAAATCAATTTCAATCAACGTGGAGACGCAATATTATCAAATGTCAAGTCCACCGCGGCCCTCAGCCCTATGCTGTGGCAAAAAATTATTCCTGACAGCCACTTGGCGACTTAATTAAGTGCAACAAAAAGGGGACAAGCGGAGAAAAGGAGAGGAGGCGGTGGCGAAAGAGACTGAAGGGGGGACGGCTGGCGGAGATGAGGGGAGGGAAGTGGGGTCGGGAGGGATTACGAGTAAAAATATCTCAATTGGTCAGTTGGTGTTTTTGTCTGGTTGACTGATCATATTGACATGGCCTCAGAATGATAGCCTCACTGGGGAGCGGTCAGGCTGGAAGGAGGGAGCTATGAGATATAATAAAAAGAAAGAGAAAGTTAAGCTTGGGCCAAATAAGGATGAAAAAAAGACAGAAGGTAGAGGGAACTGATTAAAACCATATATTCACAATTCGTTTTTTCAAATGACTGAAATAAACATTCTCTTATCTGAAGCATGGCGCCTAATGTGTGGATTACATTGTATTGCTCTAGGTAATGAATTTAAATTATGTTCTATTCTTTGGCCTAATTAGAACAGAAATATTTAATCCATCTTAACAAAAATAATTGATTTTAAGGGCTCTTACTAGTTTTTAAAACTCTTAATGATTACACTTCATCCTGTGTATTAGGTTTCCTTTCATCCAAAAGGCTCTCCAGACCCTGCAGGCCTTCAGTAAGGGTCTTCTGTTGATACCTAAAGTGAGAACTAAAACTCACCGGGAGGCATCGCTTTCTTAAAACCCTCATTGGTTGAACAGCTTTTCTGAAGGCCTGAGGGCAGGTTGGATTAAAAATAATAATACAAATTAAAAAAACAAAACAAAACAATAAAACACACAAAAAAACAAAGCCATTTCTCTTTAGCTTAGTTTATTTTGAAAGGCAGTTCTAAGATTATTTTATTTTATTATTTTTTTTAGTTTTATTGAATAACTTTCATTAGAATACATTTTTCTGGTATGTTTCTCAATTTCTAGAGCATGTTGTTGTACATCTTTGTATTAAACATGCTCTTCAAATAAAATTGTGAAGTATTTTGAAAAATCAATAAGATGTAATATTTACTCAATCAGAAATATAACTGTGCTCTTATGTTCACAGAAAATCATTAGAACTGGTTTGACACCTGTCAATGTCAAATTCCTGAATGAATGAAGATCTTTTAAGAGGTACATTTTATTAAGAATTTTGTTTTTATTGATATTAATAACTAATCATCCCTGCTTTCAAACTGACAACTAGTATGTCATAAATATATTTAACATGAGGCTGGTTTTCTTACTCTAAATATTTAAAAAAAAAATCTAAATCTTAATTCAATATGTGTTGAGTACATGGAACATGTTAATTGTTAACATCTAAATGATGCAAGACAAAATGAAAATGTAATAAGTTATTGAAAAATATCAAAATTCTGAATCTAAGTGGTTTTGTTTTGAAAAGCTGGACATGTGTTTGTTCCTTTGCTAGCTGACATATAACAGTGCCTTCAGACACTACTCATACAGAGTAGTGAGCTTCATTTTGAGAGGCAACAATGTTGTCGTCAACATGATCAGACTGAGTCATTTTTGTCCACAGTCCACTAGCGTCCCAGGTTAATAAACTCAGGACTCTTTTTGATAGAATGTAAAACCAACCTCTGAGACTTGGCCTGTCTCTAAAACAGACAACAACAAACACCCTATCTGAATCCTGCTATTATACTTTCTAATGTAATTTGGACCATGTTTCTAGTCTTCAAAATAAATCTCCTAAGTGAAGACTGTAGTAGTTTTGTCTAATATTCTTGTAAATCCTTACACTAAATTAAAAGTAAGAAAAAGTCCCCAAGTCAAGTCTTGACCTGAACTTGAGCATAAGAACTAGGTACTCAACTTGGACTTTTCCGTCAAATAATTGTGAACATCAATTGAGTCACCATCTATTATAAAAATGGCCCCATAAGAAGGAATTCCTGGTTAGGGAAAAAAGACAGATTGTGGTGGAAAGAGTGAAACTGAAAATCTCTGGAATGCAGTGGTAGATGGATGGACAGAATATGAATTAAGCAATACAGGAAGGTGAGAAGGGGTAAGTGGTAATTCAACAAAGATCTGCCTTCAAACTAACACACACAAGTGCACACTTTCCCATCCAATGACCAGCTCTTTTCATACTGAAATAATTCCTTGGGAAATAAATCACATTTCGATTGGCTGGTAATTGCCGAGGATCGATCAACACGTTCTGCTTGACTCACCCTGGGATTTTCCTCCTTTTGTCCACAGCTCAGGCACGCATACACACACACACGCACGCACACATGCACACATTGTCAATTGGGACCTTGAACCTCAAGGGATAACTGATGCCTGATTGAGCGAATCAGTAAACATGAGCTGCTGATTGTTCCTATGCAGATTAATATGAGGCAGTTAATTGAAATGAGGAAAGTGAAGATGGTCTCGGAGAATGAGAGAATAGAAACAAGTAAATGTGCCAGACCCATACACTGGATAAAGTCATAAAAACAAAAAAACTAAAGCTCTGCCAACGTATAAATACCACAACTTTTATCGTATCATAACCACTGTTATTTCCCCTGAGAACATTTCACCTTTTTAAAATTACTGGGAAATTGTGCTCAGCCTGCTGCAAAAAAAACGCTTGTCTGATTCATGAATGAGTAATTTTGATCAATTCCTCAATCAGTCAGCGGTTATAGGTCCATCTCCCTCATGTTAAAGTATGATTTATAAATGGCTAGAGGTCATTATGACACAATGGATGTTTTACCATGGTAAATGAGAATGGCCTTTCTACTCATGTCCTCGGTATGACAGCGACAAGCAGGTTGTCAATACAGAAATGACCCTGCTGGAGGGCAGAAAAGCCACATACACACAACTTCGGCACAAAATGCCCACCATAACATACAGCTGCATGTTTGAACAGATTTAATATAATCTCCTGAAGGATTATACCCAAACAAATGCATGCAACCACATAGAAAATCCCTGTACAACACATTTAGAATGCGACGTCTATGAGCACAACCGCTTGGGTACTTATGTCAAACATGCACATGCAACTATAATAATACTATATACTCACACACAGGCGATGGATCAGTCAATAAACTCATTGATCACTTTCTGATTTACAGAAGCAGCAGGCACAGTGAACAACAGCATGGATTTCAGTTTCCATGAAGCACATGCAGAATTTATTCACCTTTTATAGGCAAATCGATGAGATTCTGTGGCTGTAGAACAAATTTCTCTCTGAGCATAAAAAGCAGAGAAGGTTTTTATTCAAGCATATTTTAAATCTCCACTGAGGCTGCTGCAGAATTGTGACGGATACGTCAGAGCTTTACATAATATATTTTTAATTGAAGAAACAGTGAACCTCACTCTTATTAGCAAAAGTTATTCTGTATGTTTTCTCTCTGTGCACCATATTTATGTTCAGTTTTAAAAATATGTTAGAGAAATGTATTTTAAGTACATTACTTTCGATGCTAATTCCATAAATATCAGAAACCTAAGACCCTTAAAGTAAATGTGAAGCCATATCATCAGTCAGAGTGACTCATTAAAAGTGTGAGATGAAGTAGAGTTTAGGACTTTCTATTTTTTGCACAATAAAGAAAAGAATTGTCTCGTTCTGAAAGTACATATATTTTATAGAGCTCTGCTCACATACTGTATATAATCAAAGTTTTGTGGGGTAAAGCACTCTGGCTATAAAAAATGAGATTTAGTTCTTTTTCTATTGTTAATTTGAAATACGCACAAATGAAACACAAATTGAAGTGCCTATTTCAGAAACTGTATGATTAATCAATATGGTCTTAAGTAATTTACAACTTCACTGCATTGTACAGAAAGATTACCATATATTCATTTTATGTTCGATCTGTTTCATTGGAAGTTTAAATGAAACATCAATACAAAGTAGAAAATAATTTAGAAGTGGAAGGAAAATGTTGCATGATTTTTTTTTAATGCTTTGCAATATCAGAAAAATCTGATGTGCAACGTTGTTCAACTCTTTTCAATCTGGCACACTTATCCACTTATAGCCTTATAATCTTAAATATTTCTTTCATCTTGATTTTATTTTCAACTTGATCCTTGAGTGGCCTGGATTCTCTCTTGGTCTTCTGATGCTCCGTGTTCATTGATTCTCCTTCCAATAAAAAACGGTATTGGTATTTATACCAAAGTTAGGTGACTTCTCAAGGCAGACGGTAGCAATGGAATTTATTTAGGGTTGTTAGACTAAAGGGCTCTGATTAGTAATGCTTGCCACCTTAAACACCATGGATTATTTTGTTTATGCACCACATTGAACATGGTACAATGTAGCAAATGCGGTAAAAGTTCAATGGGTATGAATACATTCAGGAGGCCTTGTCTTTCTCTGAAATGCTAAGTGTTCTGATCAAGTCCATCGGATCTGATCAACAACATGATTAGTCTGTGGGGAAAAAGAACAGTCTTTTTAAAAGGCTCATATTTGAGGGTTTCTTTCAAATCCACACAGGAATGCGCATACACTCACAGACCTTAGGGTGCTTTGTTTAAATAAGCGTACCTGGGCCCCTGTAGGGGTTCAGCACATCCATCCATCTAGCCCTGCCTTGGGTCATCATACACACGCACAGAGGCAGAATTTAACTTCTTTTGTTTTCTGTGTTCTTCTCACTATCACACACACACATCTCTGTTCAAGCCTGCAGCCATCATTTAGTGGTTTGTGTTCAGAAAGTGTTTTGGATGTGTAACACTCGAGATGACATGGAAAGACACAGGAAGACCGAACACTGTCCTGAGGTCAGTGTGTGTCTGTGCGCGTGTGTATGTGTGTGTCCATTGTGCATGCCAGCTGCATAGACCTGCAGAGTGCAGGTTGTAATCTTACCCCGTCAAATTTTCTTTATTAATTGCAGATCAAACCCTGTTGCTTTGTTTTAAGGAATTCCATCCCTTGTGTTCCTGCAGATCACCAAAACATAATTTAAAGGGGGTGCTGAAGTGAAGAGAATATTTTTTTATTATTTCTTCTGGATTTCCATAGTAATAAAAGATTTGCATGTTATTTTCACAGTAGATTTCAATCTTTTACTCTGTGACTTGAATGTACTCTGAACAGAAAAATGCAGCATTGCTCCTGGATGTTAGATGCACAAATAGTTTGACTATTGTACTATTACCATAATTATGTACAAGAAGCAAAGAAAGTCAGATTTTCTGGATTGAATCAAAAAATAAAAGTAAGACTTTCCAGATTTTTTTCCAAATTCATATCACTCTGTTTTAAAAATCTGACTTGAGGTTATAGCTGGCTTGAATAAATGGAGACAACAGCATAGCAAATAAAATAATTGTTTCTTTCAGTTGCACATTTTTATTGACGTGTATGTACACACACATACATGCATGGATACTGTACAGTGCTGAGTGACTATTTAAAGCTTACTAATTCACATGATTCATATATGTTTACAAATACATCCATAACATACTTAGGCATAAATCAACTCATTTTAACCACAACATAAAATAGGTATGTTGTGGTTATAAGGCATTAGCAGTTGTATTTACAATCCTGACCATCACTTAACAGTGCTCACTTTGTTTGTGTGTGAGTGTTTGTGGAAAGCTTTGTGTTGGAAAGCTTTTAGTGTGATGGAAGACTGAGCTATTCCTCTTCTCTAACTGCCAGAGAGACCTCATCTTCTCTCTGATTGTTGTTCTATGGTTTCGACAAAGAACACACAAACACACACCTCGAGAGTGCATGTCCCTTCTGGTTTGGCCTCTCTCCACACAAAGCTCCACACCCCACCCTCACACTCCTTTTATGTTCTTAAATATTGATAAGTAGCTTTGCAACATTAATATCTTAGATGGCTTACAAGAACACTTAAATAAAATCTCACTTCCCCTCGCTCTTGCTCCCCCCTCCTCTTCTGAAGCCTCTCACTTGTTTTTCATTTGTGTAATGCATTTGTCTGTTTGGGAAGCTGAAGAGGGTGGAGGGGGGTTGTTAGGAGAACAAAAGGATTAAAGCAAGCCAGTAGGTTTGTAAAATGAAAGTGGGTACATTATTTTTACATGTCATAAAAATTTGCAAAAATATGACAGAAAATTTATTTTTTCTTTGAAAAATTTAAGCTTTACATAGTGATGCATTTAGTTACTTGACAAAACCAATCAAAGTTAGTAAAAACTTATAAGAAAACCGCAAAAAAGTAAAACACAAACCAATTTTCTTTGCATTACTTCTTACGGCAAGTGTAGAAGAGAAACCACATTCACCATCCTCTGCTTCCTTAGACTAAAATAAGCATTATTACTTTTCTAAGGATTGTTTAGACCACACACAGTCATTCATCCATCAGTTCCCCTGGGATGAGCTGTGTTGAATATTGTCATAATCTTTCAAAGATTTAGATCACTATGCACATGAAGCACATTTGAACAGCACTTAGATTACCATCTGTTTTCGTAACCGCTTGTTTTCAAGTTGTTTTCGCCCACGC